>NC_082730.1:32880036-33505036 GCF_030144855.1 Hypanus sabinus | reverse complement strand
CACGTCCTTAATATTCCCTTCAATATATTTCAAATATGGTTTGATTGTCATAGAGTTGTTTAGCACAGTCTGATTCATCCATGTTTTCTAATATTTATACTGTTTTGCTATAAGTTGCCATTATTTGTATCTGATGTTTTCCGGGTACCTTTGCTGTGATGAAGTAATTCACACAGATGGTCAGAGGACAGAGATCCCAAACACCCAAAATTAATGCTGTGAAGCCCTGCTCTCTGAGAACACAAATACCCCAACTATTAATAGATTAGTTATGTCTGTGATCATCACGAACAAGAGAAAATTTTCAGATGCTGGAAATCCAAAGCAACACTTACAAAATTCTGGAGGAACTCAGCAGGCCAGGCAGCATCGATGGAAAAAAGTACGGTTGACGTTTCAGGTTGAGAATCTTGAGCAAGACTGGAGGAGAAAAATATGAGGAGTCAGAATTAGGAGGTGGCGTGAGGAGTGAAGAAACACAAGGGTGATTGGTAAAATTGTGATGGGTGAGTGGTGAAGTAAGGAGCTGGAAAGTTGGTTGTTGAAAGAAATACAGGGCTGGAGAAGGGGGAATCTAGTAGGAGAGGACAAAAGGCCATGTTTGATGTGCTAAGTGCATAACTCCATTGTCCTGCATTTGACCAATGCAATCATGACTCATGATCAATTAACTTTGCAAACCATATCTCTTGAACTGCCAGCCCCTGCTGTGGGTCAGGAGCCTGTGAAAAAAAAATTCTGTTTGCCATGCTGCGATTTTAGCTTCAAACTGATTACTGCTTGCAATTTATGTTAAGTACTGACAACTATGTTTTGCTTATAACAAGAAGTCAAGCAAGGAATATTTGTTAGTTTACCTTTGCCACAAGCAACTCTGACCCTTTGGAAAGGTCATGCTTCTGTGCTAGAAAGCTGAGGTTGGCAATAAGCTTCTAGGGCCACTGCAAGTGAATATCCATCTCAAACTTACTGTTGTTTAGTACTTTCAACAGATAGATAGCAATAAGGCAGCTCCATGCTACCTCACGTATGTATATAAGAGCTGCTTTTGGCAGCAACATTTTCATCCTGTGGTTAACGACAAAGTCCTCTTTTTGGCATCTAGTTGAAATGATCGCCCATTCTTAATCTTACATTCAATGGATCTAATTGGATTGCACAAAATTGTGTATTATTCATTTCTGCTGTAAAATAAAGTGATGTTGAAAAAGCCAGAGGATGGGTTTCTCAACACAAACAAGGCAAAATCTACAGAGCCAAGCACCATATACAAAAGGCTGCAGGAACTCAGTAGGCCAGACAGCTTCTGTGGAAAAGAGTACAGTCAATGTTTCGAGCTGAGACCCTTCAGCAGGACTGGAGAAAAACAGCTGAGGTGCCAGAGTTAGAAGGTGGGGCGTGGGGAGGAAGAAACACAAAGTGATAGGTGAAACGGGGAGGGGAAGGGGTGATGTAAAGAGCTGGGAAGTTGATTAATGGAAGAGATACAGGGCTGGAGAAGGGGGAATCTGATATGGAAGAAAGAAAAGGGGGAGAAGCATCAGAGAGAGGTAAAGGGCAGGTCAGGAGATAAGACGAGAGAGGAAAATGGGATTGGGGAATAGTGTATGGAGGGCATTACTAGAAGGTTGAGAAATCAGTGTATATGCCATCGGGTTGGAGGTTACCCAGATAGAATATAATGTGTTGTTCTTCCAGCCCAAGTGTGGCCTCATCTCGACAGTAGAGGAGGCCATGGATTGATATATTGGAACAGGAATGGGAAGTGGAATTTAAATGGGTGGCCACTGGGTGATCCCGCTTTTACAGACGGATGGAGCGCAGGTACTTGGCTAAGCGGTCTCCCAATCTATGTTGGGTCTCACCGATACACGGGAGGTTACACCAGGAGCACCAGATGCAGTACATGACCCCGGCAGACTCAGAGGTGAAGTGTCACTTCATCTGGAAGGCCTGTTTGGGGCCCTGAATGGTAGGGAGGGAGGAGGTGTATGGGCAGGCGTAGCACTTGTTACACTTGCAAGGATAAGTGCCAGGAGGGAGATCAATGGGGAGGGCCAAATGGACAAGGGAGTGGCATAGGGAGTGTTCACTGAGGAAAGCAGAAAGCACAGGGAAAGGAACTTGTGTTTGGTTTGAAGTTTCTACTGATGAACTGGAGTACCTGCTAAGAGAGAGGTAGTAGAAACAGCCTTCGGATCTGCCATGTCTGTTCGGTATCTCTTCTTGAATTTTCTTAATGATGTATTTTAAGGGAAGTCAGAAAAGTGCCTATGTGTATCAATAGCTTAATAGAGCACAGTTTATTTACATCCTTGCTCCATCAAATATTCTTCTTCTTTTATGACAGTTGCCCAAAGAATACTATATTTTCATCTCTCTTATCTCATTTCATCTCATCTCTCTTGCTTCAGTTTGCCAGTTAAATGCACAGATGCTGGAATTTTTAACTAAGAAGAAATTACCTATTCTTAGCTAAAAAAATGTAAAGCTACATGTTACAAACATTTTGTAGAACTGTTGGCACAAGTTGTGTGCTTAATTATCATACATAATCATTACCACAGCAAGTAATTCTTGTTCTTCTGCATCAATGGAACTCAAATCACATTAACTGTTGTCTGTTGAACCAATATATCACAAATACCTAGGAGACCAAAACAAAATATTATAATTCTGCATTCTTTTCCAGTATAACAATTATAATCTCATAGCTGGAATTTAGAATTAGGAAGATTTGACCAGTTGATTTGTAAATTCCACAAGTGACTCTAAGTTCCATTCATTCTAAACATATTGTGACAATTACATAAATAGCGCCTTTCCTGATATTTTTTTGAAGTTCCTTTCCTTCGTAGGATTCCACATTGAGGTAGTGTTCCCATATACCCATACATCAGGGAAAGCTCTGTGACAAAATAGTCTCGCACAGCTAGATTACATTTCAGGATGCAGATTAGGTATGTGTGCAACATTATCAGTTCTAAGGTGAGTGGAAGTTGCAGACCTCGCTTAGTTAAATAAAGCAGGGTAATTGCAAAGCAAATGATTCAGTACAGGCTTAGTATTCTGTTCAAAAAAATAGTTGTCTTGCAGATGCAATGTTAAATTAAACTCCATCTGTTCCTTTATATGAATGTCACCAGCTGCAAGTTCTTCCCCAAATCCCCTGCCATCCTGCCTTAGAAATTTATTATTATTTCTTCATCATTGTTGGAATTAAAGCTTGATTTCAAAAGGTGGTTTATTATTAAAACAGAGAGAGCATGCCGATGAGTGAAATTCAGAGGGAACCAGGCGTTCTCATACACGAATGACAAAAAGTTTGCAGGCATGTCGAATGAGGAGGTAAGAAGACAATTGGTATGTTGGCCTTCATTGCAAAGGGATTGGAGTTTAAAAAAAGGGAGTCTGATTACATTTGTATAGGGTGTTAGTGAAATGTCAACTGGAATCATGTGCACAGTTTTGGCCATTTGTCTATGAAAGGATGTGCAATACTGTACATAAGTCTTAAATATTATATATTTAGAGCTAGGGCGCCTAAGACTTTAGCACTGTACTATATTTATCAACATGGAGCTTGTAAATTTGGTGGGAGCAAAGGATGTTGGGAATGGCGAGGATGGAGCACTGTGGTAAAGGTGTGGGACATGTGGCAGAAAAGGAGAGCAAGGGCGGGGTGGCATGGTGCAGGCTCACTCAGCCCGGAAACACCAGCTAAGGTCATTTGATTCCAAACAATCGGTTTATTGTTCATTACAGACTGTCTCCTTGGCGCTTCCCACTCCTTGTCCTTTTCCAAACTATGATTCCTCTCTTCTTGCACTCTTCCCACTCTCAATACATATCTGAATCAGATTTATCATCACTCACATATATCATGAAATTCGAGCTTTTCTTTTGCAGCTGCAGTACTGTGCAATACGTAAAATTACTCCAGTATTGTGCAAAGGTCTTAGGCACCATAGCTATACATATATGCCTAAGACTTTCGCATAGTACTGTAGTCATCTTGGAGGCACTCCAAAGGCAAATTCTCTAGGCTAATTCCTGAGTGGGGGGGGGGGGGGTTGTCCTATCAACAGAGTTAGACAGTTGCCACTTGAATTCTTTGGAGTTCAGAAAAATGAAAGGTGACCTTATTCGACTATAAAAATGAATAGGGCTTGACAGAATAGGATTTAGGAGAGACACTAGTAAGGAGATACAGCTGTAAAATAAAGGTCCAGTAAATTAAGTTGAAGTGCACAGAGGGCGAATCTCAAGAATTCTCTGCCCCCAGGGGTGATGGAGGCCAGGTGGAGATATTTAAGTAGAAGATAAAGCAATTGAAAAATTGAGAAATTGAGTGTTGTGCTGAACTGGCGCAGGATTTGAGTTGAGACCAGCATGGGTCATCCATAGTGTTATGGAGTGTGGGCCACTGTGAGGAGATGATTGGCATACTCATGCTTCTTCTTTGTGGAGACCCCTAAATGGCTGCAGAATCTTCACCAGAAGAACGTATTGGTTCGAGAAGGAAGTTCACTGCCTGTTGTTGTGACTTTGAAAGAGTCACATGGGATCTGCAGCTGTAGATACAAACGCTCGTTATCTAACATAAGCAAACATTCCACAGAACCATAGAACATTACAGCACAGAAACAGGCCCTTTGGCCCTTCTTGGCTGTGCCGAACCATTTTTCTGCTTAGTCTCACTGACCTGCACCTGGGCCATATCCCTCCAAACCCCTCTCATCCATGTACCTGTCCAAGTTTTTCTTAAATGTTAAAAGTGAGCCAGCATTCACCACTTCATCTGGCAGCTCATTCCACACTCCCACCACTCTCTGCGTGAAGAAGCCACCCCCAATGTTCCCTTTAAACATTTTCCCCTTCACCTTTAACCCACGACCTCTGGTTTTTTTCTCCCCTAGCCTCAGTGGAAAAAGCCTGTTTGCATTCACTCTATACCCATCAAATCACCCCTCATTCTTCTACGCTCCAGGGAATAAAGTCCTAACCTATTCAACCTTTCTCTGTAACTCAGTTTCTCAAGTCCCGGCAACATCCTCGTAAACCTTCTCTGCTCTCTTTCAACCTTATTAATATCCTTCCTGTAATTAGGCGACCAAAACTGCACACAATACTCCAAATTCGGTCTCACCAATGTCTTATACAGCCTCACCATTACATTCCAACTCTTATACTTAATACTTTGATTTATAAAGACCAATGTACCAAAGGTCTCTTTACAACCCTATCTACGTTTGTACTTGTGACACCAATTTTAGGGAATTATGTATCTGTACTCCCAGATCCCTCTGTTCTACTGCACTCTGCAGTGTCCTGCAGTGACCTTGTATGTTCTACCTTGGTTTGAACTTCCGAAGTGCAATACCTCACACTTGTCCGCATTAAACTCCATCTGCCATTTTTCTACCCAATCCTCCAACTGGTTCAAATCCCTCTGCAAGCTTTGAAAACCTTCCTCACTGTCCACTACACCTCCAATCTTTGTATCATCAGCAAATTTGCTGATCCAATTTGCCACATTATCATCCAGATCATTGATATAGATGACAAATAACAATGGACCCAGCACTGATCCCTGTGGCACACCACTAGTCACAGGCCTCCACTCAGAGTAGCAATCCTCCACTACCACTCTCTGGCTTCTTCCATTGAGCCAATGTCTAATTCAATTTACTACCTCACCATGTATACCTAGCGAATGAATCTTCCTAACTAACCTCCCATGCGGGACCTTGTCAAAGGCCTTACTGAAGTCCATGTTTACAACATCCACTGCCTTCCCTTCATCCACTTACCTTGTAACTTCCTCGAAAAACTCTAATAGATTGGTTAAACATTAGTTAAACATTCAGGAGGAGACCTGAGGGAGAATCTCCTGAGAGAATCCCTTGGTGGAATCTTTCTGACCTTAAAGTTCACTGAGGTCTTACATCTTAATGAACAACTATTTTAGCAAGTGATAGCTGGGGGAGGTAGTGAGCATGAACCAGCACCACCTATTATTAATTGATCCCAATGGTGTGCATCTCCATTAGCCTCTGACAACCAAGTCCAGCCCCTGGGCTTCATGTGTGGCTTAGCTTCTAAGTCTGGCAGAAGCATTTCTACAGACAGGAGAAGCGGGGAAAGACAGGTCATTAGCCCCATGGGCAGATTGGGCTTATCAGCCATGGTTGGCAGCTCCTTTAGGAGAAGGAAAACTCTGACCTCAAACCTCCACTGCCTTGGAGTAAAACCTGAGGGAAAATCCAGAGCTGGAGCCCCTAAGGCAGTCCTATGTTGAGTTCAACACTGACTGGCCATTCCTGTAATGCTGCTGGTGCCAGAATCTTGCTCTCCATATTCTACTACCTTGGCTGTCGTAATGGCTTGCGTATGAAGTAGGCAGCAAGGACACAGTATCTGTGGTTAACCTCGACCAATGAAGGGTCTTAAAATCATTACATTTACATAACTTAGTTCATAGTTTTGGGTTTTGACAAATGGTTCCATTGAATTATGATGGAAACACACTTCAAATGGCATGACACTTCTGAATATTCAAGCTCATCTGTTGGGAAAACGTAACTAGCTGATGGTCATAAACTTCTAAGGACAACACTGCGAAAGTTCAGAATTAATGAGTTGACTCTCTTGCTTCCAAAAAGCTCTAATTATTAACTGGGGATGTCCAAAATCTGGTTTATTACAGGTCAATTAACAATGATCCATTTTCTGTATGTTTGGCCACAGTATACAAGATTTCTCAAGATCATGTAATTGTAACATAATGAGAAACCTTGTATACTGATGAATAGATATTGCAACCATATCTATTAATAGTCCTTGCTGGTGTGAGCCAGTGGTCTGCACTCTGCTGGTTGTGTTGTTTCATTATGCTGCTTCCGTTTAACTTCAAAACTGATTACTTTTTGTGATTTTCATTTTGAGTAGTTCATGAAGACTGGTTCTTGTTTGCATTAATGGTCAATACCTCCATACACCTAAAGGATGCCCTTTGTGTACCAGTCCATTTCAGCATCCATTCAGGGGAAATTAGCAATGAGCAAATACTGGCAATGGCAACAACGCCCATGTCCCACAGGTAAACATAATTATTTATGGCAACTCATGAAACATTTACAGAGCATTTTACTGAAAAAAACTAGTTTATGAATACTCAAAGTTTATATCCCTTCAATCAACTTCCCTTGATTGATTATGAAAGTTTGGAACTGCATTTCCTGTAGAGGAGTACTGAGTTACAATAGCTTCAGGATTTCTACATAACATTAGATTGATGAATATTTATGGAAGTGTTTATAAACATATGAGTTCTTGTTAACACGAGAGCTGGTTAGTGAAAATAAAATTTAAGCAAAGAAAAATTGATGACAACGCGGAACAAATTGTTTTGTTTTATCTGGTGGATTATGTGGAATTAAATTGGGCTTTGGAGGCTCACTGCACTCTGGCTGGAGGGAGTGTTTGAAAGGAAGGGTTTTGATAAAATATGGTTCAGGTGGCTATCATTCAAGAAGATACTTTCAGACATGATTATGTGTATGTAATTCTGGGGCATGAATTGTGTTTTCTCCTTTCTTTCTAATATTTTGGATATATTGTACAATTAAAGAGGATATTGGCTGGGGAATTGTATAGCCATATCTTGTTATTGCCTATGCAATGATTTTAACTGTAGCTGATTATTATTAATATAATGATTGGAAGGATGAAGGGTCCCATCAATACTTTATTGATCTTTCACACTACCACAAAACATTTTAGTATGCAATCAATATTATATGACTGCCCTCAAAAAGTTTCTTTTAGAGCATTTTTTAAAAATACTTCTGTACTTTCCAAAGTTTTTATCTAAAAGGGAACCATTATCTACAGAAACTTCAGCTAAGTATATGTGGTGTGACGATAGTCTCAATTACAAAGATTATACTGTGATAGATATTCACTTCCTATGGCCCAGGGGGCTTATTGTTAATCTCAGCATTCCATCACACAGCAGGACTTTCCCAAAGGGTTAGAGCTGCTTGTGACCAAGTTAAACTTTTAGCCAATTTTCCCTGCTCAGCTTCCTGTTCTAAACAATTGCACAATGAGGTCTTGTAGGCCCATATTTAATCAACCAAAGACAATAGGATTATGTTAATTGGCCTATATCAAGCTGGGCAACACTGGCTAATTAGAAACATAGAAACATAGAAAACCTACAGCACAATACAGGCCCTTTGGCCCACAAAGCTGTGCGGAATATGTCCTTACCTTAGAAATTAATTAGGGTTACCCATAGCCCTCTATTCTTCTAAGCACAATGTACCTATCCAGGAGTCTCTTAGAAGACCCTATCATTTCCGCCTTCACCGCCGTTGCCAGCAGCCCATTCCACGCACTCACCACTCTGTGTAAAAAACCTACCCCTGATGTCTCCTCTGTAGCTACTTACACCGTTGTGACTGAGTTCAAGGAAGCTTGCAGAACAGACTGATTTTGTCACTGAGCACATCAAATCTGGTCAGAGGTATAGCTGATCAATTAATAATTGTGATATCTGTGTGCTCACACTCAGCCCTCACAGCATTAATTTTTGGTGCCTGTGATCTCTGTCCCCAGATGCTTCCAGACCATCTGTATGAATTACTTTGTCTCAGCAAAGGTATCTGAAAAACATCACCTACAGATAACGTCAACTAGTATCAAAACAGTAAACCTATTTGAAAGCTCTGGCAATTGTTAGGAATGATATGGGGAATGGCAGAAAGATGGGTGACAGAAAGAAGAACGAGAATCCATTCCTCAGCTTTCTGCAATGGACGACATATTCATCTGCAAATTGTTGGTCTGTTCTTTTAGTTTGTAACAATTGTACCTATGTTTGGAAATCCTTCGTAATTCATAAATCTTTCACAAAGCAGAAGTTCTTTGTGACCGTTAAGAACTATTGTCTAAATTGAACTATGTATCATTAAAAATAAAATTAACTGTGTTTAAACTCTTTGTTAGCTGGAACTATCTTCGCCGTGGAAGGGAGAGGGACCCAGTTTTGTTACTGCGATCAAAGTCACCGGAGAGACACTGAAGCGTGTGATTGATTCGCACAACAAGCAGACATTCTTCTGGAGACAATCTCGGTAGAGACTCACAAACCCAAAGTGTGGTGAACTATGTGCCTGTCGGGACACGCCCCTGCTGACTGCTCCTGTGGCTCCTCCCACAGGCCCCTGTATAAAGGAGATCTGCGGCCTGACGCTCGGCCTCAGTCTCCACGACATTGTATGATAGACACTCACTCCTGGTTCCTTCTTCCAGTCAATAAAAGCCGATATCTCGCCTTACGTCTCAGTGTGAGTTATTGATGGTGCATCACAAAGGTACATCACAGTTTTATAAAATCAAAGGTAACTGTAAGTGATTCAATTCAGTTTCAGTAGTTACAATGACATTGTTTACTTCAATACTCTGGGTGCCAAATGCTTCCTTGGAGATACATACTGGGAGCACATTGTAATTGATAAGGCACCTCTGAAGGTCCTAACAATTTTGGGGAAAAACATTATCATAAATATCCCAAAACCTTTGACAACAGACAGCCAGACAAAATTAATGTTGTCAGGCTATCTGTGAGTACACAAAAACTATTGATTGCCTATACCGTGACCATGTTTGATAAGCTAAGTAACAACATTTGTATGGTCTACCAGTTTGAACTCAAGTCACAACAGTGCAAATTATGTAACCATGTTGCTTACAAGCCATGTAACACAAACCCACTGTCCTAGCATTTGGCTCTTGCATATGCAATCTCTCAGTCTGTGGAGCAGTCTGTGCTTAAAAACATAGAAACATGGAAAACCTACAGCACAATACAGGCCCTTCGGCTCACAGAGTTGTGCCGAACATGTCCCTACCTTAGAAATTACTAGGCTTACCCATAGCCTTCTATTTTTCTAAGTTCCATGTACCCATCCAAAAGTCTCTTAAAAGACCTTATCGTATCCACCTCCACCACCGTTGCTGGCATCCCATTCCATGTACTCACCGCTCTCTGAGTAAAAAACTTACCCTGACATCTCCTCTGTACCTACTCCCAGCACCTTAAACCTGTGTCCTCTTGTGGCAACCATTTTAGCCCTGGGAAAAATCCTCAGACTATCCACACGATCAATGCACATCATCTTCTTATACATCATCTTATACACCTCTATCAGGTCACCTCTCCCCCTCCATCACTCCAAGGAGACAAGGCTAAGTTCACTTAACCTGCTTTCATAAGGCGTGCTCCCCAATCCGGGCAACATCCTTATAAATCTCCTCTGCACCCTTTCTATGGCTTCCATGTCCTTCCTGTAGCGAGGTGACTTTTAACTTCAATTAACTGCTTGCAACTTACAAAAGAAAAACTGAAACCTATTTGCAAGCTTCCTGAACTTATTTCCATTTACAATAAGAACTGAAGCCTGGTTCTTGTTTGAATGAATATTTGCTATATTCATGTAACTCCAGAACACTCTCTAACACCCACCACTCAAATACTGGCTATGGATGGCTCAACCTTGCTGCAGTCTAGACAGGGAAATAATCTAGTCTTTGAAAAGTAGCTGGATACAGTATAGCCTCCCTATAGAAAGGGTACTCCTAAATACCTATATCATGTAGGGTTTAAGATCTCCTTTTTGAGTTTAGGGCTTTGCAGACAGTAAGCCCATTGCCAGTACAATACTACAGTGCTATAGCAACATATTTTTAAAAATGACATCAGAATGCTGAAAATGGTATTCTATGGAAAACATTATCACAATTCCCAAGTAATAACCTAAAAGTTTAGTGGTTCAACTCCCTTGAAAAACCAAAGGAATTAATTAAATAGGAGAAGCCCATTAGCTCATTGACATTTGTTGTCCAAAAATTAAGTTGGCATCCATTTTCAGCTGCCAGACTGTGGCCTTGTAGATTAAAGTTCTTTATATTCTCATAAAAATATATTTTAGATCAGGGGTGTCAAACTCATTTTAGGTCACTGGCCGGATTGGGCAAAATGCAGCTTCATGCGGGCCGGATCAGTCGGGCGCGTGCGAACACAGCTTTCATTGCCTCCATTTTTTCAGCCTGTTCTCATGTGTCTCAGCCTCTGCTTTAACTACAAAGTGTTTCACTTCACAAATTCTGTTTCTTATGAAGAAGACTGCTGAGCAAGCATTATTTTTATGATTGGTATTAACTTACAATCATAGGCTTCATATCGCTGGGACATTAATAATTAAAATAATAGATCTATCTAAAATGATCTCGCGGGCCGGATTATAATTGTACGCTGGGCCGGATGCGTTTGACACCTATGTTTTAGATTGAAGACAGAGGAGTGCTTGCCTGTTCGTTGTCTCTGGCTCTGTCGCTGAGGGAAAAGGGGAAGCTAGCTCACCACTGGAAGGCTTAGAGAGCCTTGTTTTGCTACAGGCAGCAATTCATGTGAAGTGGCAGGAAAAAAACGTTGAATTGAAGAGGTAGAATCAAAAGTGGCAGACAGGAGGGCAGTTGCAACTGAGGAGATTCGAGGAAGGGAATTGGAGGAAATCAGAATGAAAATGGAAGAATCAGGAGTAGAGTTTAAGATACTTTATATACTGTATGCTGCACACGTTAATTAATCCTTATTGCTATGTGGTAGCACATCTGTAAGTAGGCTGAGCTGTCCTGAAATGATGATGATCATTGTTTCAGGAGAGCTTTTGTTATATGCATGAATGGTGAGACAAATCCAGGACAGATAAACTGATATGGTGTGGCAAGGAAAAAAGTGAATACTCTGTAGAATAGAGTATGTTTAGAGAGTAATGTTTATAGATTTCCTGAGGTAATGCCAAAATTGTTGACTTACTAGCATTGAATGAACATAAAATAAGAATTAATTATTTAAAGATTCAAAAACTTTGAGGTCTATATATAGCAGGTTTGATTCCTTATTATGTGACTTGACTTTATAACACATTCCTCACCATATTTTAATTTCATCTTGAATTTTAATTTGCATTTCTTTCATTCCATCCAAATTAGTAAATCTTGTTTATAAACATTTTCTTGCAAACCCTGTTATAATTGAATTTTGACTCAGTATCACATTTGCAATTTGAAACCTACACATTGAGATTCTGCTCCATATAGACTCTGTATACCAACTGTTGTCTGAGCTGAATTTGAAATAAATATTGTATTGTAAATAGGATCCATAATGAATCTATAAATCACATTTAATTAAAATGAATGAGGAACAGCATACATTGTGCTTTATGAAGCCTTTAAACTATAAAGTCTACAGAAACAAAGTGAAATATTCCTTACTCCTGGTTTGATTAATGAGGGCTGAATCCACACTGGCACTTGCCTATTTAAATTCACTACACTGGGAAGGCAAACATGTCTCACCAATATAATTATTCAGATGCTGTATTCCACCAGGTAATAGTCCATTAATGGAATGGGAGATGTGTTCTGGCAAGCAGTAGAGACTGACTAACAAGCTAATTGTTTTATGTGAGAGGAATAGGGGAACAAAAGAACGTTACAAGCAAATGCACAGATGCAGATGAACTAATATGGAATAAGAACTGAATTATCACTGAGTTGCATTGTAATTATCTTGATTTATGACTGATTAATGTGAAAAATTATCAATTATATGCACCTTATCAATATGCTTAACATGTACTTAATCAGCAAGAATCTTTCAACACTCACAATTTTACAGTTCTTTGCACAAATGGCTGCACAAATTCTTTTTGGAAATGCTACTCTAGAGTTTTTGTAGATATGCATAGTTTTATTACTGTTCCTCCTCAGATTTTTAGCCCCGTGATTGACATGATTAGGAATTATTAATTGTAACAAAATCTCAAAGCTGCTAACATTTGATGTCAGTGTATTGATCAGTTTATTTTATTGACAATTCCTTCCCATCAATTTCTGCTAATATTTGTTTCACCTTCCTGATCCTTATTTTTAATTCTAATTTGACTTAAAACAAAGAATAACTTAAACTTGTTTGACTTCTAGAAGCATAGCTACAGAGAGCAACAGTTATTTATTCTTCTCATTTTAATGGAAAGATAGAAAATACCTCTTAAATATGCATCTCCGTTTAAAAAATGGAATCAACAGTTTAATCATCCAATATTTCTAGCTCACTGAAAACAGGATGTCAGTATTAAGGAGAGCAAATCACATATGAAAGCAGCAACTTAAATCTCAATCAAAAACAGAAAATGCTGATGGTACTTAGCAGGTCAGGCAGTACCCATGGGGCGAGAAACAAAGTTCGCGTTTAACATCGATGACCTTTCAACAGATGAAATTTGCAGCACAGTATCAAGGCAATATGTGGGTAATCCTTCGATTTCACAAGCTGGAACATTGCTGCTGTTTGTGCCTCCTGCCAGCCAGTGGTGTGGCGGCTTCCGCATGGGTCTTTGAGGCGAGTGGTCCCAGTGTTGAATCCAGCCGGCTCCTTTCACGCTTCCCTTCCTACTGGGTTGATCACTGAGCAAGCAACTTGGCCTTGTGAAAAACAGACAACATGCTGAAGAAATGGCAAGATTGCTGCCCGATGCAGCACAAGGTATGGAAAAGGAACAACTACTACTTGTGGACAGCTGGGGTAGCGATGCCCACAATGCATTAGGAGACATACAGCCATAAGAAACTTACCATGGTATAAGGTGGTGACGGATAAAGCCTGGTCCAAGGTTTGTGAGATCCGGCTTCATCCTGGATCTAAAAGTATAAGCTGTAAGAATATGCATAATGGTTAACACATTGTTTTACAGCGTCAGCTCAGCTGGAAGATTGGGGTTCAATTTCCTCCCACATCCCTGAAATGTAAGACTAGGGTTTGTACGTTCTGGGAATGCTATGTTGGTGCTGGAAGCACTTGGCAATCCTCGCTGATTTGATTTGATGCAAATGACCTATTTCACTGCCTGTTTCAATTAACATGTGACAAACAAAGGGAACTTTCAATCTTTATTCTCTGAGTGAATAGACATTTGTGTGCATTAGGAAAAAGTGTAAAATGCCAAGACTTCTAGAAATTCTTTTTAATTCTGGCGTGCACTACTTTGCACGAGATTCAATTTTCTTGTGGACTTAAATGCAATAGGCAACTCAATACACTGAAGAAGTATCACAGTGTCATTCATTATTACCAATTTTCCAATTGGTCAGAAAAGAGGATCAGTGTCACCCTCTTTTCCAGCCAGTACTCTCAGCATTGAGGCTCCGGTTATGTAGATCAGACAGATAACTGTTGAGCAGGACACAGTATCTGTGTATCTGCAACAGACTCAACAAATGAATACTCTACTTCATGCTCTATCACCACAAGAGACTTCCAAAAGGGCAGCCTGTGTTTCAAGGTCTTTCTCAAGGAATTCCTGAAAAAGAGGTATTATGAGGAACTGATAAGTGAGGCCTTGGGCCTATTCTGGGCTGCTCTGGAGATCAGATCTGAGGACTCATTTTTGGTTTGAATGCTGTATCTGCTTCAATTGTTTGCATGATTTGTATTCTTTTCCTTCTCTTATGCATCAAGTGTTGGTCTTTTATTTTTGTTCTTTTTTTTCTTTAGTAGGATTCTTTCATGTTCTTTGCTCTGTGGCTACCTGTGAGCAAGCAAATCTCAAGGTTGTATAATTTATGCACTCTTTGATAATAAATGTACTTGGATCTTGAATCTTTGTACTGATTGATTAGAAGCCCTGGCATATGATCACTTAAAACAGAGAGGGGACAGACAGGGGAAGGTACTTTTCATTACCTTGGGCATCATTAAGGTCATGGCCATCTTTGATGATGATCCAGGGAGTTAGGGAATTTTATGTATATTCTGTACAACAAAAGCCAGAATGGGATAGCGAAGGAGAAGTTGTAGTGTGTTATACACCTGTTGCCATTCTGCTCTGTGCTGGTGGAGGCTGCAGGTTCAGAAACGCTGTCGGTGAAACTGCGGCACATCTTTGTAGATGGCACGTACACCAGCCGGCTATTCACCAGTGACGGAGTGAATGTTGAGAGGACTGGGTGTGCTGACTGGCCCAAGATGGTATCCAATTTTGTGAACAGTTGGAACTGCATTCATCCAGGAACATGTAGAGGATTCTCTCACATTCCTGACTTGCACCTTGGCCTTCATAGAAAGGCTTAGAGCAGTGATGAAGTGAGTTCATTTCCACGAAATACCAAGCCTCTGACGGCATTTGTAGGCAGAGTAGGTTGTTAGTCCAGGTGAGTTTCTAGTGAATGCTGATACCTGAGTATTTAGCACTGGTAATGCCACTGAATGTCCAATACAGGTGGTTAAACCCTTTCTTGTGATGAAGCACATTGTCTGCACTATAGTAGCAGGAATTTTATTGTCACTTATCAGCCTGAGCTTGAATGTTGCTCATGTAGGTGTGGGTTATTTCATTTTCTGAGACATTACAAATGGAATTAAACATTACACACGCAACAGTGAACATCTTCATCTATGATCTTATGATAGAACGAAGATCATTAATGAAACAGCCGGGGATGATAGGGCCTGGGATATTGCCTTGAGGAACTCCTGCAGTCTTGGTGATTCATGTCCAACTCTTTTAACTATCTTCCTTTATGCAAGCTGAGAGTAAGAAAATAAGAAACAGAAGCATTATTAAGACATTTTGTCCCTTGTGCTGCTCTGTATAACTTATTTTATGAGATACAGCACAGAATAGGTCCTTCTGGCCTTTTGAGCCGTACCACCCTGCAACTCCCGATTTAATCATCGGACAACTTACAATGACCAATTAACCTACTGACCCCCTCATCTTTGGACTGTGGGAGGAAGCTGGAATATCAGGAGGAATCCCACACATTTACAGGGAGAACGTTCAAACTCCTTACAGAGTGCAGTGGGAATTGAACACAAGTCGCTGGTACAGTAAAGAGTTATGCTAACCGCTACACTACTGTTAAAGCAGTAGAAGAAATGCACTACCTCAAAAACCAATTGTCAAAAATCTCAGTCCAACTTGAGTCTTTGGGTCATATATTGTCCTTAGTAGCCACTTTAGAAGCCACAAAACTGGTGTAAAAGCATATCATCCTCAACCCTTCGAACTACATAAGAGGTTAAATGCAATAGAATGTCTACTTGTGAAACAATTAGGAACACATTCATGTTTTCAACATAATATGCTTCTGATTACTCTTCTAATGCCCCATTTTGTTTTATCTAGTTAAGATATTTCCTTTATTCTGCACATCTCCCACCGCCTTCTTCTATTGTAAACTATTTGACTTTCTCGCTTTCTCAGATCTGGTCAAGTTCCTGGACCTGAAATGTTGACTGATTCTCTTTCCACATATGCTGTCCAACTTGATAAATGTTTCCAGATTTCAAGCAGTTGTATTTTCGTTTCAACTTTCAATAAAAGAAATCCGATGAATCATTTCATGCAATTAATTTTCGCCCTGAAGTCTGAATTTGACAGCTGCAATCTTGGGAACTTAGTTTAGGTTTTCATAAACACACAGGATATGCATGATTTTATTTGTAAAACATTTTAATGATGACCATGTGGTATTTAGATAAAAGTTTGGAAAATGAGAGATTAATTAAATTAATGTTCGAAATAAAGTGCAAAGTAAATTTATCATCAGAGTGCGTATGTATCACCATATATTACCTTGAGATTCATTATCTTTCAGGCATTCATATTAGGACAGATATACGATAGAGCTGATGAAACACTACACACAAAGACTGACAAGCAACTAACATCCAAAATAAACCAAACTGTGCAAGTAATTAATAAATAAATAATACAGATAACAGCTTAACTCTAAAGCATAACTACATCTATAACTTTGGTTAGGACTTTATACCTTGGATCTAAAATTGTCCCATGTGGGGTAACATAGTAGTATGGGGACTGTTTTCCTACAGCTTTGATTAGGCAAGTCCTCATCTTGCTTCTCCAGAGCTTTCTGAAAAAATCATTATTCTGCTTTGAATGAGAAATATCTTTAAATGGAAGGAGACATTTAGAAAATGAGGAGTTAGTTTCAATTTTTGTCAACTGAGTTAAATTAAACAAAATAGCTCAGAAAAGTATTTAGAGTTAGCAAGTCAAGAATTGAGCCTACAAGGGCAATTGACTGCATTATTATCGAGACTGTGTGAAACTTGACATAAAGGCAGGCGGATTACGAGAGTTTAGTACATGACTTCAGGTTAGTTTAAGAATGATAAGATCTTTTATGTGGGACACCACAAGCAGACTTGGGACAGTAACGAACAGTCCCAGTGGAAAAGACTCCAATTGAATGAGGCCAGTGTTATTGAAAGCATTAATTGAGAGACGAAGATTTTAAACGAGTGAGAGAATAGATTTAGGTTAGAAGTAGAAAATGAAATAGGTTATACATAAAACAAGAAAGAGTGCACAGAACTGACTACATTAAGAGAGAACAGTAATGAATGGGGAATGAACAGGAATTAAAAAATAAAATGAGATGAACAAATATCAAAATAATATTTTTCTGCCTTTACAGAGTCATAATACAGGAGACCCAAACTAGGAAATACCTTGTGGCGACACATGCTAAGACTCTGTCCTTGGCTGGATCAACTCCACCTTACAGGACATCAGAAACCGCCAGGCCTCAAAAGTGCTCTGCTACTCCAGGCCAGTAAAAAGGCAAGAGCACTCTGTCAGGAAATGCAGGGGAAGCTTGACCCAAAAGCAAAGAAGTAGACACGATTTAGCAGTGAGCGATAACTTGAATAAAAAACTGCAAAATAACTAGTCATGTTGGGGCCACCAAACAAGAGGAAACATACTGAAGACAAGGAGCAATTGGTTGAGAGTGGCTGGATCGACAGGTAAACAAGGACTGTTTTCTTTTGTGCTAATGGGGACTTGCACCTATCAGGGAGATGCTTTACTGCCACCTGCTGCAATGGAGTAGGACAGGAAAGATGGCAGGAATCAAATCCTGCCTCTCCAACTGGTTTTAATTAAAAAGTTCACTAGGACCCTCCATGACTTAATCATCTCTGCTTCAGGCGCCAGAATATCCTGTAGCCTGGACACCGCAGATCTACCCAATAATTGCCTAAACAGCTTCCTACTTTCCAACAAATATCTGTGGCACACCATGTTCCACTGTCTCTGGTACCTTACAAAAGTCACACCTCCCATTCCCATGTTTACCAACAAGTGCCAAAGTAGAGTGTAAACCCATGTGCCCTAGCATCCATCTCGCCAACCTCACATCTTCCCTCCTATTCCTTCCCAAAAGGCGCCTCCCAGCTGAACTGACGGAAAAAAATTGTAATACTGCCTCCTTGTCTCAGTCCTATCCCACAAATCTGCCATTTTCTAATCCCAGCCAACAAATACAAGATTTGGCTTCATACTTCCCCCTATTGGCTATAGTATCTACATCTAACTTAGTAAGTACCTGTTTTAGCATCTGCCCTTTCATTTCCCAATACACTCACATGTGTGGGTACCCAAAAAAAAAACTGTACTACTATTCCCACACTCTCCAGAACATAAAGATTATAATACACAGTTCAGGTCTCCTTTAATGCGTTGATTCCAAACTCTGCAATACTGAGGCAGAATCTGAGCAGATCACTACTCTATTTGGCTTAACGTGTTCAACCCATTGCAAACTAATGATAACAGTTTGATAAACGATAATGATAATGATAATTTGGTTGTATAGACAGACAACCTATCTGTCAGCCTTTTCCCCACCTCAATGTTAAACCAAGAGATAAATATCTCAGAGCTCACCCAATTTCTAACTGGGTCTTTAGAAACATTTCTGTAAAGATAGGCAAAAAAGGAAAAATACTGTAGATGCCCAGACACCCTCACACCACCCACAAGACACTGTCTGAACAAGGATTGTGGATAAGAGCTGGTTTCAAATAGGCTACAGGTGATGAGTTGGAACTGAGTGACAGGTGACTCCGATTAGCTGGATGGAGACTGGGAAGAGCCTGAAAAACAATACTTTAGCTTAGTCTGTCCAAGCATCATCAAAGACCTATTCAAACCAATCCTATTTATCAGGACTTTGCCCGCTCTGGCAGTTCAAGTGTTCATCCATACTGCATTCTCCTTAAATACTGTGCAAGCACCTTCCTCCATGATCTTTTCAGGAGTGTGTTACTGATTGCAACCAACCTCCTGGAGAATTCCTCCTGAGATTCCACTCTGTTCCTCTTACTCCTCACCGTAAACCTATTGCTTCTGGTTAAAGACACCTCTGCTTTGGGAGCACTCTCCATTTTGCTTATAATTTTGTGTATCAAGCTCCCCCCCCCGCCCCCCGCCACTCTGCTCCAAGCCATCACGTGGCTCATCAAAATTGAGGTATTCCATCCCAATTAGTCTTCTCTGTATCCACTGTAGTCAGTAGGGAAATGAGAGTTGTTCCTTGTGTGTATGCTGCTCTTTCTCTGTAATTCTCTTCAGTTTTGGGATTTCTGTACATGCTAGGAGCCAGCCATTCACAGGCTCCAGTGTAGGTACTGTCCAAGTAACTGTCATTGCCAATAATAAGATAAAGTCAAATCATTAAAATAACTGGGTGCAAAACACACACATTCTTAAGGCTCAAGCATTCCTTTTATTTTACTTGTGCATGGCTCATATATCACCCACACGGTTCCAAAGCCTGAATAAAAAATTGCTATTTTTATACAGATTTGGTTTAATCTGTATAATTGGATATAGATTAATATAAATTGTATATGCTTTGATACCTTACTCACAAGATCAAATGGCATTCACAAGAGATACTAAAGTCAATCAAAACTTCAAGCAGACAGCAATGATATTTTAGAATTAATAAAAGCATTCATTGTTGGCTGTGTTTCACATCCTAGTGTTATCCCGTCTGTCTCTGGCACCTCCTATTGTGTGAAGGGAAGCTATGGTTTAGGAAAACCATTCTGGAAAAGTCTCACTGAAGAGGCCTCACTTATTTGGCTTGAGAACATATTATCTCATCTGTAGTCAGCCGAGGTGCCTCCAGCAGTCTCACTTCAAAGGCCTTGCTTGATTACAACTGCCCCAGGCTATCCTTGCCTGACTGTGATTTCTACAATGCAATAATCTGAGTTCTTTTCCTCTAGACTTCATTGCCAACAAGTTGTTGGAATTTCAGAATATTTAAGTTCATTAATTTATTTCAGTGTTTTGTGTGTTTTAATGTATTTTAGCTTTGTTCCATTTTGACATTGCAGGGTTCTCAGATTATTCACTGTCATGTTAACTGTTAACTGCATATATAAAATGGCTCCTCTGTAGCGTTATAATGAAATGGCTTCTTTGAAAGTAACTGATGAGGTAATGCTCTGTTTAGTTGATATGTTTGGGTTATAATTATTGATAACGGAGGAAGCAATGTTGTTCTCTCTGTACGTGTGGGAACCTGGAGTGAGTGCGCAGGTTTTTTAGGAGGAGAACCGAAGAGGAAGGACGTGCTGGACACGCTCTGGTCGACCACCGAGGTCGGTCCCAGGCGGCGGGTTGAGGAGGTCGGAGAAGATCGAATGGCAGACAGAAGGTTTCGATACTAGAGCTCCAATGGTTGTGCATGAACTGATTGAACTCTGATAAGTTTTGGAGCCCTTTTCTTTCTTTTTATATTGTATCGCTATTAATCACCGGTAAGATTTATAAAGTGTAATCTGTAAAACGTACATTGTGTGTTGTCTGATATTGTATGTGCGAGTTTGTACCAGTGTGCATTACACAACATCTATGCAAGCAGGAGACTCGATTTGGCGGGTGGATGGATTTTCCCCTAGACAAGCACAAGCCAATAGCCCTAAGCGTTACATATTGTTGATATGTTTTAATGAATTATTCCAGCATTAATGGTGTTGAATATTCATAGTGCATTGACAACTTTGCCAGCTGACTAACTCATGGGCATGATATCAGTTTAATGTCCCAAGTGTTCTCTCTGTCACCACTTCTGTCTTTCTCCATTCTGTTTGTCTGATTCTCTCCTGAATTTTACATCCTGTTCCAGGGTGATATGGAACCTCACATCAATGGTTGGCTTTATTTAATCTTTAAACTTGTTTTGCATGGACTACTTCCTGATTCTTCTGGATGGACTTCTTCTAGTCCACATGGCATAGCCACAATAGACTGAAAGGCCTCTTTCTATGTTGTAAATCTCTTATTCTCTGAGAAGCCTGGGTACAGGTAATCTTTTTACATACAGTATCCCTTGTTTGTGCAGCACACTTACGTAAGTCCATAAGACAGTAAGATATAGGAGGAGAATTAGGCTATTTGGCCCATCGAGTCTGCTCTGCCATTTCATCATGGTTGATTCATTTCCCTCTTAGTGCCATTCTCCTGCCTGCTCCCTGTATCCCTTCATGTCCCGACTAATCAAGAATCTATCAACCTCTGCCTTCAATATACCCAATAGCTTGGTCTTCACAGCTGTCTGTGGCAATGAATTCCACAGATTTACCACGCTGTGGCTGAAGAAATTCCTCCTCATCTCCATTCTAAATGGATGTTCCTCTACTCTGAGGCTATGCCCACGGGTCTTAGAAACAACCTCTCTACATCCACTCTATCGAGGTCCTTCAACATTTGAGAGGTTTTAATGAGGTCCCTCTCTCTTTCTTCTGAATTCCGGTGAGTAAGGGCCCAGAGCCATAAGATGAGCCTTTCAATCTCATAAACATTTTTGTGAACTGATGCACCATCAATAACTCTCGGAGACAGGAGGTGAACGATAGGCTTTTATTAGCAGCAAACGAGACCACAGCATCCTGGAGACTGAGGGAGGAGCAGTGCCTCCAATCGCCTTTATACAGGGGTCTGTGGGAGAAGCCACAGGAGCAGTCAGCAGAGGGGCGTGTCCAGACAGGTATACATAGTTTACCACATTCACCCCCACTTTGTTTTAAAAGAGAGTCCCCACAGGGGCGAAGTTTCTGACAAGTATATTTACAGGTCAAGTCTATCAGCGGTCGAGTCTGTCGCTGCGATCTATGTAGCACTGGTGGTGCTTGCACCAGTGCTGGTGGTTGTGCTGGCTCCGGCCTGACTTGAGGTGTCAGCCCATTAGGCGTCAGTAATCCCTCATGCATGTGCGAGGCAGCCGGTATGGGACTGTCGTGAGGAGGCTGTGTAGTGCTTGGTGTGCACGGTGTCTTGTGGGTATATACATCGGTGGGTACAGGGTTCATAGTCACCGTGGAGTGTTCGGGGTGGGGGTCTGGTGCTCCTGCGGGCGCCAGGTCGCGGACGGAGACTATGTCCTCCCGCCCATCAGGTAAGACCACGTAAGCATACTGGGGGTTCGCATGAAGTAGGTGAACCCTCTCGACCAGCGGGGAGTATTTATTGCTCCTCGCACGTTTCCGGAGCAGCACTGGCCCTGGGGATGTCAGCCAAACTGGTAGGGTGGTTCCAGTGGCAGACTTCCTGGGGAAAGAGAAGAGTCGCTCATGAGAGATGGCATTGGTGGACGTGCATAACAGGGAGCGGTTGGAGTGGAGTGCCTCGGGGAGGACCTCCTGCCAGCGAGAGACCGGCAACCCCTTTGACCTAAGAGCTAAGAGTGTGGCCTTCCACACGGTGGCATTCTCCCTCCCCACCTGTCCATTCCCCCGGGGATTATAGCTGGTAGTCCTACTAGTAGCAATACCCCTAGCCAGCAGGTACTGGCGCAGCTCGTCACTCATAAACGAGGACCCTCTATCACTGTGGATATAGCAGGAATATCCAAACAGAGTGAAGAACTGGTGCAGGGCTTTTATGACGGACATGGCAGTGGTATCGGGACAGGGGATGGCAAAGGGAAACCGCGAGTACTCATTGATGACGTTGAGAAAGTAGACATTGCGGTCAGTGGAGGGAAGGGGGCCCTTAAAGTCGACAGTCAGTTGTTCAAAGGGACAGGTGGCCTTGATAAGTTGTGCCTTTTCAGGATGGTAGAAGTGCGGTTTGCACTCAGCGCAGACTTGGCAGTCCCTGGTCATCATCCTGATGTCCTCAAGGGAGTAAGGCAGGTTCCTGGCCTTCACAAAATGGTAAAGCCGGGTGACCCCCGGGTGGCAAAGGGCTGATGGAGGGCGCATAGCTGGTCGAGCTGCGTGCTGGCACACGCTCCCCGGGATAGGGCATCAGGGGGCTCATTGAGCCTTCCAGGCTGGTACAGGATATCATAGTTGTAGGTGGAGAGTTCTATTCTCCACCTCAAAATTTTATCATTTTTGATTTTGCCCCACTGTTGGTTGCTAAACATAACTCAACTGAGCGCTGGTCGGTCAACATGGTGAACCTTTTGCCGGCGAGATAGTGCCTCCAGTGCCTAATAGCTTCCACTATGGCCTGGGCTTCTTTCTCCACCGCGGAGTGCCGAATTTCAGGGCCTTGAAGGGTACGAGAGAAGAATGCTACCAGCTTTCCTGCCTGATTGAGGGTAGCAGCCAGCACGAAGTCGGAGGCGCCACTCTCTACTTGGAAGGGAATGGTCTCGTGCACCGCATACATCGTTGCTTTGGTAATGTTCTCTTTAATGCGGCTGAAGGCTGCGTGGGTCTCAGCTGAGAGGGGAAATGCGGTGGACTTGACCAGGGGGCGGGCCTTGTCCGCGTAGTGAGGGACCCATTGGATGTAATAGGAAAAGAAGCCCAGTTACCGTTTGAGGGCTCTGAGGGTGGTGGGAAGAGGGAGTTCTAACAGGGGGCGCATACGGTCGGGGTCAGGGCCAATGACTCTATTCTCCATGACATATCCAAGGATAGCAAGTCGGGTGGTTCCGAACACACACTTGTCCCTATTATAGGTAAAGTTAAGACCTTTGGCAGCTTGGCTACACAACCCCTCCAGATGTCTGTGGAATGCGATCCAGAAGCCATGGTGACCCTCTGGCTTACCGGCTGTGTCACGAGTCCGCAGCACTGCACTGTGTCCGGGTGAATAAAACTCTCAGTGCTGCCCGTGTCAAACAGGCAGCTAGCCCTCTGCCCCTTCACCAGGATGTCCATCATTGACCTGGCAAGCTGGTGTGGGGCGCTTTGGTCGAGGGTCACGGAGGCCAGAATTGAACCACCGTCTTTGTGTCCGGTAAGCACCCATGGGTTGGAGGCGGGGCGAGGTGGCGCTGACAAAGATGGCCGCCCCCATTCCTCACATGAGGCGGGCAGGCAAGATTGTGGCGACCAAGATGGCGACCCACATGCCTTGCACCCCGCTCGACCCCGCTCTTGGTTTGGACATACAGGCTTTGGCGAAATGGCCCTTCTTTCTGCAGCTGGAGCAGGTAGCTTCTCGGGCCGGGCAGCATTTTCGGGGGTGCTTTCCGAGTCCACAGAAGTAACATTGCACGGACTTGTGACTGGCAGCAGCCGTGGTTGACTCGTCGGCGGGTTGCGGGGTCTGCGGTGTCCACAGGGCCGGTGGGAGATAATGCGCCTGAAAAGTGTCAGTGTTGTGCAGCGCAGCCTCCACCATGTCAGCCAGCTCAATCGCTGAACGTAAGGTAAGATCGGCGTGATCCAGCAGCTGCTGGTGCACGTAAACTGACCTGATCCCCGTAACGAAGGCGTCTCGTACCAGGGGCTCCGCATGCTGCTCCACCGTCAGTCCCCTGCAGTCGCAGGCCCGCACGAGTGTCTGTAGGGCCCGGACAAACTCAGCGCTCGACTCTCCGGCCCGCTGCTGCCGTGTCGCTAAGCAATGTCTTGCGTAGACGGTGTTCACTGGCCGCCGGTATTGTCTTTTGAGGGCATCCATTGCACCCTGGTAGTCCGTTTGTTCTTTGATCATTGAGTAGACCTTTGCACTGACTCTGGAGAGGAGAACCCTGCGCATCGTGGCAGGGTCGGTCACATGAATCTCCTCCAGGTACGATTCGAAGCATGCTAGCCAGAGTTCGAAGATGTCGCCGGCTCCCTGGGATTGGGGGTCAAGATCCAATCTGTCGGGTCGTAAGATGCTCTCCATGTTTTAAAATTGCTGCACCATCAAGAACTCTGGGAGAAGGGAGGTGAACGATTAGCAGCAAACGAGACCACAACATCCTGGAGACTGAGGGAGGAGCAATGCCTCCAAACGCCTTTATACAGGGGTCTGTGGGAGGAGCCACAGAAGCAGTCAGCAGAGGGGCGTGTCCACAGGGGTCTGTGGGAGGAGCCACAGAAGCAGTCAGCAGAGGGGCGTGTCCACAGGGGTCTGTGGGAGGAGCCACAGGAGCAGTCAGCAGAGGGGCGTGTCCACAGGGGTCTGTGGGAGGAGCCACAGGAGCAGTCAGCAGAGGGGCGTGTCCACAGGGGTCTGTGGGAGGAGCCACAGGAGCAGTCAGCAGAGGGGCGTGTCCACAGGGGTCTGTGGGAGGAGGCACAGAAGCAGTCAGCAGAGGGGCGTGTCCACAGGGGTCTGTGGGAGGAGCCACAGGAGCAGTCAGCAGAGGGGCGTGTCCACAGGGGTCTGTGGGAGGAGCCACAGAAGCAGTCAGCAGAGGGGCGTGTCCACAGGGGTCTGTGGGAGGAGCCACAGAAGCAGTCAGCAGAGGGGCGTGTCCACAGGGGTCTGTGGGAGGAGCCACAGAAGCAGTCAGCAGAGGGGCGAGTCCACAGGGGTCTGTGGGAGGAGCCACAGAAGCAGTCAGCAGAGGGGCGTGTCCACAGGGGTCTGTGGGAGGAGCCACAGGAGCAGTCAGCAGAGGGGCGTGTCCACAGGGGTCTGTGGGAGGAGCCACAGAAGCAGTCAGCAGAGGGGCGTGTCCACAGGGGTCTGTGGGAGGAGCCACAGAAGCAGTCAGCAGAGGGGCGTGTCCACAGGGGTCTGTGGGAGGAGCCACAGAAGCAGTCAGCAGAGGGGCGTGTCCACAGGGGTCTGTGGGAGGAGCCACAGAAGCAGTCAGCAGAGGGGCGTGTCCACAGGGGTCTGTGGGAGGAGCCACAGGAGCAGTCAGCAGAGGGGCGTGTCCACAGGGGTCTGTGGGAGGAGCCACAGAAGCAGTCAGCAGAGGGGCGTGTCCACAGGGGTCTGTGGGAGGAGCCACAGAAACAGTCAGCAGAGGGGCGTGTCCACAGGGGTCTGTGGGAGGAGCCACAGGAGCAGTCAGCAGAGGGGCGTGTCCACAGGGGTCTGTGGGAGGAGCCACAGGAGCAGTCAGCAGAGGGGCGTGTCCACAGGGGTCTGTGGGAGGAGCCACAGGAGCAGTCAGCAGAGGGGCGTGTCCACAGGGGTCTGTGGGAGGAGCCACAGGAGCAGTCAGCAGAGGGGCGTGTCCACAGGGGTCTGTGGGAGGAGCCACAGAAGCAGTCAGCAGAGGGGCGTGTCCACAGGGGTCTGTGGGAGGAGCCACAGAAGCAGTCAGCAGAGGGGCGTGTCCACAGGGGTCTGTGGGAGGAGCCACAGAAGCAGTCAGCAGAGGGGCGTGTCCACAGGGGTCTGTGGGAGGAGCCACAGAAGCAGTCAGCAGAGGGGCGTGTCCACAGGGGTCTGTGGGAGGAGCCACAGGAGCAGTCAGCAGAGGGGCGTGTCCACAGGGGTCTGTGGGAGGAGCCACAGAAGCAGTCAGCAGAGGGGCGTGTCCACAGGGGTCTGTGGGAGGAGCCACAGAAACAGTCAGCAGAGGGGCGTGTCCACAGGGGTCTGTGGGAGGAGCCACAGGAGCAGTCAGCAGAGGGGCGTGTCCACAGGGGTCTGTGGGAGGAGCCACAGGAGCAGTCAGCAGAGGGGCGTGTCCACAGGGGTCTGTGGGAGGAGCCACAGGAGCAGTCAGCAGAGGGGCGTGTCCACAGGGGTCTGTGGGAGGAGCCACAGGAGCAGTCAGCAGAGGGGCGTGTCCACAGGGGTCTGTGGGAGGAGCCACAGGAGCAGTCAGCAGAGGGGCGTGTCCAGATAGTTTACCACCTGATCCTCCTTTGAAACCTCTCCAATGTCAATACATCGTTTTGTTGATAAGGAGCCCAAAACTGCTCACAACACTCCAAGTGAGGACTTACCAATGTCTTATAAAGCCTCAATATTACATCCTTGCTTTTACATTCTAGCCTTCCCAAAATAAAGGCAAACACTGCGTCTGCCTTCCTCACTGGTGATTCAACCTGCAAATTAACCTTAAGGGAATCCTGCATGACTCCCAAGTTCATTTGCACATAGATTTTTGAATTTTATCACCATTTAGAAAATATTCTATGCTTTGTTTCTTCTACCAAAGTGTATGACCATAACTGTATGATGAGGTGTCTTTTCATATTTCCTTCTAAGATAGAAAGCTGCAATTTGGCCCATTGAATTTACGCCAGCTTCGAGCTTTATAATAATATATTATACCTAAACTAGCATTTCCTGTACTTTGTTCCCATTAAAAAAACTTTGTCCACATTTGATGACAAAGCTGGCATGGTTAATGTTGTTCTTTGTTCCATGTTTTTAAAAAAAAGCAGGAAAAGTTCCTGAATTGGAATTTAGTATTTCAGTCTGCGTAACCAATTTGTACAAAGAAGAAACATTTTGTCATTCAATTTCATCTGGTATCTTATTTAATTTCAGGCAAATAAACCCTATCAAAAATTGGAAAACAATTTACTTCACAAAATTTTCCTGCAGATTTATATTCTGGAATTACATCTTGCAATGTTGTTCCAAGAAATAGCTAATTGGAATGTGACATTAGCTTTGCAGTTGTAATTTCCTAGCAATTGAAAGTGGATCTGTAGATGATAGTCCAGTTTTGTTTTTCAGTCCTGATGATGGTGAGTCTGCCGGTGTCTGCATCATTAGTGTGAAAGTGAGAGTAGCTACAAATTTCTGTGCATGCGCGTATACTAATGTCTAAAATCTGTTCCTAGTGACTCTTCACTCCTGTGCGTGTCTCGCCGATGGAACTCTTTTTAAAATCACCGGGTCGACAAGAGCTTCAGCTTTTATCACTGCACAATCCATTGCAAAAATATCTTCAAATGAAGAGCAGCTGATTCCACTATACGTGGAAATCACTGCCACAGAGAGTGTTGCAAGATTGATGGCAACTTTCTTCAAGGTCAGATATGAGTGCCAACATTTTACTGCTGAACATAAAGTTCTGACCAATATAGACTTACATTTCTTAAAATAACTAATTACTAATATAAAATGTCCAGCACATTCAATACTGTAATTTAGACTCTTGTTAGTTGCTTCCACTTTCCAGCTTTTACTTTATTGCTTCTTTTTACTTTGTTACCTTAAACTGTCATTTGATAATTTGGAAATAGATGCACACATTATCAAGATTTGGAAAGCGATTTCTAGCTTAGCACTGGGAGAAAAAGGAATCTCTCTCCACACTTAGGTGTTCTTACAGGTGACTCAGGTTTATTTCCCACCACTGCATGGAAAGTGTTTGTACATTTCCCCCCTGACTGCATGGGTTTTCTCCAGGTACACTGGTTTCCTCCCACAGTCCAGAGACGTACTGATTGGTAGATTCATTGGTCATTGTAAATTGTCCTGTAATTGGGCTAGGATTAAACTGGATGACTGCTGGGCAGTGTGGCACAAAGGGCTGGAATGATCTACTTTGTGCTATAACTGAATAAATAAATAAATTTTAAGGAATTTCCACCTTGTAATTTTCAGAGTATTTTCTTATAGATGAAATGTATTGTGTTTTCTTTTGATATTTAGCTAACACTTGAAGTACTGGTTTGAATTCTTTTTTATATGTTTATTTGGTTAATAGACTTTCCAGATTCTTATAGAACATAAATCTGTATAGCATGACCCCTTCAGTCAACAATGCTTTGCCAAACTAGTTAAATTAGCAATCAATGACCAACTAAATTAATCTCTTCTGCTTACACAATGTCCATATCCTTCCACTTTTCTCATATTCATGTGCCTGTCTCTTAAAAGTCCTTAATATGTATCTGCCACTATATATGTATATATATGTACATTCCAGGCACCCAGCACTCTCTGTGTAAAAAATTGTCCCTCACATCTCCGTTAAAAATACCCACTCTTACCTCAAATGCATGCCCTTTGGTATTAGACGTTTCAAGCCTGGGAAAAAAGATACCATCTGTCTACTCACAATCTTATAAACCTCCATCAGATAGCCTCTGTCGCTCCAGGGAATTCGAACCGGGTTTGTCGAACCTCTCGTTGTAGCACGTGCCCTCTAATCCAGCACACCCTGGTAAACCATCTCTGCATCCAGTCCGGAGCCTCAGCATCCTTCATATAATGGAGTGACCAGAACTGTATGCAATATTCCAGATGCACCCTAAATAGAGTTCTATAAGGCTGCAACATAATTTCCTAACTTTTGAACTCAATGCCTTGACTGATAAAGGCATTGAGGCTAATAAATACAATATGCCTTCTTAACCACCCTATCAACTTGTGTAGCCACTTTCATGCAGCTATGAACTTGGACCCCATGATCCCTCTGCTCATCATTGCTGCAAGGGTCTTGCCCTTAACTGTGCGCTGTCCTATTGAGGTGCAACATGTTACATTCGTTTGTGTAAAAACCAGTAGAGTTTAAAAGGGCTTATTTAGAACTACTTTGTTGATATGTGCTTCACTGAAATGCATTCCAATTACATATTCATCACTTTAACAGAATTGACCATATTATTTTTGCTCACTGAATAATTCTGGCCTCCTGGGAGATGTAGTTGGAGTTTGTTTGTCCCTGGGGATTTGCAGATAATGACAAAGTTAGTATCTAGGCCAGAAACTTGCAATTGCAAAACCAGCTTATGTTCTAATGACACTTTCTAACTTAGACTTCGTCTTCCAGTGAACAGTAATGAGGTGGAAGCTGGAGAATTTTCACCCAAACCACATCTTATTCATGGCTACAATGATTACTTATATTTAGCATGAACTTTGAAAATACTTTGTAGAATAACATTACCAACTTCTATATATAGTATCTATTTCAATGTTTTCTGTTGTTTACATGTATTCAAATGTGAACTAACCCATGAAAAAGTTCCTTAGAATACATACTCAGTAGTCACTTTATTAGGTACACCTGTGCACCTGCTTGTTAATGCAAATATCTAATCAGCCAGTCATGTGGCAGCAAGTGAATGCACAAAAATATGCAGCCATGGTCAAGATGTTCTGTTGTTGCTCAGACCAGACATTGAATGCAGAAGAAGTGATTGTGGAGTGATTGTTTGTGCCAGACCGAGTGGTTTGAATATCTCAGAAAGTGCTAATCTTCTGGGACTTTCTAACATATCGGTCTCTAGCGTTTATAGAGAATAGTGTGAAACAACAATTAAAAAAACACATCTAGTGAGCATCAGTCTTGTGGGTAAAAGTGCCTTGTTAATGGGAGAGGTCAGAGGAGAATGCACAGACTGGTTCAAGCTGACAGGAAGGCGACATGGGGTGGAGTTTCAAGATGGCGACGTAAGCATCTGCCTTTTAGGCGCTCTTTATTTTTTCAACTATAATCACCCTTTAATTAGATCTTTTCGAACTTAATCATATGAGTTGCTACCTTTGATTGACCCTTTTTTCCTAAAATAATAGTTGATCTAATCTTGTCAAACCTAAAATGGCTACAAGTAAGAAATCGGCTAAGGATCCTGTATCCATCGACGCAATTTCTGGTCTTTTGGACATTAAACTGGATGTTAAATTTGCGGGTATGGAAGGTAAATTGGACAGTAAACTGGATGCTAAATTTGCGGGTCTGGAAGGCAGACTAGAAGGTAAATTGGACAGTAAACTGTTAAGTTTGGAAAGGAGGATTACTACGAAAATATCCGATCTTGAAGGAGTTGTTAAATCGCTTGAAACTAAGTTTCAGTCGCAGGCGTTAGAGGTTCAACAGCATGGAAATAAGATCACGACTCTTGAACAATCAATTTGTGAAAAAGCACGTACAATTGAAGTGTTAGAGAAGAAGATAGAGTCGACTGCTAAAACTTTAGATCAGTATAAGTTTAAAATTACTGATCTTGAAAATCGTTCTCGCAGACAGAATTTGCGCATCATCGGAATTCCCGAAAAAGTTGAGTCCGGTGATTTAACTGAATTTTTCTCTAAATTACTGTGGGAAATTTTCGGTGGTGAAGGTTTGAAAAATGAACCTGTTATCGACCGCGCTCATAGAGTTGCGAGGTTTTCGTCTGTGTCTGATAAACCACGAGCGGTGATTGTTCGCCTTCATTATCCTCGTGAGAAAGAGCTTCTAATTCGATTAGCTCGTAAAAAAGGTATGATCTCCTACAAAAATTACTCATTTCAAATTGTTGAGGATTATTCGTATGAAGTAATGAAAGCCAGGATCGCTTTTAAACCAGTGATGGCAGAGATTCATTCGATTGGATTTAAACAAGCTTTAATGTATCCAGCGAAGCTTAGAATTGTGCCGCACGACAACAGTCTACACTTTTTTAACACTCCGGAAGAAGCGAAGAAATTTGTTGAAGAATATCGATCCTCTAGTGCAACTTGAACTATGAGTTACATTGAAGATTTTTTTTTTTGGAGAGAGGATGCCATTTCATTTTAAGTTTTAACCCTGGAAGTTGGGTTATAACTTTTTATTTTGAACTATGGGTCTGGGTTTTTTTTTACTACTATTATTATTGCTTATAGATGCTGTTTTAATTTTTATAATATCCTTTTTTATACACGTTTGTATTTTGTAATAATGAATTATTTTTTCAAAATGTCGTTTCTTCTTCCCATAAGTCTTTACTTTTTATAAGCGTTTATTTGCTTGCCTGTATTTAGAAATGGAACAAAGGTTTTGAATTCTTTTTTTTAGTCTTTTTTTTATATATGTTGTAGTGTCTATTAAATCTTTTCTTTTTTAAAAAAAAAATTCTATTTTGATAATTTTTTTTACTAAATTTTCTTATTAGATTGCTGAATTTATATTCATATTTTGTAATATGGCTTTCTCAAAATGTCGTTTCTTCTTCCCATAAGTCTTGGCTTGTGAAACGTCATCTTTGTATCTGAATATGGAATTTCTTTTTTAAAGGTGTATTACATTTTTAAACTTCAATGTTCATTTTTTTTATTAATGATTTTTCTGGTTTTACTATTTTAGTTTTTTTTTGACTTGACTGATGTGTGTGTGTGTATGTGTATGTATATATATATATATATATATATATATATATGTAGGTATATATATATATATATATATATATATATATATGTAGGTATATATATATATATATATTTTTTTTTTGCAACTCTATATTTTAATTAGGGTGTTATATAGTTTTTTTCTTAAAAAAATTTTCTTATGGAGCTGCCATCTTGAAATGGGGGTAATATTAGTATTAGTTTATGCGCCTGCCGCTTGGCTTTCTTTCAAAGGGTGGGGGGAGGGGGGAGGGATCTTTTTTCACGCTTTTGCTTTTTATTTTTTTGCTTTTAGTTTATGGGCTGACTTTAAATTGTTAATATTGTTGAGGTGTCAGGATCTCCGGTTGCTCCTGAATCAATTTTCCTTCTTCCTAAATTGTGGGTTATGTGTCTTTTTAACCTTTTATGATACACACAATTAATATTGGTATGATGGATAAATCTATTAACTTTATCTCGTGGAATACTAATGGTTTAAATCATCCGATTAAACGTAAAAAAATATTTAAAGTATTCCATAGATTGAACGCTAATATTATTTTTGCACAGGAGACCCATATTAGGAGGGAGGATAATCAACGTTTTTTTAGGTTCTGGAAAGGACAACAATTTCACTCAAATTGTACCGCTAAAATTAGGGGTGTGTCTATTTTTATAGACGCCTCAATTTCGTTTACACATTATGAAATTATTTCTGATCCACAGGGTAGATTTTTGTTGATAACTGGTTCACTTTTTAATCGGAAAGTTGTTTTAGTTAATATTTATGCTCCAAACTTTGATTGTCCTGAATTTTTTAAACGTTTATTTACTTCTCTTCCTAATTTGAATGAATATATGTTGATTATGGGTGGAGACTTTAATTGTTGTTTGAATCCTTCGATGGATAGATCTAAACCTATTCGAACTCTTCCGAATAGATCAGCTTTACTTATTAATTCTTTTATGGTTGATTCTGGAATTACTGAAATATGGCGGTTTTTGAACCCTAAAGATAAAGAATTTTCATTTTTTTCACATGTATATCATAGTTATTCTAGAATTGATTATTTCCTTATTGATCATCGTTTATTAACAGATGTTATTGATTGTAAATACGATTCTATTGCTATTTCGGATCATGCGCCTTTGAAGTTATCTATCAAGATTCCGGACTCTTCTATCAATACTAGATCTTGGAGACTTAATGCTACTTTGCTTCAAGATCCAGAATTTATTACCTTCATAAAACAACAAATTGACTTATTTTTTTCAACAAACTATAATGAAGAGATTGATAAAGGAATACTTTGGGACTCTTTCAAGGCTTTTATTCGTGGACAAATTATTTCATATTCCGCTGGTAAAAGAAAACAAAGATATTCAGATATAGCTTTATTGGTGGATAAAATTAAAGAAATTGATAAGATTTATTCCGTTACTCCTACCAAAGAACTTTATAAGAAGAGAGTTGAGCTTCAAATGGAACATAGTTTATTATTATCTTCTTCAATTGAGAATCAATTAATTAAGACTAGGGCTCAATTTTATATTCATAGTGATCGAACTGGTAAATTGTTAGCTAATCAATTAAAAGCTATTTCGACTAAGCGACAAATTATTAAAATTCGTAAACAAGACGGTAATTTAACTACTGATTATAAAGAAATCAATAACACTTTTCAAGATTTTTATAAATCTTTATATCAATCAGAATTTGACGGTGACCGGTTTACGATGGATAATTTTTTTAATAACTTGAATATTCCTAAACTGATAGATGAAAATTGTAGCTTGCTTGATGCTCCTATTTCTATGGATGAAATAAGAGAGGCTATCTCATCAATGAATTCAGGGAAAGCTCCTGGTCCTGATGGTTTTATTGTAGAATTTTTTAAAACTTTTTCTTTATTGCTTTCTCCTTGGCTATGTGAAATCTTTAATGATGCGTTTGTTAAGAAGAGACTACCTCAATCGTTTTATGAAGCTACTATCTCTCTAATTCTTAAAAAAGATAAAGATCCTACTTTATGTGCATCTTATCGCCCTATATCATTATTAAATGTAGACTCTAAGATTCTTACAAAAATTTTAGCCATTAGATTAGAAAAGGTATTACCACAGATTATTTCAGAAGATCAAACTGGTTTTATTAGGAATCGGTATTCCTTTTTTAATATTAGAAAATTGATTAACATAATTTATACTTCATCACCTACAACCCCAGAATGTGTTATCTCATTAGATGCTGAAAAAGCCTTTGATAGAGTTGAATGGATATATTTATTTAATGCATTGAGAAACTTTAATTTTAGTCCTAATTTTATATCATGGATTAAATTAATATATTATAAACCTGTTGCTTCTGTTCTTACAAATAATTATAGATCCTCTTTTTTTCAATTATCTCGTGGTACGAGACAAGGTTGTCCTTTAAGTCCTTTATTATTTAATATTGCATTAGAACCTTTAGCTATTGCTATTCGTGAGTCTCCTAATATTTTTGGTATTACCCGTAATGAGAAGTTATACAAATTATCGCTTTATGCTGATGATTTGTTGTTATATATTTCTAATCCTAGTAGGTCTATTCCTGCTATTTTATCCTTGTTGGCTCAATTTGGTAGCTTTTCTGGTTATAAGTTAAACTTAGATAAGAGTGAGTTATTCCCTTTAAACGCGCAAACCTTATTGAGTGATAGGATGCCATTTAAAGTTGTTACTGATAACTTTATCTATTTAGGTATAAAAATCACCAAGAAATATAAAGATTTATTTGGACTGAATTTTTTACCTATGCTTCATCAAATTCAGCAACTTACTACAAGATGGTCTCCCTTATTTTTATCATTAGTTGGTCGGATTAATGCTATTAAAATGATGATTTTACCGAAATTTTTATATTTATTCCAAGCTTTACCAATTTTTATTCCTAAATCTTTTTTTGATAATATTGATTCAAAAATTTCCTCATTTGTGTGGCAAAATAAAAATCCTAGGTTAAGCAAAAGGCAATTACAAAAGTCTAAAAAAGATGGTGGTCTAGCTTTACCTAACTTTAGATTTTATTATTGGGTAAATAATATTCGTAACCTAATGTACTGGAAACTAGATTTGGATTCACCTGTGTGCCCACAGTGGGTAAATTTGGAATGTAGTGTGGTTAAGGGATATTCTATATTTTCCGTTCTTGGTTCTTTTCTTCCTATTGATTTAGCCAAATTCAATAAACAGATATCTAACCCTGTTGATAAACATACACTACGAATTTGGTTTCAATTTCGCAAATTCTTTAATCTGAAAAACTTTGCTCTGGACAGCCCTATTTTATGTAATTTTTTTTTCAAACCTTCATTGACAGATCAAGCTTTTAGTATATGGAAAAGGAAAGGTATAAAATGTTTTCGTGATCTTTTTTTTGAAGGTACTTTGATGTCTTTTGATCAACTATCCAACAAATTTGAATTACCTAAATCTAATTTTTTTAGATACTTACAAATTAGAAATTTCTTACATAAAATTCTTCCATCTTTTCCTAATTCAACTCCATCGGATTTTTCAGATTTGATTTTTACTTTTAATCCTTGTCAGAAGGGATTAGTAGCTTTTATTTATAACATGATTATGAAGATACAGCCAGAAATATCGGATAGAATTAGACAAGAATGGGAAAAAGAACTTCGATGTAATATATCAACAGATAAATGGGAAAAAATTTTACAAATGGTTAATTCCTTCTCTATTTGTGCTAAACTTGCTTTAATACAATTTAAAATTGTACATAGAGCTTATATGTCTAAAGATAAGCTTGCCCGATTTTACTCGCATATTAATCCTCAATGTGACAGATGTCACTTAGAAGTGGCTTCATTGACTCACATGTTTTGGACATGTCCCACTTTACATAACTATTGGAAGGACATTTTTGATGTCATTTCCTCAGTATGGAATATCGATTTACAACCCCATTTTATTACTGCAATTTTCGGTATACCAAATGAAGATGGCAATCAGCTTTCCCCTTCAATCAGACGAATGATTGCCTTTGTAACATTAATTGCCAGAAGGTCTATATTACAAAACTGGAAAGAAGTAAATCCTCCTACTACATTTCAGTGGTTCTCCCAAACTATTTCTTATTTGAGTTTGGAAAAAATCAGAAGCACTATCTTTGATTCTTCAATTAAATTTGAAGAAACCTGGGGACCATTTATTCGACACTTTCATATGAATTAATTTGGCCTATTTCAGATCCTTTTCTCTACTTATCCTTGTTCAGGTATGGAGTTCCGGAGTTCTTTTCTTGACACCTTCATATATTTATAAAGTGCTATTATTGCCCATGTTAGTTTAGTTTAGTATTTTTTTTCAATATATATTTTTTCTCATATATAATTTCAATTTTTTTTTTCTTTTTTCGATGATTATTTTTGTTTTTTTTTTCATATATATTTATATAGACTTGATTGATTTATGTACCTTTTGTTGATGGATGTTTTAATAGGATATTATTATCCTATTACTAATGTAATCTCAAGTTTATTGAATTTGTAATCTATTCATTATTATGTGTTGTTTTTTTTTTATATATGAAATTTAATAAAAAGATTGAAAAAGAAAGAAAGAAAAGGAAGGCGACATAGTTGACAGTGGTGTTCAGAGAAGCATCTTGGAGTGCATAACACGTTGAAACTTGTAATGTGTGGGCTACAGCAGTAGAAGACTATGAGCTTGGAGCCCATCACAAGAAGTCCCAGAAGCTCTATTGAGATAATTTTCTAAGTTTCTTCTCAATATCAGACAACTCTACTGACCTCAGAAGACCTGACCAGGTAGCGTCAGAAAAGACTGCAGGTGCTTAGACAACTTCCGATGACTGCAGGGTATGGCACGAATACTGGTAAGTTTTTACTTTGCGTTCAGCTGCAGGACAATGAAATGGCATTTCTATGCTAGAACTTTAAGAAAAGGAGTGATTAAAGAAAGGGACCCTGGGAGTGAAGATACGACTCACACAGTACTCAGAAACATCACATCGTCCTATTCTGAGCTCATAATCAAGCAATGTACTTTCAGGTACAGGTACTCCATGTGATATTCTGCAATAACTCATTTAGACAGGCTCTCAGGCCTGCACTGCTCTTGCAGTAGAGATCAAAGAGACAGTGACTATCAGTTTCCTGGCCGTAACTTTCCTCTTAAATTTCTGTTCACTGGAGCATTAGAGAGGTCACTGAGGATCTCTACACCCAGGCCCTCTTCAGTTTCATTGATGGGTATTGGCATGTCCTAGCACTGCTAGCTATCCATCAGTGCAAGCAGTTATTAATTCTCTTGTGTGCCCTCAAGGGCATTCATTAATAATCTGGACATTTCTATCAACAAAATGTGTTTCCGTTCTCTCAGCGCTTGGTTGATTATCAATCATGAGGAGGATTTATTGATGGTCAATGCTATAATACCTTCTGCCTGAGACATTAACAGTGTTCTTCACTGTGCTTAGAGAGATGGACAAGCCAGAATTTGCTTGAAGCACTCAGCAGGTCAGGCAGCTTCTGCAGTAACAGAAACAGTTCTCATTTCCGATCCAGGAATTGTTTCTGACAAAGGATTGCAGACCAGAAGTCTTAGTTGTTTTCCTCTCCACGGATGCTGCCCGAGCCTCTGAGTGTTTCCAGCATGCTTGAACTTTTCTTTCAGATTTCCAACATTTGCAATTATTGACATTAGAGATGCTCTTTTTCTCTTTGCTTCCAACATTCTAGTTTCCCCTATAAGTGAGCATTGCATTTGAAAAGTCAATAAGACCATAAGATATAGAAGCAGAATTAGGCCACTTGGCCCATTGAGTTTGCCCCGCCATTCCATCATGGCTGATTTATTATCTCTCTGAACCCCATTCTCCTGCCTTCTTCCTGTAACCTATCAACCTCTGCTTTAAACATACTCACTTGGTCTCCATAGCAGTCTGTGGTAATGAATTCCAAGAATTCACCACCCTCTGGCTAAATAAATTCCTCCTATCTCTATTCTAAATGGATGTTCCTCTATTAAGAGGCTGTACCCTTGGTAGGAAACAATCTCTCTATGTTCGCTCTATTTAGACCTTTCAATTATTCGATAGGTTTCAATGAGATTCCCCCTCATTCTTCTAAACTCCAGCAAGCACAGGCCCACGGCCATCAAACACTCCTCATTTCTGAAATAATCCTTGTGAACCTCCTCTGGATCCTCTTCAATGCCAACATATCTTTTCTTAGATAAGAGACCCAAAACTGCTCACAATACTCCAAGTGAGCCCTGACCAGTGCCTTATAAAGTCTCTAACTGACATTTTAGCTCTTACATTGTAGTCCTTCTGAAGTGAATGCTAATATTGCACTTGCCCTCCTTGCCACTGACTCCACCTGCAAGTTACCCTTAAGGGAGGCCTGCACGTGCATGCCCAAGTCTCTTTGCAAGTCTGATTCTTGAATTTTCTCCCCGCTTAGAAAATGGTCTATGTCTTTATTCTTTCTACCAAAGTGCATGACCATTTACTTCCTGACACTACATAACAGATGTCATACCTTTGTCTATTCTCCTAATCTGTTGAAGTCCTTCTGCAGACTCTCTGTTTTCTAAACACTACCTACCCTTCCATGTATCTTTGTATCATCTGTAAACTTGGCCACAATACCATCAATTCCTTCATCTAAGTAATTGACATACAACATGAATGACCCTGGCGAAACAGCATTTGTCACCAGCAATAACTATCAAAGGCCTCCTTTATTTCCAGTCACTGTCTACTGCCTATGAACCAATCAGCCAGTCTTCTATCTGTGCTAACATATTTCATGTAATATCATGGGCTCTTGTTTTGTTAAACAGCCCCTCATGTGCAGCATCTTGCCAAAGGCTATTTGGAAAATTCGAGTTAACAATATCCACTGACTCTCTTTAGTCTATCCTGCCTGTTATTACCTCAAAGAATTCCAGCAGATTTGTCAGGCAAGATTTCTTTTTAAGGAATATTCTATCATGTGCCTCTAAGTGCTCCAAAACCTCATCTTTAATAATGGACTCTTCCTAACCACAGAGGTCAGGCTAACTGGCCTATAATTTCCTTTCTTCTGCCTCCCTGTCTTCCTAAAGAGTGAAGTGATACTTGCAATTTTCTAGTCCTCCAGAACCAGTCCTGCCAGAAGCTAATGATTCTTGAAAGATCATTACTAATGCCTTCACAATCTCTTCAGCTACCTTTTTCATAACCCTTGTGTGTGTAGTCCATTTGGTTCAGGTGACTTACCTACCTTCAGACCTTTCAACTTCCCAAGCACCTTCTCCTTAGTAATCACAACTACAGTCACATCTGCCCCCTGATGCTCTCAAATTTCTGGCATACTGCTAGTGTCATCCACAGTGAAGGCTGACCTAAATGCTTATTATGTTTATCTGCCATTTCTTTGTCCACCATTACTACCTCTCCAGTGTCACTTTCTAGCATTATTATATCTTTGCTCCACTCTCTTTTACTGTTTATACAACATATCAGAAAAAAAACATTTGGTATACTCTCTAATATTTGTGGCTAGCTACCTTCATGTTTTGTCTTTTCTCTCATGATTTTTTCAATGCTTTCTGTTGGATTTTAAAAGCTTCCCGCTAATTCATGTGGGTTTGCAAACAGGATGATCCAATGCTTGTTTTACCTAGGGGAGTACGCCGTTGTTGAAACTCTTCAGGGATATTCTAAGAGGATCTTTGAATCTCTTTTTCTACCATGTGTGTTTTTTTTTGCTGTTAGTCATCTCTCCAAAAAGTAGCTGTTTTGGTTTTCTGGTTTTCTGCTATTCTTCTGATATGAGCTGCGCACCTGATCTATGACGTTTCAACAATGTATAAATGCTGGGCAAATTTGTTAGGGATGTAATCTGTGCATTTGAAATCTTGACTTCCTGGCTGATGCAAAGTATTCTGTGCAGCCATTGGTTAAACGGTCTGGCATGTCTACTGTCCATATGTCACAGGCCCAATGTACATTGGGTATGGCAACGGTACAATACATCTTTAACTTGGTCATTAGCTAGATTCCTCTTTGTTCCCACACTTTATTTCTCAGTCTCCCAAAAGCATCCTGTTATTGACCATTATCAGTGTTGGCTGATCTGGAGCAAGGTACGTGAACTTGTCCACCTCTGAAAGCCTCTGATCATTCACACCAATGTAGAGTTCTGTGCATGATATGTTTGACGCAGGTTCAGAATCAGAAGCACGTTTATTATCACCGACTGAAATTTGTTGCTTTGCACCACCTGCACGTTACAGAAGTATAATGTTAGTGTAAGCTACAAAATAACTCTTTAGTGCAAAAGAATAGGAATAGCAAGGTAGTGTTCATGGTTTATGAGTCGTTCAGAAATCCGATGGTGGAAGGGAAGAAGGGTGATGCATGGCTTCTGTTTAATTGTGCTAATGTGAGGTTAACACTATGAGGTATTGACATGTTTGCCCAAACATTTCTGCACATCGGCTTCTGAGCTTGTATTAACTGCATAATCACCAGCAAAGAAGATTTTCTCTTTGCACTTTAATTATCTCCATCCATTTAAATTTCACTTATTCACTATTTTGCTCTTTGATCATTCATATGGGACTGTCATCTGTTTCTGGTTGCACCTGTGTCTGTGACTAATAGCCCAGATGGAATTATTTATGGAATCTGAGCGATTTAAATGCATTGCAGTTTAGACAGTACTTTTTCAAATACCAGTGAAGGAAAAAACAGCTTTCATTATTCAGACATTTCAGGTGGCTCCTTCCCCCCACTAGCCCGCAGGTCACCCTTGGACAAGGTGTAGCACCAGCTTAGCCCCTCTCGGTCAGGGTCAGGTGAAGCTGTGGGAACAGGTGGTGGATGGTCATATGTGCAGATGGTGCATATCACAATTTCTGGTTATGTGACCACTGATGCCAGGCAGACAATCTCTGAAGAGTATTGATAACAGTTGGGATTGCCTATCTTGTAAAGGCAATGGCAAACCACTACTGCAGAAAAATTTGCCAGGAACAGTAATAGTCATGGTAATACCACGATTGCCTATGTGGTAGAAGATTGCCTATTTAGAAGATTGAGGGGGGGGATCATTTAGAAGTTTGAGGGGGGATCTTAGTGAATTGTATAAAATTCTAAAGGAATTGGACAGGATAGAAGCAGGAAGATTGTTTTCGATGTTGGGGAAGTCCAGAACAAGGGGTCACAGTTTAAGGATAAAGGGGAAGCCTTTTAGGACTGAAATGAGGAAAAACTTCTTCACACAGAGAGTGGTGAATCTGTGGAATTCTCTGCCACAGGAAACAGTTGAGGCCGGTTCATTGGCTATATTTAAGGGGAGGTTAGATATGGCCCTTGTGGCTAAAGGGATCGGGGGGTATGGAGAGAAAGCAGGTACAGGGTTCTGAGTTGGATGATCAGCCATGATCATACTGAATGGCGGTGCAGGCTCGAAGAGCCGAATGGCCTACTCCTGCACCTATTTTCTATGTCTTCTATGGTAGAACATGGCACATAATGAATGAACAATTTAGACATAAAAAAGAGTTCCCTAAGTTTACATTAACTAAATCTGATTATGTATCTATTACTTCTAAGTAGCAACTTCCTGTTTAGAGAGTGTTTTCAATATGATATATTACAATAATCATACAAAGCCTTTAGAACACTGGTATAATATTCAAAATTAAAGACAGTAGATTACAGAGCCTGGAAAAAATACTTCGCTGTTGTAATAAATCTCAATGAAGCTGTGATTTTATAGATGTTCTCATAATATTCTTTAACATGTTTACTGCTATGAAATGAGCCAGTGTTTTAACATTCATTCATTTAAAACGAAGTGCTTCAGAGTTTTTCTTCTTTAAGTAACTTTCTGAGTGCATGATTCTGGCTGAAGACAGCCTGTAATAGTTTCATGTCTTTAGACTTTTACAACACTGACATGGTTTGACATAAATTGACTCATTATAATTTGCCATCTTCACAACCTTCATGTTGAAGAAATAGATTCAGTAATGTAATTTCCCTGAAGTTTACAGTCTGCTGTGTTTCTCCTTCAGCAGTGACAGTCTGCTGTAATGGAATATTAGCAATTAAACCATATGGAGGGAATGTATTAATGACTTCTTAGCAGAGCACTGAAATGTGAAGGACAGTATGACACGTGAAAACCACCACCGTGCTTAATGGGGTGCAGATTTCAAATTATTCTAAAACAGCTACATTTATAATGAACATAAAACAAAACAAAACTGATAAATGATGGCTTTAAATTCACATTTACTGGCTGGCCTAATGAAATAGGGCAGCAAGAAACCTGTTTATGCAAAACTTTTCTTATATTATTCAATCATATATTCTACTGCATGAACCTTTTAAAAATTGTATGGATTTGGATAATCACAAATACAATCTTTCTTACTGTTCCGCCTTCATCTTTGTTGATTGTGCCAGTGAAATAAAATCTTTGTCAATTGCCGCAGTTAAAGCTATCTACAATTCCAAAGGTATGTCACCGAACATTCGCATATTTCTACAGATGTACAATGGAGGGCATTCTAACTGGTTACATCACGGTCTGTTATGGAGGGGCCACTGTACAGCGTCAGAAAAAAAAACTGCAGAAAGTTGTAAACAACACACACAAAATGCTGGAGGAACTCAACAGGCAGCATCCATGGAGACCCTTTGACAGGAAAGGTCAGTCCTTCCCACCAGCTCCATCATGGGCTCAACCATCCCCCAACTTCAAAAACACATTTAAAAGGTTATGCCCCTAAAAGGTGGCGTCATTAAGGACCCCCATCATGCAGTACATGTCCTCTTCTTACTACTGCCATCAAGGTGTAGGTATTACAGCCTGAAGACACACACTCAAAGTTTCAGGAGCAGCTTTACCCCTCAGCCATAAAATCTCAGAATGGACAGCAAACCAATGAACATTATCTCACTAGTTTTTCTCTCTTTCTGTCCTACTTATTTATAATTTTATATATACATAGTATGTACTGTACATATATATTTATTGTAATTCATAGTTTTTATTATTATGTATTGCAATATACTGCAGCCACAAAACAATAAATTTCATGACATATACCAATAACATTAAGCCTGATTCTGGTAATTTCTGAAGTTATGTGACAATAACATTTAACTTACCAATTCTGAAATGAAAGGTTAAAAATCTATTATCAATTTAAAAAGTTAACTATTAACTTCTGTTGAGTGCAACACAATGGTGGTTTTATCATTGCTATACTGATTCCTTAGAGGCTAAATTAGAGAGCCACTGAAAATGGATAAGGACGTTGTGATGGGCCTGTTGAAGGAAATGCAAACTGCTGAGTGTTGCCTGCATCAAGAGCAAAGGCTTATTCATTTATTGTCCGCACCATTGATAAGAAAATATCAGAAGTAACTAGTGCTGATGAAAAGTAACTGGAGAGCTGTACCGTACATTATGGTTGGAATGAGTGGTGGGATTCATGCAGGGAGTGAATCACAGTGAAAGATGGTGATAACACATGGTGATTGGTCTGCTTTAGTAGAGATAGAAAGAGGAGAGGGGATCCCCTCTCAGAGTTGCCTAGAAGCCCAATTGGCAACATTTTCAGCAATGGAAGGAGAATTAAATGGATTAGATACAAGTAGTCTTCCTCTAAAGACTTGGATGTTATGCTGCAAGAAATTCAACAGCCTCTTTCTAGTTTTAGTGACATGTTCAAAGATCTAATGATTCACAGTACATTCATTATCAAAGTATGAACGTAGTACACAACCCTGAGATTCGTCTTCCCCCCAGACAGCCACGAAACAAAGAAAACAATGGAACCTGTTCAAATAAAAACATTAGCCCCCCCCCCCCACAGATGTGCAAAAACAGCAAGTAGTGCAAATAGCAAAAAAAGATCGAAAAACATAGAACACAAAACACCAACCCACAAAGCCATCGAGTGAATAGAAAAGAACTCTATTGTCATTACTCAAGATAATGAGGTTGTAGTTGCTGGAATGGTATATTCCACCAATTGTGCTATCAGATTCAGACATTGCTGCATACGGCAGACCAACAGCAACTATTCAAAAATATGTGGCAGGGTGCCACAGCAGTCTAAGAATCTGACTTTTAACAAATTGCTGAGGTTGCTGAGACAATTCAGAGTTCCATGCAGCAGGAGCCTGCAGTCCTGTCTTCGGATAGCTGTATTCATAATCACACAGTTACCGCTCCTTCCATGTCCTTGCTGTTGCCTGTCACACAGCCAGCTGTTCAAGCCAAGATTACACAGTCCGAAGACTGGCCTTCCATTTCCGGAGCTGCTTGAGGTCGCCCTTCACTAAAGGTACTTGGTCTTCACTCAACAGTGGAACCGGGCATTAAACAGATAAAGGCAGATAGAAGATGAGAACAAGAGTAAACAGTTTTCATGAATATGCACTTCTGAATTTTAATTGGCCAATTTCTTGCAGAGTGTTTATTTTGTGGCGTTCTTTTCACTTTGCATTGGTGCAATATTCCTGAATGGGAATTGCGGTTGAAGTTAGTGATATCTCACTCAATTTTTTTTGTGTACAGCTGCCAGGAAGCAGTCTTCTAGAGGGATAAAGGGTCTCGGCCTGATATGTTGACAATGCTTCTCCCTATAGATGCTGCCTGGCCTGCTGCGTTCCACCAGCATTTTGTGTGTGTTGCTTGAATTTCCAGCATCTGCAGATTTCCTCGTGTTTGTTCTAGATGGATGCCTCCTTTTCCCCTCTCCCTTTCTCCTTCATTTCATCCTTCTGATGATGATGGCACATGTTAAGGGCTGTTTATCCGTAATTCATTGAGACCCTCGCTTTCTTGTACTGCGAGACTTCTTCAGAGTGGTTCAGACAATGGAGTACAAAAGCAGAAGAATGAAAGGATACTGACATCAGTGAATAAAGTAGAACATTTGCAGATTCTCAGCAGATCAGGCAAATAAGAACATTTCAGGTTAATGATCTTTCTTTGGGATGGCAGACTAGAACTGTTATATCAGGAAACCAAATGTTGATCACCAAGATGTTGAAGGAAAGTCAGTGGACATTGTCTGCTTGTACTTTAGCAAGGCCTTCCACAAAGTCGTACATGAGAGTCTGTTTCAGAAGGTTAAATTAAGATTCAGGATGAAGTAGCCAAAATTGACTTAGCAGGAAAAAACAGAGAATGGTAGTAATGGTTAACTCTCTGACTGGAGGATTGTGGCTAGAAGTGTGCTGCAAATATTGGTGCTGGGCCTTTTTGTTTTGTTTATCGTCTATGCTAATCAGTAAGATGATAATGAGGTACATTACTTCAGCAGATTTGTGGATGGCATCAAATTGGGGGCATAGTGGACAGTTGACCTTGACCAGCTGGGAAAATGGACTGAAAAATGGCAGGTACAACTCAATGCAGATGGTTGCGAGGTGTTGCACTTTGTGAGGCCAAACCAATGTAAGAATTACACATTGAACGGTAGGTTTCTGAGATGTGCGTAGAACAAAGGGACTTTGTGCATAGTTCTTTGAATCTCGAATTAGGATCATAGAGACAGTTTTTAGCACATATTGACCTCATAAATCAGGGGATTGAATACTTGAGATAGGATGTAATGCTGAAGTAATCCAATAGACTGAGTTTAGAGTATTGTGTGCAGTTTTACCTACACGAAAGATATCTATAAGCTTGAAAGAAGCAGAAAAAAAATTACAAGGATATTGTCGGGACTTGAGTTATAGAGAAGTTGAATCGTTAGAACTTTGTTTAAGGGGAATCTGAGGGGAAACTTATTCACCCAGCGGGTGATGCAAGGATGGAATGATTTGCCAATGGAAGTGGTAAATGCGGGTCCATTTGTAATATTTAAGAGAAGTCTGGTGGGGGTGGGGGGGACGTGCGTGGAAAGTGTTTGGAGGAACATGGGTCAGCTTTAGACAGGTGGGACTAAGCAGAAGATCAGATTGGCATGGAATAGTCCGAATGGTCTGTTTCTGAGCTGTAGAATCCTATAACTCTAAGGCACATACACTATGTGGGCTTTGGCTGGAAGCTACAGTACAATACATACCATCAGAGGACCATTTCTATGGTTCAGTAGCTAACTCTTGTCAAGATGGCTAAATGTATTAAACTAAAAAGAAAAAAATAGATTTTATTCCATTATTTATTTCCTTCTGTCTATAGCGTTAGCTGGTTTAGAACTAATTTAGTGATTTGGTGTTTATTGGTAGAATTCACACTTCTCTCAGTAGTGGGAACATTGACAACCAGTAAAGGCTGAGCTGCCTTTCCCAAGGTTTGTTGTTTTCTCTACTTATATATAATGAGGAATTTAATCATCTCAAAAATGGATTAATGAGCTTTTTCATGTGTAACTGACTGCATAAATGCTTTTAAAACAGAAAAGCAATGACAATTATTGTGCATACATGCCTAAAAAAAAGTATTCACCCACCTTGGAAGTTTTCATATTTTGTTTTGCGACATTAAAATCACGGTGGATTTAATTTGGCTTTTTTTTGACACTGATCAACAGAAAAAGACTCTTTCATGTGAAAACAGATCTCTACAAAGTGATCTAAATTAATTAAAAATATAAAGCACAAAATAATTGATTGCATAAGTATTTATCCCCCCTTCCTTTAATATGATGCACCAAATCAACACTGGTGCAGCCAATTGGTTTTATAAGTCACATAATTAGTTAAATGGAGATCTGTTCTGGAGACCTATGTGCAATCAAGGTGTTTCAATTGATTGTAGAAAAAAAACCATTTGTATCTGGAAGGTCTAACTGCTCATGAGTCAGGACCTTGGCAAAAACTACACCATGAAAACAAAAGAATATGGCAAGCAATTCTACGAAAAGGTTATTGAAAAGCACAAGTTAGGAGATGGATTCAAGAAAATATCCAAGTCACTGAATATCTTTTGGAGTACAGTGAAGTCAATCACCAAGAAATGAAAGGAATATGGCACAGCTGTAAATCTGCCTAGAGCAGGCCGTCCTCAAAAACCTGAGTGACTGTGAAAGAAGTGAACTCGTGAGGGAGGCCACCAAGAGACCTATGACAACTCTAGAGGAGTTACAAGCTTCAGTGGCTCAGATGTGAGAGATTGTGCATAGAACTGTTTTCCGGGTGCTTCACCAGTCGCAGCTTTATGGGAGAGTGGCAAAGAGAAATCCGCTGTTGAAAAAAAAACTCACATGAGATCTCGGCTAGTTTGTCAGAGGCATGTGAGCGACTCCGAATTTTGGTCTGGTAAAACCAAAATTGAGATTTTTGGCCAACAGACTAAATGCTATGTTTAGCATAAGCCAAAAACTACACATCATCAAAAACACACCATCCCTATAGTGGAGCATGGTGGTGGCTGCATCACGCTGTGGGGATGCTTCACTGCAGCAGGCCCTGGGATGCTTGTGAAGGTAGAGGGTAAAATGAATGCAGCAAAATACAGGGAGTTCCTAAAGGAAAACCTGATGCTGTCTGCAAGAGAACTGCAGCTTGAGAGAAGGTTTCTTCTTCAGCAGGACAATGACCCCAAGCATAAAGCTAAAGCTACACAGGAATGGCTTAAGAACAACAAAGTTAAAGTACTGGAGTAGCCAACTCAGAGTCCAGACCTCAATTCAATCGAGAATTTTTGGCTGGACTTGAAAGGGCTGTTCACTCACGATCCCCATACAATCTGACAGAGCTTGAGCAGTTTAGTAAAGATGAATGGAGAACGATTGCAGTGTCCAGATAGCAAAGCTGATAGAGACCTATCCACACAGACTCAAAGCTGTAATTGCTGCAAAAGGTGCATCTGACTTGAAGGGGATGAATACCGATGTAACTATCTTGTGTTCTGTATTTGTAATTAATTTAGATCACTTTGCAGAGATCTGTTTTCAGTTTGACATGCAAGTCTTTTTCTGTTCATCAGTAAAACATGAAGAATTCCAAGGGCTATGAATACTTTTTGTAGGCATTGTGCATATGACATACAATATTTAATGAAAGTATTCACAACCTATTTACTTCAAAATTAACTGCAATATATTATTTCATTAGCATGAAAAAGATCAAAATATGCATTTTAAAATATCTAAAAAAATTTCCATAAATTCACCCACATCCATCTTTGCTGGTTTCTCATCTGGCTACCCGCATAACCAGATTCAAGTTTTTGATTTACAAGCCCGATTCACTGGCCTCCCAATTTGGTGTCAAGTCCCGGATGAGCCCCCAACTGTTACGAATCCCGTAACTGGAGAACTTACCAGCAAAGATAGAGAGGTCCGTTGAAGTCTGATGTCACTATTTTCTAACTTTTATTTATAAAGGGACACAAAAGTAGGGTTAATACATACATTCAGATAGAGCACATCGTTAACACTCAATCTAAAGCGCGGGTATAGTAATAATCATCATTAAGAAGTGAGCTCTGCTGTTGTCTAGGGGTCAATAGATTGTCCATTGGAAATATAAAAGTCACTCAGAAAGTCTGCAGGCCTCAGCCCTTTGAAAATCGTTGGGTTTCACGTGGGGCGACTGAGAGAGAGAGATTGGGGGAGAAGAGAAAGAACTTGCTGAGTCTTGATGAAGCTTCCATGAAATCGGGGGAGCGTTGGTTTCCTCTCCCCGATGTTAGTTAAAAGCGGTTTTCCATGATTCCAGCCACAAATTCCAATCCCGGAATCTAACGCACGTGGCTTCCTTCAGAATGGGATCCCGCTGCTGCGGGATCACTCTCTCGTGTCTTCTTGGTGTGTCTGAGGGGCTGTCCCCCTGAGACTCTCCTTGATACTTCCTCACGGGGTCGCAGGTGTCAATCAGGTTGGGATGATGCAATCTCTCGCTCAACCAGCCCACCTTGCCCGAGGGCTTTTCACGTGGTTTCCATCAGACAATAGTCGCTGTTGTCTTATTCTGTATCCTGGGTGGGACGTGCAATTTGGCACATTTCTCTCTCCCTCTTCTCCTACTGGGTCTACTGACCCCCCCCCTTTCGACAGGTGCTCTTGCGATTCTCATAAAGGAGGGGGCTGGGATCATAACACACCTTAGATATTTCAAATGATCTAGCCTCTACATAGCCTCTTATCCCTCTGTGATAAGAAGTTATTACGCATCTCAGTTTTAAACTGGGGTGACTTGTAAGTGAGTCAACCAATCCAAGATTCCCCCACTAGGGAAATATTTTGGTACTTACTCTATTACGTCTCCTCAAGGCCTGAGATATTTCAATATGATCATCACATCTTCTTCTAAATTCTAAATAATGTAGTTCTAATTTATTTATTTGTTCATAATGGAACAACTTTCTAACCAAGGAATTGAGCTGGAGAATCTCTTTTGGACTGATTCCATCAATCTCCAGGCAGAATCCAAAGTAAGCATTGGTGAGAACATTATTTCTGATTTAATACGACTTAACAATCCTTAGCAGCACCTTTCATCTCACTGCTGATGATTGAAAGTTTTGTTATGCTTAAGAAATAATGTTCTACATTCACTAATTGATTGTTTGAATCCACATTATGATACTTGTAACTCTCTTCCTCGACACAACTGATGTTATATAGAAACAGTAGTCCTGCTGTTGTGCATACTGTCAATTAGTAAAAATGTTGAATACCACCACCTGTAGTGAGGGAAAAGAGTTGAGAAATGCGCACTGCTGTCTGTAAGGAGTTTGTATGTTCTGCATGGTTTTCCTCCAGGTGCTCTGGTTTCTTTCCACAGTTTGAAGTCACAGTGGTCAGTAGGTTAATTACTCATTGTAAATTATTCCGTGATTAGGAGAAGGTTAAATCAGGTGTTGCTTGATGACAGAGTTTGAAGGGCCTGAAGGGCTTGTTCTGTGCTATATCTCAATAAAATAAAATCAAGTACAGTATTTAGCAAAGGTACTAAAACATACATGAAAAATGTAATGCTGCAGAATAAGAAATTATCCAATTAATTGGGATGACGATTTAACTTACCCCAATAAATGGTCTTGAAAATGAACTAGGTTTGTAATATCAACTGTTTATTTCCCTCCATAGATGCTGCCTGACCCACCAAATTGCTCTAGTATTTTGCTTGTTTTGGTAACTTATTTATTTGTTGATAACGGGTAGATTGTGTTTTAAAGGCAGCGCATGCCTGGAAAAATTCCCACGTTACGTTTAGATGTCATGCTATAGCTTTTCTAAGAACTTTTAAAGTCTAACCATCTTCCTGTTTATTCTCATATTAACTGAATTAAATCAGAATCAGGTTTAATATCACAAGTATATGTCATGAAATTTGTTAGCTTAGCAGCAGTAGCATAATGAAATACATGACAATATAAGAAAAAATAAGTAAGTAAATCAATTGCATATTAAATAAATTAAAAATTGAAAATAATAGCAAAATAAGCAAAAACTGAAATAATAAAAAAGTGAGGTAGTGTTCATAGGTTCAATGTGAATTTTGAAATCGGAAAGAAACTATTCCTGAATCGGTGAGTGTGTACCTTCAGGCTTCTGAACCTCCTTCCTGATGGCAACAGTGAGAAGAGGGCATGTCCTGGGTGGTGGGGGTCCTTAATAATGGACATTGCCTTTCTGCGATACCGTTCCTTGAAGATGTCTTGGATACTACGGAGGCTAGTATCCAAGATGGAGCTGGCTAATTTTACAACTTCCTGTAGCTTCTTCCGATCCTGTGCGGGACTCCATCCCATACCAGACAGAGATGCAGCCTGTCAGAACGCTCTCCCCAGCACACAAAGACAAAATTATATTTTTCTTCTGAAGTTCTAGATTCAGGTTAATAAAATCCAAAGCTTTGGTAGTCTTTATTGTCGGTCATTATTTATTCCGAATGTTAGTCACAGAATGATCAAGTCATAGATATAGCATCAAAATCGATTTTGCTCTCAATCATGCATCTATTTTTACAGTAATTCTACCCTAATCTACTCAACTTCCCCCATATTCTCAATCAACTCCTCCATATACTAGAGAAAAGTTAAAGAGGACAATTAACTAATCATTAGGATGTTTTGGGATGTGGGAGAAAAATAAAGCACACCAAGGAAAACAGCAACATGACAGAGAGGATAGGTTCCAAGGTTGTCAAGCCGAGGAGTGGGAGTGGGGACAAACTACCCCCTTCCTCACGGCATGCACCTCAAATAGCCTCTGACAACAAAGTGCAACTCCTGGCCTTCTCACATGGGTTAGCTTTTAAGCCTGGCGGAACTGTTTCTAGTGATAGGAGAAGGGGCGAAGGTGAATTCTGGCACCTTAAAACCAATGCTTCAGGTAGATGGAGCTCGTCAGCCTGGGAAGGCAGTCCATCTAAGAGAGAGAAAGCTCTAATTTCAAACCTCTGCTGCCTTGTGGCCATACCCACTCATGGGAAAGGCTTCGGGAGTAAACCCTGGGGACAAATCCGGAGCTGGAGTCCCTAAGGCAGTCCGACGTTGTCTTCAACCTCGCTCTGGCAACTCCTGCGACGACACTGGTGCCTAGCTGTATCGGTCCTTGCCCTTCCCTTGGACAACATCGGTGGCATGGAGAGAGGAGACTCGCTGCATGGGCATCAGCAGCGTCACTGGAGTTGCTAGTCAGCATTGAACTCAGTGTAGGCTGCATTAGGGACTTCAGCTCTGGATTTTTCCCACAGGGTTTACTCCCAAAGCCTTCCCCGTGAGTGGGTAGAGCTGCAAGGTAGTGGAGGTTTGAGATCAGAATTTTCCTTCTCCTAGATGAGCTGCCAACCATGGCTGACAAGCCCCATCTGTCCGAAGCGACAGGTGTTAAGGTGTCATTAATCCCCCTTTGCCTTCTTCTGTCAGTAGAAATGGTGTCAGTGGGCTTAGTAGCTAAGTCAAAATTGAAGTCAAGGTTATCAAAGGCTATTTGAGGTGCATGCCATTGGGAGCATTTAATAGGTAGTGGGAGCTTATCCCCAATACCACCTCCAGCTATAACAGCCTTAAAGTACATTAAGTAAGCAGATAGAAGCTGCATGGATTTGCTTATATCAATAATAAGGTCTCCCATCTTTAGGAATCATGTTAACAAAATGTTTCCTAGCTTTCAGGTTTCTACTTCCCAAATCCTCAAGTGACCAGAGCTCGATAGAGAAGGCAAGCTGATCTCAATATTACAGTCCTGTGGCTTTGCTCAGAACTTCACATCCGCACTTTGACCTGACTCAAATTACCAAGTACTACTTCCATCAAAATTGTTTTGAAAATTAGACTTTTTGGTTGTTAAGGAATTTGATGCCTACCCTGCCTTCACATCACCCACACGCTAACATGTCGTCAACACCCTGGAGGTATATATTACAAGGACACTGTCTTGCTAAGTTCCTCACATTTAGAGTACCTCCGCTGGCATTTAGTTACGCCTACTGAATTCAAAACTTTGAAACATTTCGGAGAGTGCCGAGTTGCAGTGTGCTTTTAGTTCTCATGAGAAACATGACTACTGAACTACATGATGATGTTGGACCTTCTATGATGGACCCTTGTCACTTGTCTTCAATGTTGTTGAGCACAGCCTCTGCAATGTTAGTCATTATATATATATAAAACATAAAACACTCCAAATAATAATTTACATGGCTTGCACTCGATCATATTTCCCAAGCTTTCTAATGAATCCTTTTTGTGCTTTTCCTGCCAAAATGGTCTTGAGCTACTTTTTTTGTGTGTGCTGATCTTATTTTGGTGTGTAGGTAGGAAGGTTTTCTGTTTTGTCACACCTTTACAAGTTTGTGTATATTCTGCAGCCCAGGATTTACATATATCCTGTGCCTTATTGCCAGAGAATGTATATTAGATTCCTCTGAACTGTTTATGGAAACAGAATATCACGGTCCTTTATACACTCACTTAGACACAGAGTCTTAATGAAACACCTTTATTTGTGGCAATTCAAGTGAGCTACAAGCATGGTGCAAATGATGTATAGATGAATGATTTTTCCTTTTTTGAAAAAGCAGAAGGAGGCTGTTCTACCCATTTGATCCTTGTCATCTCCCAGCAGATCTGTCCAATCAGTGTAATTTCTCTGATTTCACTATACCCCAGTAACTTATTCTCTCTCATATGTCTGTCAACTCCCCTTTGATTCTTTCGCCTCTTCCCTACACTAGGAATTATTTACAGCAGTAATAACTAGTAACTAGTAATTTACTTACTAGTTCATCATTGGAACATGGGATGGAACTGGAGTACCCAGGAGAGACTCACACATTCATAGGGAGACTCCACATAGCCAACCTAATGCCAGAATTGAACCTGAGTCCTTGGAGACGCAAGGCACTTGCTGCGATGCCACTCTGTAAGTAACAAGATATAAACAGTTGACAAAGTCTCTTAAGTTCAGAGAAGTGCATAAACTTTAACACAGCATGAGGACTGTAGAGTCTGGAGGAGCTTGAGTTGCTTTGTATGGTCAGATGTATTCCAAGGGCCATTTCTTCTCCTTGCACCTTCTTCAATATCACTCCAACCTTGTCCACCATTTCCTGGGCTATGCTGGCCTTTGGGAAACCAGCTATTTTATTGGCCCAATGATAATGAGCTCTACCAGGATTTCCACCAGCACAGAACTAATGCATAGTAAGGACTCAGCCTTTTGAGTGAGACATCAAACAACTTCCTTACTGGTCAGTTGCTGAAATTGTTAAATGGAATAACTTTGAATGAGGGAAGATATTTATGTTTCACTGCCTTTAAATTACACATGTCAGATGTTATAAAATCTGGAATTCACAGATGTATTCAAGAGATATTCAAGCATTGATGTCATTTAGATCAATGAGCAAGTACAGTCCTATGTCACTACCAAACATGAAAAAATACCAACTTTTCTTTGACATTGTAATAAAATGCTTATATGAAAGTTACAAGGAACTAGTGCATAACAAGTGCATTGGTAGTTTAATGAAACATTAAACATTCAAAATGTTGATATATCACACAGAATGAAATGCTCACTTGCAGTTTTGCATTTCTCTTTAAATCTAATCCTTCTGGAATAGCTTCTTTTTCTCTGTTTTATGTTATACACACAACAAGTTACTGCAGACATTTCAAGCCAGGAGTACTACTAAATAAATCTTATATGCATTTAGCTCACAACAGCAGTGCTCTTTAATAGATGTCAGTGGGAATGTGATATAATTGGCATTGATGTAGATTGATAGCAGATAAACTAAAAACAATTCTGCATTTCCTCCAGATTGGACACTTCCCATGTAACTTTCCTTTGTGGGATGAGTGGATGCTTTTGGCCCAGATTCTGCAGTGTAAGGATATCAAACTTGTCAATGTACACAGTCAATATTGCAATAGAATTGATTACATCAGGAGGATGCATATATTTGGTTAAAGTGGAAATCTAGTTAATGATATATTACTTCTTTAACATTTTTGCAAAGTTTCAGGTAATTATGAACAATTGCCACAGTTCAAATTGCCTGAAAATGTTATCTTTTGCTACATGAAATATAATTGAGGCACATGAGTTGGTAGTTAGGATTCAAAATCACTTTGCCACGAAGACACACAGAAGAGCCTGTACTTTAATAACTCCACACCAGAGAAATATAGTTAAGAAACTTTACAATAAATGGCAGGACCTTTATGTGCAAGGACCAGAGGGGACAGCCTCAGAATGGATGGTCATCCCTTTAGAGTGGAGATCAGAAGGAATTTCTTTAGCCAGAGGGTGGTGAATTTAAGGAGGCCAAGTCATTGTGGAGGTTGGCAGGTTCTTGATTAGTAAGGGTATTGAAGGTTATGGGGAGAAGGCAGGAGAATGGGGTAATAAATCAGCCATGATAGAATGTCAGAGCAGACTCAATGGGTCAAATGACCTAATTCTGCTCCTGTGTCTTATGATGTACAGAGGGATCTTGGAGTGCAAGTTCATAGCTACCTGAAATTGGTAATGATCTATAAAATGTATTGATATAAAAGGAAAAGCTTTTTTTGCATTCCATCCAAACAGATCAAAGTATTCAAAGAAAAACAATAACAAAATGCAGAATGTACTGTTACATACTGTAGAAAGTGCAGTGCAGGTAGACACATGGGCTATGACGATGCAGATTGAGAGATCAAGAGTTCATCTTTAATATACACAAGCTTTGTTCAAGAGTCTTGCTCCAGTGGATTGAAGCTGTCTTTGAGCTGAATGGCACGTGTTTTCAATCATTTGTATCTTCTGTTTGATGGAAGGGGAGAGAAGAGAAAATAACCAGGGAGAGAGGGTTCTTTCAGTAAGCTGGATCCTTTCTCGAGGCAGCAAGGAATGTCAGGTCAATGGAAGGATAACTGGTTATCTTCATATGTTTAGAACTCTCTGCCATTTCCTGCAGTCCTGGGCAGGGCAGCTGACACTTCAAGCTGTAACAAATCTGGATAAGAGTTTTTCTATGGTGCATGTGTAAAAATTGGTTAGAGTCATTAGTGTCATGTTGAATTTCCTTAGTTTTCTAAGGAAGTAGAGACAGTGGTTTAGATCCTTGCTTGGACTAGGACAAATTTTTGGTGACATTTACACTAAGGAACAGTGTGCTACACCCACAGACCTGTACAGTACTCTGCTCCCTGAAGTCAATTACTAGTACTTTTGTTTTGTTTACATTGAGGAACAAAATATTGTCTTGACAAACATGTTCTCTATCTCCTCTCTATCCAGCTGCAGAGGTCCTAGGTTTTGGACTTTGGAGATGACTTTGTTTTGGAATGATGGCAAAGCAAGAAGCAAGCCAAATGGATAGGGAAGATGTTATACGGTATGCTTGCTTTCATTAGATGGGGCATTGAGTATAGAAGTTGATAAACAAAGTTCTGTACTGCTACAAAATGACTTAAGTTATACATGGAGTGCAGATTTTGTGTTGTATCGCTGGGAGGATACGAAGGCTTTGGAGAGAGTGTAGAACAGCTTCGTCAGGAAGTTGTCTGGATTGGATAAGGTAGATAATCCTGCATTATTTTTGCTAGCTGGCAGGATGTAAAGTTTTCAGATAGGTCAGAATCTTTTTCACAGGGTGGAAATGTCATACACTAAAGGGCATAGGTTTAAGTGAGAAGGAGAAAATTTAAAGGAGATTTATGAGGCAAGTTTATTTACTCAAAATGTGGTAAGTTCATGTAACTTTCTACTAGGGTGAGTGATAAAATCAGATATGAGAGCAATACTAAAGAGGCATTTTGACAAATACATGAACAGTTGGAAGGAAGTGTATATGGACAAAGTGAAGGTAGATGGAATCAGTTTAGGTTGGCATCATAGTGGGGCTGAAGGGCTTTGCTGTGCTTTGCTGCTCCATGTTCTATGTCAGCTTTTGACCCCTTGTAGATTGCACTCTTTCAAATGTTATGAACTGTTTTATAACATACTATAAAATACTTCTGTGTAGCAGGACAGTTCTATGCAATCACAAAGTAATTAGTCTAAGTACAACTTTATCCTTCTGCTGTGTTTTGCAGAAATTTTAAAGTTCTCCCAAACCCTCCACATTACTAAGAAACTGACAAATGCTACAGGGGTGCACAAAGAGGTTGAAGGGTGCATCGTGTGTATCTTGGTACTATTCACAAGATTCACTTGTGCATTTGAAGCCTACAGACTCTGCAGGCCAATCAAACAGAAGCTGGACTTAACTTTAGAGCTGAGGCCTGCTTCTGTGATCGTTAAGAGTGACCATGCAAGTTCTGCGACCTCAGTCATAAGCCCCATAAAGATTTTGTCTTGCTCACTTCAACCCAAAACCAACCCACCTTTCCTGGTCATGTATTTGACATTTCTTCTTATTGCCTAGCTTTGTATTTTATTTCCCATTTTTCCATGCTACTTCCTCATCTACCTTCCCTTTCTGCTGTCTCTTCCACTGATGTCACCAGCCTTCCTGATCTTCCCCAATTTTTGCTGACTCTGATTGCACAAGTTTCTCTGTTGCAGAATGATTGAAGTGTTTCCCCTCCATGTGTTTACACATCCAAGACCTGCTCTGTATCACTTTTCATTTGAGCCCTGAAGCACTCTTAAAGGACTTTATAGAAAACTGCCACAAATGCTCATGCAGTTAGTTTAATGCTCCTTCTTAAAATTTTTATCCTTTATATTTTCTGATTTGCTGTCTGCAAGCACATTTCAATGTGATGGTTTCTCACTCAGCTAACAACATCACTGTTGCTGGCTGCCAGGGACCAGACAGGAGCTGTGTGGTGAACTACATATACCTGTCTGGACACCCCCCCACCCCCCCGCTGACTGCTCCTGTGGCTCCTCCCACTGACCCCAGTATAAAGGCGACTGGAGGCACTGCTCCTCCCTCAGTCTCCAGGATGTTGTGTGATGGTCTCTTGCAGCTGATAGTGCTCTCTTCCAGCTAATAAAAGCCTATCTCTCGCCTCACGTCTCCGAGAGATAGTGATGGTGCATCAAGCTCATACTGTAAAATGTGCCGTGTAGCTCAGAGGTGGCAGAACCTTGTGTGGTATTTTCACTGAGATCAACATTGTCAGCAAAGTCCAGGTCATTTAACTTATTCTGTGAAAACCATTTTCCATAACCTCTGTTTTGGTTCTAATCTGTAACCCATTGCCATATGGAAGATAGTTTGCTATTTAATACAAGTTCAGGGTAGGTTTTACTTCTTTCTTGTGTTACATATCCCGTAACTGGGTTAACAAACCAGCAGAAATGGAATGATACATTGGAGTCTGGTGGTACTGTAACTAAAGGTGTTTATTAGTAAACTAAGCAATACAGTATCAAAACTGCAAATATACATACAAAACAGGTTAACAATGATAAATACAGAAGTGTAGGAATAAGAATCAAAACCAAGCTCTATCAAAGTCTAGGGGCAAATGAATTGTTATAAGAGAATATAGAGTTCTGTTCAGTTCATGTTGAGGTAGTTGCTGTTGTGTTGCAATGTTGGTGAGAGAGAGGGAGCGAGCGAGCAAGAGATGAGCAGCTGCAGCAGGCAAACCTTTCGTTGTCTTCTTGTTCCGTTGTACCGTTGGAGTCACCGATTATGATTGTGTTGCCTTTATGGCATTTGTTTAGTTTATTATATTTTTGCTTTAGTAATTCATTTGTTATCATTTTCTAGTTAAAGTTAAGGTTGTTTAAAGTAAATTCGTTGTCTGTGATATTGTGGCATGCGATGACATCACACCCAGTTTCGCCGCATCTTGTGGGAAAATACCGGTTTGGAGAAACGGGAAGGAGGGGGCTCACATGTGCAGGATCAGCGCAAGAAAAGTTTTCTTTCTACGCACTAGAAACATCAGTGAAGCAACACCGTAAGTTCATGAGATAATCGATATGTTGAATTAAAAATGTTAACGCTGATTCTGTTAAAAGTAATGACGGTTGATAAAGTTTATGTTTTTGTTATTTAAAGAGTTGTGGATAGTTTGTGTTGAAGTGTATTTAAAGCAGTCGATAGCGTAGGTAAATTCTGACTGTATGTTGCACTTCAATGTAATATAGTTGTAGTTTTACTTTTGCAAGTATTTATGATGTAAATGTGACATCAAGAAGGAAACAAATACTGTATATATTTGTATTGTTTTATCAACAGTTTTCACCATATGTTAATATGGAAGAGTGAACAGTAAATGGTTAATCTTACTGGGACCACCTCATTGACTGGTTTAAGCTTGGTGTTTAGTTCAGAGTTCTTTTACACCCGAGCGAGAACACTACAGTGAAAAGGCGGCATTATCAGGTGGTTCAAGTGCTGCAATAACAACTCGATCCAGCATCAAGTCGTTGCCATCCAGCGACAGGGGCAGTAGGGCATCAACAAGTAAGGCTGCCCATGCAAGAGCCAAGGCAGAAGCCGCCAAGGTGCGAGCTTTGTACGCCGAACAAGAAGCAAAATTGAAAAAGGAAGCGGCTGCCAGAGAAGCCAAAAACCAGTTGGAAAAGGTAAGGATAGAGTCAGAGTTAGAAGTGCTGACACTACACCGAGAAGCAGAAGCTGCCAGGGTGGAAGCAGAGATAATAGAAAATGCTGAAGAAATGCATGTTCTGGTTGATGTAACATCTACTTCAGAAGAGATCAGATTGGAACACACAAGCGACTATGTCCGATCTCAAATAGACCTGAGGATTCGTTCTTCCTCTCCGTACTTACATGCTAACGCCCCATTTCATGAGGAGTCTCAGAGAGGCCCAATTGGATCACATCCATCTGAGGAAGACAATTTACCCTCGCAACTCCGCGATGAATTCAAGAATAAAAGGGCTGATGACAAATACTTCGACACCAAACTTATCAGATTTGGCAAGAAGAGAGGCAAAGGCTGAATTCAAAACAGCAAATTCCATAACAAATGTACACCCTCAGTCATATACCCGCCGACATATTCCCCCGCCCAGCATGCCACTTGCAGTTGAACCCATCGCACAGTATTTAGCACGACGAGATCTCGTCACTTCATGACTATACCAGTTTGACGATAAACCTGAAAATTACCATGCATGGTACTCCTCATTCGCCAACGCTATCCACGGAGTCCAGCTTGGAGCAACCCAAGAGTTGCATCTTATGATGAAATGGCTGGGAAAAGAATCATGTGAACAGGTGAGATGCATATGTTCAGTGTACATTAACAACCCCAAGCTAGCGTTACGCAAAGCATGGGAGAGACTTCGGGAGTGCTATGCGGCCCCTGAAATTATTGAATCGGCACTATTCTGACGTCTGGAAAATTTTCCTAAGGTGTCAGCCAAGGACCACACTAAGTTAAGAGAGCTCGGAGATTTACTCATGGAGATTCAAGGCGCCAAAGAAGATGGCTACTCAACTGGTCTATTATACCTAGATACTCCAAACGGGATTAGACAAATCATGGACAAACTTCCATTTGGGCTGCAGGAAAGGTGGGTGTCTGTTGTCTCAGAGTACAAGGAAAAGAACAATGGTCGATTTCCTCCCTTTGAGTATTTCACTAGGTTTGTGTGCAAGGAGGCGAAGAAGCAAAATGACCCTAGCTTCATGAGTCCAGGTAGCAGTACAAGTTACACCAAGCCAGTTAAATCCACTTTGAATAATTTCAACATTAATAAACCTGTCTCAGTGTGTAAAACTGAAGCCTTTACAACTAACAATGACCCTAGCAAGAATTGTCCATTGCATAACAAGCCCCACCCCCTCAAAATGCAGAACATTTAGGAAAAAAACACCTTGAAGAGAGAATGGCCCTTCTCAAGGAGAAAAAAATGTTTTAAATGCTGTTCCTCCAACTCTCACCTTGCTAGAGAGTGTACGATCTCCGTGAGGTGCCCGGAATGTAATAGCACTAATCACGATGGGGCCATGCATCCTGGCCCGTTACCGCAAACCGACAAAGCTCCTTCACCCCCACAACAGGACGGCGGGGAGGGAGAGGCTCACTCCAGGACAACTGTTGTCAGCTCGAGCTGCACAGAAGCTTGCGGTGAAGCTCAGTCAAGCTGTTCTTGTTCAAAGATCTGCCTCACTAAGGTGTACCCTAAGGGAGCCAAAGACAAGTCCATCAAAGCCTATGTAATTCTGGACAATCAGAGCAATCGCTCACTAGTCAGACCAGAGTTCTTTGACTTGTTCAACATTGAGAGTAATCAGTTCCCATACTACCTTAGAACTTGCTCAGGCAGTGTGGAAACTTATGGAAGGAAGGCAGAAGGCTTCCAGCTTTCAGTCCCTGGATGGTAAAGTTGTTATCTGTCTCCCTCCACTGTTAGAGTGCAATGAAATTTTGAATAACCGCACTGAGATCCCGACACCAAGTGCAGTGCTACACCAGCCACATCTCCACCACATTGCCAAGCACATCCCAGAACTGGATCCAAAAGCAGAAATACTCCTGCTATTAGGAAGAGATGTTCTCCGGGTGCACATGGTTAGGCAGCAGGTCAATGGACCACACAACGCCCCCTTTGCCCAACGCCTGGATCTGGGCTGGGTGGTGATAGGAGAGGTGTGCCTTGGCAATGTACACAAACCGACGGTTAGCACACTCAAGACCAATGTGCTAGAGAGCAGCCACCATTCAATTTTTCAACCCTACACAAGTTTCATGTGTATCAAGGAAGCACGACAAGGCTTTAACAAATGTAAAGTAACCGACAAGACGCTGGGTCAGTCAGTCTTCGCTCAAACTGAGCATGATAATAAACTTGCTCCATCAGCTCAAGACACCATTTTCTTAAAAATAATGGACACCAAGGTCTTCAGAGATGAAGCAAATAATTGGGTCACCCCACTACTTTTCAGAGAACCACACCAGTGCTTGCCAAACAAAGAGCAGGCAGTCAAGCAGTTCATGTCCTTACAAAAAACCCTGTAAAGGAAACCTGAGATGCAGCAACAATACGTAGCATTTATGGAGAAGATCTTCGCTACTGGACGTGCTGAAGTAGCACCGCCACTGAGGGAAGGCGAGGAGTGCTGGTACCTCCCAATGTTTGGGGTTTACCACCCACAAAAGCCCAATCAGATCAGGGTTGTCTTTGACTCCAGTGCTCAGTGCACTGGTATCTCCCTTAATGACATGCTCCTTACAGGCTCCGACCTTAACAATACCCTTCTTGGGGTCCTGCTGCACTTCCAGAAGGAGAAGGTTGCAATCTTAGCGGACATCCAGCAGATGTTCCATTGTTTCTTATTACAGGAGGACCATCGTAATTTCCCCCGTTTCTTATGGCGCAAATGTAACTTACCTTGCGCTGCGAATGAATTGGCCCAGGCAAAGGACGTCATCTTTAAAGCAACTCAAAGAGCAGATTTTGCAAGGGAGTTTTCAGTTCTCCAAGCTAATAAACCAATACCAAAGGACAGCCCTTTGAGCAAATTTAACCCGATCCTGAAGTACAATATCATCGACTTTGGAGGCCGGTTAATACACTCCCAACTTCCAGCTGCAGAAAAGAGTCCAGTAATCCTGCCCAAAGACAGCCATGTGTCCTTACCGCTCACTCGCCATCACCATGAACAGGTAAAGCATCAGGGCCGTCACCTGACGGAAGGAGCAATAAGGGCAGTGGGACTGTGGATCTTGGGAGGTAAAACACTGATCAATTCAGTACTTCATAAATGTGTAACCTGCAGGAAACTGCGAAGTAAGTTGGAAGCTCAATGTATGACGGACCTCCCACCAGAACGCCTCGAAGCCTCCCCTCCTTTTACATACGTTGGGCTCTATGTATTTGGTCCCTGGACTATCACTACGAGATGCACCAGAGGAGGAGAAGCAGAGAGCAAGCGGTGGGCCATCATGTTTAGCTGCATGAGTTCAAGAGCGGTACACATTGAGGTCATCGAATCTTTGGATACATCCAGCTGCAGTAATGCTCTCAGTTGCTTCTTTGCGCTAAGAGGCCCTGCAAAACAGTTAAGGTCTGATTGCGGCATGAACTTTGTTGGAGCATCAAAGGAGCTGGGGATGGACAAAACAGTGCAAAAGTGCCTCAGTCAGCAGGGATGCAACTGGGAGTTTAACACACCACACACCTCTCACATGGGTGGCACATGGGAACGGATGATTGGTATCGCCAGAAGAATTCTCGATTCAATGTTTCTGCAGCAACGCACCCAATTGACCCACGAGGTACTGTGCACACTAATGGCAGAGGTCACAGCCATTATAAATGCACGACCACTCCTACCTGTGTCTTCTGACCCAGAAAACCCCTTCATACTCTCGCCATCAATGCTCCTTACGCAGGGGCTCCCCCTCCACCGGGGACTTCTGATAAGGATTTGTACATAAAGCAATGGAGACAGGTCCAGGCTCTGGCAAATCGGTTCTGGTCTCGTTGGAGACAGGAATATCTACCTTTGTTGCAACACAGACAAAAGTGGACAGAACCCTGCAGGAATCTTCAAGTTGGAGATTTAGTCCTGCTCAGGGACAAGCAAATCGCCCGCAACAGCTGGCCAATGGCCAGAATCACTGCCACATTCCCTAGTAGGGATGGACATGTCAGGAAGGTTGAGTTGAAAACTTCTGACTAAGGTGATGTGAAAATTTACCAAAGGCCAGTTGCAGAAGTCATTCTACTTTTACCTAAGGACTGACTTAGAGACTGAAGTTTTGTATTATGTTCATTGTGGCCCTATGAAAGTCAGGCAGGGAGTGTGTTGCCTTTATGGCATTTGTTTAGTTTATTATATTTTCACTTTAGTAATTCATTTGTTATCGGTTTCTAGTTAAAGTTAAGATTGTTTAAAGTAAATTTGTTGTCTGTGATATATCGTTGCATGCGCTGATGTCACACCCGGTTTCGCCACGTCTTGTGGGAAAATACTGGTTTGGAGAAACAGGAAGGAGGGGGCTCATGTGTGCAGAATCAGCGCGAGAAAAAGTTTTCTTTTTATGCACTAGAAACATCAGTGAAGCAACGCCGTAAGTTCATGAGATAATCGATATGTTGAATTAAAAATGTTAATGCTGATTCTGTTAAAAGTAATGACAGTTGATAAAGTTTATGTTTTTGTTATTTAAAGAGTTGTGGTTAGTTTGTGTTGAAGTGTATTTAAAGCAGTCGATGGTGTAGGTAGATTTTGACTGTATGTTGCACTTTAATGTAATATAGTTGTAGTTTTACTTTTGCAAGTATTTATGATGTAAATGTGATATCAAGAAGGAAACAAATACTGTATACATTTTGTATTGTTTTATCAACAGTTTTCACCATACATTAATGTGGAAGAGTGAACTGTAAATGGTTAATCTTACTGGGACCACCTCATTGACTGGTTTAAGCTTGGTGTTTAGTTCAGAGTTCCATTACACCTGTGCGAGAACACTACAGTGACCCTTCTGTTCCAGGCTAGACCGATCTTCAGTGATGGACTCATCACCCAGGCAAGGGCAGACACACAAGTCCTCACTGATCTGCCTTCATCCACCATGCTCCAGACAGATTCTCCTGAACCAAACCTCCAGGCCTCCACCTTCCTATGGGTGCACACCACTCTTTCAGTGTCAACTGGAGTATCTGAGGGTGTCTCCCCAGACCCATCTTTTATCCCCACTGACAGGGTATCAGCCATCCATCAACTCACTATGTCCATTAAACTAGTCCACTCCCTGCTGTCTCAGCAAGAATGTCAACAAGAAAAGAAGTGTCCTTACAGCAAAAGATTGTTTACCATTCTATCAGTGAAGAAGCCATAATACTAAATCATCTCTCTCTCTCATACACACACACACACACACACACACCTGTAGCTGGTGCCTCTCCCTCTGTTCTTTGTCTCTCTCTCTCTCATTAGTAGCATAGTTCCCAGAGGGGGTAAGCCCTGGACCCCATTTCCATCTGGTTTGTTCAGCACACATAACACTTGTTTCTCTCTAGGAAAGGTCGATTTGTGAATCATTTGTGTACCGATTATGTACACTCAGTGGCCACTTTATTAGGTACACCTGTGCATCTGCTTGTTAAGTGAAATATCTAATTAGCCAATCATTTGAGGGAAACTCAGTGCATTAAAGCATGCAGGCATGGATCAGCTGTAATTCAGAGCAAACACCAGAATGTGATCTAAGTAACTTTGATCTTGCAATGATTGTTTGTATTAGACAGGGTGATTTGAATATCTCAGAAACTGCTGATCTCCTGGGGTTTTTAAGCACAACAGTCTCTAGAGTTTGCAGAGAGTGGTGTGAAAAACAAAAAAAGAATCCAATGAGTGGCAGTTCTGTGGGTGAAATTGCTTTGATACTGAGAGAGATCAGTGGAGAATGGCCAGACTGGTTCAAGCTGACAGGAAGACAACAGTAAAGCAAATACCCACATGATATAACTGTGGTGTGCAGAAGAACATCTCTGAATGCACAACACGTCGAACCTTGAAGTGATGGGGTACAGAGGAAGAGGACAAGGAACATACACTCAGAGCCACTTTATTAAGTACAGGATGCACCTAATAATGTGTGCACTGCATGTATACTATTTCATCATTGAAAAAAAACATATAATTAACAAATAATTTGAATTGTGTTCTTTTCTGTATAATAAGAAGAAAAATACCATGTATGCTAGTTCAATGGATTTGTTTCTAATCAAACCATCGTATTAACTACAAATAACAAAATTGCCAATTAAAGATTGGACCATGAGATCTAGGAGCAGAATTTGGTAATTTGGCCCATCAAGTCTGCTTCACCATTCTATCATGGCTAGTTTATTATCCCTCTCAAACCTGTTCTCCTCCCTCTCCCAGTAAACTTTGTTGCCCCAATTAATTAAGAACCTATCAATCTCCACCTTAAATATAGAAACATAGAAAAGCTACAGTACAATACAGGCCCTTCGGCCCACAAAGTTGTGCCGAACATGTCCCTACCTTAGAAATTACTAGGCTTAACCCATAGCCCTCTATTTTTCTGAGCTCCATGTACCTGTCCAGGAATCTCTCAAAAGACCCTATCGTATCCGCCTTCACCACCATTGCTGGCAGCCCATTCCACGCACTACCCAATGACTTGGTCTGCACAGCTGTCTGTGGCAAAGAATTCCACAGATTCACCAGCCTTTGGCTAAAGAAGTTCATCCTCATCTCTGTTCTAAGTTTTTGTCCCTCCATTCTGACGCTTTGCCCTTTGGTCAATGGACATTGACCTAAATAGACATTGAACCCTTGGACACTATCTCACATTTTATAATATACAGTACTGCTATTTTTTCCATGTTTTAACTTATTCAATATATGTATACTGCAATTTATTTATTTATGATTATTTTTTTTACTCTCTTCTATATTTGTTATTGCATTAAATTGCTGCTGCTAAGTTAACAAATTTCACATCACATGCCAGTGATAATGAACCTGATTCTGATTCTTGACCCAGTATCCCCCAAAATAGGAAACATTCTCTCCACAGCCACTCTACCTAGGCCTTTTAATATTTGATAGGTTTCAATAAGATTCCCCCACCTTATTTTTCTAAACTCCATTGAATACAGGTCCAGAGCTATCAAATGCTTCTTATATGTTAAGCCTTTCATTTCTGGGATCATTCTCGTGATCTTCCTTTGGACTCTCTCCAATGTCAGCATATCATTTCATAGATAAGGGGTCCAAAACTGCTCACAATACTCCAGGTGTGGTCTGATCAATGCCTTAAAAACACTCCACATTACATCCTTGATTTCATTGCCCTCCCTTAGGAAAGAGCACTGTTCAGATTCTTCCAAACTGCCTGCCTATTGAAATCCTGCGTAGTTATCATTAACATTGCCGATTTTACATGCATCTTCTATCTCTTGTTGTAATTTGTAGCTTACATCCTGGCTACTGTTCAGGGACCTGTATATAACTCCCATTAGGGTCTTTTTACCCTTTCAGTTTCTGAACTCTACCCACAAGGATTCTAATTCTTCCTGCCCTACGTCACTTCTTTTTGAATTCAATTTTTACCAATAGAGCCTCCCCAGCCCATCAGCCTACCTGTCGGTCCTTTCAATACAATGTATATCCTTGGATGGTAAGCTCCCAATTGTAATTATTCAACCATGACTCAGAAATGCCCACAACATCATGCCTGCCAATCTCTAACTTCGCTACAAGATGAGCTACCTTATTTTGTAGACTGCATGCATTCAAATATAACACCTTAAGTCCTGTATTCTTCACCATTTTTTTGGCCCCCTGTTACACTTTAAATCATCCCACTGTCTGCAGTTTTGCCCTGTCCTCCCTCACAGCCTCACTACACAATGCATGTACTTGTATACGAACTTCTGCCACGTCAGCCCTATCATTCCCGTTCCTATCCCCCTAGCAAATTAGTTCAAGCCCTCCCCAACAGCTCTAGCAAACCTACCTACAAGTGTATTTGTTCCCTCACCCACCAGGTTCAGGTGTAACCCATCCTTTTTCTGCAGGTCATATCTTCTCCAGAAGAGATCCCAGAAATCTGAAATCCTGTCCCCTGCTTCAATTCCCCAGCCATGCATTCATCTGCCAAATCATCCTATTCTAGCTCTCACTGGCACTTGTAAAAGGTAGCAATCCAGAGATCACTACCCTGGATGTCCTGCTTTACAGCTTTCAGCCTAACTCTTTATATTCTCCCTTCAGAATTTCCTCTCCTCCCTTTTCCTACCTATGTTGTTGGTACCACAAGTTGTGTATCACAACTTAAGGCTATTCACTTTTCCCCTTAAGAAAGCATTAGACCCAATCCAAGATATTCCTGATCCTAGCACCTAGGAGACAACGTAACATCCAGGTGTCTCCTTCACATCCACAGAATCTGCTCTCTGGTCCTCAAATTATGGAATTACCTGTCACTACTGCATTTTCCTTCTCTTGCTTACTCTTCTGAGTCACAATGCCAGACCCTGTACCATGCACCAAATCATTGTGGTTCCCCCAGTAGGACGTCACCCCCAACAGTATCCAAGGCAGCATACCACAAGGGTACTCTGCACTGGCTTCCTATTCCCTTTCCCTCTTCTGACAGTCACCCAGGTACCTGTCTCATGCGACCTAGGGGTGACTACCTCCCTGTAGCTCCTGTCTTTCAGCTGCTCATTCTCCTGTATGAGCAGAAAGTCATTGAGCTGCAGTTCCAGTTCCTTAACACATTGTGGCTCAATGCACCTCATGCAGATGTGGTAATCAAGGAGACCAGAGGAGTCCCAAATCTCAGACAAGGAACATATCATTACCTCTAGATCCATTCTCAGTGTACTAGCTATACACTAAAAGAAAATAAGCTTATTATGAACTTTCCTATGTACTTATTTAGATCCAAACCTGTTGAACCAAAGCTGGACCACTCTAAAAATGGTCCATTCCTACAATGGCCACTCCACATACAACTCCTTTCTTTTTATTGGCCCTGCACTGATTGCCTCCAGTAAACAAAAAAGCCAAAAGGCCCCCGAGCTCTTTTGAAACCTTGTTCCGTGTCACCCATGACCGACCTACTATGCTGATTGTTCCTTGTCGAGAAAATAGCATAAAGTCCCCAAGCTCTTTTTAAATCTTGCACTATGTCACCAGTGAATGACCCCTCATGCTGATTGTTGACCAGTGAGAGAAAAAAATTAGACCAAATGTGAATCATTCCACAGGCAATGCCACTTAGATCACATTTGTTCTCTATTCTGATCTTTCATCTGAACAACTAAACCTCTTGACTATATCTGCATGTTTATATGCATTTGAGTTGGTGCCACATGATTGCCTGATCAGATATTCATATTAATGAGCTGGTGTATAGAAGTACCTAATAAAGTGACCACTGATTGTAAGTGTATATTTTAATCTTCTTTTGACAGTTGTGCAAAGCAGGAGCATGTGACCACATCCAATGAGATCATAAACCAAATTAAAGTCCAAATTTCCATGTAAATTTTATAATCAAAGTAGATATGTATACGTCACCATATACAACACTGAGATTCATATTGTGGGTATACTTCATAAATCTATAAAATAATAACCATATCAGAATCAACGATAGATCGCCCAATTAAGGCAATCAACCAGAGTGCAGAAGACAACAACCTGTGGAAGTAGAAAAAGAAGAAATAGTAATAAATAACTAAATAAATAAATAAGCAATAGATATCAAGAATATGAGATGAGGTGTTGTTGAAAGTGAGCCCACTGGTTATGGAGCAGTGATGGGGCGTGAAGTTGAGTGAAGTTGTCCCCCTTGGTTCAAGACCTGATGGGTGAGGGGTAGTAACTTTTCCTGAACCTGGCCATGTGAGGTTTAAGGCACCTGTATCTTCTTCCTGATGGCAGCAGCAAGAAGAGAGCATGTCCTGGGTGGTGGGGTCACTGATAATGGATACTACTTTCCTGCGACAACATTTCTTGCAGATGTGCTCAAAGGTGAGTAGGACTTGACCTGTGATGGACTGGGCCGTATCCACTACTTTTTGTCAGACTTTCCATTCAAGGGCATTGTTATGTTCCAATCAGCTGGGTTTCAGTCTCCGTCCTATATGATGATTCATCACCGCCTTTGATTCAGCCTACAACAGTGATGTCATCAGCAAACTTGAATTTGGCATTGGAGCTATGCTTAGCCTCACACTCATAACAGTAAAGCAAGTAGAGCAGGGAGTTAAGCACTCAGCCTTATGTGCTGATGGAAGTTGTGGAGGTGTTGTTGCCAATCCAAACTGATTGGGGTCTGCACGTGAGGAAATCCAGGATCCAAATGCAATTAGATAAATCTTTGATACTTCTACTCACGTAGGACATCAGCATGTAGCAGTCTTGGCTGAAAGGGCATCGACTGGAACATTGAGTCTTCCAGGTGCTGCCTGGTATGCTGATAATTTCTAACAGTTCTTGTTTTGATTTCGGTTTTCTACCATCTGCTGTTCCTTTTATGACTTCAACAAGAAAGAGTAAGCTGGACAGCTGTGCCTTTGCATCAGATGTATCATCCCACAAAAACAAGCCTACAATATAGTAGGTCTCTTATCACAAGTAAGTGACTATTTCCATGATGCTAAACTTCAGCATTACTGAATCCTTCTGAATACTGTGAAGGTTGATTAGATATCAAAGACGTTTTAAGAATAACATCTATCACTACACCACCAGATTTCCAAATGGTCTATGCACCCATGGACACTACCTCATTATTCCACTTTTGTTTTATTTATTTATTTGTTCACTTATTATTTTGTAACTTACAGTAATTTTTCTTTTTTGCACGGCACTACAGGCATAAAACAGCAAAATTCATGGCATATGTCAGTGATGGCAAATGGGATTCAGATTTTGAGAAAAGTGGCCTATAACTACATTCAAATCCAAGAATACGTTGATGGGACAGGTCAAATTTCTTACAGCAATGCACTATTTCTTAAGTAAACATTAGAATTAATCCTATTCATTGCAATACACTTCCTTGTGACAAGGAAGGTACATCATGCCTATGTCTGGTCCACCACCTCTTCCTATAAACGGGTTTGCCTACTGATTTTTTTGTAACCTAGTCTCTCTCAAACACCTAACAGTTCTTCTGACAGTAGCTACAATAGGAATCATTTATAGTACCCAAAAAAGCTATTCTTATATCTCTAAGATTCTCTTTTAATTAGTAGAAGGGATTAGTGCTCCCTTAACTGTCAGATGAGACATGATCAGTAAAATGAAAGTTAAAGGCTTTTCTCCTGATTGTAAATGAAACATATCACAAGGGTGTCCACATTGTTTAAGAAGATAACTAGTACAAAAGGACTGCATTTGGGAGATATATTATCTACTAGCCATGCCACACCTGCAGAAAGACCACTGCAACACAAAGAAAGAGGTGACAAAGACAGCTGTGTTGATGAAATACATTTCCGAGACCTTCAGCTGGTTAAAATTTGGCATTTCCTGGAGATTACTCCAGCGGTATCTTGCAGTTTGCACTATTTGTGTTGACAGAATAATTGCGTTGTGTCGTGCTGCACAATGCTGTAAAAGAGAAATTGTCTATTCTAGAACAACAATGAGAAAGGATTCCAGCAGCGTATCGGCAGTCAAGCAAATTTAAACATCCTGATGTTTTTGTGCAAGAGTAAATGGACTTATGGAAATTATATATAAATTATTTTGCTTTGAAAATAACTAGTGGTGAGGACAAGAGAAGAGAAGAGAAGGTATCCAGAATGGGGAATGGAGAAAGAGAGAAGAAGGGAGGAGGTAGAAATTACTGTAAGGTAGCAAGATTTTGCCAGCTGAGGTGAAAGGTGGGATCAGATGCAAACTGGGGGATCGCTTTGTCAGCACTTTCACTCGGCCCACTACAAAAGGCAAGATTTCCTTGTGGTGACCCATTTCAATTTAACTTGTCACTTCCTTTCTGATATGTCTGTCCATGGCCTCATCTACTGACATGATGAGGCTAAACTCAGGTTGGAAGAGCAACACCTCAACTTCCATACAAAATGATGCAGGAAGTCAGCAAGCCAGGCAGCAAAGAGTACAGTCGATTATTTCAGGCCGTGTCTTCGACTGTCCTCTTTTCCATAGATGCTGCCTGGCCTGCTGAGTTCCTCCAGCATTTTGTGTTTGTTGCTTGGGTTTCCAGCATCTGTGGGTTTTCTCTTGTTTGTGACCTTATGTTCCATTTGGGTAGCCTCCACTTGGATTAAAAATCTGTAACATAATGCAGTGATTGGTGTTTGCTGTTTGCTTTATACATAGAAAGGACTTAGATGAGAATGCATGTGGTATGGTCAGTAAGTTTGTACTCATGAAAAACAATGATGGAGTTTAGATACCGGGGAAGGTTCCCCAAGGACACAGCGGGACATAGATCAGCTGAATAGAAAATAGAAAGAACAGAATAGAAAGAACTTTATTATCATTGCTCAAGGCAATGAGATTGCGGTGTTGCCCCAGTCTGTGAAAAACAGGTTTTTACAGTGCATGTGGTACTAATTAATGAAAGAAAATTCCCATGTTTACATGCAACAAGAGACTTTGATAGTCCATAACATTCGAAGGTCATGGTGTGGCATTACTCAGCTGCACAACATTCCTTGGGAAGAAGCTGTTTTCAGTCCTACTGTCTTGGCTAAAAGGCTGCTGTATTTCCTTCCCGATAGCAGGAGATTGAACAGACAATGTCCAGGATGGGATGGGGCTCTAATGATGTTACCAGTGCACGATGGGCATCAAAAGTTGTAGATTGTCTCCATGTCCAGTAGTTGAATCCCACTGATGTGCTGAACCATCCTAATCGCCCATTGGAGAGTTTTGTGATCTGCCTTGCTGCCACTAGAGTACCACACTCTGATTCCGTATGTCAGTATGCTCAACTGGAAAACTGGGTGTAGCATCAGCAGGTCAAACTTAATTCACACAAGTGTGAGTTAACTTACTTTCTCTTGGGATATATAGAATAAATGAAAGGGGTCTTAGGAATATTACATATAGAGAGGTCTTGGGATAACCATTGCTCCATGTAAGTAGGTTGATAGGGACATGAAAACAAAACATTTGATGTGCTTGCTTGCATAGGCTGAAGCATGCAGCATTGAATATATTAGTTGGGATATCATGATACTGTTGTACAAATCTTTGTACTAGCCTCCGTGGTAAGCAGAACATCTTCAAGGAGCGGTGCCTCAGAAAGGTGGTGTCCCTCACCACAAAGGACATGCCCTCTTCTCACTGTTACCATCAGGTAAGAGCTATGGAAGCCTGAAGGCTCACACTCAGTGATTCAGCAACAGCTTCTTCTTCTCTACCATCTGATTCCTAAATGGACGTTGAACCAATGAACACTACCTCCTCAATTTTATTATTTCTGTTTTGCACTATTTTTACTTTAAGTGATTTATATATATATATAGTAACTGTAATTTATGTATTTATTTATTTCCTATATTATCAAGTATTGCATTGTACTGCTACCACTGTTAACAAGTTTCACAATATATACTGGTGATATTAAACCTGATTCTGATTGTTGTGTACATTTCTGGTCCTGACACTATAGATAGGACATCACAGCTACAGAAATAATTAATTCATCAGGATGGAGGGCTGTAACTATGAGGACAGATCGGACAGGGTAGGCTTTATTCCTTTGGAAGGGAGGAGGTTGAGAGCTATCCTTATAAAGGTTCATAAAATTATGAGAGTCAAAGAAATGAAAGGTGGTTATAATCTTTTTCCAAGGGCAATGATGTCTAGAACTAGAGGGCACAGGTTTCTGATAAAAGCGAACAAAATTAAAGGAGATCTGAAGGGGAGTTTTTTCATACCATGGGTGGTGAATATCTGGAATGAGCTTCTAGAGCTGGTGATGGAGGCAAAATAAGTGCAACATTTAGAAGTTGGTTGGTAAGTACTGGTATAGGAAATCCTTGTGAGGACATGGTCCTGAAGTGCAAATGGGATTACAGCAGATAGGCATCACAATCGGAATGAATGAGCTGGACTGGAAGGGCTCCATTTCTGTCATGTCTGTTGCAATGATTCTATGATTGAAATTAAAGAAAGAAAGCAAGGTAATAAAGAGCATAATTTTCAACCAGATTTTCATGATTTTACATGTTTCAAACTAAAGATACATGTCCAAAATGAACTATTGTAAACAAACTACAGATTTAAAAGAAACTCATTTTAATCCATCATACTTTGAAGAGTTTTGCAGAAAAAAATATAATTTACATAGATGAAGATAGTTCTTGGGCCACAAGTGTAGTAAAACAGTAAATATTTCTTTGTACAGAATTAAAATCTCACTTGTAGCTCATGAAACAAAGCATACACTTGCAGAGTATTTTGCAATGAAATTACTTTGTATCTCCCCAAATCAGATTGATTACCATTGGTGACGGCTGCAGATCTACTGAGCAAAGAATTACTGGTAGTGACTTTCAGATGCTCTTATTCAACTGAAGAAGTTTCAGTCGTTGTAATGATGAAGAATGCTAAGTGGTTTTAAATCATTAAAATGCAAAAATCCATTTCTGCATTGTCCATTCTACTCGTAGATTTTGTGTACAAGGTATAATCTAAATGTAAGTTAACAAAAACATGGTCAAGAAAGCAAGATGCTTCCAGATGGCTATCTCTCTATTTTTAACTGTATCAATATACTTCATATTCTTTGTTAATTACAACGATATTTTGTCCTTGAACAAGTGTCGCTTCATCTGATGAAAATCAACACAACTAAAAATGCTCTCCGATTGTGATTCTTCCACAACAATCAACCTATTAATGAAGGAAATAAAAGCTGGTTTCACCGTTCAGCCAGTGCTGCTTCAGTTACTAGTGGTGGGTGCATTGGGCAATCTGGTAACAATTGTAATTGATTTGTATTTGCCATTTAATTGAACTTAATCTTTTATTAATAATTATTAATAATGTAACTGTTGTAATGAGAAACATTAATGTTAATTAAAATGATGTAACAAAAGCATTTCTTTCCACTTACATCTTATGAAGCCAATAATCCCATTCATATGAATGAGGTCATGTTAGATATGGCTTAAAACTGAGGAACATTTAATGAACTGTAGCCATTCATTTGCACTGGTAAGGTATGGAATGTAGTGTTTTTTTTCGGTGAGTCCGGGGTGGAATGAGAGATTGGACGTGGATGCATCTGAACTCCAGTACGTTATGTTCTATGCTACAGTGCACAGACATGGAAGTTTGGAGTACACTGAAGCACAGTGTGACTGGCTCGTGACTCTTTACAGAACCATCAGCACAATCCATCCTGCTGAAAAAAAAATGCTGAAATATAGCTGTCACTTAGAGCAAGTCAATTTTGGTGAGTTGGAGAGGCACCTGTTCACTCATTTTACTGATGTTGTGTGATTTGATAATATTAACATTTCTCAGAGAATGTCTATTAAAATGTAAGTCCAAAATTGTACAGGTCTTTATGAACTGTGAAATAAAAAGACTCCAATAGCATATTTGAAAAAAGCAATTTCTCCAGATAATGGATCTGCTATAAAATTCAGTGTTCAAGAACCTTTAAATTTTATCACCAGAATTATAATTCCCATTTTATAATAGCTTGCTCCATTGAATATTATCCTGATTTGTAGAAGTAATGCAAGGAACCAAGATGGGACTTAATGCATGGGTACACTAATGGAACAACTCAGCGGGTGGAGGAAAAGCTTAAATTTAAACATTGAATTAAATCAGATTAGTTTTTGACCAATCTCTACTGAAAACATTTTCTTAAGCCCTGGCCTGCCCACCTCTTCCTCTCTTTAAAATCTTTTTAAGCATAGATTTTGACAAAAGGTTTTTCTTCTTTTGGTGCTCACCAACCATTCTGACAGTACTGTCTCTTCTCTCCCCATTGCAGCTAGTTCTCTTCCAGTCACGTGATGGCAGAAATGACTATAGGTTCCTTCTTTCTAGCCACCAGCTCCCCAAAACCCCAGAAGCAGTTTATATTTGTCTCAGATGACATAATGTCAGCTCCTGAAATGTGCAATGCCAAATCAGTAACTCTGGGAGTTTGTATTCATTGAAGGTGGATGCTGAAATGATACCAGGAGATAAGCAAGATTGCAGGTCTGAGAATTTGGGTAGCATGGTAGTGTAGTGGTTTAACTGGAGCACTCGGAGGAAACTCACACGAACAACGGGAGAACGTATAAGCTCCTTACAGACAGATCAATTCCTGTCACTGTCTGTAAGGAGTGTGTATGTTCTCCCCGTGTCTGTGTGAGATTCCTCCCATTTCCCAAAGATATATGGATTAGTAAGTTGGTGGTATGCTTTGTTAGTACCAGAGGCATGGCAATGCGTGCCAGCTGCCCCCAGCACATTTTCGGACTGGGTTGGTCATTAATGCAAAGGTCACATTCTACTGTATGTTTAGCTGTTTTGACGTGCATGTGATGAATAAAGATAATTTTTGATTTTTATCTTTAAAGCTGGCGTTGTTCATGGTAGCAGAAGTGGCCAGTGAGTAATACGTGAGATACTTGAAAACATGTGGGATCACTGTGTAATCTCTTTTTAAACAATAGGGTTCTGGATGTTCAAGTGAAGCCTAGTGAGCAAACAAAAGAGAGAAAACAACTAAAGGCCTTATTAATAAAATGTTTCTGGTAAAAGATCATGGCAAGCAACGAAGAGACAAAGTGAGTGGAGGCAAGGCAGAGCCCAAGCCCAACCCCAAGACTGAGGAAAGACCTGAGGTTTGATCAATTTAAGTACTGGGCCAAATTGGAAAAGTTGGACATGGGCTGAAATCTGATGGCGGAGTCCAGGCACAGAGCATATCGAAGCGAGAGGAATTAATCAATGTTATGACAATTTAAACGCCACAGGGTGTTGGGATCAGAGGTGAGGGATGGGTCAACTCTACTCGCTGCTCCGCGATGTTTAATTGGCTCTTCGCTGAGCTGAGGATGTGATGTGCTTCAGCTGCAGTGATGTCTGGCTTTGTGTCTATGGACTCACTTTCATTCTGAATGCTATTTGTTCACTTTTATTGTTTGCATGATTTGTTTCTTTTCTCTCTCAGCAAATTGGCTGTTTGAAGGTCTTTTTTTAAAATGGGTTCTTTTGAGTTTCTTTGCTTTTTTTGTTTTGTGGTTGTCCGGAAGGAAAGGAATCTCAAGGTTGTATTATGTATACATACTTTGATATAACTGTACTTTGAGCTTTGAACTTTGAGTTTAGCTGCCTGAACAGCAGTAAATACAGGCCACACATCCATGTCCAGGGCTAGGAATCATTGAATAGGGATTTTAATGAGACAGAGGAGGCCAGTTAGGAACAACCTGAATGAATATATGAATTGCCATGGCATAGAAGGCTATAGATGTGAATAAATAAGATTAGTCTAGATCAGCCTTTCCCAACCTTTTTGCACTGAAATAGTTTTGCCCTTGAAATAATTTTCAGGTCTCAGGGAACCCCTACATAAAAATTATTGTATCTAGCATTCACAGTACGTTAGCGTGATCAATAAGTTGTAGATACAATCATCCAAAATTAATTGTCAATGCTCTTTTGAGTGGAGAATGACCTTTTAGCCAATCTTCCTTAAAAAAAGATAGTTTAAGTTTAGCTTACCTTTCTTGAAATTAATATCTTTCTTTCTCTTTCATAAGTTTTAAAAACCTCATAAGACAAACATAATAAATTTCTCAATTCTGAATCGAACTTGAGATAAGCACACACAGATTTCATCTTCAACTGAAGTGAGACGATCTCTGTCCTTGTTCTTGATGCTTATTAAACAAGAAAAGAGCTTACTCATAGATGTAAGTTGAAAACTGCAGCCAAGTGTTCATTGCTTCCCTATGAATGGTAGGATACTCTTCTTCCACAGAAATCCAGATCTTGTCCAGGGGTAGATCAGTAAATCTCATCTGGAATGTATGATCAGAGTGCAGCTCACCAAGTTCTTCCTCTTCTCCCAAAGTCTGGTTCTCAGACTGAGCAGAAGACTTAGAGAAAGGATCCCTCACCCAGTCATACACTTTGTTGAAAGGGAGGAAAAATACTCTTCAATTTTGTTCCGCAGTTCTTCCAGGTGGTTTTCAATAAGAGTCGAGACATTCTCATGTCCTTCCTCACTCTCAAGCCCAAGCAGCAGAGAAAACATTTCAAGATTTCCTTTTGCAGCTTCATTTTCCCAAAGATTCAGTTTCATTTTCAATCCAAGGATCTTGTCACTTGAAGTCAAAAACATTTTCTCCAGTTCCTTGCTGAGGAAGCTGGTGCATAGGGTGAAAAAAATTAAGTAGGATAGCTTCTGCAGCCATTTTTCTTTTTGAAAGTACTCCTGTAATTCACCTTTCAGCTGAAACACCTTGTTCAGGACTCATCATCTGCTAAATCTCCAGATTTCTGTATGTAGCAGGAGATCGGTTTTCTCTTTGTCCAGGTTTTGACACAGTTTTTTAAACATTCTCAAGTGAACTGGTTTTAAGGCTACTAAATAACTTGCTTCCTGAACTTTTTCTTAATGACTGTGACTTTATTTTCAAAAGCTTTAGTCTATTTGTTTTACGATTCCAATAGTCATTTAATATAATCAGCACTTTTACGTGTCATATGCCTGTGATTTGTAGTTAAGCATGCTTTCCGTTTTGCTGGAGCCATTGCTACATTTATAAGCTGTTTGCCACAGACTAGGCTCAATGGAATAGAACAACTTGGATCACCAGTTCATGTAAAACCCACTTTTAAGCAGCTTTCATTGTAACAATATGGTACCGGCTAATTACTTTAGTCCCACCCACTGCTTTTGACCCACAAGAGGCTGGTGGACTTCTTTTGGGGTAACTGGAGATATTGGGTCTCTGGTGCGGTCGTGAGTCTTCCGATTGCGGAGTGTGTGTGTGTGTGTGTGTGTGTGTGTGTGTGTGTGTGTGTGTGTGTGTGTGTGTGTGTGTGTGTGTGTGTGTGTGTGTGTGTGTGTGTGTGTGTGTGTGTGCGCACACACGCACCCAGCTCTTTGCCTCAGGATTTTGTAGAGATACCTCTATAGTGACCACTTTCTGGGATGCTATGCGCTGGCGATGCACTTTCTTTGCCAAGGACATTGCCTGCAGGAATGCATGCAGCTTCCAGCGGACAGCTTCAGCCATGCCGCTTTGAGGGAACTGCCTCACTTTTACCACGAGTATTGAGGGTACGAGGTCTAATCTCATCCAGACAGGGTGCTCCTGCTCCGGTGGGGGACGGTGCTCTGGCTGTGAGTGGAACTGGTCCCCATCCTATCATGCTGGGTGTCGAGGGGGCTTGGGAAGTGGAAGGGTTCCAGCTGCACCGCTACCTGATGGGCAGAATGCTCATCAGACCCAAACCTCAGGGTACCACACGGGAGAGGGTCCCGCATAATGTACGCCATCACACGGGGATGCCCACCGTATCCTCCCGTGAAATTCATGTGTTTTGCTTCGATTTCCAGCATCTGCTGATTTTCTCTTGCTTGTGATTAGCCCATACTCTATTGGTCCACTGGTGTGTTCCTGCTGAGTACAATAGTCTAAAAATTTATTCTGTTATGTTGTTCTGGTGTTGTGAAATTCCAAAGACTGAACAGAAGGCAAATCCTCAGATTTGTAGCACTCATCTTTACATTAAATGGGCTGAACGCTCTCCCAAATGAAATTATTGATCACGATAAAAGGGAATTAATGGTGTCAGGTAATGTAGAGGAGGCTTGGCCTAAATGCAGAACAGTGGAGACAATTTAGTTGCGAGTGATAACTTTAGTAATAAACTGCAATATAACAGGTGATGATGGACCACAAAACAAAGGCAAGCAGATGCTTCACACAACAAGGCAGTTCAAGGCTAGGAGCAAAAGGTTGAGGCTGGCTGGCTCGAGTGAGTGAACGGGATTGAGAGCTGGGTTTAAATAGGCTGCAGGTGAAGAGTTGGAAACGAGTGGCAGGTGACTCCTGTTAGCTGGGTGTTGACTGGGTTGTTCCTGTCTGTGCAGGTCTAACAGGACCTCCCCTCCTATAGCTGGCAACTGACAGCCCAGGGTAATCCAGATGGGTCTGGTGGAACTTCTTGAAGAGTGATGGATCCAAGATGAAGACCTCTCTACCGGGGCTGTACCCTTCCCGGTTGATGCACCATCAATAACTCACTCTGAGACGTAAGGAGAGATATCGGCTTTTATTGACTGAAGAAAGAACCAGTAGTGAGTGACCATCATACTATGTCCTGGAGAATGAGGCAGAGGATCAGACCTCGATCGCCTTTATACAGGGGCCTGTGGGAGGAGCCACAGGAGCAGTCAGAAGGGGGCGCATCTGACGGGCCACTGCCGTGGTCGGGTTCGGGGAGCTCGTGGAATCGCGACTGGCAGCGGCGATTTCGCTCGCGGGAGCCGGCAGTGGCGGGGTCTGAGGCGTCCACGGAACCGGCGGGGAATTGCACGACTGGACAGCGTTGGCGTAGTGCAGAGCAGCTTCCAAAGCGTTGGCCATCTCGACTGCCGAGCGTAAGGTCAGATCGGAGTGTTCCAGCAATCACTGGCGCATGTACACTGACCTCAGTCCCGTCACAAAGGCGTCTCGCACCAGCAGCTCCGCATGCTGTTCTGCCGTGAGCGTCTTGCAGTCACAATCCCGGACGAGTGTCTGTAGTGCTCGGAGAAACTCGGCGCTCGATTCTCCAGGCTGCTGTTGCCGGGTAGCTAAACGATGTCTTGCGTAGACGGTGTTCACCGGCCGCAGGTACTGTCTTTTGAGGGCGTCCAGTGCCCCTTCGTAGGTCGGCAGGTCCCAGATAATGGAATAAACTTTTGGGGTGACCCTCGAGAGTAGAATTCTGTACATAATGGCAGGGTCAGTCGCACGAAGCTCCGCCAAGTATGATTGGAAGCATGCAAGCCAGTGTTCAAAAGCAAGAGCTGCTTCAGGGTCTTGAGGGTCCAAATCCAACCTTTCCGGACATAAAACGGTTTCCATGTTTTAAAACTTTCAGTCAATAAAATTGATGCACCATCAATAACTCACTCTGAGACGTAAGGCGAGATATCGACTGAAGAAGGAACCAGCAGTGAGTGACCATCATATTACATCCTGGAGAATGAGGCAGAGGATCAGACCTCGATTGCCTTTATACAGGGGCCTGTGGGAGGAGCCACAGGAGCAGTCAGCGGGGGGCATGTCCAGACAGGCACATAGTTCACCACACCGGTTGTCCGACACACAGTCCACGTCAACGTTATGAATCGATCAACTGGTGAACAGTGCACACTGGACCACCCTCCACCATCATAATTTCCAGAGGTGCAAGCTCAAGTGGGTTGAGTTGTCCGTGGACAATGGGCTTGAGACAGGACATGTGGAATGTAGGTGTGACCCTGAGGAATGGTGGCAGCTGGAATGGTAAGTGACTGGATTGATGCAGTTGTCAGTTTGGTCATCTGGAGCAAGCTCTTGCTCTAGAGCCTGGTGGATCTGGTTCTCAAAGGCCCAGATGATCAGGGATGAAATGATGGGTTGATGATTGATTCCTGTTTCAGCTAGGTTGAATGTCAGGATATGGCATCTGCCTTAGAGTTCTTGGATCTGGGTTGGTTTAAGATGGTGAAATTGAATTGCTCGAAGAAGAGGGCCCAGTGAGCCTTAAGTTGGTTGAGATGGCGCATCAGTTGAATGGACGTGAAGTTCTGGTGGTCAATCTAGATCAGGAAGGGCTTAGTGCTTCCCATCAGCTAATGTCTCCATTCCTCCGAGGCTCATTTGATCATGAGTAGCTCCTACTCTATAATGGTGCTGTGTAAACTTGCACAAGAAGAAGGCACAAGGGTGTGTCTTCCTATCAGTCCTCCGCTGCCCACATCAGATGTGTTCACCTCTACCATAAAAGGTCTGGAGGGGATTGAATGGCAAAGCTTAGGACCAATATAAAGAGTCTCTTGAGCTTCTCAAAAGCATTGTCCACAGCAGCAGACCAGGTTATCCTTTAGGTAGGTGAGCGGAGCAGCAATTTGGCTATTGTTTCTGATGAACTGGAAGCCTAAGAATTTCTGTCACTGTTTGAGGGAGCACGGTCAGGCCCACTCACTGAAGATGCAAACTTTCTCTGGGTCCATGGTTATGCCTTGAGGTGAAAGGGCTTAACCCAGGAAGGAAATAACTGGTGTGCGAAAATGGCAGTTTTCTAACTTGCCGTACAATTAGTTTTTAAAAGACACCAAAGGACAGATTGGACATGACAGATGTAATCCTGGGGTTACTTGGAGAAGATGAGGATGTTGTCAAGGTAGACAGCACATACTTGTGTAGCATGTCTTGGAGGATCTTATTGATGAAAGCTTAGAAAATGGCTGGGCTTTTGGAAAGTTTGAAAGGCATCACCTTTTGTAGAGGCCAGTGGATTTAATGAACACCAACTTCCACTTAATCCCCCTGGCAGATGCAGATCAGGTTGCAGGCACTTCGTCTATCCCGTTTGGTGAAGATTTGGGTCACACAGAATTTTTGAAATGCACAGTCCATCAAAGGTAGAGGGTAATGGTTTTTAATGGTGATTTTGATGAGTCAATGCAGGGGCAAAGACCAACAACTTTTCTTCCAGACGTAGAAGAACCCTGCACCATTTGGGAACTGAGGTGATCAAATAAAGCTGTGCTCTCTCCCTTCAGTGATGTAGTCATTCATGGCTTGGCTCTCACAAGAGGGGAGGGAGAACAGATTGCTTCAGGGAGTGTTGGTGCCTGGGAGAAAGTCGATCGTGCAGTCGCGTGGTCTTTGAGATGGCGGGGTGCTGGCCTTTTGTTTTGAAAGCTATGGCTAATTTGTGGAACTCCTGCAGGAGCTTGGTGAGGTTGAAGGTTTTCTCCGTCACAACGGAGTCACTGGGTGAAGTCAAATGAGATTGCAGACAGGTGGTCCAACATTTGATTCTCTAAATCTGCAGTGAACCAGATGACCAGGGGAAGAGAAGGCCATGAGTGGACAGCCAAGGGTAATCTAAGATGGGAAGTGCTGAATTAGTCAATAACGAGGAATTGGATGGAATTGGGATGCTCTCTGATGCGTATAGGCAGTGTGTGCATTCTGACCATCTCAGACCCCAAAGAACGTTCGTCAATGGCTGTGACACAGAAGGGGTGAGAGATAGGCTCAGTAGGGAGTCCAAGCTGCACTCACAGAGTCCGATCCAGAAAGTTTCCTGTTGCACCAGAATCCACCATAGCCTGCTGCGTGCATAGAATTGCCCAGGTGTGGAGGACAAAACAAGTGAGTTGGGCTATGGTGCTGGAGTGAGAGGCTGGGGGGAGCTTACCAGATAGAAGGCCCCTCACTTCTATCTGGTGGTGCCATTTTCCTGGATGCAGTGTGCATCTGATATGTGGGTGACCGGCAGTTCCATAGTAAACACACAAATTGTTTTTGGCCAATTCTCACTCTTTGGAGGTTAAGGGAGTTCTGCCTAACTACGTGGGTCTGGAGGCATTGATGAGGAGGGTCTCGTAACCTGAAATGGTTCTGACAACAGAACTGGGGTTTTGGCAGATGACCCTTCAGCTCTTGTGAATTCAGAGGGCCAGAGTGATAACGCTGTCAAGGTCAGTGGGCATCTCCCAGGTTGACAGCTCATCTTTCAAGCACTTTAAGAGGCCGTGATAGTAATGGGCCAGCAGCGCTCCTGCATGGTTCTGAATTCCATGGTGTAACCCAGCACCATGTGTGTGAGACTTAACTTAGGTGAAGTATCTGACCTGCTGTCCCCTTTCCACTTCCCAGATGGTCAAAAACCTGGTGCATCTCAGTGGTGAATTCCTGACCTTTATTACAAGTGGTAGCCTTATTGTCCTAGTGAACAGTGTCCAGATCAGAGCTTGCCCAGTCATAGAGAAATGACGAAAGCAACCTTGGCTCGGTCTGTAACATATAGAGGTGGCTGGAGCTCAGAACGTAAGACTCACTGTGGCACGAGGTTGCGGCATTAGTTTGGGCATCCAGGCACTGGAATCTGGGGGCTCTGAGTTCGGAGGTTGACTGGTGGGGGCGGGGGGGGGGGGTTGGTGGTGGAGGCTATATGAAGACAGAGAGTTGGTTGAGAGTGGTGAGCAGATTGTCACTGGTTTCCTGTTGCTCTGAACTAAATACTCATGTCTGCAGATGACATACTTTAGACAAGCAAACGCCACTGGGTCAGTTACCAGTACACTTATCCTATTAGGAGATATTGAGGAGACTTGACTCAAGCAAAGAGTAGCATAACATTGTCAGCGTCCCAACAGTTTCCTAGAAACATAAAAAACATGAATGCAAACGGACCCCTCATTCCCTCAAGCACACGTTTCTTGTCATGATGTCATAACATGATCATCCCATTGTATAAAATTCTGTATAACTTGTTTAATTTATGTTTCCCATGTGAAACTTGTGTCTCTAATGCTATGTGTCTGTGATGCTTCTGCTGCAAGTAAATTTTTCACAGCACCTGTGCTATAAGGACAGGTTGGACAAACTTGGGAAGTTTTCTCTGTAGCGGTCGATTGAAGTTTATAAGGTTACAAGAAGCAGAAGTAAAGTAGTCAGCCAGTATCTTTTCCCAAGGCGAAATGTCCAATACAAGAAGGCATGCACTTAAAGTGAGAGGGCAGAAGTTCAAAGGGTATGTAATAGGCAAGTTTTTTTACACAGAGAGTGATGGTGCTAGAATGTGCTGCCAGGGTTGATAGCAGAGGCAAATATAATAGAGGTGTTTAAAAGTCTCATGAATGTAGACCATGTAGGGATATGAGCATTGTTTAGACAATAGAGAATTTTTTAGTTAGATATTTAATTACTAGTTTAATTCGTTCAGAACTTCATCATGGGTTGAAGGGCCTGTTCCAGAGCTGTACTGCTCTGTGTTTCGTACTTGCACGTATTTGTGCCTGTAACAATAAACTAATCTTTGACTGATTTTCATATATTCCAGGCTTCATCTCCTCTTTTGTGCCAGTCACCATACCCCTCAGTTCCCTGATCTTTCAAAAACGTATCTGTGTTCTCTTTAAGAACCCTCATTGATGCAGTATCCACCTCCCTCCATGGTGGAGATTCACCACCCTTTCTCATTTCTTCAAACAATGCATTTATCTGAGTCTCCTGCTTATCCACTTTCAAAGATGCTGCATCGCTTATTACTTCCTCTTCACATCCCATCCAATATCTCACATTCTTCAACTTCAGCAGGATGGCAAATTATTGCTGTCTCACCGCTCTAGTGATCCAAATTTGATCCTTACCTAGTACTGACTGCATGTCTCTCTCTGACCGTACTGGTTTCCTCCCACATCCAAAGTCCTGTTGACCTCCAGGTTAATCGGCTATGGCAAACTTGTGAGTGGGTGGTAGGAAAATCAGAGTGGAATTCAAAAGTCAGTAAGTCAAAGTCAGAAGTGAAATTTATCATCAAAGTATTGTATGTTACCTTGAGATTAATTTCTGGCAGGCATTTACAGGAAAATACAGAAATACAATTGAATTTTTGAAAAACTACACATAAGCAAAGACTGGCAAAGAACTAATGTGCAAAAAAGACAAACTGTGCAAATAAAAAATAATAAATAATAAAAAATGAATAAACATGAGAAAGAATAGAGTAATAGAAATAGAGTATTAGATGAATACAACTTGGAAACAAGCCTTTTGGCCTAACTGGTCAAAGTTAACCACTGCTTGTTTGATGCTACTCCCAATTGCCTGAGTTTGGCCCATAATCCTCGCCATGTACCTTCCTAAATGCCTCATAAATATTGCAATTGTATCCTCTTGGGTACAAGGAAGTAAGTGGAGGAAGAAGACTAATAGGATTACTGTGAGAGTGGGCATGAACTCGATGAGCCAAGTATTCTCTTTCTATCTCATAAATACATTTAGAAATGAAACCCCCAGCCTCTTTTCAAAGACATTCTGCAGATTCATGAGGAGCATGAGCCATTTCCCCTACCTCCAAGATTGGTGAACTGTTCTTATAAATCCCTCTTTTTATCCCCTTGTGAATTAGACATGTGAATTAGTCCTGTCAGTTATTCAGCCCAGTTAGACTTGTATTACTATTTGTGCATTCTTTCATCCGGAGCCTTCCAGTTTTGGAAATCCCAGCCATTGTTTACCCTGAACCCACTTCATGAATGTGCTACCCACCCATTCTTCAGTCAGTGCTGTTCCCAGTTTAATTTAGCTCAGTTACTTCCTAGACTAGTCAAATCAGCTTAGTCTCCAATTTCGAACCTTCTATTTCCTTTTCTGTAACTGTTGTGCCTGTGAGTTCCTTTGTGCTGCTGTTTACATAATAAACTAAACTGAAGTAGAACTGTTGACACACTGTTATTTAATGAATGAAGTTACTCTTAGCTACACAGGAGCAACGTTATGCTCAGTTTTGAAAGTCACATAGAAACTTCTACTAAATCTAACTGAACTACGGCCATAACCATAAACATGCTCTCCCACTGTTATTCCTTCTATCTGCCTAACTTCATTCCCTCAAACTATATTCAGAATGTTTCTCCCATCCTAAATCTCCAAAATGCAGTTTTATTAGTTCAGTATACTTTTCATGCTGATTATATTTCAGTCATTCACTACCCAAATGCCTACAGTAGATCAAGATTTGTAGCAACTAATTTCTGAAACGTGTTGTACATGAAACACTGCAATGATGTCAGTGGCACCTTAAACTTCAAATCCCAGAGCCTGAAATCCCCTGATTGACAATATCTCCAAGAAGTGGGAACTCCACTGTACAGATCACACATTCCACCCTTCTTGGATGTTTTGCCGTGATCTTATTTACTACTTTACCTTATTAGTAAGTAATTCATCTTATTAAAATATTATTACAATTAACATAATATATTTTTACATTTCTGAGTATAGGAGATTAGATTGGGAGAGAGATGGAGAATTAAAATGACAAGCTCAAGGTTGTCCTTGTTTACTGAATGAAGGTATTCTGTAAATGGCCATCAAAATTGTGCCAGCGAGGTCTGGTCAAATGGTTTAGATCAAATAAGTAGGTATAAATTCTGTCTAGTTGGAGAAAGAACAAGAACAAAAGAGTGCCAATTTAAGAAATGGCAGGAATGTTGCTCAGTAGTCGATATTACAATGTGGAATACACGGCTTGGTCTGGTAGTGAAAGCAGACTCAGTAAATAGGCCAGAATGTCCAGTGTCTGGCAGAATGTCTGGACTTGTGCTCCAGAGTCTCTGCCCACTCATATGAACCACTGATGGATTCAGAGTGTCTAACAAACTGATCGTCAAATCAAATAACTACTCCGTGATGTAGAGGAGGCCACTAAAGATAATAGGCTTCAGGCTTCAAAACCTCTTTATATGTCTCTGATATATCAAATAATTAAAAAGGCATCAAAAAATTTAAGAAATAATTAAATGCAAATTAAAGTACTGAAAAATAAATAATAATTAAAAATGCATTAAAGTAAAGCACTTATCTTCCCTTACCTTTCTCCATTCTTTCACTCACCCTCCCTGGCAGAAAGCTGTGGCCCAAATACAAAATGCATCAAGAACTTCTTCTCAGCAGCTCACTGGTACATCTCTGAGCCTAATGAAAAACTGTTGATGTGATGAGCATTCAGAAGTGCCAGCAAGTGATCTCCAGCACACTTCAGACTTCCACCTCCCTGTGAACAAGTGGAAGTCTGAATCATGCCAAGACAAATGTGGCTCGTAGCTAATGATTCAGAACCTCTGGCTATCCATCAGCATGATTTAAACCAGTAACTTTCAACAGACACCTGACAGGACTATATTGCAGAGATATGGAATAAGGGCAAGGGAACAGGACCACATGAATATTTTTTCATACAGTTGGCACAGTTGTAATCAACACATCGGCCTTCCGCATTATCACTGTTATTTTCACGACCAATTCAAAGGTGGTTTATCTGCTTAATATTGCTTCTTAAACTAATTTAGAAAGAACACAAACTCAAGTAGGAGCATTTCAATATGTGTGTTTTTTTTTTCAAAATAGAATGATATATGTAATAACAGTTTTTGCCTGCAAGAATAATCACATTTCATAGGATACCACAATTTGATATACAGTTTACCCCACATTAAGTTCACATTGCCTTTGTTCCCGTTTTTGAATTCTTAACTTTTTTAAATCCTACTTCCATCCCACAATATGAGGGAGTAAAAATCTTTGCGTTATGACTCCATTGCAATGTACAGACATGTGAATTTACAAGTCTAGTGGCTTGTAGAATGAAGCTGTCCAGTAATGAGTTGGTCCTATCTTTAATGCTGTGGTACCGTTTGTCAGATGGAAGCAGCTGAACCAGTTTATGGTTGAAGTGACCGGTGTCCCCGGTGATCTTCCAGGCCTTCTTTCTGCACCTGCAGCTCAATGGAGGGAAGTTCACGTCTACAGATGTGCTGGGCTGTCCGTACCACTCTCTGCAGTGCCCAGCGATGAAATTTGGTGCAGTTCCTGAACCAGGCAGTGATACAGCCAGTCAGAATGCTCTCAATGGGTCTTGAGGATCTGGGGGCTCATGCCAAACTGCTTCAGTCGCCTGAGGTGAAAGAAACACTGTTATGCTTTTGTTTTGCTGCACAGCCAATGTGTACAGTCCAGGTGAGATCTTTGGCTATGTGTACACTGAAGAACTTGAAATGACTCACCCTCTCAAATGTAGATCCATTGACGTTGATCAGGCCGAGCCTGTTTTTGATCCTCCTGTAACCCATGATCAGCTCTTTTGCTTTTTGGACATTGAGGGAGAGGTTGTTATCTTGGCACCACTGTGTCTGGGTGTCAACCTCTCCTCTGTAGGGTGTCTTGACATCACTAGAAATAAAGCCAATCAATGTTATGCCACCTGCAAATTTGATCAGCAGGTTGGAGCTGTGCGTGGCAGCACAGTCGTAGGTGTAAAGGGAGTAGAGGAGAGGACTGACAACACAATCCTGGGGGGCATTGGTGTTGAGGGTCAGAGGGGCAGAAGTGAAGGAGCCTATTTTTACCAGGTGTCGGCGATCTGATAGGAATTCTGGGTCCAGCATTTCTATGGTCTAAAATGTGTTAAGCTATTTCTGTTTAGAATAATTCATTGAACAACACTGAAAACAAATTTATTCTGTATTGATTGCTGCTGCACTTGAGATATGGATACATATATTTAATCACAAGTGGTGTGGTGAAGCAAGATGAGGAGTAAGATATCTACTTATCATGGTAACTATGTGTAACACCCTGGGAAAGGTTTCACTGCTAGCATAACAGTCTTTCTGCAGAAGCAGTGTTTGGGTTCTGGTTAGAGATAAGGGTGCTTTGGAATGTGAGCTGTGCAGTAAGGGGAACAAGTACTTTTTTGTGTGCCTGACACCAGTGTGAGTGGGGTTCCCTTGGTTCAGCAGGAGATGAAGAGAGAAGACCGGTCATAGGATTCGACCCGGTGAGGGACCGTGGTTTGATGGAGCAAGGCACCAAGGTCTACCGAGGATCGATGACTTTTGGAAGAGATGAGCTCCAAAGTGCACATTTGACTGTTTAATTATAATGGGCCCTTTTTTGCATTTTTTAAAATTTCTTTTCTTTACTAAACCTTTAGTTAAAATCCATAAATATGATTCCTTTAATCGTACACTGTGTGCTGTCTGTTATTTCTTGGCACTGAGTTGTAACAGGGTGACTGATTACACAGCATCCACACACCCCAGGGTTTGAGATGAGAGAGCTGTCTCAGTCTCATGGGTTTGACAGGACTGGAGTGTGTCTTCCCTAGTCTTAGACTGCCCAAGGAAACACAGGGTGTGGTTTCATATGAAGAGAATGATATTAATAAAATCATAGCTATAAAAACAAATTCCAACTTTTGAGCTGCTGTGACTTTTGATGCAGCTGACCTTTATTTTTTATGGTCTTCAATAAGACCACACAGTTCCGTCTCTGTAATGACTTTCATCCATTCTTGAGCGAAACTATTCCAGTCGTATCCTACCTTGCGTATCTCTAACATGGAGTTCTTCAAAAATGTTGCTCTAACTGTTCTAACACAAACTTATCCCTCTGTGCTCACTGACCCACAATGATCACTCATCCATGCAGCATATATTGATTTCAAAAATGCTATTATGTCCTTTCAAAACCTTCCTCAGTTTTTGACCTCTCTCTGCCTGAACCAGTCTCCAATGTTGAGTGATGAGCCCTCTTGCAATTTCTTGATGTTTATAATATTAGCATTGGCAGGGGTGTAAGCCCTTCGTGAAGGAGAAGTGTTGAAAGTGAAGGGGAGCATCGAGGACATGTTTTAGAGTGCAAAGGTATCATATTTGAATGAGTAGCCACCAGAAGAGAAGCAAGAAATGAGTATTTCCCTGGAAAATAAGAAGAGTAGGGAATGTTTGTGGGCTGATGGAAATTGATAATATGGTGATTGATAAACAAGGCTCAGAACCTTGATCTCAGCGTTTTGGAGTGTCTAGAACCATGACCTTTGGAAGAGGTCAGACATTTACACTACACGTTGCATCTGCAAAGCAAACAGCATTATGAAGGACCCCACGCATCTCTCATACAAATTCTTCTCCCTCCTGCCATCTGGGAAAAGGCACCGAAGCATTTGGGCTCTCACGACCAGACTACGTAACAGTTTCTTCCCCCAGGCTATCAGACTCCTCAATACCCAGAATCTGGACTGACACCAACTTACTGCCCTCTACTGTGCCTATTGTCTTGTTTATTATCCATTGTAATGGCTGCACTGTTCTGTGCACTTTACACAGTCCTGTATGCAAGAAGTCTGTAGTCTAGTGTAGTTTTTTTTCTGTGCTGTTTTTACATAGTTCAATGTAGTTTTGTACTGTTTCATGTAGCACCATGGTCCTGTAAAATGTTGTCTCATTTTTACTATGTACTGTAACAGTCGAAATGACAATAAAAGGTGACTTGACTTGAAAAGTTGGCAGATTTGCAGAATTATGTGTGGATGAGGTGCATCTTTTGAAATCTATGGCTTGTAGAGGCAGTTAGAAGTTTAGCAACGGCAGAAGTTCAACCTGGAAATGTTGAAGCTAAGCGAGTTAGCAGTTGACTTCTTTGCTTGTGGACAAATATGTGAGGAATTAGGCCTCTGCTGAGCTGTACTCACCTGCCATCTTCCCATACATTTTATCCGATCTCGGAAATCCGTCTGCAAAGTGGATTACATCAGATGCTGCTGGACTCGTTAAAAACGACTAGGAAGTTAAACTAAGTGACACCATGCCTTTATATTCATTCTTTCCTTATCCTGCTACATACTGGCAAAAGGGATTAATACTAATGGTATTTGACCGGCCAACAGGATTTGCTTCTGTGTTTCTTTTATGAGACCCAGAAGAACAGCGTGGCTCACTGTTAGCGGGCAAGGTGGAGGAGGAGAAAGCTGAAGTGCAAGTTAATGCATATTGCTCTTGTTCCAGTTTAGCAATATCTGGTTTGGATCGTAAGGATTGAGTTTCTAATCAAGACTCATCTCTTTAATTTTCTCAATTCACTGAAAAAAAGTGGAAGAAGCTATTGGATTAAGCAGTTAAAGTAAAACTGCACATTTTCCCAGTGGAAGATGGTAAAAAGTTGCCAGCAGAAGTTAATCAATGAAAATGGGATTGACCTCTTTAGAACTAGAGACGGTTCTTGATTTTTGTGAAGTGATGTTATTATCAGTGGAGTTAATTAAGCATATTGACTGTTACTTCATTCCTTTGCAGAAACTGTTTTCCTTCTCTTGAAGATATTTATTTTATTGACAAAATATAGGAAATAAAATACAGGAAACAAAAAAGCTTTACTGAAGGTGCTTCGTAACTTTAAGCCTCTTGTCAGCGAGCGGATCATCATGCAAGCACACACATAACTTATCCACAGGAATACAAGCAAAATCTCAAAGTGCTTGATGACTATTGAGAGATCCTTGCCCCTTCCTTAAAGGTGAAAACTTTTATGGTATTCAATCTTAAAGTGTTTTATAATTAGGTTGCATTTTGGCTGATCAGTTTAATATAGAATTCAGTCAGCAACTGGAACCAGGCTGTTACAGAAGATGTAACTATGCAGTTCATTGTTACTTTTATTAACGGATGATAATTAAGTGAATCATTACTTAGGCTGAGGAGGTGAGGGGTGACCTTATACAGATTTAAAAATTCATTAGGTGCATACATAATGTGGATGGGCAGTCTTCTTCAAAGAGCAGGGGAATCTAAAATGAGAGGGCGTAGGTTTAATGTGAGGGGGAAAATTCGAATGGGATCTGAGGGGCAACTTTTTTACATAGGGAATGATAAGAATGTGAAAATACTTGCCAAAGCAAAATGGTAGACACAGGTACAATACAATATTTAAAAAAAAACCTTAGGACAAGTAGGTGGATATAAAACATATGAAGCATCCTGCATGGGATGACGAGTCTATCGGGACCCTGAGGACTTGTGGAAACTGTGGTTTCTTTCGAACTTAAAGTCTTTTAACATCTTTGGACTATTTTTACTGTGCCCATGGTCTGTTTTTTTAAAATCAATTATGGTATTGTTTGCACTGTTGTAATCATGTGGTTTTGTATAGGTCTTGTAGCTTTAGTTTTTGGTTTTTTGGGTGGTAGAATTAGTGTCCTGACTTGGTGTGTCTGGGTAGTCTTGTTTTGTCTGGTGGCTTTGGAGCTCCTTTCCCGGGAAGGCGCTAAGATGGTAGCACGATATTAATACGCAACAGCCTCTCCGGACTCTGGATTTGGGAATTGCCAAATGTTATGTGGATTTTCTGGTGTAGTCTGTTTTGTCATATGCTTTTGTGATATCATTCTGAAGGAATGTTGTCTCATTTTTTAATGCACACTGCATTGCAGTTGTGGTTTCTAAATTACAATAAACCAAAATTCAATTCAATTCAGTTCAATTCAACACAGGCAAATGGGACAGCTTCAGACAGGCAAATTTGGTCAGCATGAATGCGTTGGACTGTAGGACCTGTTTCAATGCTGTATAAATCCATAACTTTATGAAGAAATACTCTGGTGTGTTTAATATTTCAGTAATATTTGAGTAACTTGTAAGTATGTATATTAAGAATGTCAAACAGTAGTGATGGATTACTGATTAATATCAATGACCTAGATAACTGACAAACTTCATAGAGATATATTAAGAATGGTTAATCAAACTATATATGTATGTATGTGTGTGTGTATATATATATATATATATACATACATACACACACATGATTTAAGTATTCTTGTTTGTTTAAATAATTAATTATGGGTTATATGTAAAAATACATTAATTGCATACGTCATCACACTATCATGTGATACGTGTGTGTTCTGCTTAAAGGAAGCTCAAAGTTACCCCTGCATTTTGGACTCCGTTGTCTTCTTTTGAATTAATTTAATGTTTTTGAAGTTAAAAACATAACATTCTTAGATTACTAATTTAACCAAGAAATGTACATGGATATTGATGGCATAACAAATCCTACAACCAGGCACCCCCCAGAGGTCTGAGAACATAAAATCTGCAGCATTGAAAATTGTCACTTTCATCTTCATCATTCTCTTCTTGACAAATCTATTGTTCAAGATGCCACTGCTCTGCTGTATTATTTGTCCGAATAGAGGTGAAATATCAAGTTATAATGTTTATTTCATTCCCTTTGCCTGTTCTATTATCTCTGTAATGGGTTGTTTTGAAATACAAACTTCTGTGCCCCATTTATAGTCTCTCTAGTGTGTCGACCTCTAGTATTAAAATAGGTCTGTTGATTTCTAGTCAGGCAGAAAAGATGAGATTCTGAAGCATTAAGTGAAACAAGGGGGCAGATTGTGCTTCAATTTGTATCTCACATTCACTACAGCTTTCTTAACGCCCATATCCCACCAGCGTTTAGCAGGCAGAAAATGTAAAGAGTTCCAGAACCTGCTGCTCTGGTTATTCCAAAAATAATCAGGTCTGAAATGACCTATCTTGTCATCCCAATATCTGAGAGCTAATATTGTTGGAGTCCTTTGCAAATGTTTCGAAATGTCTCTAAAAATCATAAATATATAAAACAGTTCAAGTAGACCTAAATATTCTTTTTAATTCTGAGAGATAAATTTATTTAAGGACACAATCAATAGGCTAAATTAATTTAAAACGTTAATATTCATGTTCTATGGTCCTGGCTCAGATGATATGGCTTTCATGAACCATCACTCCCAAAAGGAATAAAAAGGGAATTTCTAATAGGGACTCATATTGACTGAGGTGACGTCTGCATTATCTGCCCAGCCGTTCCCATCTGTCTGGTGGTCAGCCATGCCTTCTCCACCAGCTCATTCTTATGCAGCATTAAAACCACTTCCCTAAATATCCAATCCTCAAAGCTCTCAGCGTCACAGGTGCCCCACAGTGATTCCAGCTGTCACTCCAGCTCCAAAATGTGACACATCTGGGTTCTCCTCCTACACAAATGTTTGTCCTTGAAGTCCCATGTGGTGCAGCATGTGTTTCCCAGTCAATTGAGCTGCTCTGTCATGCTTTACCATCACTAATAATTTATAAAGCATAAAAGTAACAGATGAAATTCACCAGCCACTTACCTGATTTACAACAATGCCACACTGTCAGATCAAATGTCAGGACTGAGGTTCTTCTGTAGGTCTTGCTAACTATCAACCTTCCTTTACTGAAGCCATTTTCCTCACCAAAGCCTGTATTATGAACATTGTTGATCTCCGGTGACTAGATTCAGAAGCCACTTCGTGGTTTTCAGTCATTGTTGTAAATACCCAAATGGTGCTAGCATCTATTTATCTTGGATCTAATCAGAGAGACTCCTTATCTGGGATTACTCTACCTTGGATAAATATACCTAATTCTTTTGCGCAGATGTTCCTCACATTTATGATTACAAAGTTCATTTTAACTCTAAAGTGAATGAAAAGCACTTCTATTTCGTTAATTTAGAAAATGTTTCAAATTGCACGTTCCCTTGGCATGAGCTGCATACTGTTCAATTGTCTTCAATCCATTGTTAATGATCTGGAAATTCAGACTGAATCGGTTCATTAGGTGTTAGAAAGTGAAATGCAGTAATAGTCCTGTGGCGTGCAGACTAAATTACTTGATTGAGGCCAAACTGCATGTTCTCTCTTGCAAATACTATTTTTTTGATATACAGTGGGTTCCATTTAATTAGGTCATCGGTTAATCAAGGCATCAAGCTGTTTATTTGGAACAACAATTAAAGAACAAATACTAATTTAGAAAATAGCCATGATTCCCTTCGTTTATTTGGGACACTCAACTGCTTAATTGGTGCAGGTGACTGTTGTCAAACAGTTTCTAACTAGCATCAGTCGTGTGCACGTGTGTGGCTGTGAGATCTAGACCATAAATAGAGCACCTCGCATAAAATAAGCACTAAGTTAGACGTATTCACACTCCTGTGTCTTCCTTTAAATTAGCTTATTGTTTTGAAGTTACATAACATAATATTGGTGATGAGGTATTTTAAAAATGAACCCAAGAAGGCTATCAACATCTTGAGGTGCTTTGAGACAATCAAACTAAAAGAAATGGCAATTATGAGGAATGGCAATTATAAAACAGCCCAGCACATGCAGAGCTGGTTGAGTTAAAAAATAACAGTGCAGCACGTGTTCTTCAGAAGGAAAGTCATGATTGTGTTTTTTTTTAAAAAATAGGTAGAAAACGAAATAATTCATAGGTTCATAAAGAGTGAGTACAAGTGATAATAATCATGCAGAAAATCAGAAATGACTGGCTACATCAGAAAGATTGATGAGTATGATTACACAATGGGTAACTGGCTTATGTATACTGATTCAACAATATTTTGAAGCAAATGAAATACCCAATGAAAACCAATTTTCCTGAGTGCATTGGGTTTAAAGGAATTCTCTTTGCTCTGAAGTTTAGCTGCTCCAACCAAAGCAGCAGAAATGAGCTTGAGGAATATTGTCAAAGTGATGCAGAAATATTTAAAACCAAAGCCATTGTTGTTTGCAGAATGCTTTGAGTTTCATAACTGGAATCACAAGGAAGAGGAGTAAATTACAGCATACGTGGATGAATTGAAGAAATTGTATGAACATTGTCAGTTCAGTAATGGGCTTACTGATGGACTGAGAACTCACTTAGTTTGTGGAATCTTACAAGAAAGCATTCAAAAACTGCTCCTAACTGAAGCAAAACTTAGATTTAAAGCAGCAGTTGAAAAAGCTGTATCAATGGAAATAGCAGTTGAGTTGCAGTCTGGAATGAAAGTGAACAAAATTATAGATTCTAAAGAGAAAATGGTCTGGTCAAACAAATTGTGTTACTGTTGAGCAAAGGCTCACATACACCAACCCATTGCAGATTTAAAGGTGAAACTTGCAGAACATGCACATACAAAGAGCATGTCAGGCAGACAAAAACAAATGGTCTGCACAGAGAAAAAAAGATAGAAAGTCAAATTGCAATTTCAAAAAGAGCACTAATCTGCATGCTGTTGATGAGAAAGCTAATAATGATGAAAATGACACAGGACTGTGTAGCTTTGAGATCAACAGTATGAAAATTAACAATGGACAAGCAATATGGCTTACACCAGACGCAGATGGCAAATTAATTGAAATTGGACACTGACTCAGCTGTTTCAATCATTCCACAAAATGAGTTTGATCGGCATTTCAAAGATACTAAACTGATGTCTGCAGATATCTAACTAAGAAGATGGTTCTTCTGTGGGAATGACATCTGTAACGGTGAAATACAACAACCAACAAGCCACATTGAGCTTGTATGTGGTAAAAACAGAAGGATCAGCATTGTGGGGACCTGATTGGCAGAAACATCTACAACTTGATTGGAGATCCATTCATCATTTGCATGTCACATCCCCTGCAATGAAGTCAACTGCAAATGAATTAAGAAAGGTAGTGGATGATGCCACAACTGTCTCCATGCTGTCCATCCTGAACCTTTCCCCAACAGAGGGCAAACAGGTATTGGTGCCACCTCTGTGCCTCTGCTTGGAAAGCATATTGGACTTTGGACAATGCTGCCCTGAGAAAGCATTGAAATGATGAAAGTAGTGGTCCAACTACAAACGTTTTTGTAGACAACATATCTGAGAAAGTTTGTGATGTGTTAATCAGGCAGTTACTTGCAAAACGTGGCTTGGTTTTAAGTTGGAAGAGAGTTCAAGAAGCTTCAGGAAAGTCGCAAGCATTCCACCTTCATGAGTATAAAGAACCAGTATCTACTCTGCGTGCGTTAAGGTTATTGTAGGAAATTCAAGCAGGGGACGAAAAGCTATAGTAAAAGTAGATGCAAAGACCAAAGCCCAGCTGAATGAATAGAAGGCCAAAAAGGAAGAAGTCAATGGAGATGCGAAAACAGAGGATTCATCAGATAATGTTGTGGATGAAGAAACCAAGAGGAAAGATCAGATCATACAGAGAGTAAAAGAAGAATTAAAAAGAGAGTACTCCAGTGAACCTTCCCAAAATCAAGATACAGACTCTAGAAGAAGAAAGATGGCTACCACTGTCAGAGTCACTTCTTACAGCCTCAGAGTCAACTCCTACAAACACCAGAAGGCCCAGGACCCGAGATTGTTTTCAGAGCCACAAGTCTCATCTGCCAAGCAGAGTGATCCACCTTGTCAGGAAAGATGTTATCCAACAAGAATAAGGAAGCCTCCTCAGTGATTAAATCTTTAAGCCTGGATGTGACAATTTAACATTAATTATGCTGTGGGTATTTGTATAGTAGTTGTATATTACAGTATATACTGTGTATATAGTAGAGATGCGTTCTCTGTCGACTTGGAATTTATACTTAAGCAGAGAGGAGTGTTGTGTATTTAATTTTTCAGTAATTGAGTAATCTTGCATATATTAGATCATTAAACATTATTGTTTGTTTAAATAATTAATAATGAGTTATATGTACAAATACGTGAATTGCATATGTCAACACATGACCACATGATATGTGTGCACCTCGTTAAAGCAAACAGCAAGTTAGATCTGCTCCCCGGACTCCCGTGTCTTCCTTTGAATTAGTTTAATGTTTTGAAGTCACAAAACTTAACAGTAGTGTTCTAATTTGTTCTGTATTTTATTTAAGTACATAAACTGCTACTCAGTTAAACAGTAGCTTGTCTTTTTTTTCCTATTTAACTAGTTCCATGAATCTTCATCTAATTAGGTCAGCCGTTTAATTGGGCCAAAATGTACTGCTCCCAATGAGTAATGTAGTGTACTATTTTCTGATCCTGCTGAAGTAGATTATCTTCCTATTGTGGAAGTCATTAAACAAAAAATAATCTGGTTTTCATCATTTTAAATATTTCTTTTGCTGTTTCATTCATGTATAATTATGATCTTAGCAATGTATTAAAGTGTAACTTCAGTAATGTATGTCTGTTTCTCCTTTTTATTTTTATATTGCATCCTCAGTTGCCAAGGAGCATTGTGACAGATTCTTGGGCCATGTTAACAGCTGAAGGTAGAATGATAGTGATGTAGATCTGATTTTCTCTTCCCCTGTGGAGAGATGCTTGGTTTCTTCCTGGCACCTGCCCACAGGAACACGGCAAGATTCACAGCAACTCAGTGAAGTGACTGGAGGAAGGTTAGTCAAGCTCAGTTCATTCTGATATATGTCAGCATGGCTCTTTCCTGCAGGTCTAATTTTGCTTTCAAGGTTTATTTCAAGTCTATTCTCTATGATTATAAATACTGAATTCCCGAAGTCCATTTACTCTTCTCAGATCCCAACACAGTTCTGATATTGAAATAGAATAACCCATTTAGGCATCTGGAACGCTGTAAAATGCAAGAATTGCAAGAAACATTCAACAAACCAGGCTGCATTTGTAGAGTTAAAGGCTTCAAGTTAATGAATTTGCAACAGGAACACTTTGAATCACTTATAGTATTAAATATCACGTGTGCAAGCAAAACTTTACAAAAATTCTTATGTGAGCTGTTGACAGTAGCCCTATATGTGACAAAAATATTATATTTAAGAATGGGGCTTTGTTCCTGTTACTTAAAGAGCCAGATAACATTTTTGCATAAAGTTTCCTATTTATCTTCAAGAGATAACAATGTACTAGTGTGTGTTGGATATCACGGGCTCCTTTTCAGGTTTATTGCATAGTTCTTTCTTAGCTTGGCAAAGACACTGATGGATGTAACGCAGATCCATGATTAAATATTTAAAATTATATTACTGGATTTTAAATAGCTGCATATATGAAATTAATTCCCTTAGATACAGAGAGTTTAACATCTGTTCCAGAAAGTGACAAGCTGTTGGCTTAACTTAATAACACTCTCATCTGTTGATGATCTCTGTCACCAGCCGTCCCAAAGGTTACACTTTGTCTATTGATAATCATCACAATATTTGCTTAATCAAAATACAAAAGTGAAATTCAATGTAAAATGAGTATTACAAAGCAGATTTATAAATCAAAGCATGCTAAATAATGTATGCTTTGAGCAAATCACTCCTATGCATTTGATTGGTTCTCTATTCCTCATTTACTTTTGTCATTCTGATATTCCTTTTTAGTGCTATTCAGTGGTTTCTTACTGGTTGGTGGATGACTGCTGGCCTTTGGTATAAGAAATTAAATTTCGCCTCGAAGGATATCCTTATGTAGTTTGATTAAGAGAACCACTGCATGTTGCATCTTCTTGAGTTGACTGGGTGACAGGCCAGTAACTACACCCCTGGAATGGAGTTATGAGGAAATAAAATGTGTTCCACTGAGGAGCTGATGGTCATCAGATGACCTTATGATCTGTTACCAAAGAGTGCGCTGAACTGTTGCAATACAATGAAAACCCTTTGGAACTGTTGCAACCACATTTCTGAAAGCAGAGACTGGGGTTCCACTGCAACATCCAGATGTAGGCCAGCTTCTGCTTGATCTCTTAAAGGGATGTAAAAATAAACAGCCATTGCATGCTGCTTCATGACTGAGCTACCTGGAATTCTGACTAATTAGAAAGGCTGGACTTCAAACTCCTTACAATGATCCACAAAATGGAAGGGATAGACTCCTCCATGCTCTTTAACTCTGGGCCAGCTATTACACTGTCAAAATTAATGAAGAACGAGATACCACAAAAACCCTCATTTCCAAAGAAGGCAAGGTTCATCATATGTGCCAAAAATGTTTGGAATCATTTCAATTATTGCATTGCCTGGCACACCAGTCTTGAATTTCGTCTGAAGCTCATGCCATGAGTTTTAATCAGCCTTCATCAATTTCTATCCACCTTTACTGATAATGAAATGATTAAGTGTACTAGTTTCAGGGAAGCCTGTGTGACCCGATAAGGTCCCAGAAGTGGTATTGAAGATTTAAGCACCTGAACTAGTCGAAGCAGTGGCAAAACTGTTCAAGTACTATATTGTGGAAAATTGTTCCAGGTTAAACTACCCATAAAAAAAAATAGGACAAATCCAATTGGACAAATTGACATTGTGCAGTTTGTCAGTATGAAGTTAAACTCTCCATTGCTGTGACTTCTGCCAAGAAAAAAAGGAAACGAGTTGTGGTTCAGAGAGCAATCTTCTCAGTAGGAGTTTGGTGGCGGCACATACCATCAGCTGCTTTATCTTTGGCACTTACCCACACAATTCAAAATTCATAATGTTGATATATGTTGTTCATCAAACAACATTCTGTTCCATTTAGATGCCTTCAGATAATGAAGCAATCCATGCCCACGTACTTACAAGGCACAGATAATTGGGCTAATGTGCACATTAGATTTGCTTCGCACAAATGCCAGATCATATTCATCTGCAAAATAACCTGCTGCCATTCAAATCCCAAGGTGTTACCATTGCCAAATGTTTCACAAACATTTGACTTTAGTGTTGACCAGAAACTTAATTGAGCTGGCCACAGAATTATTAGAAAGGACAGTGTATGCTTTTTGTTCATATTTTGGAATTTGGACATTATTGGCAAGGCAGCATTAAATATCCATTCCTAATTGTCCTTTTTAATGTTGTATTAAGCCACTTTTTTGAACTGATAACCTCTGACTGCTGAAGGCATGCTCAGAGTATGGCTGGGCAGGGAGCTCAAGAATTCATAGAACATAGAAATCTACATCACATTACAGGCCCTTCGGCCCACAATGTTGTGCCGACCATGTAACCTACTCTAGAAACTGCCTAGAATTTCCTTAACACATAGTCCTCTATTTTAGTAAACACCATGTACCTACCTAAGAGGCTCTTAAAAGATCCTATTGTATCCACTTTCACCACCACTGCTGGCAGTGCATTCCACACACCCACCACTCTCTGTGTGAAAAACTTACTCAGGACATCCCCTTGGTACCTATTTCTAAGCACCTTAAAACTATGTCCCTTCGTGTTAGTCATTTCAGCCCTGGGAAAAAAGCCTCTGGCTATCCACAATGCCCCTCATCATCTATTACACCTAGATCAGGTCACCTCTCATCCTCTGTTGCTCCAAGGAGAAAAGGCCAAGTTCACTTAACTTATTGTCATAAGGTACGCCCTCCAATCCAGGCAATATCCTTAAACATCTCCTCTGCCCTCTCTCTATAGTATCCACATCCTTTCTGTAGTGAGGTGGCCAGAACTGAACACAGTACTCCAAGTGGGGTCTGACTAAGGTCTTACATAGTTGTAACATTTCCTCACGGCTCTTGAACTCAGTCCCACGGTTGATGAATGCCAACACACCATACACTTTCTTAACAACACTCTCAACCTGTACTGCAGCTTTGAGTGTCTTATGGACAGAGACCCCAAGATCTCTCAGATCCTCCACACTGCCAAGAGTCTTGCCAATAATATTATATTCTGTCTTCAAATTTGACCTACCAAAATGAACCACTTCACAGTTCTCTGGGTTGAAGTCCATCTGCCACTTCTCAATCCAGTTCCTATCGATGCCCCTCTGTAATCTCTGACAACCCTCCAGACTATCCACAACACCCCCAACCTTTGTATTATCAGTAAACTTACTAACCCACCTTTCTACTTCTTCATCGAGGTCATTATTAAAAATCACAAAGAGAGGGGCTCCCAGAAAAGATCCCTCTGGAACACCCCTGGTCACTAACCTCCATGTAGAATACGAACCGTCTGAAACTACCCTTTGGCCTTCTGTGGGCAAGCGAATTCTGGATCCACAAAGCAAGGTCTCCTTGGAGCCTTGCATGGGGAATCTTATCAAATGCCTTACAGGTGCAGTAGTGATGGAAGACTGGTGATATGTGCAGCTTGGAATGGATCCTGCAGGTGCTTGTGTTCCAATGATCTGATGGCCTTGCCTTCTTGCTTGCAGAGGCTACAGGCTTGTGAGATGTCATCAGTAGTCTGGGTGAGAAACAACAGTGAATTTTATAGATGGCATTCACTGCAGTCTCTGTGAGCTGATGGTGGGGAGAATGAGTGATTAAAGTTGTTGATGGGGTTATAATAAACCAGCTGCTTTGTCTGGGACAATGTTAAGCTTCTTGGGAGTTGTTGAGATGCACCCATTGAGAATATTTCAACATTTTTTCCTTTTGCCATGCAGATGGTGGAAAGACTTTTGGGTGACACTTGTTGAAGGATACCCAAGCTCTAATTAACTCTTATAGCTACAATAATTATATGGCTAGACCAGCAGAGTTTCTGGTCAGTGATGACTTCTATAATTTTGATAGTGGGGGTTTCATTAATAGTAAACCTATTCAATGTCAATAGATAGAGAGGCTCTCACTTTATGGAGATAGTTAATGCCTATCACTGCTGTGGGCCAACATTTCTTGCTACTTATCATTCCATGACCCAATGTTGTTTAGATTTTGATACATTCATAAATGGACTACTTTATTTACTGAAGGGTTGTGAATGAATTTGCATGTTGAAATTGCAATCATTACTTCTAATTTGGTGATGGAAGGAAGGTCATAAAACATAACTGGGGCAATGGTAGGTTAGTCCATTTCTGCAGTATGTTTTGCCATTCAATGAAATCATATCTGATTCAATTTTATTTCAAGTCTATATTTGTGCCCTCTTCTAATACATATTAACCCTCTTATAACAAGTATGTATCATCTTTGTCTTGAGTATATTCAGTGACTCTTCCTCTATGAATCTCTGTGGTAGCGAATACCCCTGAAGTAGCTGGAGTTGAATGGGTTGAGGATCCTCTCCTCATCATTTTTACAATTATTTCTGGGGCTGGGACGGTTGACCTCCAATCACGATGACTATCCTCCTTTGTCCAAGAGATGAACCTTGTTGTTCATTTCTTGTGTATTTTCTGAAGTTTGCCTTATCTCCTGACTTAACAAAATCTTTTCACCAGCCATCGTGCTCATCAACAATTCGATGGAACTCCCCACTTGTCTGGCTGAGCGCAGCTACGAAAACAAATCATGGAATTTGGCATCATTTAGGATAAAAAAAAAGCTCACTTGATTACCACCTCCATCTTAAGCATGCATGCCTTCTGCTCCGCCGTTGCATGGCTGCCAAATGCACCATTAACAAAAACAGCTGCCAAGGTTTCTTCAACAGTGTAAGCACAGAATCTCTAATACCTCAAAGAACAAGAACAACAGACATGGAAGGGCCATCATTATTAAGTTTCCCTGTAGCAAACATGCTATCCTACCTTTGAAATATGTTGATTTTTTTATCGTTGTTGTGGCAACATCCAGGAACTTCCAACTTATTGTAAGGTCAATCCAAAACAAATCTGCACTTTTCTCTTAAATGAATATAGGTACGGAGAATAAATGTTTACCTAATCAGCAATATCCAGAATCCAGGAATAACTGAATAGAATGGGAAAAGTTGTGATTCATAAGAAAAGACAGTCATAAGCAGAAAGTAAAGATGTGAGAATAATTTCATCTTTATCCGCATGGTTGCATAGCCGTTTGCGCAGTTGCTTTCCAGTGCCAGCAATCACTGAGCAGGGTTTGATTCCTGCCACTGTCTGTAAGCAGTTTGTATGTTCTCCCCGTGACAGCATCGGTTTCCTCTGGGTTCTCCGGTTTCTTTCTGTATTCCAAAGACATACGGTTAGGATTAAGGTTAATGAGATGTAGGCATACTTTGTTGGCGCCAGATGTGTGACAAATTTTGTGGCTGCTCTCAGCGTAATCCTCAGACTGTGTTGATCACTGGAGCAGAACTAAGGCATTTCACTGTATGTTTTAATGTACACATGACAAATAAAGCTAATCATTATATTTATCTTTTTAATGAGCCTAAAGAGTGGAAGATTTTTTATGACCTGTGAAAGAGAGTGCTGTAAGTAACTGGACAGAGTGCGAAGGCAGTTTGAAAACTACAGCATGATATTTGATATAATCATGATAATTATATCTATTTTGCTTGTATCACTGTTACACACTTTCAGAGTATCAACGGTGATTTTTTTTCTTCTCCAGGTTTCCTTCAGGTAATTAAAAAAAAAACAACTATGTGCAACATAGACCCAGTTTCAGTCAGAAAATCCAAATAGATCTACACTAGTAGACTTTACCCAGCAGATTCCTGTTGTTTTACTTACCCAATATCAAAATATCCAGATCAGCTAATAATCCCCTGCTTCCATCCCTACAAAGTGCTTAACAAATGTGGGTCATCTGCAGAGTCTGGAAAGATTTTTGGGATTTGAACAGTTCTATGACCACTCTTACAAAACAAATGCGTTAAAACTATACATGTGGAGGTGATCTGTGGATAACTAGTTACTCGTACTTAATCAAATTACATGCTTTTTTTCTGCATAGACCATTGTTATTTACTCTCAGTGCTAAATTAGATTGGGGAGGGTTGATGTTTTTGCTGCTGCTTGTTTGTGGGATTGCGATGGAGGGTTTGGGGTTCTCTTATGTTTTCTGTCATTCATTCATTGGGGTTCTCTTATGTTACGTGGATGTCTGTGAAGAGTAAAAATTTCAGGTTGTATACTGTATACATTCTCTGATACTAAACTGAACCATTGAACCATTGGACTATTAAGTAAGTTATTTGAAGTGTTCTTGGCTGGAGTAGAAATTCTAATGTAATCAAGTAGAATTTGGCAGGGATTCTCAAAGTGATCAGTATCAATGGTGCATGCAGTGTTCAAGTAGTGTTATTGTTAAGTTTACAGTGTAGAGCTACCTTGGTTCTAAATGTAAACTTTTATCTCAAAAATCATATTTAAAAGTGGAATAGTATTGGAATCAGAACCAGGTTTATTATCACCAGAGTATGTTGTGATATGTGATATTTGTTAACTTTATGGCAGCAGTACAATGAGATGCATGATAAATAAGTATAGAGAAAAAAAACTGAATTACAGTAAGTGTGTGTGTGTGTATCTATCTATCTATATATATATATATATATATATATATATATATATATGTGTGTGTGTATATAGCTAAATTAAAATAATTAATGCAAAAAAAACACAGAAATTTAAAAAAATAGTGAGGTACTGTTCATGGGTTCCATGTCCATTTAGAAATTGGGTGACAGTGGGGAAGAAGCTGTTTCTGAATCGCAGCAGCAGCAGCAGCAATGTTAATTTGAGCTTGTAACCACCAAATTCAATGATGTTTGAATGTTTCCAGTGAAGCTCAATGTCCTTTAAGATGTCATAAATCATTTTTGTCCAGCAACATCAGTGCGAGATACTTAACACATGTTATATTGGTTGCATGGGCTTTGAAAACCACAGCATGTGACCAACAGTACACTATGCTTTTGATTCATTACTTTGGTGTAGACCTAACCAGAATGTTTGCCTTTTTCTGTAAGAAAGGCCTCGATAAGAAATGTAGCTTTTAATCTTTTTGGAAAACAGTAGAAGTTTTTGCGCTGTTAAATTTGTTAGGTACATTTAAGAAACTCTGAACTAGGCATGTGAATGAAAGAGAAAATGGAGGGCTAAATGGAGGGCTATGGTTCATGTAGGAGGGAGGGATTGGATTGATCATGGAGTAGGTTTATGTAGATCAGCTCAACATCATGGGCTAAAGGCCCTGTACTGTGCAATTATGTTCTATATTTTGTGTTTGCTGTGTTAAATAACTGACTATTCTTCAGTATTTTTGTCAGTGAATGAGAAGTACTGAAACATGATGTAGGAAAAGTTACAACAAATCTCCTCATTTGCTTTATTTTCCTAAAAGGATCAAGAAAGTATTCGAAATGCACTATTTGGTGCAGCAATTCCACACAGATTCAGTTGGTGTATTTCCTGCCCCAGCTCCTTTTTTGTTGCTGCTAATTGTTTACGCAGAAAACAGTGAAGAATTCAGTCAGAATTCTATAATTATCTCTTCTGTTCTCTTGCATAAATTTTGCAAGAACAGGATGTTCAAGACAAAAAACAATTTGTACTAATAGAACCTCAGCAGTAGTGTTGGCTGGCATTGCCTGAAGTTGGAAAGAAGGTAAAATTATAACAGACTTGGGAGCAGCTCCCATTAACAAGGGAAAAATAATGAACATATCATAAACAAGCTTTCTATGTAGCTTCCCCACAGCACAAGGAATTGTTTATGATTGTAGTGTAGCAGAGTTCAGGATATAAAAACCCTGTGGGAGAACTAAAAGCACTGCACCACTATTGCTGATGCTACACAAAATGAAGCAAAATTAGATAGTATTGACCCAATCATTCTCCGATCTCTATGGATCTGATTACAAACTCAATTCATTGCTAATCCTTGGTTACACTGATAGATGAATGCTGGACCATATATTTAGCTGTAATATTGCTATAATTTCAGCATTAGGGAGACAATTCCAGAAATTGGATTGTATACAGAAAGATGAAAGGTGCATAATTTAGAAAGGAACTTGGAGATGATTTTGTTCCAATAGAAAATCATTTTATGAGTTTTATTTGTGTGTAAATGTGATTGGCAGCTGTTTTATAAATTCACGGGCACGTTATTTAAATTCCCTTTCATTTCTCTCACCATTTGTTGAAAAGCAATTCTCAGCTTACTTGCTGTAAAATTAAATAGTCCATTTGAAGTCACCAGAGAGATAAACAGGCCAAGGAGAGTCTGCGGGAAGTCAACAAAAAGAAGAGCTGTCTGCAGTTCGTGTGCGCTTTGTGGCTTAGCACAGCAGATGGAAATTTTAGTTATTTTCTAACAGCTCAAGGAGAGAGTAAGTTCAGCTTTTATCTACTGTAAAATCAAAAGTGTGTCATGGCTGTTGTTTTATCCATTTGTCATTTAATAAGGCTGGCTGCCATTCATAGCTGAAGCTACGAGTACATATTTGTTCACATGTAATGTTAATATTTATGTGTATGTGCCTCAGTTTGTCAATATCAACAGGTCTTGCCATTCTGGTTCAGTATTTATCTGCTAATGAGACAATTGTGCTAAGATGATCCTTTTGTGAACACGTAGTTTAGTAAAAGACAGACATTGAAACATCAGCAAGCATCTGACGGGCTAAAGGGCCCTTTTCTGTGCTGTACTGATCAATGACTCATCAAATAAGAAAGTTATTCCCATGGTGGATTGATTTCATTGACTGAAGATCAGCTGGAAGGTGTGAGAGTTTCAGGTCATTTTCAGGCTATAAGTTAACGACTTTAAGCCTTTGTGAGTTTTCGATCAACTTTCTCATTTAAGCAATGGCACTTTTTTAAGCAACACGCACACAAATGCAGGAGGAACTCAACATGTCAGGCAGCGTCTATGGAAACGAATAAAGAGTTGGCATTTCAGGTCACCTGTATTTACTCTTTTCCATTGATGCTACCTGACCTGCTGAGATTCCCCCAGCATTTTGTGCATGTTGCTATGGATTTCCAGCATCTGCAGACTTTCTAGTGTCTGTGATTTACTACTTTTTAATTCAGTGATTTAATCCATAAGCTGATGTGTAGTAAAACATTCTTCTGTTTAACCACAGGATATGACCAAACTTATGGGGATATGAAGCCAAGTCAAAATATACACTCTGGTCCTAAAAGATTAGAGTTTGAATATTAATAGGCTGATTTAAGGGAAATCAGAAAATTTTATCAAATGCCTTCCAGTTGTGTTATCTGTACCCTATTTATTGTATGTGTATCTAGTTACCTCTTAATAAAGACATTTGTAAAGTGTATTTCATTGTAAAGATGCTGAAGTCAGTAGAAAAAAAAACTCACAATATAACAGAAAGTCCTGATGAGTTAAAGGCCAAAATGCTCTGTGAGTGATAATTTCAAAATCATCAATAGAGAAACTCAATTTAGCTAATTCCTAAAACATTGGAAGGAATTCTTACATTACTTTGATTTCCAGGTTCTCATTCTTATGTCACTTCAATAATTTGGTTATTTCTTAATCAGCTCACAGATTCAAGAAGTCAGAAAATATCTTCAATGTTATGGTGATTCAGTCCTCACTCTGCGTCTTATGTTAGTTCCTATTCTGGATTTTCGGTCTTATAGCCCCACTTAAATACTTTGATATCATTACTATTAGGTATGGTTAGAAAAATTTAACTCTTTGGTTATATTATTGCAGAATGACGTTTGGAAATACAGAGTGTGGCTCTCTTGGAGCTGAGTGAACTGTTACCAAAAGGCTCTGTCTCTACAATACCTGGATATCGCGGGTGGTGGGTGTAAAGCTTGGAGGAGTGTCGGACAAACCCACTGATAAAGTTTTCTTTCCTCCTAACTTAGCTGGAACTGCCAAAGCTCTCACAAATTTTTTACGTTTCAAACCGGACGGTGAACCCAGGTGAGTGATGAACGTAGTGATACACCGCATCCCACAGCTTGAAACTGGCGCATGATACGCTCCTTCAAATGCTCTTTTGGTGCCTCTCATAATTTTATAAACTTCTGTTAAGTCTCTCCTTAGCCTCTGGCACTCCAGAGAAATGGAGTAAATGTTGGGGTAGGTGTGCAATGCGACCAGTAAGCACAGCTTTCCTACTCCTGTTCCTCGGGGGCATCTTTCCATGTGACATCAGGAGTTGGCACACCTCCCATCATTGAAACATTGGAAAACCTTCTTCACTGTCCACATACAACCAGTTTTGCTGACATCTTATAGTCATGCCACCTACATTCTCATTCCAAATTGTTGATATGTGTGCTAAATATTAAGGGGACCAGCACCAATCCCTGTGGTTCACCTCTGGTTAAAGTTTTCCTGTGCGAAAGGCTGCCTTCCACCCTGACCTCTGCCTGCTACCACCAGGCCAGTATTGTATTCACTTTCTTCACTCACCCTGGATCTCATGTACTCTAACTTCTGAGCCCCTGTGAGTGGCCATATAGACAATATCTGCCACCTGACTTGTTTAGTCATCAAGCTCATCTTCTTGAAAACCTGTTTCAGAAACAGTACTGAATGTAAACCTCCCAGGGCACCTGAGGTTTCACTTCTCTGCTGGGACAAGGGAACTGTCTGAAGTGGAAAAACAATCCAAGGACAAACTGAGCTGAACCACTGAGTGAGGTGGGTTACAGGGAGGGTCAAATTGTGGGTGTTACTCTGAATGGGCCACTGTTACATGAGAGGACCACCCTGCCATTCTAGTTACCAGGTGCATTTAAACTATTCCAAATCTTCTAAAGGATTTAAAACTATGCAGATATTAATAAAGAAAAAATATTGGAGATGAAAGTATCTAAACACTATTATAGACATTTAAATGGTCTCAGAAAATGCATGTATGAAAATTGAGAAATATTTCTCTTAGTACCTCATCACTGTTCTGTTCTGTTTAAATCCCTAGAGAAACATTTTTTTCACTTTGGCACAAAGCGTTCCTGTAGATTCCTTACTGTAAATGGTGAGGAATCTTTGCAACTCCACCATCTCATACTGTAAGAATCCAGTGTTAGAATACACAAGAAAAGAAAAGGGATGGCTGGCTGACCACAACCTTGGCATCTTGTGTTGGCAAAGAAATCAGAAAGTTGTTAAAGATATGGTATTCAGGGAAATGTCAGGATTTGCACGGGTAAGTGACAACATTTTCTTGCATAATCTAGAGAATTAATGCTGAGCAAGGTCTTGTGAGTTGTGTCATATTCACACTATTAATTGTCAACAGTGACACAATTAATGCATCGTGTTCATCCATTCCTTCTGATGTTCGTATGCCGAAGTCGTAATCCTTCCAACAGTTTACACATATTTGCTGAGTTTCCTTGGTAAATATCTCTCAGTTATTGACATTAATAATAATCACTATATATGTCCTCTTTCCAGACTATATTTATCACATTAATATTATAATTTAATATTATAATATCAATGGTAGATGTCCCATGAATTAATGAAATAGAGTGTATTGTTATTGTTAAAAGCCCGGATTGATAGAACATGTTTCTGAAGCTTTTTTTTAACGGCTCTCTCACACCGTCTTGTATGTATAATGTTAAAAGAAAGCACATATTTATCAACTGACTTTGAGTAAGACCATGGGGAATTTATGAGTATGTGAAGATGAGAGATTTTGTATAAGCTCAGAAGAATCATCAAAATGACTTTTTGGCCTTCACCCTCCTTAGTATGACATGGATCACAACTGTTCCAGCAGGTAATTGAATCTGGTAGTGAACAGTGACATAACAACCCTGGCTCAAATGATACAGTTACAAGCAGAGATATTATCAGTTTTCAACATTGCTTATTTTTTTGGGTGCTCAGATACAATACCAAAAAACCTCTTCCCCTTTTCTGCAGATATTATTACCTATAGAAGAGATCTTTTGTTGAAATATAGAATAACTGAAAATTCCAATCTTGTACTTGATTGCAGTTGTGTGATAGTGTTGGATGACTGTTTCCATGACATTGAGTTGTAAATATAAGCAGTTTTAAGCTTTTGTGGTAATGTATAGCATGCTTTAAATTCTGAAGTGTATTCTTATCAGTAGAAAAGGTTTTCGCATGGTGGATGTGCATCATTACCATACTTCTTCTAAGGGTTTACAATCTTCTTTCTCCTGGAATCTCATGACAACTACAAATTGAATATCCTGGAATGAATCAGGTGTCAGTTTGATTGCTTTGCAAGTTGACTCGGGCCGAAGTTCAAGCAGCTTTAAAAATTTGGCTTCAGGTTTTGAAAGATATTTTCCTAACAATGTCCGTAGACATTTCATAATAAGGAACAGGGTATGCTACACCTGAACGTGGTCAGTTATGGATCCTTTGAAAGGTCTTCCAATGTAACTGACAGAACTCAAATTGCAGTCCAGCTCAAACTGTTGAGATCTCTGGAGCATCTTTTTTTTTAAGAAAAAACATTGTAACATTACAGATTTACCAATTAAATGTCATTATCTACAAACCATTGTATAACTGAATTAAAAATCTGGTTACACTCTGTAATCAATGCATTTTGCCAACAATGAGTTTGTGATTGATAAACATTTATTTGTTCAGGAAAAAATAGAATGCATTACTTACAGTGGGAAATACATTAGAAATCAATTTAAGAAATTTCATTGGAAACTGACAAGGGATTTTTCTTTGAAAACCTGCTGTGAATTAATTTGCTTGTACCATCTGGCTAGAGAAGGGAAGCTTCTGTAATTATTCATAGTGATTTTTCCAGGATACAGCTTAATGCTTTATGCGCAAATGGAATAGGTATCGAGGGAGATGGCAAAAACATTCAGAGCTGACTATAAATTCAACTTTTACTGTTTAGGTTGGCACTTATTTCTCTGTTGCTTTCTCTGTCTCTTTATCTGGAACGTGAGAAGCATGTGTATCAATTTTGTGAAATATTCTAGTCACTCAGCTTTAGGAAACAACACCAGGCTGTCAAAATGTCAATCAAGCAGCTCTGCGGAAAAAAAAAATGCTCCACTAGCTAAATTTGAGAACCCTATTTATCCAGGTAATTTTTCAGTATGTAGCCGCAGATTTTGAAAACATTTGTTTTATTTTAATTAAATAATGACTGCTGGAAATGTACCAAAACAGTGAAAATTATATTAAGGTGCAGAGTCATGTTGGCTTCACTGTAGTCAAATAATTCACTGCTTCGTTCTTTTGTTGGACATGTTACATTCCTTCCATACATTATTATAATAATATGTTAGGTCTTCCTGAACAATATCATGGAAATATACAGAAAAAAAGTGGTATGAGATATAACTAGCAATTAAAATTCAAGGAAATATATTTTTGGAGCTAACGTTTTTGAAGTGTTATAAGACTACTTTGCATTTGATATTTTCAAGCTATTGTTTATACATTGCTGGAGATATTCATAGCTTTTTTAATAGCTGAAAATCTGATTTCCAATAAAAGCATAAAATGATATGTTAAAGTTAAAGTTCTGTTGGAAAAAAAGATGTACAGAAGAACTGAAGTACCATAATCGGAAAACCTTTACGATTTGGAGAAAATAACTAAATGAGAAGTTAAGTTACGGTGAACTACTTCAAACTACATTAAAGAAATAAGATTTTCTTTATGTAAATGGGTCTGTAAAAATTGAAGAGATCTTAACCAAGTGTTAACTACAATATGAGCATCTGATATAATGTTAAGGAATGCTGCTCACGCAATCTGCGTAGGTTTCTCCAACATATCATCTGAATGGAATACATAAGTCTGAAGAAATGCAAGTGATTCACTGTTTTATCTGTTGGAGTTGGGGGATGAAGATAATTGAAATCATGAAAATAAAGTCAGGTCACCATTAATTTATTCAAAATAGTTGCCAACATGATTTCATGTGATGGAAGTTCCTCAAAATAATTTTCAAGCTCTAGTTCAACAAAAATGTCTGCTGCATAAAGTAAATGCAATTTTCGTTTCTGCTGTCTCTTCTGTTCTGGGGACATACTTGTGTGCTGAAGCTCAGCAGTAAAGTCTGAATTTATGAAATTAGATGTTAAAATTTTGCTCTGAATCACCATTGACCTTTCATTATTATCTGTGATGCTCAGACAGTTTCAACAATTTAAGAAAAATGCTGCTCCTTTTGGTTAATGTATCTTATGCCTTTATGGAATTAGGTAGGATGGATGACCCATTACAATTTTTTATGTGCCCAGTCAATTATGTGAAATGGACCTATAACATCTGGGAAGCTGGTTAAATGAACATGAGGAAAGAGCTCTTCTGGCTATGTTCATGCAGTGAGAGACTTGGATAACGTTTGCGACATTTTGGCAAAAATTTCAGCGCAATTTAATGCAGCTGAATGAAAATTTTTTTTAGTTCTTGCTTTTTATCTCATTACAATAAGATTCCATTTCACACAATCCTCCTCTCCTAAAACTTAGTTCAGGTAGTCAGACGCAGGACTGATTGATATTGTCCAATAAACCCGACAAGCCCTCTGTACAATATTATCAGTGACAAAGCTGAACTGATTGGCTTCAAAATCAGTTTATGTTCCTTCAAAATAATTGTTCTGTAATTAATTTTCCATTTTGATATGAAATACTTAGTTATAACCTGAATGTTATGTAAAACAATGTCAGAATATATTACTTTAGAAAAGAGATTTGCTTGTACTTGTAACTCTGGTTCGATTTTCCTCTGTTTTTAACTGTTTTATTGTAAGGCTGAACTTTGGGTTAACATCTTTTATATAATACTACAGTGTGGTCATCAACATAGCGTGGATTATTCAAATATCAGTCATAGTGATTATTAATAACTAGATTCTCTTGAAACTGAAATTATAGTATATTTAAAAAGTCTTTCGCAAAATAAATCAGCAATATTTTAATAAGAAAACAGGCAATAACATATATTACTCAACGTCATGAATGGTAGTGATGCTTCACTACGAGTCGAGCTCAACACCTTTTATGCTCGCTTTGAAAGGGAGACTAAAGCTACAGCTATGAGGATCCCTGTGATCTCTCTCTTGAAAGCCGACAGCAGAACATCTTTCAGGAGGTGAACCTTCACAAGGCTGCATGCCCCGATGGAGTACTTGGTAACGTTTTGAAAACCTGTGCTAACCAGCTGGCGAGGGTATTCGAGCCATTTTCAATCTTTCACAGCAAAGGTCAGAAGTTCTCATCAGCTTCAAAAGGGCTATAATTGTACCAGTACCCAAGAAGATCAACGTGAGCTGCCTTAATGACTATTGACCAGTTGCACTCACATCTGTGGTGATGAAATGCTTTGAGAGGTTAGTCATGGCTAGAATCAACTCCTGCCTCAGCAAGGACCTGGACCCACTGCAATTTGCCTATTGCCACAAAGAAGCATTGGCAGATGTGATCTCAATGGCACTCTACGCATCCTTGGATTATCTGGACAATCCAAATACCAATGTCAGGATGTTCTTCATTGACTATAGCTCAGTGTATAACACTATCATCCCTACAGTCCTGATTAAATAGCTACAGAAACGGGACTTCTGAACCTCCCTCTATAAAACTATCATTTATAACTTCATCCACAATGTTTCAGTTAATGGGCTGCATCTCAAATAATGATGAATTGCTGTACAGGAAGGAGATAGGGAGCTTTGTGGTGGTTGTCATCACCACAGCCTTTCCCTCAAAGTCAACAAAACAAAAGAGCTGGGGATGGACTTCAGAAAGGGGGCAGTGCACGTTCTCCTGTCCACGTCAATATCATTAAGGTTCTGAGGCTTAACAGCTTCAAGTTCTCAGGTATGAACATCACCAATAGCTTGTTATGGTCAACAACATTGATGTCATCACCGAGAAACCTCACCAATGTCGCTAATCATTCAAGAGGCTTAAGAAATTTGTCATGTCTCTATACACCCCTGCCATTTATTGTCAGTGCACCATAGAAACATAAGATACATCTCCAACAAAGGAGGTGAAAGGCATTCCTTCCCTCCATTAGCCTGCAGGTTACCTTTGGAAAAGGTACAGTGCCTGCTTATCCCCCCTCCCCCCACCAACTCTGATCAAAGTCATGTGAAGCCATCGGAACAGCTGGTGCAAGCACAAGTTCTGGTTATGTGACTACTGACACCAGGCAGGCAATCTCTGAAAATGATTGATAATGGCTGGGGTTACCTGTCTTGTGGACACTGCTCAGAAGAAAGTAATGGAAAACTACTTCCCTAGAAAAAAATTGCCAAGAACAATCAGGGTCAGAGACCACGATTGCCTACGTCATATAACACAGCACATAATGACGAGGATAACCATAGAAAACATTTTGCCTGAGTACATAACCAATTTTTCTGGCAACTGCTCTGTACTACTCTGGAGTGTTTACCGATAGCGTTAACCTCTTGCTTCAGCACTCCGCGGTACCCACCTGCTTGAAGCGGGTTTCATTTATACCAGTGCCGAAAAGAAATGAGGTAACCTGCCTTGGTGATTATTGTCCAACAGCACTTGCGTCCACTGTGAAGAAGTGTTTTGAGAGGTTGGTGATGAAGCATATCAACTCCTACCTGAAAAACAACTTGGATCTGCTCCAATTTGCCTATGGTCACAACATATCAACATTGGATGCTAGTTCATTGGCTCTTCACTCAACCTTGGAATATCTGGACAGCGAAGATGCATACATCAGGATGCTCTTCATTGACTACATCTGGCCATTTAATACTATCATCCCTCAAAACAAATCAATAAGCTTCAAGACCAAGGCCTCAATACCTCCTTGGGCAATTGGAATCTTGACTTCCTAACTTGTAGATCACAGTCACAACAAGAACTTCTCTTTCAATATCAGCAAGACTGATTACACCATGGCCTGGTATGGAAACACCAATGCTCTTGAACATTAAAAAGCCTATAAAAAGGAATGGATACATCCCCATCCAACATGAGTAAAGCCATCCCTACCATTGAGCACATCTACAGGAAACGCTGTTGCAGGAAAGCAGCATCCATCAACTGGGACCTCCATCACCCAGAACATGCTCTCTTCTCACTGCTGCCATCAGAAAGAAGGTACAGGAACCTTAGGACCCAGGTTCAGGAACAGTTATTACCCCTCAACCATCAGGGTCTTGGATCAGAGGGAATAACTTCACTCAACTTCACTTGCCCCATCACTAACCTCTTCCCATGACCTATGTACTCACTTTCAAGGACTCTTCATCTCACGTCCATGATATTTGTTGCTTAATTATTATTACTATTCCTTTATCTTTTTTTCTTTCTTTTGTATTTACATAGTTTATTGTCTTTTGCACACTGTAATTTCTCTTTGCTGTTGAATGCAATCTTTCATTGATTCGATTGTGCTCCTTGTATCCACTGTGATTGCCCACAAGAAAATGAATCTCAGGGTTGTATTTAACTTTGAATACTGAACTTCAAACATGACTGCAAAGAACTGCAATGAGTTGTGGTGACAACTCAGCACGTCACGGGAACCAGCTTCCTCTCCCTGGACTCCATCTGTACTCCACCCATATATCACTGCCTCAGTAAAGCAGCCAGCATAATCAAAGACCCTATCAACCCTGGGCATGCTGTCTTTGCCCCACTCCAATTGGGCAGAAGATTCAAAAGCCAGAAAGCACGTATCAACAGGCTGCAGAACATTATCTATCCCACTGTTATTAGACTCTTGAAAAGACTCTTGTATGATAAAATGGACTCTTGGCTCACAATCTACCTCATTATGATCTTGCACATTGTTGTTTACCTCCTCTACAATTTTTTCCAGTATTGCTTACACTTTATTCTGCATTGTTATTGGCTTACCTTATGCTACAAAAATGCACTGTGTAATTGGTATGAGCAGCATGCAAGACAACCTTTTCATTGCATCTAGATGGATTTGAAAATAATAAACCTATACTAATAACGGTCAGATTCTTTTCTGCTAGGAATTTTTCAGCAAGGAGGCTAAAATTGAATAACTAACAACTATTGACTTAAAACCTTTTACTTCTGATACAGCATACTAGTACTCCAATGTTCTTTGTAAACTCAAGTGCTGAGCATAAGAGGGGGCTTTGGTTCTTTCTTTACCCTGTTGATATTAATTTCTTGTAGTTATGTTCCTAGGTTGATTGCAAATGAGATTTGTTTTACATTTGTAATTATAAGCGAGATTCATGGATGTTATAATTTGCAATTTATTTATACTTACCTTTTTTCCAAATTTTCCCCTCTACATTGTGTGTGTGTGTGTGTGTGTGTGTGAGAGAGAGAGAGAGAGAGAGAGAGGGAGGGAAATAGATTTATTACGGTTTGAAGGAGGAGATTTGATATCAGAGGTATGGAGACGGTATTTTCTCGTAACATTATCTACATTCTTGATGAATTCAATCTAAACAAATGAAAGTTTGGGGGAAATTGCACCCAGAACTAAATAAAGACCTTATTTGGTGTCGTGCATTTGTCAGCAAGCATCATTTAGTAACTTAGTTGCAGGTTATCACCAAGCTTTCTTTCCCTTCCTAGTATAATTTTCCTGAAGTAATCAGTGAGAGTTGATGAACAAAATTTGTTCAGTATTGTGTATTGGGCTTGCTTAATAACTGGCAGAGTATTTACTGTATGAGTCACCCAACAAGCCTCCTGCACGATTACGCCTTTGATCATCTGTCAACTTAAAGGAAATGATGGACATAAATTTGCAGAGAAAGTTACTTGTACTTCTTGCCTTCACTTAAAAATAATTATGATCTGTAGTTTCCCAGAAAGAAAAACTAGGTAATAAGAAATGGTCTGAGATATCTGAATAAATTTATAGTTCTTCAGAATTTACATTTTGTGGACTGTTTCGCAATATATTACAATTCCCTTTTAAAAAGTATAACAATGCATTTTTGTGGAGAATCAAAAAAGAGGGGCTTGCTATCTTCCAGCAGATTAATCCCATGTCTGATTACCCCTTTCCTAACTTTCTTGTAACTCTGTAACCTATTTACTCTCACGAGCCCATCAGTTCATCCTTGATCCTTTTTGACACTTCCTTACCTTAAAGTATAATTTACAGCAACCAATTAACCTACCAGAACATCCCTAGGGTGTGGGAGGAAGGTGGAACACTGAGCTGTGACCTAACTAGGCAATGGTTGAAATTGGAATCAACCCCAGTGAATTGGGTTATGAGGCAGCAGCTTTAATTGCTTTGTCACCATGCTGCTCTTCACCGTGTATTCATTCTGATGGCTCTGAAAGCACAAAGTATTGGCTGCACATCCCACAGATGGCATATAACTTTTGGTAGCTTCACCGAGCTAGCAATATTCATGCCTGAGTCTCTGCAGTCTACATTAACATCAGGGTAGCTCAGAAAAACACATTTCCTTGCCCTCACTTTGGACCACTTGACGATAGTCACTGGATACTGATTGAAATGGGCCAAATGATGAAATATACCTATTCAGTTCCTTTCTTCAAATATCTCATTTTTTTGTGGTTCACAGCTAAAATTAATTAATGGAATTGATCAATAGAGTTCTATATGGCAGAGTTATAGAGAATATAAGGAATTTCTGGACTCAGAAAATAGAGATTGCAAATATTTCTTTTCAAGAATATGTTTTGGTGCTAATGCCTTTTGATGATCACTTATTTTCCTCAAATCAACAAATGGGATTATGGAGATAGAAGAACTATTCAGTTCCACAAAAATTTGCAACTGACCCATAAACATGTAGAGAAGTTTTGTGATTTTTCATTCAGCTGCTTAAATGAGTTGTCTGGATCATTGGTTTCAGCTTGGGATTTCCTTGTTCTGAACCTTCTTTTATTGAGATAATGCACAATAAAAATTAATTTCATTATTTGATACTGAGAATTTGTGCATTAATTTGTGAGAAAAGTCACACTGATTAGAATTAAGTATCCTGTTTGTTCATTCATGTTCACTCTTTGGCTCTAAAACAGCTCAGTGATTCTATTATTTAGTGCTCTGTTATTTATTTAAATACTTATGCTTAAGTCTTCAGCTATATTTTGAGAGTACAAAACTTGAATGTGCCTGTTGGATTAAAAGGTAAAGATAACAAGTGTAGGGAGCCTTGGTTTTCTTGAGATATTGAAGGCCTGGTTAAGGAAAAAGGTGTATAGTAAGAATAGGCAGGTAGGAACACATGAGGTGCTTATGGAGTGCAAGAAATGAGAACAGTTAAGAAAGAAATCAGGAAGGGAAGGCTATAATAAGGGAAGAGGTTGCCCTAGCAGACAAAGTGAAGGAGAATCTTAAGGGATTCTACAAAAAACGTTAAGAGCAAAAGGATTGCAATGGACAAAAATGGCTGCCTGGATGAACGGAATGGTAATCCATGTGTGGAGCCAAAACAGATGAATGAGATCTTAAAGGAAGTTTTTGCACTTGTATTTACTCAAGAGATGGACACAGAATCTATAGAAGCGAGGCAAAGCAGCATCAATTTCATGGACCCTATACAGATTCGAAACAAGAAGGTGTTTGCTGTCTTGGCGCAAATTAAGGTGGATAAATCTCCAAGGTTAGACCAGGTGTTCCCTCAGACCCTACAGGAAACAAGTTTAGGAATTGCCAGGGCCCTAGCAGAGATATTTAAATAATCTTTAGCTACAGCTGTGGTACCTGAGGATTAGAGGATAACCAGTATTGTTCCACTGTTAAGAAAGGCTCCAAAAATAAACCAAGAAATTACAGGCCAGTGAGCCTGACATCAACAGTGGGAATGTTATCGGAACGTATTCTAAGGGAGCAGATATTTAAGTTTTGGATAGACATGGACTGATTAAGAATGGTCAGCATGGCTTTGTCTGTGGTAGGTCATGTGTAACCAATTTTACAAAGTTTTTCAAGCAAGTTATCAGGAAAGCAAATGAAGGAAAGGCAGTGGATGTTGTCTACATGGACATTTGACAATGTCCCACAGTGGAGATTCATCAAGAAGGTTCAGTCACTCAGCATTCAAGATGAGGTAGTAAATTGGATTAGACGTTGGCTTTGTGGGAGAAGCCAGAGAGTGGTGGAAGATGGCTGCCTCTCTGACTGGAGGTCTGTGACTACTGGAGTGCCACAGGGGTTGGTGCTGCGCCCACTGTTGTCTGTCATCTATATCAATGATTTGGATAATAATGTGGTAAACTGGATCAGTTAATTTGTGGATGATACAAAGATTGGGCACATAGTGGAGAGCAAGGAAGGCTATCTGGGTTTGCAGCAGGATCTGGACTAGCTGGAACAACGGGCTGAAAAGTGGCAGATGGTACTTAATGCAGACAAGTGCACGATTTTGCACTTTGGTAGGACCAGCCCGGGAAGGACTTACACAGTGAACAGTAGGGCCCGGAGGAGTGTGGTAGAACAAAAGCTCTGGGAATATCGGTCCATAATTCATTGAAAGAGGCATCACAGGTAAAGAAAGGTTTTGGCATATCGGGCTTCATAAATCAAAATACTGAGTACAGGAGATGGGATGTTATGTTGAAGTTGTATAAGACATTGGTGAAGCCTAATTTGGAGTATTATGTACAGTTTTGGTCACATAACTATAAGAAAGATGTGAAGTAAATAAGGTTGAAAGAATACAGAGACAATTTACAAGGATGTTGCCAGGTCTGGAGGACCTAATTTCTAAGGAAAGATTGGATAAGTTACGACTTTATTCATTGGAACATAGAAAATTGAGGGGAGATTTGATAGAGGTATACAGAATTATAAGGGGTATAAATAGCTAAATGCAAGTAGGCTTTTTCCACTGAGATTGGTGGGACTACAACTAGAGGTCATGGGTTAAGGGTGAAAAATGTAAAGTTTAAGGGGAACATAAGGGGAATCTTCTTCGCTCAGAGGGTCATGAGAGTGTGGAACGAGCTGCCAGTATAAGTGGTGTATGCGAGCTTGATTTCAATATTTAAGAGAAGTTTGCACAGGTACATGGATGGTAGGGATATGGAGGGCTATGATGTCAGTGCAGGTCAATGGGAGTAGGCAGTTTAAATGGTTTGGCATTGACTAGATGGGCCAAAAAGACTGTTTCTGTGCTATATATTTCTATGACTCTATGATTCTAATTCCATATTGAAGGGTAGGTTATACAAAGCAATGCTCTTTTTTCTTCATTTTTATTAAAATTACATTATAAATAATCACATTTTAGTTTACTGACCGCTTTACAACATCACACAAAAAAATATCCTTTTCAAGTCACTCTCTCGGCACTTCCTTGCATGCAAGTTTATGTATACAAAATATTACTGCATATGTTGTAAAAAGCAAAGTATAGCAAGAAGAAACAAAAGAAACATTGTACTGCATTTCTCTGTGCTAAATAAAATCATCTGTTTCACAAATAGGCATTATTCATCCTGATTTCATGCTCCAGATGATACAATCTGTATCTGAGCACTGATAGAATTGATTGAGGCTGGTGTAAAAGTGTTGGAGACTTACCGCAGTAACCACTGATGTAAATGAATGTTACTGCCTGTAGTAACTTTCTCCTGCCTCAGTCTTATTCATGTTATCTTACTTGCCTTGTTTAAAATCTGTTTTATCCATTTCTTTCATGAAGTTCAATTCTCCACTTCTCACTTTTGTTCTTCACTGCAATTATAATTGAGCAGTAATTGGTGGCTGACACTGAGCTGTCTTACGTTACCTTACAAGATATATTATTTTTGTACGATTGGATGCTGCCAGCCTGTTTCTCTGATATACAGCCAGCTTGACGTTATCCACTTCAAGACCACAAATATGCTATTAGATCATCTAATTGCCTAAACATTTTGAGTATTTTACCAAATAGTATTTTACAGTTTGCAGCCATTTAATGTGTCCATTGTATTTTTGAACATAGTTACAGATTTTGTATGTTAACTCTGATAACCACAGTTATCCTTCTTCTTCATCTTCATGTTCTTCTTTGTCTTCCTCTTCCTCTTCCTCTTCCTCCTTCTCCTTCTCCTTCTCCTTCTCATTATTATAATTATGAGGGAATAGCACACAAGGGACAGGAAGTGCCTGGCAAGGCAGGAATACCTTGTTTGTGAGGTGCCAGGTACCTCCTATTGGTTCCCTAGAGACTCCTTGTGCTCCTGATACTTGGCCTCAAGGATACCCCACCATCCCATTAAGGCAAAATAGAAGATGAAGATGAAGATGAAGAAGAAGGAGAAGCAGAAGAAGACTGCCTTCAGTAACAGGTTTTCCAGTAATAGGCCTACCTCTATGATCTTCCTTCTTGATTGGTAACATTAAAATGTCTGCAGGCACTGCAGTTATCAGATTAACATATCAAAATCCGTATCTATGTTCAAAAATACAATGGACACATTAACTGGCTGTAAACTGTAAAATACCATTCGGTAAAATACTCAAAATCATGTTCAGGCAATTGCCTTTCTTCTCTACTTTGAATGGTAATAGGCCAGAAATTACTAACAGTCAGTGGGAATATTTTATTTTTCTTGGCAGCATTTAAGTACACCCTTGAACCTTTACTTCTTTCTGGTAATCTCTTCCAGCCAGAGAATTTGAAATAAAAATTAGGAGCAGAAGTAGGCCATCTGGCCCATTGAGCCTGCATTGCCATTCAATAAGATCATGGCTGAATGAAGTGCTTGTTTCGAGAATTTGGTACTGGGCATGCATCCTAATGGAGTCAACTTGACAACAGGAACTTTCACTTTATAACTGTATCTAGTAAAATAATATCTCTAAAGTTATATCATCACAGAACACTCAGTTCTTCAAGTTACACCACACATACAAGGGATACTAAAGTGATCCAACTTTAAAGTACAGGTTATATTCATAAGTGATGACTGACAACATAATCAAAGGCACAGACGACATCATAAACTAGGAGATTAAAGCTCATTTGGTTTACAACTGTCATCCAAATTTGAGCCTGTATTCTAGACTTGAAGCACTTCTGTTACTCCGGTACATCCATATGTATTCAGTTCCATAATGTGGTTTTATTTACTTACTAGTTAGTTGGGTTGCTATTACCTTCTGGTGCATTCACCCCTCCAAGATAAAATTCAAAACTATTTAGAGAAGTAAAATCTTACTGCTATTATAATGTTTGACTTATTCTATCAGAAAAAAAAGTTATTAACTTAGACATACTAGAAAAGGATAATGCACTCACCTGTGCAAAATAGACATCTCACATTATCGCACTTGGCCACAGATTGAGTAACTTAGTAGATATCACCCTGTGTTAGTTAACTATATGTACCCCAAATTATGACGCTGAATTGCACCAGATCCCGGATATCAGTGCAGACCTGAATTGAAGACAAGCCCAAAGAAGAAAAAGAAAGACCTACTGTAAATGTCCAATGTTGTAATTAAGTAGGAATAGAACACTGGGGAGGACTGAGTCAGGACTAGTTGAAATGAAAAGCTTCTACTGTTATCCATCATGAGTAGGGTAGGGTTTCCATCAAGAACTAACTAATAAACTTGAAGAAATATATAAGGTAGACAGTTACAAATTATACATATTTCTTTATAACAAAGTAATCATCTATGTCCTGAACATTCTATTCCTTCACAACCTTGAGTCTTGTTAATAACTTCACAATGGAAATACTCTGTAGACAACTGTGACTGTCATCTTGCCACAGAGACAGAACATAAACAAGGTTAGGTTTCCTCTCTGGCTTCAGGTTCATGATGTGACTCAGATCTCTGTTTTAAATAATTAGTTGGACCAGAATTCACCAGAGTGAATTAAATGAAGAGAAAAAGAATCGCAATCCTCTGATGAATGAGGTGAGAATTGTATGATTCCCAAACTGAATTCTAATGTTCCCATTTAATTTTCTGATCCTTTCTGTTTATTTGCTAGCTCTGCCTCTCTTATTTGTCTTTACCATCAGAGCCAGTAAAGAGCCTTTATATTCGGTACTGCTGTTTCATGGAATAACAGAATAGATACAGTACATAGTGTGAAGAATGAAGAAAAAAGGATTCTCTAAGTAGAGCAGTAATAATCATTGAGTTACAGTGTCACATACAGAACAGAAATGAACATCAGCCCTTTACGCCGCTGCTGACCATCTGTACAAGTTATTTGCCCATACCTGGTCTATAGCCCTCGGGATTCGAGTGCTCAACTTAAATATTGCAAGAGTCTTTGCTCCTACTGCCTACTCAGGCAGAGCATTCCAGATTCGAAGCACCTTCTGGGTGAAACCTTCCTCAATTCCCCTCTCAACCTCTTATTTCTTAACCTAATCCTGTATTCTTTTTGTTGTAGGTATAAATACTATGGGAAAGGTTTCTTACTCCCTATCCTATTTGTGCCCCACACACAATAGCTACATCAGATATCCCCTCAGCCTCCTCTGCTCAAAGGAAAACAATCCAAGTGTACCAAGTCTTTCCTCATAACTATAACATTCTATCTTAGGTGAACCTCCCCTCCATCCTCCTCATTGCAATCAGGGTGCAGTGACCTGGACTGCATATAGTACTTTGGCTGTGGCCTAATTAATGTTTTATAAAGCTGTGCCAAAACATCCCTGCTCTTGTGTGCTTTACATTGGCTAATGAAGGTTAATCTCGATATGAAGCAACCTTCAGGGATCCTTGCATTTAAACATCAAGTTCGCTTTGTTCCTCAACATTCCCTGTGACCCTACCATTCCTTTATGTGACCTTCCCTTATTAACCCTCTCATATTTAGGAGGAATAAATTCCATCTGCCATTGTTATGCCCAACTTAACAATGATCAATATGATTCTGCAGCCTACCTCTAAACTGCTCATTATTAACACCACCACAATTTTTAACCTTCTACTTTTAACCTCTGCCTCCTATTACGAAGCAATTTTGAACTCAACTTGTCATTGCGCCTTGGATCATATGGGCTCAAACATTTCCCACTAGCATTCCATGTGGGACCCCGTCAAAGTCACATAGACCATATATATATATCCATTTGATGGCAGATGACAGAGATGTCGGGAAGTTTGAGAGATCTGGATAGAACTCAGACTTAATACTCTAAGCGCACTGAATTGACATTGCATTGCATTGTCTAGGTCCCATGGGAGAACACAGAACAGAGAAATTCCATAACATGGAAGAAGATGTAGACTAGAATGTTTTTTGGTGAAAGGAGTGGATATGCTTGCAAGTCTACAAGAATCACAACCTACTGGGGATTTGTGTGAACATAGTGAAAACCCTAGAGGAATTTCAATTCAATGCTTTCAGTGATATTGTGAGAGTGATGAAGTTTGGTAGCTGTAACAAGGGATCAAAGGAAATGCTTACTGAATACAGAGCTGTGAGTCTGTGGACATTAGTACTGTGGGCTTGTTTAGTGTATGAACTGGCTAATGAAAAAATGGAAATTATTTACAAACACGAGGAGGTAGGAAATCTCAGGCAACACACACAAAATGCTGGAGGAACTCAACAGGTTAGACTGCATCTACGCAGGTTGAGGTTCTGGGCCGCGACCCTTCTTTAGGACTGGAAAGGAAGGGGGAAGATGCCAGAATGAAAAGGTGTGGGGAGGGGAAGGAGGGAAGCTAGAAGGTGACAGGTGAAGCCAGGTAGGTTGGAAAGATAAGGTCTGGAGAAGAAGGATTCTGATAGGAGAGGAGAGTGGACCACAGGAGAAAGGGAAAGAGAAGGGAAACCATGAGGGAGTTGATAGGCAGGTGAGAAGAGGTGAGAGGCCAGAGTGGGGAATAGAAGAGGGGAGGGAGGGGGAGGTTTTTAGTGGAAGGAGAAATCAATATTCCTGTCATCAGGTTGGAGGCTACCCAGATGGAATATAAGGTGACATGTTAGAAGGCAAATAAGAATTGGAATTAAGCTGCTTGGGAAGTTCTTTAGTTGATTGAAAGCTTATGTTTACCATAACTGGATGTCTAGTGAAGAAGATGCTTGATTGAGGTACAGCTTGTTCATTAATGGCTGGCAGTAATGAAGTTGCTCATTGCTGCTTAATGAAATTCCACTCTGTGAGTAGAAAAGTTATACATTGTTCAGTTCAAGAACACAGAGAGAAAGTTGCCATAAGCTATGGGCAATTGCTTAAGATGGTTGATATTGATGGGGAATGATGTGTGCTTCATTTTGACTGAGAACTAACCCATATTGTTGGCACAAGACCTGTGGACAATGCAGAAGATTTGCTGCAATGCAAGCATTCCTTCATTGACTTGAACAGCAGCCTAGAGCTAAGCCTGCATATTGCTGGCTGAGACCAGTTGCCTACGTGGTTAGCAGTTGGAGAGCCAGTTGTGGAAGTTAGAAAAGAGAAGGGGTTAGCAACACAATGAATGGGCAAATCTTTGCAGATAAACCTGTAATTACATAGGGACCAGAAAGTTATTCCAAACAGGATCTTTGATCATGAGCAGCATCTATTGTTCAGCCTAAGGTTTCTCAGTACATAGTTAGGTAACTCACACAAAATGTTGGAGGAACTCAGCAAGTCAGGCAGCATCAAGTCAGGTGCCGCTTCTTCACTAATGGCTGGAAGCAAACAAGTAGATGTTTACTGCAACTCAATGGATTAGCTAAAGCATCAACCTGTAGGTATATTCCGAAGTTGTGGAAGGCATTATGACTGTCATGTGATGCCTCCAGTTATAGCATGGGTTTTTAGGTCACAGAATCAATTAGTGGTGAATGAAGTTATCCACACTGAATCAGGAGCTTGATGGTTGTAGAGTAATAACTGTTCCTGAACCTGGTAGTGTAGGACCTAAGGCTTTTGTACCTGCTGTCTGATAGTAGTAGTGAGATGAGGGCATGGCCTGGCTGATGGGTGTTTTTGATAACGGATGCTGTCTTCTTGTGGTAGAGCTCCATGTAGATATACTCAATGGTGGGAAATGCTTTGCTTGTGATGAATTGAGTTGAATCTGTTGGTTTCTGCAGCCATTTTCATACCTGGGCATTGATGTTTTCAAACCAATCCACAATGCATCCAGTTAAGATACTCTCCACTGTGCATCAATAGAAGTTTGTCAAAGTTTTTGGAGACATACCAAATCTATACAAAATTGTTAGAAAGTAGAAGGCACTGCTCTGCTTTATTTGTGATGGCACTTATGTGCTTGTCCTAGGACAGATCTGATAAGTTAACACCAAGGAATTTAAAGCTACTGACCCTCATTGCCTCCATTCCCCTACTGAAGACTGGCTCATGGACTTCCAGCTTCGTCTTCTGGTTTACCCTGGAAGCCCTTTGGTTTCACTGACGTCGAGTGGGAGGTCGTAGTTATGGCACCACTCAACTAGACTTTCAAATCTCTCTCCTATGAGGATTTAGAGGGATCCAGGACAAACACAGAAACATGAGCCTACCTCAAGCAGACAACTTAGTCTTCTGAACAAAACCATAAAGGACAGAGATAGGAGCAGAATTAGGCCATTCAGTCCATTGAGTCTGCTCCAAGTTGAGCTGAAGGGCCTGTTTCTGTGCCCTATGATTCTATGACTCTGCCAGTTTGTGATATTGTGGTATTGCTGTTGAGTTGAGAGTTACCACCATCAGTAAAGGATGCTAGGATGGTTGAACTCTGAATTGCTTTTGCAAGTAGCAACACCAATGTACCCATAGATTCTGCACTGGATTATAGATGATTCTCCAGGAAGGTTATTTATGGACAGTACAGAATGGTACATGGTTCAGGTTTTGATTGACTCATTTTCAAAGTGACACATAAACATAACTAAGGTTTGATGTTGTGGCTACATTTTCATGACTTACCCAATCAGATTTACTGGCAACTGAGTGATACTTCATGTTTTAATAGGTATTTTGCCAGCAATTCCTCAGAGAGTTCGTTGCCTTGCATAAATTCATGGCACATGCCTCTGCTAACAGCTCACTGCTGGCTTTATAATTGTTTATGTAAACATACCTCTCAAGGGAAGTAAAATAAAATGAAATAACAGTTATTGGAAATGCTAACCAAGATATATTAGAAGAGGCAGCATAAAGACACGTTGAAAACATTTGGAGAGAAAATTAGATTTTTGGAATGTCAAATGAAGAATGTGTCATATCAAATACTGAGCTCGGATGTATATCGAAACAAACAAACTGTTTCATCCCAAGTGCTGTGTGATAATATTTGTTGTATGCTGTGCCTACTTAATAAAGTGACAGAAAACTTATCATATGGAATTGTGTTAAAGGGTTTTAAATGAAAAATTATCTGGAAATACTGTAACTTTTATGAAGCAAAGATGACGGCTACTCCACATGAGCAGCAATTGAGATAAATTACAAACAAGAGAAAATCTGCAGATGCTGGAAATCGAAGTAATAAACACAAAATCCTGAAGGAACTCAGCAGGCCAGGCAACAAGAAGCACAACGTAATAGGTGTTAGGTGAAATCAGGAGAGGAGAGAGGGAGGGATGAAATAAAGAGATAGGAAATCATGTACTGAAAGAAATAAGGCGGAAACATCAATTTCTTTGATTTTTGGTAATATCACTCCCCCTTCATCACTTCCCATTCTCGTTTCCCTCTCTTACCTTACCTCATTACCTAACCATAACCTCCCTCTGGTGCTTTTCCCCCTTCCCTTTCTTCCATGGCCTTCTGTCCTCTCCTATCAGATTCAACCTTCTCCAACTTTGAGCCTCTTCTTCCACTGTCCCCACCTTCTTACATATTCTGATTTGTCATCTCCTTTTTGGAGTCCTGAAGAAAGATCTAGGCCAGTAACATCAACTGTTTACTCTTTTCCATAGATGTTGTCTAGCCTGCTGAGTTCCTCCAGCATTTTGCATGTATTACCTGAGGTAAATAATTAGATAATTTCCATTTTATGTTTTAAGATCATGAAGACTTATCTGCACAGCCTCCCTCTCCCTTCAGATCAGACCTAGGTAGCATTTAAGATAGACAATACCTAAGACAGTGTAACATTCACTGAAGATTGAATAACACTTACAAAGATTCAAGGTTGGAATCTGTGGTAATCTTGCCAAAAGATCGGGTATTTACTCCTGAGCTCAGCAGGAGGACTACTGAATTAATAACATAAATCCATTCTCTCTGATGACTATGTCAATAACAAGAAATGGAAAATCATTTGCTAAAGCTCAGGAAGGAAGATTAATTTATCCACTCTGTGTTGTTGACACCTGGGTCATTCAACTTGTGAAAGGGTTGCAAGCTAAATCCATCAATAGTTTTAAGAGTTTTGACAGACACTAAAGGATAAACAACTTAAAAGGTCATACTCTAAAAGCAAGAATGTGAGATTAAGCACATCAGGTTAATTAAGGAGACACTCCAAGTCTAGTGACTTGCCTCAGAGCTACAGTCTGCTCAGATGATTGTGTAACTATCAGGCATCATGCACATAGATGTGAGGGTAGATTTACAATTTACCTCAAAGTGTGAACTTACCTTGCAGATTGGCCAGCAGAAGGAAACCTGCTGGATTTTAATGAATAAAAAATGAAACCCTTGGGAATATTTCAGGTCTGGCAGAAATAAAGAGAAATAGTGTTAATGTTGCATCACAAAGCTACTTCAACATTAAATTGTAAAATAATGTATTTTTAGCTCACCTGTATAGATCTACCATCTAGTTTTTTTGTATTGGGTGAAATTGACTCTAGATTCTTGGAAACATGGGGTACATGTGCTTGTGGCTTCCTGTTGACTTGTGTCACACTCTATTGGGTTAGAATTCATAATGTCATCTTCCTGAATGAACCCAGTTCTGTCTTAATTGGATGTGCAGGGCACTTTAATCCTAAGTGCCATATTTTAGTCATGAGAAATTCTGAAATCTGGCTAGATCATCTCCCAACTACAATACTGTGGACATACGGTATTGCTAAAATAATACACCTACAACAATAAAATGCTTTTAATTGAAATTGTGTTAATTGAATATTCCTCTCCAATGAAATGGTACCAGGTACATCTTCAGTAGGAATATTCTTAGAACAGCTGTGTTAAACCTATGAAAATTTGATGCTGTGTTGCTGGATGTTGTAAAGATAAAACTTTTCATGAAGTTCAATACTTCTGAGTTTGTGTATTTATATGGAGATGTGAAAAAATCCTACACAAAGCAGCTGAAAATTCTCATGGGGATCTTGACTGAATGATCCCATAAGATTTTTTTTCATAAAAGGGAGCCCAAATTGACTTTGAGATCCAGCTCAATATTTACCCATTAATCAACATTGCATACAGAATTACTTTGCATTACCACATGCTTTTTATGAGAGTTTCATGTGTGGAATGTTTTATTAGTTTATTATTTTTGAGCATTGGACTTCACACGTAAATCCGTGTTTATTTCTTACGCCTAATTTCTCTGGTGAGAAAACTGGTGTGTCAGTCTGGGCAAAAATGTTCCCACAAAGTTGTCTGATGAAGAGACCCAGCAACAATCAAAAAAGCAGCTATAGGTTTCCAAGGAAGTCAAGTGAATGACTGGAATGACTGAATGACTTGAAGCAATAAGCTGCTGGCGATGTTATGGGCCTTCTGCTCTTACCTCCTTGATCACTGAGGTCATTGCATTTGGAAGATGCTCCCTCAGAATAGCCTGGGTGTTTAACTGCAGTGCAGATTGGCAATATAGTCATTGACGGTGGGAAAGCATGTTTATAGTGGAGGATATGGTTAACTAATGGAGTCAGTATGTCCTTTACAATACTGAACTGCTTGAATGTAGCTGAAGATGCAGTCATGCAAGGACATAGAGGGTGTTCCATCACAGTCTGGTCTTGAGCTTTATAGAAAATGAAAAGATTTTAGCATATTTATTTACATAAAGATACAGCATGGTACAGGACAAACCACCCAGTAACCCACCCATTTAACCTTAATCTAATTCCAGGACTATTTATAATGAACAATTAACTAACTAACTGGTATGTCTTTGCACTGTGGGAGGAAACCATCATGCTCACAGAAAAAATGCAGAAGCCTTCTTACAGAGGACACCAAAATTGATCTTCAAACTCCAGTGTCCTGAGCTGTAATAGCATTGTGCTAACCACTACACTCTCATGACTTCCATGCCTCAGGATACCAGTATCTGGCCTGTTCTTGCATTTGCAGTTTTTATGATTTTGATTCAGTTGCATCAATGTTAACCACCAAGTTGGTAGGGGGCCTGGAAATAGTAATACCATTGAATATCACGTAAATCCGCTTGGACGGACAACATCTCATATCATTTGATTATTGTACTTCTGTAACACACACGTTCTCTGATGCATGTAAGACCATGCTTGAGTACTGTCTTGTTCTTTCTGCATGCAGACATGAACTGCCTGATTTGGTAGTGAGCTGGGAATGAAATTGAACATGACAGAACCAGCAAAGAACATCCCACTGAAGCTATAATGAAAGGAAGATAATTGAAAAACCAACTGGAGATAGTTGGAAGTTGGACACATCCCTAAGAAACTCTTATATCCTGGGCTAGATATTGACCTTCAAAAGCCACAATCATCTTCCTTTGTGCAAGATACAACTACAGTCATTTAAGTGTTTCCCCTTGATGAACACTGACCTCAGGTTTACCAACACTACTTGATACCATACAAATTCAGCCTTGATGACAAATTAGACAGGTTGTTCAGAGGTCAAAGCTCCTACCTTGGTGAGTCTGGAGGACTAAGGTCTGAAGCTTGTCAGTCAGGGGCCACAGTCTAGAGATCTGGGGCCCAGTGGGGCCTCTCCTGGGACTGGAGGTGTGTGTGTGTGTGTTGATGGGAGAGAGATTTGCTTTGATGCTGTTGTGTGTTTGCCGTGTGTTGTTCTGCTGAACATTGTGGGCATGCGATGTTGATGCCAAAATGTCCTGCAACGCTTACCAGCTGTCCCCAGCGTAACCACAGGCTGTGTTGATAACTATTGCAAACAAAGTATTTTATAGTATGTTTCAACGTACATGTTACTAATAAATTAATTTAATCCAATCTAATCTAAATTCAATCAACCCAAATATTGACCCAATCAGTATGCACTTAACTCCTTCTATTGCTCTTCTGGTGATTATTAATACTTACATTTTAACAATTTTCAGTTCTTTGTCAACTCTCTTCCCTCAATCACAAGATTATAACTGAGAATGCTCAATGATAACCATTTGATTCTAATTTCATTGAAAATTTTAATACCTTTATCTGCATGTCACATAGTCTGTTCAGGCTAAATTGATTTCAGTGACAACTCAATTAAGTGCCTCAAAGATGCTGGAAAATGACCAATGTGTTTCAGTTTAATATTCTGTTGTCAATATGCTTGATGTGAATTTCTCTACGTTGTGACCCCAAGTTTTGTGGAACATTTCCTTTCAGTCCACCACTATTGGCCCTGAGCTTCCAGTAACCCATCATTTTAATTGTGTGCCTGATTTCACTCTCATCCCTTTGACTCGGCCTCCTACTCCTTTCCAGTGGAAGCTCTGAAGTGAGCATATTCAGCTTTCAATCTAAAAGTTCCAAAGCAACGACTTCATATTTTCAGTTTTAACCATTTAACATTAACTCAGTCCTCATTTTTCAGACAACAGCTGTTGGGGTGATATCAATACTCCTATGTGTTTCTTATTTAATCCCATCTTTCTTTATTTTACTCTAATCCACAGTCCTTTAACTTTGCACCATCATACCATCTATCTTAAAATCTTTCCACTCATTCTCTTTTCCAGCTCCATTATTTGATTTTATTCAGCTCTAATTTTTCCTTTTCTAATGAAATGCCATTGGCATTAAGTATTAACTTTGTTTCTCTCTCAGCTGATTCTAACTGATTTGCTGAGTATTTCCAGCACTTTTTGTTCTTGTGATTTATTTACTAAATAGGTGCAACTGTTAGAACAGTTTTCCTATGAATTCACTTTTAGTTAAAGTGCCAAATGATCACATTGGAGTCTCTTTTGCTCAATGCTAATGTTTTCCTAGAATATCTTGTGCTGTGCGTTAAATCTACCGTCAAATAAGATTCACAATAGCAGCTGGTAATTACAGTGGAAGAACACAATGCACCTTTGCCAGCTTTTACAACAAAAGGTGTAAGCATGTGGGTGTGATGCTTCTCCTTTCAATAAGTTTATTCTGAAGTTGTTGTCAATACAGTACAGCACTTACCAATTCTTGTGCCAGAAGTGTCAATGAGAAGAAGCTCTAGAATTAAGTGATCTCCAAGTGGCTTCGAACACTATAAACTACAATTCACATCTCAAACTATGCTGCCCAATTGAAAGGTTGCTGAGAAAAATCAACTGAACATAATGATGAAATGTTGCTGGGAGAATCTTAACAAATTATTAACACTAAAAATTAATAGTCCATCATGCAAAGTGTCATAATTATAGCTGTGATGGTGACAAAGAACGAGCTAACTGCCATTTAAGAAAGATATCTGTTTTGTTTATTGTGGAGGATTTCAGCACAGTAGGCTATTTTCTGTAGTTACTTCTGTTGTCATTACTAAATCAATGTGTCCACAGGGGTATTCCTAATCCACTAGTAATTTTAGACACTACATGAGGTGGCAAAAAGGTTAAGGAAGGCTGATAGAATTTATTAGAAGCAGCTGGGGTTTGACAACAGAGAGAAAAATCTTCTTGTAAGCTGCATCATTGGGAGTAATTGTACAAATAAACATACATAAATTGTACTGGTTGAATTTTTGCACTGTAAAAACTCTTGACATGAGGGCTTGAATTTTAGTTAAATTACTTCATTTTAAATTGGTACAACAACTTGCTATACTTAGGCCAAAATGCACGGTATTTTTCAGGAAATGGTTATCAAGAAATTTATCTGCCTAATGAAATTTGTCTCTGCAACATGACCTAAAATCAAAATTTTTTCAAAAGTAAAACACAATTATGGCATTTCTTCATTGTTTTGACACATTCTGGAATCTCCACCAGGCATTTCTGTTGTGTATTTAGTATTTCAGTGATATTTGAGTAATATTGCAAACGTACTGTTTGATTAAGCATTCTTTGTTTGTTTAAATAATTCATTATGGGTTATATGTAAAATTATGCAAATGATATATGTGATCATGCCACCACGTCATATATGTTCGCCTTGCAAAAAGCAAAAGGAAACTAAGATACACATTTCCCGGTTCTATTTTCTTTCAATTAGTTTTATGTTTTGCCGTTACAAAACATAACAGCGGTGAAGAGTAGTAATCTGCATGCTGTTGATGAAAAGTCTAATCATCAGGACTGGATAACCTTGAGATTTACTGTGTGAAAACTAACAATACCAAGCACTTTGCTTTACACCAGAAGTGAACGGCAGATTAATTAAAATGGAATTGGACACTGGCTTGGCTGTTTCAGAAAGATACTGTACTGAAGCCAGCAGATATCCAACTAAGAACTTATACTGGAGAAAAGTTAACTCCTGTGGGAATGATATTCATATCAGTGAAATATAATAACCAACAAGCCACATTGAGCTTGTATGTGGCTAAAAAAAAGTGAATTAAGAAAAGTATTGGATGATGCTACAGCAGCATTTCAGGATGGCATTGTAAAACTCAAACATAACAAAGGTAAAGTAGTATTAAATGAAAATGCCACATCCAAGTTTTACAAAGTCTTCAGTTCCTTATACCATCCATGATAAAAAGATAGTGAGCTAGATTGCATGGAGGGTGAAGGAATTCTTTCCCAGGTTGACTGGAGCCTATGGGCAGCACCAGTGGTCACAATAGCCAAAAAGAATGGCGCTGTTAGGATCTGTGATGATTTTAATGTCAATATCAATCTAGTACTGAAAGTAGATCAATACCCTCTGATCAAGATAGAGGATGTACTTGCAAACCTCTCTGGAGCAAAAACACCAGCAAAGTGGACTAAACTGATGCATACCTACAAATGAAGATGGAAGAAGAGTCCAAAGTGCTTCTCATCACAAACACTCACAGTAGCTTTATCACCATAAAAGGCTTATTTTTGGAGTAGCATCTGCATTTGCACTCTGTCAGAAAGCAATGGACCAGGTACTGCAAAGCTGCCCAGGCACCCAGTGTTACCTGGTTGACATCACTGTTAGTGGTGAGGACGACAAGGAAATTCTCCAATATCTCAAGACAGCATTAAAAAGGTGAGAAGATTGCGGGCTCAGAACACAAAACGCCAAGTGTAGATTCTTTAAACCAAGCGTTAATTAATGTGGTTACACGATTGACGTAAAAGGATTACACAAGTGTGCCGAGAACATTCAAGCAGTGGTAGATGTCCCAAGGCCAAAGGGCATGTTGCAGTTGTGGCTCTTTTTAGGATTTGTAAATTACTATAACAGGTTCCTGCCAAACATGGCTACTGTGCTCCACCCCAGAACACATTACTAATAGTCAGGAAGAAATGACAATGGACAATGGACCTTGATAAAGGGTCTCAGCCCAAAATGTCGACTGTTTACTTTTTTCCATCGATGCTGCCTGGCTTGCTGAGTTCCTCCAGCATCTTGTGTGCATTATCCTGATTACTGATCAGTCTGAGGTACCCACCTTCTTCAAACAGGCTTCAATTATACCAGTGCCTAAGAAGAACATGGCAACCTGCCTCAAAAGCTATCATCCAAAAGCACTTACATCCACTGTGATAAAGTATTTTGAGAGATTGATGATGAAATATATCAACTCCTGCCTGTGAAGCAACTTGGACCCACTCCAATTTGCCTACTGGAGCAACAGGTCCACAGCATACGCCATCTCATTGGTTCTTGTCTCAACCCTGGAATATCTGTATATCAGGATGTTCTTTATTGACCTCAACTCAGCGTTCAGTGCTATCATCCCCTCAAAACTAATCAATAAGCTTCCAAGAATTGGCCTCACTACCTCCTTGTGCAATTGGATCCTCAATTTCTTCACTTGCAGGTTCCAGTTAGTTTGGATTGGCAACAACATTTCCTTGACAATTTCCCTCAGCCCAGGTGCACCACATGCCTGTATACTTAGCTGCCTGTTCTACTCACTTCACACTTCTGAAAGTGTGGCTGAGCACAGCTCCAAAGCCGTACTTAAGTTTTCTAATGACACCACAATAGTTTACCAAATCAAAGGTGGTGGTTAATCAGCACGAAGGTGGGAATTTGAAAACCTAGCCAAGTGATGCCACAACAACAACTTCACCTAATGTTAGCAAGACTAAGAAGATGATGAATCAAATTCTGGAAGAGGAAGCTGGAGGTCCATGAGTCAGTCCTCAGATCAGACGTGGAGAGGGTGAGCAACTTTAAACTCATCAGTGTCTTCATTTCAAGGAACCTGTCCTAGGCCCGGCAAGTAAGTGCCATTACAAGGAAAGCACGGGAGCATCTCCACTTCCTTAGAAGTTTGCGAAGATTCGGCATGGCATCTAAAAGTTTGACGAACTCCTACAGATGTGTGGTGGTGAGTACATTGACAGGTTGCATCACTGCCTGGTATGGAAAAACTATGATAGAGAGAGCACTGTAAATGCACCCCTTGCGCAGGGGCATTAACACACACGCGAACATTGCCTTGTCATTCTGCTGTTGTTATGCTGTGTGTGCACTCTCCAATGTCTTCCCCCCGATATATTCTCATAATAGGTAGGCCTTAGCGTGTTGTCCTGCCTTACACAGAAGAGTATTCCATTTATTTAATAATGGAGGTGCATAGATATGTATATATTATTAGTATATTCTATTTAATGTAGATACTTCCATTTATTTTGTAATATGATTGTAACTGCATTGTGGGGTGCATCATATTTTGATTCAGGTGTAGTCTTAAGCTAAATTTGTGGGTAGTTAAAGATGTTCTATCCTGGTTCCTAAAAAATGGGGTTGATCACTCTTGGTAGGGGAAGAGGGAGTTTGCTGGTAGGGGGAGGGGGAGATTGAGCTGCCAGGAGTTTACACTGGAGAAAATATATGGAGCTATTTATTGAATTTTTCTGGTAGATATCTTTTTGTAAATATTGGCAGTTTTCTTTTCATTATTTTTGCTAATTTTTGGAAGTTTGATTTGCAATGCTCTGCATAAACACCCTTGCATGAAGGTGCTAACTGACTCCAGACATTTGATTCTTTGTTCAAAATCCAAGTTCGCGACAAATAGCAGCAGCAGTGGGATGGCCAACAGCAAAAGTGTGAGTTCAAGTTGGAGAAGAATACGATTGCTGTCCCAAGCCAGGAAACCCTCTGAGGTGAAAAATGAAGGAGAAGCCTAGGGAACAGCGGACACCTCAGACAAGGAAGAATTTCAGGTCAGAGTCAAACTCCCCAAACCCTTGCTAAATAATCTGCTTTGAGACCTTTTTGTTTTCCCAGAGGATGAGAGATGATGGTTATAGGAAGGAACTCCAAAGCCTGTGGAATGGTCACAAGATGCCATATATTCAACGAAGTGATGATATTGCAAACTGTCTCCTCAGGTTCAAGAGAATGGCCCTGGTATGGAAATGGCTGGAGGAGGAGTGGTCCTGCCTGCTAGTGCCACTACTGACTGGTAAAGCTCTCGAATCCTGCACTGCAATGGACCCTTAGAGGTCTGATAACTACCCAGATTTGAAAGAGATGACGCTGGCTAAGTTCGATATCTTGACAAAAGCCTATTGCCAACAATTATGTTCCAGTACTCTACCATCAGGGGAGTCACCCTCTGAGACATATAATCAGCTGAGACGTCTCTACCGGCAATGGATTTGACCAAAACAGAAATCCAAGGAGGTAATTGGTGGGGCCATTGTTCTGGAGCAGCCTCTGCGGCTTCTTCCTCCAGACACCAGAATGTGGGTTCAGGAGCAAGATCTGGTGGGTGGACTCACTGCGGCCTGACTTGCCCTGCAGTACCTCTCTGGCCACAAGGGGCCGCCATCACACCCACTGTGCTGAAGCCACAGAGAGTCTCTCCAAGGGACTCCCAGGGTAACTCTGTGAAGTTGGGGAGTGGGAGAAATGAAGTCAAACACCTTTGGTTGATTGTTCTTAGACTTTTATTTGTTACCATTGTCAGCAGCCAGGTCATAAGTCCTCTAGGTGTCCTTTCAAGAAGGCCTAATTTTCAGGTATGTGCTACATATGAAGAGAAGCTGATGATTATAATGATAATGACTGTAATGATTGTGAGTATAGTGATGGAGAAAAGGTAGAATGTGAGGAGAAAGAGTCTATGTTTACAATAGTAAAAGTTAATTGAAAATCCATTGAAGCTCCTTTATTTATTAAGGAAAGTCATGTCCCTGCTTTTATTGTTGACTACAGTCACCAAACACCTATCCAATATGTCCATGGTGATTGGAAGTCTGAATCACTGCCAAAACTCACTATTGAGCTGGATGACAAGTACTTGTTGAAAATGGGTGTGTTGGAGAAACTACCAGCTGACTACCAGGATTCTGGGGAGAGATTTGCCTGTGTTACATGCTTTACAGAGGAAGCAGAATAGCCAATCTCATTCATCTGTTATTCAAGGTGTAGATAGCGCTGTTTCATATTTCGACTTGATTTGTGCTGAGATCAAAAGGCATGGAAAGTCACAGTAGCAATGCTACTGTGGTAAATGTGGTGGCTCTCCTTCCTCTCTTGATCTTTGTACAGATGATGTACCCATTGATGATGATATTAAGTGGTCTGGGAAGGTTGACCTGTCCCATCTTGATGGACCTGCAGAGGGTGACCAGGACAGACATATGTCCTAAAACATTCCAACAGGATCAGACCAGTTTGGTACACCAACACTGCTACTGGAGCGACTTGTGGGAGCCCTGACGGAAGAAACATAGAAAGATAGAAAACCTACAGCACAAGACAGGCCCTTCGGCCCGCAAAGCTGTGCCGAACATGTCCTTAGCTTAGAAATTACCCAGGGTTACCCATAGCCCTCTATTTTCTAAGCTCCATGTACCTATCCAGAAGTCTCTTAAAAGACCCTATCATATCCACCTCCACCACTGTCGCTGGCAGCCCGTTCCATGCACTTTACCATTCTCTCGGTAAAAAACTTACCCCAACATCTCCTCTGTACCTACTTCCAAGCACCTTAAACCTGTGCCCTCTCGTGCTAGCCATTTCAGCCCTGGGAAAAAGCCTCTGCCTATCCACAGGATCAATGCCTCTCATCATCTTGTACACCTCTATGAGATTCAGATCGTGCTGAAGCTGAGAGTCATCGAGCCTTCAAATAGCGACTGGAGCAGTCCTATCGTTATTGTCCCCAAGAAAGATGGCACCCTAAGGGTGTGAATTGGATTCCATAAATTGAATGCCGTTTTGTTATTTGATGATTATCTTATGCCCGGTATTGATGAGCTACGAGAAAGGATTGTGTGGGCAAAAAACATCACTACATTGGATCTTAGTAAAGGCTACTGGCAGGATCCCCCCCAGTGACCAATCAAAGCCCCTTGCTGCCTTATGCTCACCCCTGGGTCTGTTTCAGTTTACAGTTATGCTTTTCTGTCTTCATGGTGCACCAGCACTCTTCCAGCAGCTGATGGATCAGATGTTCAAAGGCTGTGAGGACTACTCACAACCAAGCAACCAAGGCTTGGCCTTGTGTAATTGAAATTGCAGTGGGTAGGACCAAAAATGCACAATTTCACTGGCGCTGTCACTCTGTCAAATGGACCAGTCGTGTGAACTAGACTTTCCCGTCAAGTGTGGAGAAAAGTCTGTTTGAATCCTTTCTGCCCAATTGTCCACAATAAACAACAGAAATGTACTTAAACTCTTCTTTAAACAGTAAAATAAAATAAAAATAAAACAAACCATTGCTGTAAATCTTAAATAGAAACTAGGAAATACTGAATTGGTGAAGCAGCAGTTGAGGTAAGAGGAACAGTTACTATTTCAGGTTGAGAACCCATCATCAGAACTGTGAAAGGGAAAAAGCATGTTAGTAGGACAGGGAAATTATTATGGTCCCTTCTGGCAATCCCCCACTTTGCTATTTACCTCAGGAATAGGGCCTCAATCCCCTTGTTTAGTTTCCAATCATTCCCAGGTTCCACTAACTACACATACCTGCTTTCCATCAGAAAATGCAGGATAAAGACCCTGTGATCTCAACAAGGAGCTGCCAGCTCGTTGGTCGACTCCGATGTGAGTAAGCTCATTTCATGAGTTCTTAGGACTGCCAGTTCTAAGTCTAGCATCGCTCCTGGATACTGATTCCACGCTCGCTAAGTCAATAATGCCTCCCAACTCTGTTTCTGCGCCTGTGTGCTGCATGTGTTCGTCCACTGCCACGCTCGTGTAACAAAAATAGGTTAAACTAAGGGAATATTCAAACACTTATGTTAAGACAAGATAGATCATATCAATATTCTAAAAGTTTCTGAGGACAAAACCCAGGCACTCCAATATTATGAGTTCTTTTTCTTCAAGACGCAAACACACCAAGCCCACAAAATTATGTGCCTACTTTTGAAATTACTAGACTTACCTATAGCCCTCTATTTTACTAAGCTCCATGTACCTGTCTAAAAGTCTCTTAAAAGACCCTATCATATCCGCCTCCACCACTGTTGCCGGCAGTTCATTCCATAGACTCACCACTTTGAGTAAAAAAACTTACCCCTGTCATCTCCTCTGTATCCACTCCCCAGCACCTTAAACCTGTGTCCTCTTGTGGCAGCCATTTCAGAGAAAAAAGCCTCTGACTATCCACACAACCAATGCCTCTCATCATCTTGTACACCTCTATCAAGTCACCTCTCATCCTCCATCATTCCAAGGAGAAAAGGCCAAGTTCACTTAACCTATTTTCATAAGGCATGCTCCCCAATCCAGGCAACATCTTTGTAAATCTCCTGTGCACCCTTTCTATGCCTTCCACATCCTTCATGTAGTGAGGTGACCAGAACTGAGCACAGTACTCCAAGTGGGGTTTGAACAGGGTCCTATATAGCTGCAACATTACCTCTTGGCTCCTAAATTCAATTCCATGATTGATGAAGACCAATACACCATATGCCTTCTTAATCACAGAGTCAACCTTTGCAGCTGCTTTGAGCGTCCTATGGACTTGGAACCCAAGATCCCTCTGATCCTCCACACTGCCAAGAATCTTACCATTAATACTATATTCTGCCATCATATTTGACCTACCAAAATGAACCACTTCACACTTACCTGGGTTGATCTCCATCTGCCACTTCTCAGCCCAGTTTTACAACCTATCAATGTCCCACTGTAACCTCTGACAGCCCTCCACAGTATCCACAACATTTTCCAGAGTTGGGTGAAGAACCAGTGAGATGGCTTGTGCTGTGGACCTGTTGCTCTGGTAGGTAAACTGGAGCGGACCTATGTTGCTTCTCAGGCAGGAGTTGTGATGTTTCATTACCAAGTTCTCAAAACATTTCACCACTGTGGATATAAGTGCTACTTGGCGATAGTCATTGACACATAAGAAAACCTCATGCTGCTTTGCTGTTCCCACTGTCAACCACTTCGGTAGCTTGCTATAACAACACTGCATTTTGTTTTGTGTGTCGCCTTGCTTAAACAACTAAGACTACTGAATATAATACATTTCCCTTGAAGGTCTTCATTCTACAAAGAAAAACAGAAATGGATACGTTGTAACTTAAGATGATATTTTCATGTTGTACAAAGATTCCTACTTCTGGAGAAGGGAAATCCTGCTAGGGTCTTCTTATAGCGAAATTTCTTGCCTTTCTGGTACAGAGGGTTTCTCTTGGCCTGTGCCACAGCATGTCAGGTCTTTTTCAATAAAAGTTGGATGATTCCATCCTTCCTGTGGCCTGTAGCTCCTCCATAGCAGCTCTAATGTGTATCTCTGCTCTGCAGCAGCTGAAGCACATGTATCCTTTAGAGTTAATGTCTGCGCTGATCACAGTTCATTCTACCCATTAACTGCAATTTGTTATTGTGTACAATGAACTGTGTCCAATTCCGGGCAATATCTCCCTTGCTTTGTTTTGGGACATCTGATTTAGCATCGATGCAGAAATGCACCAAACATTAATTTCCAGACAATGGAGTGCAAAATAAGGTTGTTCCTTTGAATATTCATAAAACATTGGTGTTGGGAATAGAATTCGATTTTTGGGAATGGAATTCAACAGCAGAATAGTGATGTTAAGATGTTATTGAACATTGATTCAAACTTTAAATTTCTGTTTTGCATGTAACCAATTAAAGTTCAAAGTTCAAAGCTCAAATTAAATTTTATTATCAGAGTACATGTATGTCACCTCATACAATCCTAAGATTCTTTTTGCTGTGGGCATACACAATACACCTATAGAATAGTAACTCAAACAGGGTCAATGAAAGATCAAGTAGATTGCAGAAGACAACAAACTGCGCAAATGCAAATATAAATAAATAGCAATAAATAACGAGACATGAAATAACATGATAGAGTCATTGAAGTGGATAAATATAGAAATGTAAGATTTTATGATGCATTAGTGGATCATCTTGACTCGCTTTATTGTTAGAAATTGTTATTCATGCATAGTCAACACAAAAATATCCATGGAGGAATTTACAATACGACACTAACAGATAATAGATTTCCAATTGGAACAAATGACATGTCCATCAGATGACAGAGTAGGATATCTGATGAATATCCATCAGTAATGATGAGATTCTGCACCAGAATCAGATTCGTTATCACTGACTTTTGCAACAGTGGTACAGTGTAAAGATATAAAATACTGTAAACTGCAAAAATAAACAAATAGCTCAAAATCAAGTTGTTTTTTTTTCTTTAGAGTTACAGCATGGTAACAGGCCCTTCTAGTCCAATTAACCTACTAACCCGTACATTTTTGGAATATTGAATTGACTTTATTACTTGCATCCTTCACATACATGAAGAGTAAAAATCTTCATGTTACGTCTCCGTTTAAATGTGCAATGTGCAACCACAGTAATTTATAATAATTTATAATAAATAGAACAGTCAGTGTAATATGGAGTACACTCAAATCAGCCTGAGTTCATCAGTCTGATGGCCTGGTGGAAGAAGCTGTCCCAGAGCCTGTTGGTCCTGGCTTTTATGCTGTGGTACCGTTTCCTGGATGGTAGCAGCTGGAATAGATTGTGGCTGGAATGTCTTGGGTCCCCAGTGATCCTACACACTTTTACACACCTGTTCTTGTAAATGTCCTGAATCATGGGAAGTTCATAACTACAGATGCGCTGGGCTGTCCGCACCACTCTCTGCATCCTAATATGCGAGGAAACTGCAGCATGCAGAGGAAACTTGTGTGGTGGACATGAAGAGAATGTTCAAACTCCTTACACTTAGTAGCAGGATCTTAACTTAAGTCACTTTGGCACTATAATAGTGCTACGTTAACCACCATGCCTCCATGCTACTATAGACAGCATCCATGTTCGTTGGTGGTTCAGAAATTTGCTGGCAAATCCACATGAGATTAAAAAATACATGATTTTCTCCCTTTCCCATTCCCAAAGCTACTTCTACTAGCCCTTTTCATTTTAAATGTCTGACTTTATTTGTTTTACATAGTAAACAGCTTATAAATTGAATACCTTGAATTTTGATGCATAGGAAGGGCTTTCCTTTCCCTACAGAGCTTTCTGATTTAATAGCTCTGAAGAAAGTACAAATAAAGATTTATATTGATTGAATCATAACATTGTCCAGCAAAAACTGAGCATGCCAAGGATCAGTATTATAGAAAAGAGTGATGTGTGACCTACTGGAGTTTTTACAGTTATAATAGCTTTCGGCAGAGGAGGGGAATTCACTGTCCAGTACAGCAACAGAACATCAGACGATATTTCTGCTCTCAAGTTTCTAATAAACTAAGTTTGTTAAACTACCCACCTGCAGTAACTCCACTAAAACAAATATTTGCACATGTACAAGAATTACAGGTTAAATGTGAACTTGAGCTACAATACTAAATAAAACGTATAATTTCCAAAAGAAAGTTGAGGAACAATATGTGCAACTTAAAGATAGATGGTTCAGGGCCATAAACAATGCAAAGTTCAAAGTTCAAAGTGAAATCGTTATTGAAGTATGTATCTATATGTCACTATCTACTACCCTGATATTCACTTAATTGCAGGCATTCACAGTAGAACAAAGAAACACAACAGAATCAGTGAAAATTACAGGCAAAGGCTGACAGGCAACCAATGTGCAAAAGACAAACTGTACAAATACAAAAATGAAAAATAAATAGTAAGTATATAAATAAATGATACTGAGGACATGAGTTGTAGAGTCCTTGAAATTGAGCCTATTGGTTGTGTTCAGTAATAAGTTGAGAATCAGAATCAGGTTTATTATCACCAGCATGTGACTTGAAATTTGTTAACTTAGCAGCAATTTAATGCAATACATAGCCTAGAAGAGAAAATTTAAAAAAAATAATAAAAAAATAAACAAGTAAATCAATTACAGTGTATGTGTATTGAATAGATTAAAATACGTGCAAAAACAGAAATACTGTATTTAGAAAAAAAAGTGAGGTAGTGTCCAAGGGTTCAATGTCTATCTAGGAATCGGATGGCAGAGGGGAAGAAGCTGTTCCTGAATCGCTGAGTGTGTGCTTTCAGGCTTCTGTACCTCCTACCTGATTGTAATAGTAAGAAAAGGACTTGCCCTGGGTGCTGGAGGTCCATAATAATGCATGCTGCCTTTCTGAGACACCGCTCCCTGAAGATGTCCTGTGTACTTTGTAGGTTAGTGCCCAAGATGGAACTGACTAAATTTTGCAATCCTCTGCAGCTTCTTTCAGTCCTGCGCAGTAGCCCCCCCCCCCCCCACCGCCCCACTTACCAGACAGTGATGCAACTTGTCAGAATGCTTTCCATGATACATCTATCGAAGTTGTTGAGTGTATTGTTGACATGACAAATCTCTTCAAACTCCTAATGAAGTATAGGAGTTGAGGTGTTGAGGTGAGTGAAGTTCAGGAGCCTGATGGTTGAAAAGTAATAACTGCTTCTGAATCTGGTGGTGCAGGACCCAAGGCTCCATTACCTCCTTCCAAATTACAACAGTGGGAAGAAAGCATGATACTTACTCTATTTCTAGCATTCCTAGAGCTAAACATTTCAAGCAGAATGTCCACAACAAACTGAAATAAATCATCACTTATTATGAGTCAAAATGTCAAACCATTAAACTAAATATCAATGCAATTTAATCCCGATAACATTAACTATTTAAGTGTGCTGAAAATTCTTTCCAGTGCTAAATATATATTTTTCATGCTGCATTCAAAGTTGCATAGCCCTTGCAGATTGTTATAAACATAGATTTAAATGAATATATCTTTTCTATAAATATAGACATTTTCTTTGAATAAACACCGAGTGTTTCATCTAAAATGGCACTTATAAATTAGCAATGTCAGTGAACTTTTTAAACGTTTAATCATTTAGAGAATTCAAAATGTCATTTTCTGTGGTGGTATCCATCATCTTCCTTAACCTTTTGAACTTGTTTTCCTTTCCAAACCCATTGACTCAAATGTGCTCTACTTTCTAACCGTGCTTTGCGAAAATCTGGTTTATTGGTACTGAGGCTACTAAATGGTCAAGCATAACTGTAGAAATGGAATACTAACTTTCTGTGGAAGGGACAAAAATAATTCGCGGAGTGAAACACTAAGAAAGTTTCTACATCATTCGGGGAAAATTTGCCCACTTATTCTTCATTTTATTTCTTATTCTCCTGTATTGTCTCATGACTTTTTAATTTCTGTCAAGCATAATCTTCTTCAAATTATTTCTTAGTTTATTTCTATTTATTCATTCATAAGATATGGGCACTCATGGTAAAGCTCCATTTATTGTCCTTGAGTGGTTTGTTGTGAGTTGCCTACTTGAATAACTACAGCCTCTTTTTTACTAATTTTACTCCAACTGTGCTGTTGGGTAGAGTGTTTCAGAAGCTGAATGGTTAGTACTTTAAGTCAGGATAATGTGTGATTTTCAGAGGAGCTTGGAGAAGATAGTTAGTCCAGCCCTCACCTCCTGCTCTTGTTAGGAACAGATTTCATGGATTAAGGGGAGAGATTAAAGACATTGCTCATAACAGCATTTTATAGATATCCCTTGTGCACACTTAAATATTTAACATACGAATATTTAGGGTGCCAGATAGGCTGACAATCAAATGGGTAGCTTTGTTCTGGATACTGCTGAGCATTCTGGGTCTTGGTTTACCTGTAGACTTGGGATTGAGATTTAGTTATCATATGTACCTCACGTCATACAGTGAAATGTGTCATTTGCATTAACAGCCGAGGATGGTGGCTAGGCCACAAGTGACAACACACATTCCAACACCAATATAGCATGCCCACCATACTTGGGAGAACAACACAGAACACAGCAAAACAGAACGTACCAAATAACAAATCAATAATAATGAAACAAATACCACCCACCGTCCCACACATATACACAGTCCTCTAACCATAGGTTAGGACGTCTTCTTCTTCTTCTTAGGTGTGATTTTATTCAGAGAACATGCCAGATATATGATTTAATGAGGAGAACGTTTGTTGAAACCACTTAAGGCCCCTGTGTCATCGAGTTTCTAAGCAAGTAACCTGAGTAAAGTATGGAGACTGTGAAGAAGAAGAGTTTGCATTGTAAATTGAATTGTCTAGGTATCATGATTCTAGCACACAGAATACACAACTCCCAATAAAGATAATGTAGATAAAAGTCTATTTTACTTAAAATCAGCAAGAACTGTGCAGGCAATCCAATATCCCTGTCACATTTAATGATTTCAAGTCATTGATAAGCATGCACAGAATGTTTTTCTTTAAACCTAATTTCTACCTCAGAAAATCCAATGAGCTTTGCATATTTCACTCCAGGCTACATGCCTCTGTAGCACTATAATTTGCATGCAGAATTAAATAAATTTAGACATTAAATCCTCATGTGCTCAGGCATCCAAGTAGTCATTTTGGCGACCAACCAGTTTCACTCCTGACTGCACAATTATGAGTGGCCATCACTTCTACATGCATATGAGACTAGTTTTTGTTACAAAACCCTAGTTTCTATAAATCAAGTGGTCCAGTTCATCTAAACAGGGTAGCTTTAACTTTCTGAAAATGGCTATTCTTGGAAGAACAATGAATCAGTTAGATTGTATGGTTTCTGCTCCTCTTGTTGAAAGAACCCATGATCTCCAGCATTTAATGGGAAATATTCCCAAAATGATTTCAGTCTGTCACAGATAACCAGAACAGATGTTACATCTTATGGTCACAAGGGTAAGAACTGTAACTAACTATAAAGCTTTTAAATAAGCCCTTGGAGAATGAATGAGATGTATTGCGAGCACTGAACAAACTGTCTACAAAGAAACTGTTACTCATTCTTTAAGTTTATCAAGGAGCAGGGTGAATCTATCTATAATTTCTTATCAGAGCCAAGATTGTTAGCAGAAAACTGTATTCTCAAACTCGAAGAATTTTCTCAGCAGAATTCGGATGACTTGTCTACTTCAGGAGAATATCCTAATGGATATTTCAGTTCTCTCCAGTCCCACTCTTCTCCATCTGGTAGAACTAGTCCTCACTCTCAACAATTCCTCTTTTGGCTTCTCCCACTTTCTCCAAATCCAAGGTGTAACCATGGCAATTGCCTAGGCCCAAATCCAAGGTGTAACCATGGCAATTGACTAGGCCCGAGCTATGTCTGCCTTTTAGTTGGCTAAATGGAACAATCCATGTTCCAAGTTTACTTTGGTACTGCTCTCCGACCGTTTTTATGCTGCACTGATGACTTCTCTCCCCTTTCTCGATCTCGCTGTCTCTATCTCTAAAGACAAATAACTTTTATAAACTTATTTACTCTCACAGCTACCTTGCTATACCTTTTCTCACCTTGTTGCTTATAAAAATGCCATTCACTTTCTCAGTTCCTCCACCTCTGCTGTATCCGTTCTCAGCATAAGATCACAAGCCTCCACATCCAGCGCTTAATTCTTCATACTTTTTGCCATCTTCAAGGGGATCCTACCACCAATTCTCACCACCACTCTCTGCTTCCTACAGGAATCACTCTGGAGAAGGAATTTCTTTAACCAGAGTGTGGTGAATCTTTGGAATTTATTGCCACAGACATTAGTGGAGGCCAAGTCATTGGGTATATTTAAAGTGGAGTTTGATAGGTTCTTGATTAGTAAGGGCATCTAAGATTACGCAAAGAAGACAGGAGAATGGTTTTTGAAAGGGCAATAAATCAGGCATGATGAAATGGTGGAGCAAACACAGCAGGCTGAACGGCCTAACCTTGCTTTCACCATTCAGGGCCCCAAACAGTCCTTCCAGGTGAGGTAACACTTCTTGTGTGGGTTTTTCAGGTTATCTACTGTTTCCGATCTACCAGTGCTGCCTCTTCTACACCGTAGAGACCCGATCTAGTTTCAGGGATTATTTCGTCAAGCAACTTCACTCTGTCCACCACAAGATGTGTATTTTCCTGTTGGTCACCATTTTATTTTCACTTTCTACACCCATTCCAACATGTTAGCTCATGGCCTCCTCTATTTCCATAATGAGGCCACTCTCAGATTGGAGGAGCAACACATCTTATTCTGTATGGACATTCTCCAGCCTGACAGCATGTACATTGACTTTGTTAACTTTCAGTAATATTTCCCTCCTACAACTTCTCTCTATTTTTACTATTCCCCATTCTACCTCTCCTCTTATCCTTCTTCTTCATTTCATCTGCCCATTGGCTTCCTCTGATATCTCACCCCTTTCCATTCTTGCATGGTCCACTCTCCACTCCTAACAGAGTCTCTCTTCTTCAGCCCTTTAACTCTTCTATCTACCTCCTCATAACTTCTTACTTCATTCCTCTTCCCCCACCACCAACCTTCCCCTTCATGTGGTTTCACCTATCACCTCTCAGCTTGTACTCCATCCCTGCCCCATCTCCTTATTATGGCTTCTGCCCCTTCCTTTCCAGTCCTGATGAAGGGTCTCAGCCCAAAACATTGACTGTTTATTGCTCTCCATAGATGCTGCTGTTACCTGCTGACTTCCTCCATTTTGTATGTGTTAACCTGTAGGATATAATTTCAGAAAAGTATAGAAATACCAAGTGCTGGAATTATCTCTAAAGTGAAGGTAGAGATGCTGAACGGCCAAGAGAAGGAAATAAATGTCATGAACCAGGTGACAAAAAGGTAGGAAAACAAAAGTAATGCCAAGATGGCTTAAATGTAAATGTAATGAGCCACAAGATATTTGACTGAACTGATGAATGTACTTGGGACAGGATTGTGAAAAGTACTTCAACTCAAGCAATCACTTTAGCTATGCACTATAGCTCATAATTGGAACTGTGCATCTATGAGTAGGTGTTGCTGAAAGTGTCCTGAAGGAGACAGGTGTAAACTAATAACAGAGATTTTAAAGATTTGTCACTGCTTTGGTTGGAGATACAGTGAGGATGAAACCTACATCAGACTAACAAGAGACATGGCAGGAGATGATTTTGATCACCATTTCATGGGTGGAGTTTGCTCCAGGCCACCCACATGTTGGCATTATAACACACAAACCATGCCACTACGCAGGACTTTACATTTTTTGACTATGATAAGCTTAGCCAGATCGGGGAAACGTTTGTTTGCACACAGTAATTGCTGGAACAAGTTCTAATCACTTATACCTTCACTTACTCTATCATCCAATTAGAGAAACACTTCCTTACTTGAGTATGGAGCCACAAAATCTGATGGTTGTTAAAAGGCATCTTGCAGTAATGAGTGAGTTCAGACAGGAAATTTCCTTGGCAGCCTATAGCCCTTTCTACACAATCCTTAATTTTCCACTTCAGTTACACTACTATCAAAAGAAAATTAAAGTAATGCATTCCAAGTCATGGCCATTTGGTGCCTAATATTTCTCACTGCCATATTACCTCTGATTACTTTGCTAGTTGTTTTAACCAGTGTATAAAATCCCATAACATCTGGAAGTATTTTCTCCAAGGTAACTTTAAATGTTTAATTATTTTAAACTATTCCATTGATTCTGTTACTTATATTTTCTATTGCATTGTACTGCTGCCACAAAGACAGTAAATTTCATAACATATGCTGGTGATATTAAACCTGATTCTGGTTCTGATATTCTGAAGGGAATAGCCCAAACTGCTGGATTCTTACCACAGAATTTAGTAACAGGAGAAAAATCTCATTTGCTGTCTGTGAAGTGCAGGGCCCAGAATTAGTCACATTATGTTCTGCATGACGCATTAAGTTTTATTAATGCTCGGCTCAATGTGTACAATATTATTCATTTTATTTAAAGAAAGATGTAAATGCAATGGCAGTTGTTGAGACATGATATGCTAAAGTGATTCTTGGAATTAGTCATGAGAAAAGTTTGTGTTCATGGAATTTAGAAAAGTAGGAGTGGACTTGATTGAAACATTCAGGATCCTAAGGGATTTTAACAGGGTGGATCCAGAGGAAGTGGGATAACTAGGGTCTTTGCTTAAAAATAATAGTGTAAGACAGAGATAAGGCAAGATTATTGCTCTGTGTTGCAAGTCTATGGAACTCTTCTTTAAAGGAGAGTGGAAGCAGAGATAATGAATGTTTTTCAGGTCGAGTTTGACAGATTCATGATCGGCAAGTTTGTGAAAAGTAACTGCCTCAAGAATCCATTGTTAAGGCCTTTCTTCATCTGGGATGTGCCCTCTTTACATTACTACCAATGATGAGGAGATACAGGAGGCTAAAGATCCACATTCAAACATTCAGTGATCTCCATCCCCTCCCTTCCCTCTCAGTCCTGAAGAAAGGTCACGGTTCAAAATGTTGACTGTTTACTCTTTTTCATATGTAACCCCCTGGGTCGCCTCAGGCTCGCTCAGCTCGTTCCCATCTAGGGGGAGCAGCCTTCGGTCCCGCCAAACTGGGTAATCAGCTGGTGTGGATGCTGTGCGATGTCCCTGCCTTGCCCAAAGACAGACAGTACACCATATGCGATTAAATGAGTACAATTTATAAAGGTTACTATAACTAAGTGATTAATAACGATACAGTATATATGAAGAAAAAATATAAAGAAAAGGCGCCAAACTTATCAAAGTCCAAACCACTTCGTGCACAACCGTTGGAGCTTAATTACTGAAGTCTTCTGGCCACCATTCGATCCCCTCCGAACTCCTCGGCTCGCAGCTTAGGACCATCCGAAGTGGTTAACCAAGCACATCTAGCTTCATCTCCTCTCCTCGGAGTACCTCCTGGCCTCAGACCCCCGCTTGGGGTCTGTTCCTCGCCCAGTTTACAGCATCGCTTCCTCTCTCTCTCACCCCCTCGGGCCGATCTGCCCTAAAGCCCGCCAACAATAGCTTACAGACTCAGAAGAAAGAACAACATTAATCCCAATTGGTTTACAAAGGAATACAATTCTCGTTATCAGTAAATGTTAACCCAAACAAGCTTCCAGCTCTCTCTCGCAAAAAAGAAGCATTCCTGCTTTTAACAAAACAAAGAAGCCATTTTCGATTACATACACAGTAACAAAGAAAAAGAAGAAATCCCCTTTACACATAGATACTGTCTGACCTGCTGAGTTTGTCCAGCATTTTGTCTGTGTTGCTTTGGATTTCAAGTATCTGCAGATTTTCTTGTATTTGTAAATATTCACGAACTGCTTCTACTCTGCCATCAGCAGATTTCTAAATGTTCTATGAACCCATAGATCTTGTCATTGCTTTCATTTTTAGTCTATCTATCTGTCTATTTATTTATTTTTGTTTGTTTGTTTGTTTGTTCTGCTCCGCTGTTGCAAAACAACAAACCGCATAGGTCACTGATAATAAATCTGTTTCTGATTCCGATTCAGCAGAAAGTGTAATTTTCACTTAGTGTAGCCTGAGTGAAATGTAGGCTACAATCAGGTCAATCATGACTTTCCAGAAGGTGGCTCCAGCTCAAAGATACATTTCCCACTGATGCTCCTAATTTATACGTATGTACCTGAATAATCAAAAAATACAATAGTCATTTATTCTCTTTGCAGCACCTAAATTAATCAAGAAAACATAAATGAAAAGAAATGAAAACATAAAATACATTTTATGGATGTATTTATATGATGTCTGAGCTTGGGTTTTATTAGGTCTTTTGTTAACCTGTTCTGAGGGATAGAAGTTTTATTAATTTATTTAAAAGCTTGCAAATGGTAACTATATTTACTTCTTATGAAAACCGTGCACATTTTCCTCTTAGTCTATGGACATTACTAATGAATCTCTTATTGTATTCCTTATTTAAGGGCCATTTATCATAAGACTCAAAGGTTGTGAGACTAAAGCATCCATATCACGATTTAATGTAGAGTGCAACAACATTCACTTCTGTAGCAAATTGCTTAATTTTAATTAAGACAGCACAATTAATTCTAAGATCCACTTCACATGGGCGTGCCATTTGGCAGTAGAGGTAATTTTATTGTCCAAGATGGGAACTATTTAGAAAATGGTAGATACACCATTTAATTATATCATTAGAACAAAGTGTAAAGCATTTAACACAATTAGATGGAGCTATTAATTATTTCAATTATACAAAATTACCATGACCCATGGCCTCTAATTAAGAATCTTACAAATGGTATTTGCAATTACAAAGAAATTCAGAACAGCTTCAAAATTTTAGATAAATGAATCTTTAACAGTGTTCTGCAATTTTGATAATGCTTGATTAGATGATGCAAATATATTCACTAAAAGAGTTGCTAAAGTAGCATATTAAACTTGTTGTTCCTGTTTAAATAGCTATAAAGTTCTGACATTGCACGTATGATATTGCAAACATGCTTCATTGATCAATCAGATATTGAAGTTAGGAAACAAAAATAGCAGTGTTTCAGTGTCTCCAACTTGTATGTCCACTGGACTATAAATGAACCTTCTTGTCTCATTCCATTAACTCTTTAATTTATCCACAACTGTCACAGCTCCTGGAAGAGTGATGAGAATGTTTATTATACTGTCATTTGATTCTCTTGGGCTCATCTTCCCTGAAATTATACTTTCAAAAATGTATTGACATTTATGGACTGTGGATGGAATCTCTTCCCACAGGCTCATTTACTGTTTATGCCTTTAAACTATTTTTTGAAATGATAAATTCATAAACAATGTTGTAGACTTACAAGGTATTGAGGAAACATCCAGGAATGTGTATTAGCCCAAATTTATGTGGGGAACCAGTCTTCTTCATTCCTGACCTAAGGTGATAATGCAATGAGATGTTTCCTGGTTGATGTTGAAGGTTGTGGTCGACCAATTTTGAGACGCAGTAGGTCTTTTGTTCTAATAGTGAGTAAAATCATTCATGAGAACAAATATTAGAGGTTCTTTGTGATTTTGAGTATGCGCATAATGGACAGAGCTCCTTATCTGTGTAACCTGAGAGATTTGTTAAAATTATGACAACCCCCAGTTTTAAGAACACCTTTTGGTTATGGACCCATGGCTACTTCTAGACTACTGTGAACAGCTGAAGTTGATACCACAACAGTCTTAATCATCAGGCCTACAAAAAGATTTCATTGCATACAAACTCTCAGAGGCCTCTTTATTAGTATCCTGAACACCTACTTGTTGATGCAAATATCTAATCAGCCAATCAGATGGCAGCAACTCAAATCATAATAGCATGCAGACGTACTCAAGAGGATCAGTTATTGTTCAGACCAAACATCAGAACGGGGAAGAAATGGGATCTTTGTTTGCGGAATGATTGTTGGAGCCAGACAGGGTGGTTTGAGTATTTCAGAAACTGCTGATCTCCTGAGATTTTCACACAGAACAGTCTCAATAAACAATAAAAAACCCAGTGAGCGGTAGCTGTGTGGATGAAAATGCCTTTTTATGAGAGAGATCGGATTAGAATGGCCAAACTAATTCAACTTGACAGGAGGGTGACAGTAACATAAATAACCACATTACAACAGTGGTGTGCAGAAGAGCATTTCTGAATGTACATGTTAAACATTGAAGTGGATGGGCTACAGTAGCTAAGACTATGAACATCCTCTCAGTGGACTCTTTATTCAGTTCAGGAAGAATCTAATAAAGTGGCCACTGGGTGTATTTGGTTAACCTGCCATAAAAATCAATAGTATTGCAAGAATTTGGTGAAATTTCCAGCATGGTTTTCATTCAGCCATACCGAGTTCACCTTCCCAATTTTATTCTGTAATACACACCAAAAGATTGAGATAAAGCACTCAAAGTTCTTGAGTGAGAGCACTTTAACTTTGTTAACTGTAATTGCTGATCATAAATGAGTTATGCATGGAAGTATATCAGGTAATTATTTGTCCATTCCTAAATATTGATAAATAAACTAAATTAGAATTAATCATTTATTTCTTAGATTTCAAATAACTTGCCTAAATTGGGATTATACAAATCAAGCCAATTACCTGATCCAAAAGGCTGTAACATAATGGCACAACAAGTCTAACTGTGGTCTCACAGTTCCCGTGTCCTTGATTCGGACCTGACCCTGAGTACTGTCTGTGCGGAGTTTGCACGTTATCTCTGTGTCTCCATGGGTTTCCTCCAGATACTTCCATTTCATCCCACATCCAACATTCCAAAGATGTGTGGGCTTATAGATTAATTAGCCACTGCAAATTTTCTCAAATGTATAAGTGAGTGATAAAATATGTCAGGAGCTGATGCGAATTTGAGGAGAAAAGAATGGATGAGCATGGGACCGGTGCATCTTTTTGGGTGATTGATGCTTAGAATAGACTCATTGGGTTGAAAGATCTGTTTCTGTACTGTAAGATTCTAACTAAGGTAACTGTTACTAAGTAGCAACTCCTAATTTCAAAAAGTAGAAAGAATTGAACTGAGCACATTGAGACCGAACTCTGTTCGATATTTCCATTAAATTAATATAGTTTTATATTTGTTATTTACAGTATAACAAACAGCTTCAATATAAATTACCAGAATCAAATTACACTACACCATCTTTGGAAACTCAGTAAAAAGTACACTCTTGATAACCTTCGGGCTCCTCACCTGATCAAAGCTCAGTAGACTGAATCATATGCCCATTCTGAAACCTGTCCAATTTTCATTCTGATATGCAAATCCACATCCCAGTTGAATCAAGCAGGTTAACAAACATGTAGTTAAAGTTAGAAAATGGGAAATGACTACTTACAATATCTTAAATCTGCAATTTCTGTTCAAAGTAAGCGGAGTATGAGTAGAGGGTTAAGGCTGCTTTATATCTTGAATGATATTTGTACTACAATATGCAGCTTCTTTCTAAGGAAAAATGTGTTTAGATATTTCTATTTTTCTCAAAGGTGGGAGATGCTTGGAATGATAGAAAGTTCATCGTGGAAGGAGATTGAAGTATGAAAGTGAGTTCAAAAAGATCTGCTCTCAAGAAGTAATTTATACTGAAAGAGAAGAGTTGGAAATTATAGATCTCTTTGGATGAATGGATCTAGATGAACCTGGCCTAGGTCATCAGTAATTAAAGCTCAAAGAACATTTATTATCAAAGTATGTATGTATTATACAACCCTGAAATCCACCTCCTTACAGTCAGCCACAAAAAGAGAAACCCAAAGGAACCCAATAAAAAAAGACAGATAGACACACAATATGTCAAGAGAGAAGAAAAAACAAACTGTGCAAGTAATAAAAGTAAGCAAGTAGTATTTAGAATGAAAGTGAGTCCTCAGACACGAAGAGCAGTGCAGGCCCACGGCCTCAGCCTCAGTTCAGAATATAGTGAAGTAAACATCATGGAGTCTGCAGACATGAAGCCCAGAGCAGGCAGAGCAGCCCACAGCTTCAGCCTCTGTGCAGTGAAGAGCAGAGTAAATGTTGCAGAGTTATGAGCAGAGCTGGCCTGATGGTTGGCTCTGGTCCCGAAACCCTAATATCTAAACTTAATACTGTGTGGAAATGGAATGACCACATAAAGCAAAAAACATGCTTTCCAAGCATTAACCATGCAATTTAAGCAAGAAATGATGTGCTGGCATTGGATAGCATTCCAAAGAGGTTTACTAGAATGACCCCAGGAATGAAAGAGTTAATGTAGGAGGTGTTTGATGGCTTTGGGCCTATGTTTACTGGGGTTTAGAAAAACGAGAGTGGAACCCTTTGAAACCTAGATAAACTTAGATAGTCCAAGATAGGATGGATATGGAAGGGGAAAGGGAGGCATTTATACTAAATACAAAGAAGAGTTGCAGGCACTAGGGTAGGTAGTGGACACAGAGGAGAGGAAACTGTGGACTAGGTTAAGGCTGGGACACTGTGCACTAAACAAAACACTGAAATTGATAGGGAAACACCAGACAGGATTGTGTGATGAATGTCAAGAAGGGGAGCCAGTAGAACATGAGATTGGGTGAAGGGATTTAGTATATATGTGAGTATATCGCACACTCCAGAGCAGAAGGTGGCGGTAATGCACCATTAAGTTGGGAGCCAACCGCCGTAAAACAAGACGGAGGGAGAGAGAGAGAGAGGATGGATATGGAGAGGGTGTTCCCAATAGTGGGAGAATTTAGGATTAGAGGGCACAGCTGAAAATAGAAGTATGTCCTTTTAGAACAGAGATGTGTAGAAATTTCTACAGCATGAGTGTAGTGGATCTATGGACTTCATTGCCGCAGAGGGGTTGAGAAGGCCAAGTCATTGGGTATATTGAAAGTGGATAGTGATAGTTTCTTGATTAGTAAGGACATCAAAGGTTATGGGGAGCAAGCCAGAGGATGGGGTTGAGATGGAAAATAAATCAGCCATGATGGAATGGTAGAGCAGATTTGATGTATTGAATGGCCTAATTCTGCTTCAACATCGTGTGGTCATATTGTCTTATTTCATATTTATAACATTCACCAGTTTTTTATTTCAGTGAAATCATTAACCTATTAAAAATTCATATTTGTATTAAAACTGTGAATAAATGAATGTCATTATCTTTTGTAATATATTATTAATATTGAGAATAGTAAGTTCAGGGCTTATACTGGTTGAATTTGTGATCCTTTGAATACCTCACTTTGTAGCTTTTGCCTATTCTGTTCTTTTATTCTATTATTATTCATTTCATCTCATGAGATTCTATCGTTTAACATTAGGGAATGCAATACTATGTTAACCTATTTCTTTACATTGTTGTGCATCTTTTTTGTGAAGTGGCACCTCTGGGAGTGTTAGTTAGGTCAACTTTCTGCTTCTATTTCTTACCACAAAGCCCTTGAATGAAATTACCAGGGAGACTGGGATTTTCTTGTATTCATTCTCCCCCTCTCCCCAACATATTGAAAATTGTCCTCTTTCAAGGGAAAATAATAGTTTATTAGATTCTTGCAGAGTTCTTTTTAATATCAGGTTCAATTTAACCAGTAGGCTATCTCATCTGAATTTGATTCACTTTAATTTCTTTTATCTTTAATTGGTTTTCATGAGGCAAAGCCCATTGAATTAACTTAATTAAGAAGTTCATCTATTAGGGCTTTTGTTTTCAATAGAAGATTCATCATTTTGCTCTTACTTCAATGTTCAAGCAAAAAATTTTGCCATATAATGTGTTCTTTTGTTCATCTTTAAAACTGTGTTATCATGGGGAGTGGGCATTTGAATCACACTTAAACCAAAGTCTGGAATTTTCAGTTAATGAATGCAACTTCAGTAAAAATGCATCCAAGCCTAAGAGTGAAATAAACATTTTTATATCATTTCCCCAGAGTTTCAGCTGATAATTGAGTACCTCAGCTATCAAAAGTTCAAAATGGCAGAAAATATTATAGGATCTTAGAAAAGTACAACACAGAAACAGGCCCTTCAGCCCATTTAGTTCTTACCATCAACCTGCAACTGAACCATAGCCATCCATACCCCTACTATCCTTGTACTTCTCCGAACTTCTCTTAGACATTGAAATCGAACTTACATGCATCACCTGCACTGGTTCCTCATTCCACACTCTTATGACCCTCTAAGTGAAGAAGTTCTCCATCATGTTCCCCTTAAAAATTTCACCATTCAACCTTAACCCATGACCTCTGGTTTTAATCCCACCCAACCTCAGTGGAAAAAGCCTGCATGAAATTACCCTATGTATACCCCTCATAATTTAGTATATTTCTATCAAATTTCTCCTCAGCCTTCTACATTCCAAGGAATAAAGCCCTAACCTATTCAATCTTTCTTTATAACTCAGGTCTACCAGTCCTGGTAACACCCTTGTAAATTTTCTCTGTGCTCTTTCAGCCTTATTTAAATCCGTTCTGTAGGTCGGTGACCAAAATTGCACATAATGCTCCAAATTAGGCCTCACCAACATCTTATATAACTTCAACTACACATTTTATCTCCTGTACTCAATACTTTGATTTATGAAGGCCAATGTGCCAGAAGTTTTCTTTTCAACCTTATCAATCTGTGCCACCATTTTCAATAAATTATGGATCTGTATTCCCAGGTCCCTTTGTTGTACAGCACTTCTCAATGCCCTACTGTTCACTGTGTAAGATTTACCTTGGTTGGTCCTACTGAAGTACAACAGAATCAGAATCATGTTTATTATCGCTGGCACGTCTGCATTATGTTCCTTCTTCCATTCTTCAGCCCAGTTGGTCCAGATCCTGCTGAAAGCTCTGATAGTCTTCTTCGCTGTCCAGTACACCCCCAGTCTTGGTGTAATCTGCAAATTTGTTGATCCCATTAACCATATTATCATCCAGATTGCTGATTTAAATGACAAACAACAGCAGACTTAGCACCGATCCCTGCTGCACTCCACTCGTCACAGGCCTCCAGTCAGAGAGGCAACCATCTACTGCCACTCCCTGTCTTCTTCCACAAAGCCAATATCTAATCCAATTTAATACCTCATCATGAATGCCAAGTGACTGAACCTTCTTGACCAACCTCCCAGGCGAGACTTTGTCAAATGCCTTGCTAAAGTCCATGTAGACAACATCCACTGTCTTTCCTTCACCAGATTTCCTGGTATTTTCCTCAAAAAACTCTATAAGATTGGTTAGACATGACCTACCATACTCAAAGCCATGTTGACTCTCCTTAATCAGTGCATGTTTATCTGGCCATCCATTTATATATCCGGACTCTTAGAATACCTTCAAGTAACTTTCCCAGTACTGATATCAGGCTCACTGTCCTATAATTCATTGTTCTTTTCCTGTTTGATATAATAAATGCTGAGATATTTTATCTCTGCTGTCTGTACTGAAATGCAGGAAGAAAGCAGCATCAGTGGAAAGACAGCCCAGGTAATGTGTCATCAGAACTGACGAAGAGCAAAAGCAAGTTAGCTTAAATATCACTGATGGTGAGGGAGGGCAAAGTTCAAAGTAAACATTATCAATGTGCATATATGTTACCATATATGATCCTGAGATTTCTTTTCCTGCAAGCAATCATGGTAAATACATGAAACACAATAGAAACAATGTAAGACCACAGCCTGTCGGAACAGTTCAGTGAAGGAGCGAGAGAAGTTATTCCCTCTGGTTCAAGAGACTGATGGTTGAGGGGTAATAACATTTCCTGAAACTGGTTGTGTGGACTCTGAGGCTCCTATACTTTCTTCCTGCTGGCAGCAGTGAGAAGAGAGCATGTCCTGGGTGGTGGAGGTCCCTGATGATGGTGCTACTTTTCTGTGACAGCCTTTCATGTAGATGTGCTCAATGGTGGGGAGGGTTTTTACCTGTGATGAATTGTGGCATATCCATTACCTTTTGTAGGCTTTTTTGTTCAAGGGCATTGTTGTTTCCATATGAGGCTCTGATGCAATCAGTCCGTATACTGTCCACTATATACCATATTGTCAATGTTTTAAATGACATGCTGAGTCTGTGCTAATTTCTAAGAAAGAAAAGACCTGGCCGTGCTTTCTTCATAATGGCACTTATGTGTTGGACCCAAGCCAAATCCTCTGAGATCATAACACCAAAGACTTTAAAGTTACTGACCCTCTCCACCTCTAAACCCTCAATGATGACTGGCTCATAGACCTCTGCTTTCCTCTTCCTGAAGTATATAATCAGCTCTTTGGGTTTGCTGATATTGAGTGAGGGGTTGTTGTTGTGGCACCACTCAGCCATATTTTCAATCTCCCTCCTATATGCTGATTCATCATCACCATTTATACGGCCAACAACAGCGGTATCATCGCCAAACTTAAGTATGGCATTGGAGCTGTGCTTAGCCTTACAGTTAGAAGTATAAAGCGAGTAGAACAGGGGGCTAAGCGAAGCCTTGAGGTACACCTGTGCTGATGGAAATTGTACAGGAGGTGTTGTTGCCATTCCAAGCTGATTGAGGTCTGCATGTGAGGAAGTTGAGGATCTAATTGCAGAAGAAGGTTTTGAGGCCCAGGACTTGATGGTTATTGATTAGTTTTGAGGATGCATCCTCCTTGGTTGGATGTTCCGAGACTGAGTGCAGAGCCAATGAAATGTCATCTGCTGTTGACCTATTGTGGCAGTAGGTAAATTGGAGTGGATCCAAGTCACTTCTCAGGCAAAAGTCATAATGTTTCATCACAACCTCTCAAGGAACATCTTCACTTGGACAGAAGCGCTACTTGACAAGAGTCATTAATGCAGTTTACCACATTCTTCTTAGGCACTGGTATAACTAAAGAATGTATTTATCTCAGACTGCCATAGCAAGAGTTTAAAAATATTAGTAAACATTCCAGCCAATTAATCAGCACAGGACCCTAGTACTTGGCCAGATACCCTGTCGGGGTTAGATGCCTTCTATAGAGTCACCCTGCTGAAGGATGCTCTCATATTGGCCTCAGAGATCGATACCACATGTCATCAGTGGCCATAGGAGTTAGTTCATGTTTTGCTGGTCAAAACGAGCATAAAGTGCATTGGGCTCATCTGGGAGTGAAGCCTTGTTTTCAGCTATGTCACTTGCTTTCTGTTTGTAGGCACTGCTAGCATTCAATCCCTGGCCACGGCATTGATTCAAGTTTGATCAGGAATTGCCACTTTGCATGTGAGATGGCTTTCCGCAGATCGTACTTGAGGTCTCTTGCATTTAACTTGGTCGCCAGACCTGAATGCCTCTGTTCTAGCCCTTAGCAGATTGTGGATTTCATGGTTCATCCAGGGCTTCTGGTTAGGGAAGATATCAAATGATTTTGTGGGGACACATTCCTTTACAACACCTTTTATAAAGTCTGTGACAACAGTGGTGTATTTGTTTAGATTATCTAATGATTCCTTGAACATGTCCCAGTCTAATGACTTGAAGCAATCCCATAGCTGCTCCTTAGCCTCCCACGAATGCCTCTTCATTGTTGTTATCTCTGGAGCCTTGCTCTTCAGCCTCTGTCTATATGGAAGTAGAGGCAGACAGCTAAATGATCAGGTTTCCCAAAAATGCAGGCTAGGCATTCCAAGTCATAGTTTTGAAGTGGTCAAGTGTTTTGAGACCCCTGGTGCTGCAGGTGATATGCTGAAGATAATTGGGCAGAGATTTCTTCAAACAACCCTGACTGAAGATCCTGATGTTTATTTGAAAGGCTTCAGGGTAGGCTGTTCCTTGTTTGCTAATTAATACATTGTGTGCTTTTTTTAACATGCACTTTTGGTTTGTAAGGTTCAGCCAGGATCACAGCGGAGGGTCAGCACAATCATCAGATATTCCAGTCGGGTGAAAAAATGTGAAACAAGACCATTGTGACTGAGCAAGACAGAGAGTTTATTATAAAACACAGGTCACCCACTTTTGGCTTTCTCTGAATCAGCAGTCCAGTTCATCCCGTGTACCAAGAAGCCCTCAGCTCTTATCAATATATCCAGTGAGTGCAGACTGAGCCATGTCTCCATGAAACACAGAACATATCAATTCCTCATTTCCCTCTGATACAGCAATCTTGCCCTTAGGTCCTCAGTCTTGTTCTCCAGCAACTGCACATTTGCTCAAATGATGCTTGGTAGAGGGAGTTTCATTCCCCTACGTTTCAGCCTGGTTTGCAAACCTCCCCTCTTCCCCTCTTCTGGCCATGGCGATGTACCATCGTCTGCTTAAGGGTGCTGTCCCTGCATTCTAGAAAATTAAGTCTGCTGACTCCTTCAGAAGATTGTGAAATCACTAGTTCGTTAAGATGGTTCAAAAGTACTATGCTTTCAGGGGATTTTCAGTCTATAGATCACAGTGAGTGTAACACAGAAGAAGACAAGACAAAAGGACTGTCTATATAGGGTGAAATACTGTAGCCATTGAAAAGACAATTACGTTTATTTCTCTGTTTAATGTGTTGCTGATGCTGTAAAATGTCCATTCTATCTCTTTGCAATGAGGAATAGAAGGGACATTCACCTAACATTCTCACTGTTTCTGTCTCCACTAATGCTGTCAGATTTGTTAAAATAGCATTGCTATTTTAATGACTATGGATGTCTTGGTGAGTCTCAGAATTAACCTTTATCATTTACATAGATAAGTCTGTTCTCATTAGATCCAAATCCTGATGCACAATAACAGTTTATTGAATCTAGGCCCAAGTTTTAGAATTTTTCTGTTTTGTGTATCATACTGGAAATATAAGGAAATGTAGGTGCTTATTTTCTATTGTGAGTTTTTCTGAATGGTTTAAATGAGATTAACTCACTTCATTATAACCATGGGAGATCTCTTATAACTCAGTTGATTTAGTTCACAAATTCTGCATCCATTCTCTTGATTACTTTCCAACATGAGCAATACTGTTCCATCCAATAATGACATATAATAATGGAAATGTGCTCGATTCAATTATTGTGGGCCAGGACCAGTATTTGCAATGTTTAACTTCAGCCACTAAACAAACGCTCAACTTGTTCAAGATGACACATTATATTTGTCATTGTGTGAGTGGATTTATCGTATAAAGTATTAGGAGCAATTGTTACCACTTTCACCTGAGCCAATATTATAAAAGTTCAAGATGTGTAATGTATTTTGTCCTCTTAAGATAACCTCTCAGACAAAAAATTTAAGCAACTACAGTATATTGGATCAGATTTTCAATCCTTTGTAAACCAGCCCAATAATCTATAAAAACAAGGAAATCAAGATGGCACTTATGAACCTATTGTCCAATAAAAACATTTTTCCGTGTAGAAATAATTTTATATTTGTGTGATTATTGATCATCAGCTTAATTGATACACTTCAGCATGGCAGCATAGCAGCTGGTGTTACGCTTTACAGCACTGGCTGTAAGATTGGGGTTCGATTTCTGCCACTATCTGTGAGGAGCTCGCATGTTCTCCTTCTCACCATCTGAGTTTCCTCTGGGTGCTCTAGTTTCCTCCCACATTCAAAAGACATACAGGTTATGGTTACTGAGTTGTGGGCACGCTATGTTGGCGTCTGAAGTTTGCCAACACTTGTAGGCTTTCTTGCTGATTTGATTGATGCAAATGATAACTTTCGCTGTATGCTTTGATATACATGATAAATAAAGCTAATCTTCTTCTAATTTTGCAATACTTAGAATGCAGAACCTGACTTGCATTATTATTTTAAATTAGAATATTTAAAATAAATATGGAATTATTTTGAATGCATATTAATTTAAATTCATTTTTGTAAGAAAAGAAATTATTTAATTAGTGTTTTAACAATATTAGCTTCTTTATAAGATTAGGGGAGTGTACAGTACAAGTGACTTTGTACCATGTTACGCTAATTTCATGGTTATATTGACCTTGTATTTAACTTAATATCACCCACTTTCAATTTTAATTGTACTTTCAGTAACAATTTAAAACTGAGCTGCAAGTAGAAAGATAAAATCTACCTTGCAGCACGACTAAACAATTTTTTATGCATAATAGCCTGAAAAAATCAATCTGCACAAATATCATACAAAAGGAAAGTAATAACAAATAATAGTTTGAGCGCAGCTGCCTATTCAAACCCAATATGCCATGGATTAGGCTGCATAAACTGTGCATCATGTTCAGGCAGATCAATAGCCACAATATGAAAGTATATTATCTATCCCAAAAAACTGTCAGTAAAGCACTTTCACTTCCATGAGCACAATAATGTAAGTCGAGCATATCTACACTGAGTAGAATAAAGTGCAGCGTGAGCTCTCATTTATTGAATATGATTAGAATCTGATATCAGAATCAGGTTTAATATCACTGCTATGTATCATGAAATTTGTTGTTTTGTGGCAGCATTACATAGCAATACATAATATTGTTTTTAAATTACAATAAGAAATGTACATAAGTTGTGGAAAAAGAGAGAAAAAAAACATTGAGGTAGTGTTCATGGGTTCATTGTCCATTCAGAAATCTGACAGTGGAGGGGAAGAACCACTTCTTGAAACATTGAGTGTGTGGTTTCAGGTTCCTCCTTAATGGTAGCAATGAGAAGGTCACTTGCCCTAGGTAATGATGGATGAGCGATAGATAGATAGGTAGATACTTTATTGATCTCAAAGGAAATTACAGTGTAGCATTCCAAGCACACAGATATAAATATTAGAAGAGAAGTAGAAAGAATAAAATGTTAGTTACCAGAAACAGTCTAACAGGAGGGGGTCATCACTTCCCCAGCTATAGGTTTACTCATTATAGAATCCAATGGCCAAGGGTAAGAGTGACCTCATATATCACTCTTTGGACCCTCACAGTTGCCTTAGTCTATTACTAGAAGTTCTCCTCTGTGGCATGCACAGGGTGAGAAACATTGTCCAAAATTGCCAGGATTTTCTTTAGGGTCCTTTGTTCTACCACAGACTGCAGTATGTCCACTTTGACTCCTATAACAGACTCAGTCTTTCTATTCAGTTTATTGATCCTGTTGGCATCACTCGTGTTGATGCCATTGTCCCAGCACACCACCACATAGAACAGACTGGTAGAACATGTGAAGGAGAGGCCTGCATTCTCCAAAGAACTTCAGTCTCCTCAGGAGGTAGAGGTGACCTTGGCCCTTCTTGTACACAGGAAGTGTTGGTGCTCCACTCAAGTCTGTCATTCAGGTGCACCTCTAGGTAGTTGTAGGTCCTTATCGCATCCATGTCCTCACCAACAATAGTAGCAAAGAGCAATGCAGGCTTAGTCTTCCTAAAGTCCGTCACCATCTCCTTTGTCTTATTGTTGTTGAGCTGCAGATGATTCAGCTTGCACCATTTGACAAAGTCCTCCATCAGGGCACAGTATACATCCTCCCTTTATACTCCCAACTATTGCTGAGTCATCAGAGAATTTCTGCAGATGACATGACTCAGTATTGTATCTAAAATCCGAGGTTCACAGGGTAAACAGGAAGGGAACCAAAACAGTCCCCTGAGTGTCTCCGGTATTGCTTACATTCATGCCTGATACTCATCTCTGAAGCCTCACATACTGTGCTAGTTGGGTAGTCTATTATCCAGGAAACAACGGAAGTGCCAATCTGCATTGAATGGAACTTTTCCCCCCAGCAATGAAGGCTGTATGATATTAAGGCACTTGAGAGATTAAAAAACATAGTCCTCACAGTGCTGCCGTGCTTATCTAAATGAGAGTAGGTAGATGACTCCATCGTTAACTCCATTGTGTTCCTGGTTGGCAAACTGCAGGGGATCGAGGGCTGATCTGACCAGGGGTCAGAGGTAAGCCAGGACTAACCTCTTTGAGGTCTTCATAATAAGCCCTTTTTGAGGCATCACCTGTTGAAGGTGTCCTGGATGCTGAGGAGGCAGCCTTTCAATACCCGGGAGTGAAGCAACCAGTCAAAATACTCTCCATGATACATCAGCAGAAATTTATGAGTGTCTTTGGTGACAAACCAATTCTTAAACTCCTAATGAAGAATAGTTAATGTCATGCCTTCTTTATAATTGCAGAAACATCTTGGGCCCAGGATACATCCTCAGAGATTTTGGCATCCAGCAGCTTGAAAGTGCTCTCCCTTTCCACTTCTGATCCTTCAATGAGAACTGGTGTGTGTTCCCTCGACTTCCCCTTTGAAAGCTACCATCAGCTCCTTTGTCTTACTGACGTTGAGTGCAAGGTCTTTGTTGTGTCCCTGTTCAACCAGCTGATCTAACTCACTCCTGTATGTCTCCTCATCATCTTCTGAAACTATCCCAGTAGTAGTTGTGTGTTGGTAAATTTATAGCAGGGATCTGAGCTGAGTCTAGCCACATTTCTTGGATGTAGAGAGAGTAGAGCCATTTACAGTATATCATATAAGGTTATATCATACTGTCATATATTTATTTTGTTGGAGGTAGCTAAAGAGCAGGTATTTGAACAGAAGGCACATGAAGGCCATTATCACTAAATAATGAGTCTTGCAGTTTTAATGGTCTTATTTTATGGGGCTTTCTTCCTTCAACTGGTGAAAAGTAAGTTGGAGCCTGAATCAGGAGAATTAGGCTGAGCCTGGGGTTTCAGAATTGGAGTAAATGTTTTTGGAGACTGGTGGGTAGCTCAAAGTATTTATAATTCAAATATACAGGTTATTCAAATGCCAACAGCTTATTATTACATATTTTCAAAAATGACAATCAACTACACCTAAAGTGATTAATATTCATTTATTTGCTGAGCCAAATGCAAATGAAGGAGATTAAGCATTAAATTATGAATATGATAAATTATTATTAGATAGCTGGCATCTTTATGATATAAAACATATGTCAATCCATGGGCTTGCATTCAGTTTGCATCTAACCTAGAAACACCCAAAATGTACAGTAAAATTCAAAAACATCACTTGGCTGCAAGACATCTTCTAAATGTATTTTAAGACTGAAACTGTTTTCTGAGTTAACAATGTTCACTATAAGTAAATCAGAATTATTCTCTGATTTAGCTTAGTACAACATTTCTTACAACAACATCTTTGTGGACTACAGAAAGAAGTTCTATCAAAAATCTATTCACCATGTACAATCAAATACCTATTGCACATCTGCACTATAATTCATGGGTCTTCTACATATCGTAACCTCACATCCAAAACATGTTTTTATTATCCCAGATTTGTCTTTCTCGAAGTGGTTTCAACTCCACCCACTTTGTTCTGATATCATTGCCACCACCGTGTCTGCTTTGTACCATTCAGTTAATCCCTGATTGATTCTGGAACTTTCTGCAATCCCATTCATCTCAACTCTGACCTCTCCATTTCTGATCCTCATCTATTCTCCAATTTAAGTCCAGTTTGCTCCTCACCCTATCCAGTCTCCCCCACCTACCTTAGCCCCATCCTTCCTTTCCCCAACCTTCTACATGCCAGCATAATCCTCCCTCCAGAAAATCCCTCCCACCTTCCCTAATTTATTCCTTCTCTCCAATACACATCCATTGTTGTGCTTGAAATCAACTTGATCCTTTCCAGCACTGATTCCCACCATATCTCAACTAACTTCTATACAAGTTCTCCAGCCAAAAGACGTTACCTCCAATGAACTCCATGCCAATTTTCAAGCCCCCAATCCTACCTGTCTGCACACCCTACCATACACTCTGTAGCCTGACCTCAACCAATGCATATTCCTGACTTAAGCCTTTTTCGAGTTCTCAAGCCTTGTTTGTTCACCTTCACTCCTTTCTGCTTCAACAGCTCTGTCTCTATCCTCACAAATCAATTTTGAATTCATGCAAAATTTTTCTGCAAGTTGATAATTTCTCAAACCCTCCCCCAAACTTTTTGTCAATGACCCAACAACCTTCAACCAAAGATCCTTGATTTAGTCTCCCTGATCCTACCCATCCTTTCATAATCTGGATCTCAACTGACCTTTGTTTGCTGTTGAGTTACTGCAGTTACAGGACAAAGGTTTTCCCATCAGGCAAAACCAAATGGGACTCATGCATGAACACAAGAGTTTCTACGCTCACTGTAAATCTGGTGCAACACACACAAAATGTCAGAGGAACTCAGCAGATCAGGAGATCATGAGTAAACAATCAACATTTATGACTGAAAACCTTCAAGCTATAATTGTTAAACTGTTTGATTATTATACAAAAGAATGGGACATGGAAAGTATTTTATTTCTTCTTCAGCAGTATTGGCTTATCTGACAAATTTACAACATGAGCATGGATGCAAAGTTTTGTTTTCTCCATCATTTGATTCATGGAAAAGAACCTACTTATGCAAAATTTATTTCCTATCCATCAGCACCAAAAATTCTTTATAATGATCAAATGTGCAACTCATGAAATATTATTTATAACTTTCTGTATTACTTATGACCTTCAGCCACTTCATCTAATGTTCCCATCTGATCAGGATGTCCAGCAATGAGGGAACAAATCTGTGCCATTTAGATGACAGAAGTCAGTCCTGTGGAAATAGAAAACATATCAGTAACTCCACTTGGTGGCAACTTCGAATGTTCTTAAGTCACAGATTAATAGTTAAAGGAAGAGTATTTTCACTCAGTGTTGACTTAACAATTTGTCTCATTCAAAGGTTTAGAAAGACCTTATTTCAACAATCTGACAATTCCATTTCCCAGATCTGTCATCCTTATGACTTGTTTGGATGAGAGTGCAAACCTCAGGTGTGCTAAAGGGAAAGACATTTTTGATTATGTCCAATAAGAAATGCATTCTGACCATTCAGATGATTTATTTTGAGGGATCTGCATTGCTCATTAAGGAAAGGCTTTCCTGCATTATCATTCAAGCTACATTGAAAACCTCGGAGTCATAGACAGCATAATTTTTTTCCAATCTGGGCAAACTGGTTTCCTCTCAAGCTTAAAGTATCAGTATTAAGCACTGAATGCTCTGCAATTTCAACTAATTTAAACAAAACTCATGTAGCATATCCAATTTCCATGGTTGCCTTAGACAACTGTCTATGTCTAGCAACAGCACCCATTTAGCAGCACCATAGGAACCAGTTTCAAAGGTGCAGATTATAGGCTACTAAGCTTATTTAATGTTTCTGGTGGCTCTTATTTTCTTGTATTTAGCAATTAAGGACACTTTCTGTTTTTTAATCATACAATGAAAATTGCCTGTGTCAGTGACTCCCCAATGATATGCTATGGGCAGGTTTGATTGAAAAATTGAAAGTACATTTATTATCGAAGTATGTATGCAATATACAGCCCTGAGATTCACCTTCCCCACAAACAGACACAAAACAAAGAAAGAAAACCATGCAACTCGCTCAAAGAAAAATCATCAGCCCCGTCCAACCACACGCATGCAAAAAACAAAACAAATTGTGCAAACAGTAACTAAAATATATATGAAATACAAATTCAAAGAAGTCCAGGTGTATTCTGTTCAGCTCAATGATCATTATCTGCAGCCACCCCAATGAAAAGTTACCAGACTAGCAACAAAAAAGATGCAACCAGAAACTAGAAACGCATCATAATGTCGACTACCGCATCCAAACCACAATCCATGTCCATTCTGCCCGAGACCCAGAACTCTGGCACCATCCACTGACAGCGTCGAGAGAGAGAGCAGCCATTTGAATGTAGGGATCTTTCACTGGGAGCAGTGAGAGAGGTCATTATATGCAGATACTTTCCTCTGGCAGCAGCGAGCGAGAGACTGGTAAATGGCACTGACTATCCCCTTGCTTTCCATTCATGCCCCAGAGATTTCAATCTTCCTCTCTGCAAGATTACTGAAAAGTGGAGTTGAACATGGGCCAACATTCTGTCTCCAGGCTTTTGGGCCTTGAAGCCCCACACTTTGCTTGAAGCCTCATAGAACCCTCTCGGAGACAGCAAAGCGCTTGATCTCTCAATCGGCCCAATGATACACCTCCAAGATGCAGGTTACAGGGTCCAACATTTGCAGAACCACATCTGAAAGGAAAAGAAGGTGTAAAAGAAGTGAAAAAAGTAGTTTTGTGAACTGTCTGGGGGATGTCGTCCTTGGTCACATCGTTTGCTGGCACTGTCTTTGCTTGCCATTAAAGCAATTTTACCAAACTTCCTGCAGAACAATCTTCCTCAAGGAAATGGATTGCAACCTGATCAGTGTTGAGCTGAATAGTTTGGAAATCAAATGATCTTAATATTGAAAAAATATCAAAGTTATTAACAAATAATCAAAACTTGTTGTAGAACATCCCATCTGTTTGAATGACAGAAATTAACAAACGATTCTCAATATCTCCTTCCTGTAATTAAAAGGTCAGCATCAGGAGTAACAAAATACTTAAAAAAAATTGCTTCTTGTCTTTGTGACTGTACACTCAGTTGGCACTTTATTAGGTTTCTCCTGTACCTAATAAAGTGGCCACTATTTTTATTTTCATAAGTCTTCTGCCACTGTAGGCCATCCAACTCAAGGTTCAATGTGCTATGGTCTGCTGCACACCACTGTAGTAAGACATGGTTATCTGAGTTGCTGTCACCTTCCTGTCAGCTTGAACCAGTCCGGCCATTCTCCTCCGATCTCTCTCATTTCGGCTGGCATGGTAGTGTAGTGATTAGCACAACCATTTGCAGTGCAGGGAACCTGGGTACATTTCCCGCTGCTCCCTGTAAGGAGTTTCTATGTTCTCCCCATGGGCTTCCACGTTACGCTTCGGTTTTCTCCCACAGTCCAAAGACATACCAGTCATTAGGTTAATTGGTAATTGTAAATTGTCCTGTGATTAGATAGGATTAGATTGGGGATTGCTGGCTCATGGCTCGAAGGGCCTATGCTGAATATCAATAAAATTAAAACTAAAAAGGCATTTTTGCCACAGAACTACCTCTCACTGCATATTATTTTTATTCTTTACACCATACTCTGAAAACACTAGAGACCGTTGTGCGTGAAAATCCCACGAGATCAGCAGTTTCTGAGATACTCAAATCATCCCACAGAGTCAAGTCAAGTCAAGTCAAGTCAACTTTTATTGTAATTTCGACCATTACTGCTGGTACAGTGCATAGTAAAAATGAGACAATGTTTTTCAGGACCATGGTTTACATGACACAGTACAAAAAACTAGATTGAACTATGTAATTAAAAAAAAACACAGAGAAAGCTATACTAGACTACAGACCTACATAAAGTGCATAAAATGCACAAAAACAGTGCTGGCATTACAATAAATAATAAACAGGACAGTATATAAAGCACCTACAAAGTCACTTAGATAACATTTCTTCTACATTCTGATGTTTGGTCTGAACAACAACTGAACCTCTTGACCATGTTTACTTGCTTTTATGCAGTGAGTTGCTGCCACATGATTGGTAGATTAGATGTTTGTATTAACGAGTATCTAATAGGCTGGGCACTGAGTGTATAATGGCATAGCAAATTTACCCATTTTGGAGTCTCATTAAAATGTTGTTAGTAACTTACTACATGTTAACTCTGTAAGATAAAGACATTGATCTCTTTCAAGTAGCATTAAACTAGAGCTATATGTACTCTCTTTCCTGCCGATGTTCTCTTTCTTTCACTGGCCGCTGTACTAACAGTCTTCAGAACTATTGGTTCCAATCCTTTCTACTAGTTTCTCATGTGGGACCTTATCGAAGGTCTTACCAAGCCTATATTCATACATTAGTCATCAATGCATTGTATTACTCTGAAAAATTAAGTCAAATTAGTCACATGGGGTATTTGTCCAACAAAGCATTCTGTGATCAAGCCCTACTCTTCCTAGTGCAAGTGATGTCTGTTTGACTCAAAGGCCAGTTATTGCCTTTCATATCTCTACTGCTCTTTTTGTGCAAAGATGCTGCATTTGCAAAGGTGCCAGCAAAGATTTAAAGGTCTTTGTCGCAGGTCCAGCAATCTCTGATCTTGCCTCCCGTAGCATTGCTGAATACATCTCATCAGAGCCTGGTGATTTATCCTAATTTAGGTCTGCTAAAACATCCAATACTGCCTCCTTTTCAACAATAATATTCCAGAATTTCATGGCTCCCTACAATCCTTTTCTCTGAGTTCTCAATTACTGTGTCTTTTCCATAAGTGTATACAGATGAGGAATGTTCATTTAAGACCTCACCCACATCCTCTGGCTCCAGCTATGGAACTGGCATTTTGGTTCATAAAGATTAGCTAAAGAATAGTCTTATTTGTTATATATACATCAAAACAAACAGTGAAATCCATTGCTTGCAACAGGGACGTACTGAGGCAGCCCACGATTGTTGCTATGCTTCCAGTGCCAACATAGCATGACCACAATTGAATAACCCCAATGTCATGGGGAGTATCAAAAAATTTTACTTTTTCAAAACTCCTCTTACCTTTAATATACTCAAAAATTGCTTTGGAATTTTCATTAATTTTTATCTATCAGTGATATTTTATGGTCCCTCTTTGCCCTCCTGGTTTATTTTAAAAATTAGTCTATTTTCTATTCTTCTGAAGAACCTCCCCTGTTTTCAGGTCTCTATATCTGCTTTTGCTCCTTTCTCCCCTACCATACAGCCCACAGCAGTTCAAACAGCCTCCTTCCAAATAACAATTAGGCATGGTCAACAAATGTTGCTTATGCCTGTGGAACTGGCATCATATTAAACTGTGTACCTTGGAGTCACGAGTGCTCGTCCAATGGAGCCTTCAATCATTTGCTCTGCTTCTTGGCTGCTTGCTTTCTAATGATATTTTGTCTGTTAAAAATTCACAACGTGTTAACTACCTTTCAATGGTATTTTAAAGCTGGTGGATCAAGCAGTCTAATAAGATTAAATTTTGCCACAGGAAATTTTTTTTGAGAGATTTGAATTAGCACATACAAAAAAGTAAAGCAATGCACATTTGTGGAGTAGTAACTTATATTTCAATCCATTCAGCTCTCAATCATTATTTATAGAGTCAGACAATTCACTGTACCAAGAGTGGCAAATTAACATGTGTCTATGCAGATCTAAACAGATTTAATGCTTTCCTATTAATCATTCAATTAGTCATTGACATCAACCTCTTCGAACTGGAGGTCAAAGGATGCTTATTACTACTTTGATTAAAAAGGAGGCAAACAATTTAAAATATGCAATAATTAGCATTAAATTTGTGAACCAATGTTTGTATCAAATATAGTATGATGTGTGCATGTAATAAATGTGAATGGTGCTCGCTCTGATTTTTGTCATCCTGATGAACTGAACAAATAAAAAATGTCACTGCCACTAAAAAAGAAGAGATGATTGATTTCCATGTTGAATCCTTTCAGAGTGTCAGCTTTAGTTCTCTCACTGGGATTTTCTAGACAATAAATTTTAAATCCCACCCAACAGGGTGAATTGTAGTGAGAAGTCTTCCTTAAAGAAATGTGGCTGAAGTCACACACTGTGCTGGTGCTCTGGCTTGAGGCCCAGAAACAGACTTCTAACCCTCCCTGTCGGTAATTAATGTGTTATGGATAGACCCGAAAATCGCTTCAATCTCATTTGTTCTGTTTCTAGCACCACTGATTATTTACACAAAAATAATTGGAAAACTAACAATAAAAAGCTTAATTAACACTATTTGCAACTTTCATTTTCATTAACCTCCTGACATTTCTTACAGACGTGTTCTCATTTAACAATTGATCCAAACAACACAGGAGCATGAACCATTTCCAAAGAGGCACAGTTTCAGAGTATTCTCTTGCTAATGCATGGATGAATTTCCAACAAAAATGCATAAATCTAAAATAAAGATAGACGAGAACTCATAATCTCATGCATGGTACTCTTTCCAATTAGCTCTTTTTGGTGATGTGGTTTACATGTCTCATTTAGCAAATTACAAATGCACAATCTATCTTACTAGCAGTTTTAGAAGCACCCTAATATTTCCAGATCATTTCCTGGTTGTTTGTGTGGGTTTAAGTATTAGTGCTTTGGGATGTAAACAGGCATTAAGAACTAAGTAAGGAAACATATGCCCGGGCTTTTCTAACCAAATCAGAATCAGGTCTAGTATTACTGGCATCAACAAGCTAAAATTGATCATCAAAAAAAGAAAATTACTCAAAAATCAGGATAACTTTTTAGCTGCATTCAAGCTTCTTAATGTCCTTCTTAATCACTCCTAGTCCAAGTCAGCACATATTGAGTATAACATCTGTTACATATTGCATGGAACAAGAACTACAACAAAGTAGAATGATTAAATGTTTTAACTAAGTCACGTTAGTGATGGTGCACATCAAGGTGCCTTAGTAAACATTATTGCAATAGAATATGCAAGGGGTGATTGATAGGTTCGTGGCCTAAGGTAGAAGGAGATGAGTTATACAGCTCTCATTACATGCAAATGCAGGTCAACTCTTTGAGTGATTATGCAGAAAATTTGAAGTTAATAACTCATCTCCTTTTACCTTAGGCCACGAACCTATCAATCACCCCGATGAGTTATTAACTTCAAACTTTCTGCATAATCACTCAAAGAGTTGACCTGCATGTGCATGTAACGAGAGCTGTATAACTCATCTCCTTCTACCTTAGGCCACAAACTTAACAATCACCCCGCTGTGGACCTTCCTGGAGGTCCAAGATCCGTATGCTCCATGACCGCTGGACTAAGTGCGTAAATGTAGGAGGGGACTATGTTGAAAAATACATGTGCTAGGTTTTCTAAAATTTACTCCTTCTATCTTAGGCCATAAACTTATCAATCACCCCTCATAGAATATAGAACACTACAGAACACTACAGGCTTTGGCTTACAACTTATGATGTTGTGTTGATCTTTTAACCTGCTCCAAGGTCAATCTAACCCTTACCTTCTACACAATGCTTCACTGTTTACTATCATCTATGTACCTGTATAAGAGATTTTTAAATGCCCTAATAAATATTGGGCATAAAAATACTGACATGATAATAGGAATAAAAGAAAAAGATCTCCAACAGCTTGGATAATTTTGGGAAGCTGATTATTTCAGTTTGAAGACAACCATGAAGAAGTTCCTGAAGGAAGTGTCCCAGGCCCAAATGTGATTAATTCTGAGAATGTATGCAGTCACAGACATCCCACCTCTCCCGGAAGTTGCAGGGATCTCCCACAAATTGATAGCAGCTCCCTGACACCTGGAAACTTCATATATTATCCTGGTCATCAATTTTTTTGAGAGCGGGCCAGTGGGGTTGGGGGGGGGGAGGTGTTTGTGTGTGTGTGTGTGTGTGTGTGTGTGAGAGAGAGAGACAGAGAGAGAGAGAGAGAGAGAGAGAGAGAGAGAGAGATCAAAAATAATGACAGTCTTGCTTGCTGCGCTGTTTACAACAGTGACTTTTCTATTGCCCACGGTGGGTTAAAATGCAACAGACATGTTGAGGTGAGTTTAACAGGTGTCATTCGTTTATTAGCATAGCTAACGTTATTTAAACTAGCTGGCTAGCTGCTAAGGAACTACTCTACTACAGACACCCCATCTCTCCCCGAAGTTCCGGGAGTCTCCCGCAAATTGATGCCCTGAAATGAGTTTTTGCAGGGTGGGGTGTCTGTGTTCATCAGTGAAGAATATTGCATTCCATTTGTAGCTTATTAGAAAATGAAGCCATGCATGCCTGAAGGTTGAAAATCCTGTCAACATTTGGGTATAGATCAACAAGTGGAAAGTACCATTTACACCTTACAAATGCAGGCAATGATCACCTTCAAACCGTGGAAGTCAAACTGCCTGCTCTTGGCATTCAATGTTATCATCATTGCTGAATACACAAATCATTTGGGATTTCCAAGTTCATTCAAAAGCATGAAGATTTGACAGAAGGACAATCTAGGGCAAGGACTTTTGAAGTTCTATGCCAGCTGTTTCATTATTGTGTCTTGTTTTACACTGAAAACACGTTGAATTTCATGGAGTCAGGCCAAGTCAAAATGTCACCACACAAGGTTTTGCCAGGCAGATTCTGGATGTTTTTGTTCACAAATCCAGCATTTTGCAGAATTAAGTGCATGAAATCAGCTACATATATGGTTGCTAAGCTGCTTTCAGGAAGTTTCTGCCCAGTGCAATGGCATTACATTAGCTGTTGATCAGTTCTCTAGTACTAAACCTGCTTTGAACAGTTAACTACGTATGCATAATTAGGCATCTATGTATTTTTCATTTATACTTATGTGGAAGTCGAATCCGGATAAACTCACTCAGAGACTGTATAAGTATAGACCCTTTAATCAAAGTCACTGGGGCACTTTGGTTAGTTTCTCAAACAGGAACAGTCTGTGACTGTTCCTGCTTGGTCCACCAACTAACTGGCAGTTCCTCTTGCAGGGTAGATATAGTTCCTCACATACACCCACACAGGGCAGGCTGGAGCTGGTCTTATCGACGTGCACGACAGAACAGAGAGACAAATCACAGAATAGATATACAGTAGTTGCTCACATACACAGGACAGGCTGGAGCCGGTCTTATTGACCTGCATGACAGAACAGAGAGACAAATCACAGAATAGATATACAGTAGTTGCTCACATACACAGGACAGGCTGGAGCCGGTCTTATCTATGCACATGACTGCACAAAGAGACAAAGACCTTGGAGCACTAACTGCCTAACTACAAGGAGAAACATTGCTCAGCATTGAATAGCAAGATTAGCATACCTGTTGATCATCAGTGGTTTCTTGCAGAAAAACAGGCAGCTATGTTTAGCATGCCATGTTAACCCTTTACATACTTGATCACATATAAACATTGGTATAATCCACCTTGGTTATGTCATGACTTTGACTCAACAGCATCAGATATCAAGTTAGGATGCTCCAGTTCCCCAGAGGATGGCTTACTGCTGCTGTCCCTTTAAGACTGGATTATTGTTTGCCACATTCCTTCATGGGAAGTCTGTCCTCAAAGGCCCTGTGCTGAGTGCTTAGTGCCCAATTGTATGAGTTCCATTTCTAGTAGTATGGTTTGTGGTTTTACTTGAGTTGTTCTGTTTATTTCAAGTCTGAGATAATTCTGGACTGTACTCAATGCTTGGGTTCACCATTATCTGTAGCCCCCTTGTTAGAGGTAATTGGTTTATATTCTTTGAGTTGATGAGTGTATTTCATATGTCTTCTCCTTTGGACTTTAAATATAATTATATTATTCTTAGGTACATCATCTGATGATATGTCTCCTTGAAAAATAATGAAGACAAATAGTTTTTGCTAGTTTCCCCAGGTATCACTTAGGTATCACCATTTCCATCCAGAATATAATTTTTAATCTATGTCTCTGCATGTTAATATTTTGTTTTCAGGTAAAGATAATTAAACTTCATGTTTTTTCTTTGCCTCTGTATTTGAAGTTTTAAACTCTCTTAATCTTCTTGCATTCCCAAGTCATGAGATTCTCTGGCATCTATTTACAAGGTGCAACTTCTCATTTCTTCAAAATTTTCCTTAACTTATGACGTCCCATTAGCTGCTTAGTGGATTTTTTTTTCCCCAAGCATCAGTGGAGAAACTGTCAAACATCACTGTTGTTGGATCCTGGTGTTTAAATACAAGGTTCTATTAGAAGTGTTATGTACCCCGTAACTGGGTCACTTACCAGCAAAGATAGAGAGGTCTGTTGAAGTCTGACGGTACTATTTTTAACAGTATTTATTGATAAAATACACAAAAATAATATCAATGCAAACATACAGACAATATATGTCGTCAATACTAAATTTAAAAGCGCGGGTATAATAATAATCAATAAGAAATAGCTCTATCATTGTCTAGCGGATAATGCATTGTCCAATGGAAATATAAAAGTCATTCAAGTTCATTCAAGCTGCAGGCTGCGGGTTGGAGTCAAGAGAGAGAGTTTAAACTTGCCCATTCCTTTTATGATGTCAATCCTTCGAGAGTCGTTGGGGGCTGATTTCTCCTTTGTGTTAGCTAAAGCCGTTCTTCCATGGCAAGACCCCCAATTCCGAGGCAAATGGAAAAGGACGCACGTGGGCTTCTCTACCGGCTTTCGCTATTACGCTGTTACAGGAGTTCTAGCGTTTCTTCTGGTGAGTCTAAAGGGGCTGCTCCCCAGACCCTCTTTTATCTCCACTCACGGGGTCTCAGATGTCACTCAGGGTGGAATGATGCCATCCCCCAACCAGCCCAAGTTGCCTGAGGGCTTCCACGAAGCATAGTACTCAATACACAATTCCGTCTCCAAGAGACAATGACCTTTTCCATGGCTTTGTATCGCTGGGGACCAGCAGATTCCAAACATCTCTCATTTCCTGGGTCTCCTGCCCTAACTTAATAGCGATCTTGTGATTCTCAAAAAGGAGAGGGCCACGGGCGTAACACCCCCTTTCTTCAACGCATTTTTTACCATCAGAAAAAACGAAGTAATACAGAGTCTTACAGGATTTTAGAATCTAACACAATACCAAAGTTTTTTTCTGCAGAGTAATACAGTTATACATTCAATTCAGCATCTAGATAGTTACTGATTACATTGTCACTTCCATTAATATCTTAACATCTTGTACCTTACTAAAGTCTTGTAGCATCAGACTCCAATTTAATAACCACCTATTTTTATTTCTTATTTTCTTTAGCAAACAAAACTAAAGAGTTGCCTTTATTATTCACATGTTTTGTCGAAATCCCTTAAAACCGGCTGCTGCTATTTAAAAATGGTGACCACATTAACCGTCACCTCTTTTCCGGTTAATTCCCATGTGGGGAGCTTGGGCATCCTGGCGAAATAGGCTTTCATCTGCTCCTTCCATAGGAGTTATTTTATCAAAAATGTGTTTCAAACTTAGACCATCTTCTGAATTTCCACCCAATTCTTTAATTTTACGCAAGTTGCTAGTTTTCTCGTTGGGACCCTTCAGGCTATTAGTTTTCAGTTTAAACTCTTTGTTCAAACAGCATTTCAAATTCTGTCTTTTCACACCACACTCTGGAATAACAATAGTGTGTGGGGCCCCTTTACCTTCCAACTCAACCTGTAATTGATTCACAGGCTTTGTGGTACCAAACCATTGTTGCTGTGGCCTGGTTGTTTTTTCTGATATCTGTCCAGCCCTTAAATTTTCTTCATTCAATTTGGGAACTACATATTTTCCTTTTCCTTCAATAATAATATTCATCTCACCACCTTTGATCTCCTCACTAACCTTTAACACACCTTCGAGCACAAACACCTGGGAACTCTCACTTCCCACTATTACCAAGGTTAACTCTTTCTTCACTGAACTAAGTCCATCTGACCCACAAGGACTGCATTCCTTTTCAACTGAATCAAATACCTCAGACTTTTTCTGAGCTCCATTACCAGGTTCAGTACCATGTGCATCCACATCTTGGACACACTCAAACGGGACATTTGCCTCTTCCAGGCTTTCAATACCCGTACCCAGTCCAAATTCTAAATTCCCCTGATTCTCCCAGCTACTCTCTGGGCAACTCCTTTCTGGAGTAAACTCAACCCCGTGGGCTGAAACAACCTCATCTGCCAACCCAGCAGACTTCTTCAAGGTAAGGGCATCCTTTTCATCTAGGGCTGCCCTCATTTCATTATCAGGAACACCTTTAGAATTTTCAACTTCTTCAAACAGTTCTGCCAAACCAGACAGATCATCCATGTCCAACTCTGGACCTTTTAACAGCTCTATCTGTTTCTCATCTTTATTTTGTGCCTCTAGAACTTTTCTCCTCGCTAAGGGCAGGTCTACCTCCTCTCCCTTACTCTCTTTCACTTTCCTGTTCTCCGTTTTCCCACCTTCCTGGTACAGGGTCAGTAAAAACATCTGGGCCAAATTGATACTGGCCTGATTTAAACTGCTCTCTGTCTCAGCTGCCTTTCTCGACATGCTGCGAGTGATCGCGCATGCGGGATAGATCTTGGAACCTAGGGGCGGGACCGCGACACTCACCGGCCGGCTCGTCATCGTCATTGCTGACCAAACCTTACCACCGGCTAAATCATTACCAAGAAGGACGTCCGCGTCAGTTCTCGGGAATTCTGAACACACCCCTATTTCAACTGATCCAGATACCAGCTCACAATCCATAATGATCCTAAGCAAGGGCACCATTTCCGTCCCTTTTCCTATTCCTTTCACAGTTACCATTCCTGTCTTGTGACCAAAATCCAGTACCTTACTGCTAATCAATGATAGTTCAGCCCCCGAGTCTCTCCAGATCCGTACTGGAACTGGTGTGTCTCCCTCCCTCACAGACACGGTTCCGTTTGACATACAAGTCTCAGATCCTTCTCGTACTCTGTCTACCTGGGGCTCTCTTGTCGATTTACTGATTACCACGGCACATCCAATAGGGATGGCTGCTTTCCCTTTTCCTGTCTCTTTCCTCGGAGCAAAGAACCTAGATGCAATATGCCCCCCTTTCCACAATTTAATCAGGTCAAGCCCGGAAATCTCTGGCCGTCTTCCCTTCCCCCTCAATCTTACCACTAGCTCCCGGCAGGACCTCTGCCTCAGCCGGCGGACTTTTTCTATCGTTCCCACGGTCTCTCTGGGAAGTTTTATTCGAGGAAAACTTTGTCTTGTGGGTTAGGGCATATTCATCTGCGAACCTAGTAAATTCTGAGATGGACTTATTCGGCTTCTCATTCATATACATCTAGATATCCTCCGAAATACAACCTTTAAATTCCTCAATCAGAATTAACTCCCTGAGACACCAAAAATCCTCTTCCACTATTTCTGTTGTACAGCAACGGTCCAAGAACACACCCTTCTCATAGGCAAACTCGGTATACATCTGATTCCACCCTTTCTTTAAATTTCTGAACTTTTGTCTCTATGCTTCAGGTACTAATTCATAACTCTGGAGAATGGCCGCCTTTACTTTGTCATAACTCTCCACCTCTTCCTCCTCCATGGACAACGCTGTATATGCTCATTGTGCCTTCCTTTTTAACACACTTTCTAACAGTGCCACCCACTGATCTTTGGGCCACTTCTGATTCACTGCCACCTTCTCAAAAAGCAAGAAATAACTATCAACATTCGTCTCCTTGAACGGAGGTACTCACCTCAACTCCCGACTGACATTAAACCACTCCTCTCGGTCTGACCCTTGATCTCCTCACTCTTGCCTTAACTTCTCCATCTCCATCATGTTTCCTCTGTTTCTCTGCCTCCCTCTCCTTCTTGGCTCTTTCCTTTTCTTTCTCAGCTCTCTCCCTCTCTTTCTCGGCCCTCTCTCTCTCCTTTTCAGCTGCTTCCAGCTGTTTTAACTGAATTTCATGCTCCCTTTGTTTCTCAGCCCTGTCCTGCTCCCTTTTCACCCCTAACTCCTTTAGCTGGAGTGCATGCTCCCTTTGTTTGTCAGCCCTTTCTTTCTCTCTCTCTTTCTCTTTCTCGGCTTTTTCTTTCTCCTCCTCAGCTGCTTCCAGCTGCTTTAACTTAATTACATGTTCCAACCTTAATTTCTCCAACTCTAACTGAGCCGTCCCACAAGCTGGTACCTTTTCAGGGATATTTTCCAATACCTCAGCTGCAAACACATTCTTCCCAATATAATACTGAGTTATTGTCCTTCGCACCTCCTGCTTTTTCATGGACAACCTCACCTCTGCGAGGTTTAGTCCTTTCGCCAGATTTATCAAGTCCGATTTGGCGGCTGCCTCTAGCGCCTCTAGAGTCGGGTTTTCTATAAATTCCTCCACGTCCCTCTTTGCTGGTTTCCCGTCTGGCTACCCGCGTAACCAGATCCAAGTCTGGACTTAAAAGGCCGATTCTCTGGCCCTCCAATTTAGTATCAAATCTTGAGACGAGGCCCCAAGTTGTTACAAACCCCATAACTGGGTATCTTACCAGCAAAGATAGGAGTATCCGTTGAAGTCTGATGATACTATTTTTAACAGTATTTATTAGTAAAAACACACAAAAATAATATCAATGCAAATATACAGATAATATACATCATCAATACTAAACCAAAAAGTGCGAATATAATAATAATCAATAAGAAATAGCTCTATCATTGTCTAGGGGATAATTTATTGTCTGATGGAAATATAAAATTCACTCAAGTTCATTCAAGCTGCAGTCTTTGGTTGGAGTCAAGAGAGAGAGTTTAAACTTGCCCATTCCTTTTATGATGTCAATCCTTCGAGAGTCGTTGGGGGCTGATTTCTCCTTCGTGTTAGCTAAAGCCGTTCTTCCGTGGCAAGACCCACCAATTCCGAGGCAAATGGAAAAGGACGCACGTGGGCTTTTCCACTGGCTTTCGCTATTACGCTGTTACAGGAGTTCTAGCGTTTCTTCTGGTGCGTCCAAAGGGGCTGCTCCCAAGACCCTCTTTTATCCCCACTCACGGGGTCTCAGATGTCACTCAGGGTGGAATGATGCCATCCCCCAACCAGCCCATGTTGACTGAGGGCTTCCACGAAGCATAGTGCTCAATACACAATTCCGTCTCCAAGAGACAATGACCTTTTCCGTGGCTTTGTATCATTGGGGGCCAGGAAATCCCAAACGTCTCTTTTTCATTTCCTGGGTCTCCTGCCCTGACTTAATAGCGATCTTGCAATTCTCTAAAAGGAGAGGGGCACAGGCGTAACAGAAGTCAGGAATGAGGCAGAAAACATGTTGCTTCATGATTGTTTAATTAAGCAATGATAGAACAAAGAGAACAGAAATGGAACAGTGGCAAGGGTCTGCTACTTAAAGAAGAGAGAAACTAAAAGATGGCACCTAGTGTAAAACAGCTACTTTTCTACCCAAAGATAAGAAAAAATTTCATTCAATGCTGCAGGTAAGAGATAGACAATTGGAAAGTACTTAATCAATACTGCAGTAAAAATAATCAATAACAAAATACTTTGTTATATAACACTTAATAAAGAACATAAAAGCTTCAGAATTACATTTTGTATAGTTACTAGTCATATCAATCTGTAATGAATATAAAGGCCACCGAAAATACAAGCTGAGAATTAATTAGTAAACTGCAAAGAAAATCACAATTAAAATTAAACAGTCAGATCTAACACTGCTTTCTAGCATTGTAATTTTATTATCTCTAAAATCTATCCTTATTCCTTTGATATTGGATTTACTACACTTTGTTGACTTAGCTTTCTTTGTTGTGTGATGCCCCCTCACTGGCAAGGCTGGTCTACATTGCAAGCACTCCACTTGCTTTGTAGGGAGAGTATTAAGAAGTTGCCAACCAGAAGTCTTGAATGCCTATCATCCAGTGGACCTGACCTCACACATCATAGATGCTGGAGAGGCTGGTCCTGGTTCACTTCAGACACCTGGTCAGATAAGACAAAGGAGCAGAAGTCGACCATTCCGCCCATCGAGTCTGCTCCGCCATTTCATCATGAGCTGATCCAATCTCCCCATTCCCCCGCCTTCTCACCATAACCTTAGCCCTCAATCCCCTACAGTTTCCCTTCCAGGAGCACATTGGAGTCAACTATGCTTGTCATCTACCTGCTGAACAGAGCCTACTCGCAGTTGGATAAGGAGGACAACACTGAGGTTCAAATTTTTTTGTTCCCCGAGTGCCTCCAATACCATACAGCCTGCTTTGCTGGGATAAAAGCTCCATTCAATGCAGGTTGGCACTTCCATTGTATCCTCGGTAATAGGCTACCTGACTGGCAGGCCACAGTTTGAGGTTTCAGAGATGTGTGTGTCAGAGGTGGCTATAAGCAACACTGGGGACCCACAGGGGAATGTATTGGCTCCCTTCCTGTTTGCCCTGTATATCTTAGATTTCAGATACAACTCGAAGTCATGTTATCTGCAGAAATTCTCTGATGACTCAGCAATATTTGGCTGTATAAAGGGAGGACAGGAAGATGCATACAGGACACTGGTGGAGGACTTTGTCAATGGTGAAAGCTGAATTATCTGCAACTCAACATTAGTAAGGCAAAGGAGATGGTAATGGTCTTTAGGAAGACTAAGTCTGTATTGTTCCCTGTTACTATTGATGGTGAGGATGTGAATATGGTGAGGTCCTACAAGTATCTGTGGGTGTGCCTGGATGACAGACACAGAGGCTATGTATAAGTATGCCAGAGTTGCCTCTACTTCCTGAGGAGACTGAGGTCCCTTGGAGTATGCAGGCCTCTCCTTCACATGTTCTACCAGTCTGTTCACCAGTACAATCCTCTATGCAGTGGTGTGCTGGGACAATGGCATTAACATGAGTGATGCCAACAGTCAATAAATGATTAGAAAGGCTGGGCCTGTTATATGAGTCAAACTGGACACATTGGAGGCCGTGGGAGAATAAAGGACAGTATGCAAAATCCTGACAATTCTGGACAATGTTTCTCACCAGCTGTATGTAACCTTGACCAAACAGAGGAACAGCTTAAGTAATAAACTCAGACAACTGCGCTGCTCCAAACAGCGCTATATGTGGTCATTCTTACCCTCGGCCATTAGGCTCTATAATGAGTTGACCTATAGCCGGGGAACTGATGACCCCTTCCTCTTAGACTTTTTGAAGTAACTTATTTTTTATTCTCTCTACTTTTCTTCTAATATTTATATCTGTGCATTTGTAATGCTACTGAGACACTAATTTCCTTTGGGATCAATAAAGTATCTGTCTAACTATCTATCTCTTCTCTTGAAGTATAACAGTCCATGGTTCTACCAAAATATTAACCAAATAACAATGAAAGTTAAGTGATGTATTTCGAAGTTTGACTGGCATCTTAAAGGTGACAAGCATAACTGTTCTCTCTTCTCCAAAGATGCTGCTTGACTTGCTAAGTTTCTCCATCATTTTATGTGTTGCTCAATATTTCTGGCATCTACATTTTCTTTGTTTAAAAAAAGTGACAATTGGTAATTTTCCACATGTTTTCCCTTTCATCTTGATACATTAAAAAGTTGAAAAGCCCTGTAGAAAGCTCGCCAAAATGCGGCAGTAAATCTTATAAATTATGACCCATCATTCCCACATTGTTAGAGAGAGTGAATGTTTAATGTTATGATGGAAGAGGCAAAGCAAATGTGTAATATTTCCCTTGGAATTACTGAGTTTCTTGATGTTGAATATACTTTCAGTCAGAAAAGTGGATCCAATTTCGTCAAATCCATAATTGGTATCTGTTAAACACTGGGAAGTCTTTGCAAAGGCAGCTGATGAGTTATTTGTCACCAGAGATTTGGAGTCAGATCTGGTGTCATATCTATGATATTTATGTGGTTGCTCCTGTTCTATTTTTGACCAGTTATTGCCTTCAGTGTTAATGATTAAGGAATCCAATGATGATAATATTGATACCAAAGGGAACTTATTAAAGATCATATAAATTCTTATCAAAAGTTACCCTAACTTTTTCTTAGATGTTTCCTTATTTCTTCCTTCTGTTCCATATTCTTTTAGTAGATTTGTTTGCAAACCTATCTTGTTTTGCTGGATTTTTGATTATTTATTAGAATTAGGATAGTTATAATTCCTACAATTAGCCAGTCTGTGGATTAAACTAATGGCTTACTCTTTTGGCAAATGCACAGAGCACATGCAATGTATATTGCAATGCTGATGTTTACGTCAATGGTCTGTGGCTGAGAGTCAAATTACTAGGAATGAACATCCTCGTCAATCCTGGTTCAACAGGATTGAACTATGGCTAAGAGAGTACCCCAATGGCTCTTCTTCATCAAGAGACTCTGGGAGTGAAACCATTTATTGTCACATATTTATGTCACTTTTTACATACTGTAGAAACAATTCTGTCTGGATGCATCTGCATTGGTATGGCAATTGCTCTGCCTTTGACCTCAAGAAACTGCAAAGCATTGTGGACACAGCACAGCAGATAATGAAAACCAGCCCCCCCTCCATGGACTCCTGACAACATTTCTTGTTGCCTTAGAGGAGCAACATAATTGAGGACCACAACTGTAACTAAAATACTTTTGAAACTTGTCCTTTTCTGATTCGGCAGCAAGAAGCATCCTCAAATAAAGGAGGAACTGTACATGTAATCAAAGTTATAAACACTCTTTTGTTAGAGTATTATTTAAAATAAATGCAAATAGAAAGGAAAATAGTGAATTAAGTAGAAAGAGACAAAATGATATGTATCAAATAATTACTTTGTCATGTTATACAATGTACTACCCGAGGGAACCACAAGTGTCCAACAGCTTTTGCAGTCTTGCTTTCTCTTTGTCCTTGTCTCTACTCTAGCTCTTGGCACCTGGTCTAAAAGAAGATTCTCATTTGCAGAAAAATTGTCCCTCTTTATGCCGCTCAAGACCCTTCACCCTAATGCTTTCCCATGGGACAGTACCAGCTTCTGTAGAATATCTTCCCTTTCACAAGCAAAAATGTTTTTTTACTCTCAAGGCTGCAGATGAATACTCACACTAGGTTCTTAAAGCATTACTACTGACTGTTTTCCTTATACTTTTCTCAAAACATTCCGACACTTACGAGCAAGATTAACATCATTTTGTCATACAAATTCTCATTTGGTTATGCATTTTAAAGGTTCATTTTATTATCAAAGAATGTATGCAGAAACCAATTCTGAGATTAGTCTTCTCCAGATAGCCATAAAATGCAGAAAAACCATAGAAGTTGAGGACCCTGCCCTCCAGCATGAAAAAGAAACAAAACTCACAAACCTCAAACCCCCAATCTTTCTCTTGCACAAAAACTAACAGATTGCCAACTGGGACATGGTAGCTAAAACTTCAAACTCATAACCCCTCAGCGCTTCTCATGCAAAAAAAAAGTGACAATAACATCTAACACCCAACCCCTCCCTCATCCAAAAAAGCAACATATCGCCCACCCACCAATTGGCAACAAGAATGAAAACACAGAAGAACTGAAGGAGACCAATGTGAACTACAGTCCACACCAATAATCACATATGTCCAGGAATTTTGAAAACATCGGAGGAGAGCAACAGTTTAAATTAGTTCTTGTAATGGGTTTCTCAACCGACCACACCAAGGAGGAATCAGAATTAACGTCTTTCTTACACGACCAAACCTTCTGACTTCTTCCCATCAGCGAGAAGATATTAAAGACTGAAAGCATGTACCATCAGGCTCAAAGACATTTTCCATTTACTGTTGCAAGGCTATTGAATGGGCCCCTTCTAAGATAAGATGGAGTCTTGACCTCACAGTCTGCCTTGCCATGGCCTTAAACTTCACTGTCTAGCTGCACTACATTTGCAATTGTAACACAGTCTTCTGCATTCATTTATTGCTTTTCCCTTGTACTAAGTGATGTAATAATCTGCATGGAGAGTATGCAAAACAAAGTTTTTTTCTGTCCCTTGGTACATATGACAATAATAAAATCAGTCCTTTGATTAATTTACCTCTGTGCATTTTGTCTTACCCTCTGATACGATGGTATTGGTACAATTGCACTATCCCTCACTTTTTTCTCTTGTTATCTTTTTACAAGATGTTAAAAACAGCAGAATTTAGTTACGTTTTCCATTGCTATCACTGTAATCCCCTGCGATATCTGTACACGCATGACTCAGTACTGTCTATATCTGCACTTTTTTTTGAAGTTATGTGAACTACAGTTTGTCATTTTTTATAAGATACTAATTCCGTTTTGTTTCACCATTTTACTCAATTGCTTTGTAAACCTATTTATTTTAAGATATTATAGATTTGTCTGTCATATGTTCTCCTTTTGAGTTCATTTAATTTCTTGTTGCTCATTGCTCTCCCTTTAAATAATTTGCCATTGCCTTTTTACCCTGACCACCAGAACACTAGTTGATGTGAAGTGTTCTCAATTGGTAAGCAATCTTCTCTTGAAGCACATTTCCTGCCCTGCTACCTCTAAACGTATAGCTTTATTTATTAATTGTTATTCTGCAGTAAAATCAGATACAGTGTTTTTGATAAAAGGAAAACAACTTACTTTCAGCAATTTACTTACAACAGATAATCCTCCACATATAGCACAATGTAGTTTACATGTCACGATTTTCTTCACTTCCATAAATTATAATGCCACTTTTATAAATTGGTTCAGGATGTGTATTCTTCATCTATTGTACCCCTCTTTCAGTGTTCTAGCAGCTCCCACTGATGACTGTGCACTCACCCCACCCAACATTCTCATCCCCACCTTCCCAACTTCCTGAAAGTGCTCTAAGGTACTAATAATAGAGTACAAAGGTTCATTTTATTATCAAAGTATGCATGTACAACTCTGATATTTGTCTTCTTCAGATAGCCATGAAATACAGATGTCAACCCCCTTCCCCCCACATGAAAAATAAGCAAGCCCCCCCCCCCACCTCCTCCTCCGCACAAAAACTAACAGGTTGCCCAACCAGAAAACGGCAGTCAGAACAATAAAAACCCAAATCCCTCAACCCCACCTCGCGAAAAGCAGCGACAATAATATCAACCCCCCCCCCGACTTTCTCCCTCCCAAAGAAAAGCATCAAACCCCCAATCTCCTTTCTCACACACAAAAACTAACAGGTCACCCACACAGAAAAAACAGCAGGAGCATCGGACTACAAGTCCCCCAACTTCTCCCTCACACAAAAACTAACATATTGCCCACCCAGAACCCAAACCCAAAACCCGCCAATGGGCAACAAGAAAGGAAGCACAGAAAACTGAAGGACAGCAATACAGACTGCAGTCCAATAATCAAATAAGTCTTGTAATTTCAAAAACATCCTCCCATCAGCCTTGGGGAGGCTGCTCTAATTCTCTATGCCAAGAAATGAAAGTATATATGTTTATTTCTTTTTGCCCTTCTTAATTAGTGTGGAATTTTCCCATCATTGAAATGTTCCCACAACCTATAGACTTTCAAAGACTTCATCTCATGCTCTCGAGATTTATTGCTTATTTATTATTATTTCTTTTGTATTTGCACTCTGTTCTTTGCACATTGGATGCTCAAATTGGTGAGGTCTTTCTGTTATGGATATTATTTTATGGATTTATTGAGTATGGCACCAAGAAAATGAAACACAGATTTTTATGTGGTGACATCCATGCACTTTGATAATAAATTTACCTTGAACTGTCTCAGAAATGTCTTGGCTGCTTTTAGTGCATTCTTCATCTTTCCATTGGATTGTTGACAATATGCTAAAGATAGTGTATAAATAGATCTTCATGTTGCAACAAATCTTGCAAACGTGTGTGCATTTTGAGCAATGATATCTGGCAAACTGAACTTTCAGCTTGTGAATAGTGGCCAAAGCTGGGATTGAGTCCTTTCCCAGGAAGTTGGGAAGATGATTAACCATCTCCAACTCAACTGGAAAAGATCGGCTACTATCTCACTCAAGACTTATCCGTCCCTCATATTCTTTTTTTGTAATTTATTTTTTTATTGAAGTTCATCATCAAACAAACATTTCCATAAGATGTATTTCAGACATTGTACATATATATCATATAATCAAATATATCACAAATCTCCACAAAGTATTTATCTGAGATATACACTTATAGAAAAGAGTGGAGAGAAAAAAACAAGCAAAAAGAAAGAACTATGTACAAGTAGGGAGTGATTTTTTTTTACAACAGATTCATTGATTTATGAGAATAAAATCAGGCCTATGAGGCATTATGTAGTTAAACCATTTTTCCCAGTATGAATCAAGTTGTTCCAGCTTATGGTTAACAGATGCTGTTATCTTCTCCATTTTGTAAATGCCCATTGTAATTTCCATCCATGTATTTAAAGTTGGGCTCTCCTGTGATAACCATTTCTTAGTAAGCATCTTTTTACCAGCCACCAACAGTATATTCATTAAATATTTATCTTTTTTCAAACATTCTTGAGGTATATATGCAAAATATATGGTCTTACTCTCTGAGGGTATTTCACATTTAAAGATGTCTTGTAGGGCATTGTGTATCCCCCTCCAATAGTTTTTGATAACTGGGCAGTCCCAAAAAATATGATAATGATTTGCAATTTGATTTCCACAATTTCTCCAGCAAACAGGGAGGTTACTATCATAATGGGATTTCTGAGGGGGTGTAATAAAATATCTTATCAAGTTTTTCCATCCAAAATCCCTCCATTTCTGTGAACTGGTACACTTCCATTGATATCTCCATCTCGTTGTCCATTCTTCCTCAGATATAATTATCCCTCCTTCCTTCTCCCATTTTGTTTTAATGTATGAAGTCCCATGTGTTTTAAGATTTGACAACCCCTTATACATGCTTGAAATGATTCTACTACCATTATCTGAATAATATGCCTTTCTAAAGAGTTCTATCAAGCATGTATTTGCCTTGGTTACATTTTTAAATGCCTTATTAACATATTGTCACATCTGTAAATACTGATAAAAATCTGGTTTTTCTAATAAGTGTTCCTCTTTAAGCATTTCAAAATTGAACAGTGTTCCTTCTTTCATTATGTTGCAAAGAACTGTTATTCCTTTAGCTGTCCAGTCCTTAAATCTAGCATCCAATTTATTTGGTGTAAAATCAGAGTCATATGCACACCATTTAAGAATTGCTGTATCTCCCTCTAGATTATATTCTTTTATAATAGTTTTCCATATTTTAAGAGTCAATTTCACCCATGAGTTATCAATAGTATTTATGTACTTTTGCAGGTTGTTATCTGCCAAAATTGCTTGTATGGGGATGGGAAGAACCCGCTCCTCAATGTTTTTCCATTGAGCATCATGTGATGGGTTACACCAACATATCGCAGCTCTCAACTGTGCTGCAAAGTAATAATCTCTAAGAGAAGGTAGGCCCCATCCCCCCTTTTCCTTTGCTAATTGCAAAGTTTTGAGATGAACTCTAGGCCTTTTAACCTGCCAAATATACCTTGATAGCATCTTGTTCCATTCATTGAATTGATTTTGATTAATCTCTATTGGTAGAATCTGAAAGAGATATAACAGTCTGGGCAGTATATTCATTTTAATAGACTCAATTCTTGAACTGAGACTAAAAAAAGGAATCAGGTTCCATCTTGCCACATCTTCCTTAATTTTTTTATATAAAGGTTGATAATTACATTCCGATAATTTTGCCAAATCTTTTGGCATAATGATGCCCAAATATTTGAAAAACACTGTGTGCCATGCCCAGGGGTATCGACTTTCAATTTTTCTTGGTGGGCTATAGTAATATGAAAGTAATTGGATTTTATCTATATTTATCTTGTATCCTGATAATTGACCATATTGTTCAAAGGATTGCAACAATTTAGGTAAAGAGTATGTTGGTTGCCCTAGATAGATCAAAATGTCATCTGCATAACAAGCCAATTTATGCTCTGTCCCTTTAATAGTAATTCCCCTGATATCTTCATTTTGTCTGATGTATTGAGCTAATGGTTCCAGATATAATGCGAAGAGTAGTGGTGACCATGCACAACCCTGTCTCGTGCCCCTTTCTAGGGTAAGACTATTTGATAAATATCCATTGATTTTAATTCCAGCAGTAGGGTTGTCATATAGTGTCTGTATAGTTTTAAAAATTGTGCCTTGGAAACCAAATCTATGTAAAACTCTGTAAAGAAAATTCCAATTAACTGAATCAAATGTCTTTTCAGCGTCCACCCTTATCACTGTTGCTTTGATTTTATTTTTTTTGTATATGATCCATAATGTGAAGTGTCCTTCGTATATTGTATTGAGTCTGGCGTTGTCGTATAAAACCTGTCTGATCATTACATATCAGTATGGGTAGAAACTCCTCTAATCGTTTGGCCATGATGGAGGTAAATAACATATAATCTACATTAAGAACGGATATTGCCCTAAATGACCCGCATTCCATTTTATCCTTGCCTTCTTTCGGTATAGCTGAGATTATCGCTTCCTTCCAACTGGTTGGCATTTGTGCCTTTTTTAGAGCCCAGTTCAGTGTGGGGAGTAAAACAGGAATTAACTCATTTTAAAATTCTTTGTACCACTCTGCTGTATACCCATCTGATCCTGGTGACTTGCTTAGTTTAAGCCTACTAATTGCAGCTTTTAATTCAACTTCAGTTATGTCAACAGTCATCGTTCTATTTTGTTCTTCGCTTAAAGTGGGTAACTCTAGTGAATTCAAGAAAGTGTCAATTTGGGTTATGCTTCCCCCTGGAACTTTGGAATATAGAGTTTTGTAAAACATTTCAAAAGCTTCTTGAATTTCAATTAGCTTATTTTTTATTTTCATTCTTGGGTCCCTAATTCTATGAATTGTATTTTGTGCTATCTTTTCTTTCAGTTTCTACGCCAGTATTTTCATAGATTTCGATGCACTTTCATAATGTCTGTGTTTCAGAAACATTAAATTTTTCCTGATTTCTTGCATAGACAAATTACTAATTTCATTCCTAATTATTTTAACTTCCTCTAATGTATCCTGTGCCAAATTCAATTTGTGCTTGTTCTCTAGTTCCTTCAGCCTCTTTTGTAATTCTTCTAATGTTTTATTCCTTATTTTTTTCTTATATGAAGATATCGCTATAATTTTCCCTCTTAAGACCACCTTCAGAGTATCCCATAAAATGGGAGGTGAAACGAGGTGAAACCTCGCCATTATCATTAAGTTCTAAGTAGAGACCAATTTCTTTTTTAATTTGTTCCTTAAAGTACGGATCATTGAGTAGACTTGAATTTAGTTTCCAAATAGTATTCTTTGGTTGTAGGTCAAAATCAACAGATAAATATATAGGTGCATGGTCTCTTACATCTATTGCCCAATTCCACAGGTGTTTATTTTGTCTTTGTCTTTTCCAAATGTTATGAAATAGTCTATTCTTGTATATACAGAATGGGGAGCAGAATAATGAGTGTAATCCCTCCTGTCCCTCCATATATCAATTAAACCAACATCCTCAAAAAGTGTATTGACTTTCTTATGTAAAGATTTTGTTTCATAGGTTTTTCTATTGGAAGAGTCTAAGTTTGGTTGTAATTGTAAATTTAAGTCTCCCCCACATATCAGGAGACCTTCTGTTTCCGTTACCATAATATCAGTAATTTTCTGAAAGAAACCAATATCACTTCCCGGGGGTGCGTATATAATCAATAGAGTAACTGAATTGTGGTCTATATTCCCCCTTACCAGAATATATCTGCCCTCCTTATCTCCCATTTTGAAATCTTTTTCAAAATTTAGCCTACCTGAGATAAGAATAGCAACTCCTCTCCTATGTCCTGATTTATATGAGGAGAAAAACAGATTAGTGAAGCCCATTCTCTTTAGTTTTTAATGCTCATTATCACTTATATGAGTTTCCTGTAAATATCCTACGTGGACTTGTTCATTTTTCATTTTGGATAAAATTCTCTTACATTTGATTGGATTTAATAGCCCATTGACATTAAAAGAAATGAATTTTACCTTGTCCTTAGCAATCTGTATTTATCTGTCAATGTATCATTGAAATTAGAATAAAACTTAATCGATCTACTCCCTGAACAAATAAGAACCAAGAAATGCAAATAATAACAAAAATGGCAATGAATGTGTAATACCAAGGCTGAGGTCTCTAGTAGATGACCCTGCGTTGAGCTAGAGGAAATGTCTAGCTGTGGAGGATAACCCCTCCTACTTGTGAGTTGAGGGCCCCCATTGCAGTATTTATAAAAGTCAGTGAACAAATCCATTACACAGAAAAGTTTTCTCTGTGTACTCCTCCTATATATATGTATATATATATATATATATACACACGCACACAAATATATTTATACAGACACACACATACATATATACACACACACACACACACACACACACACACACACACACACACACACACACGTTACACACATACACATATATATATATATATATATTCTCATTTTGGTGGGGAAAAAGGAGTAAGTGAGTGAATAAAGAATAACAACTAAGTAATATAAAATCCACATTATAATAAGTATTTCTCGAGATAGGTATATCACCGTGTACTTTTGTTTCCCTTTAGCTTCTCAACATTTTTAAAGTTAGCCAAACCTTATGGCTCTTCTGAAGGGGGTGAGGACTGTCTTTGGGAAACTCCTGGTCTCTTCCTGATATATTTCTCTTGGCCTCCTCCCGTCTCCTGCCTTCTCGATTCTCGCACTATTTCCCAAGTGGGGTGGGATAATTCCTCAGTCAGGCTTTCCCTTGCTTTGGTCACGCTGATGGGCAACCCTCTGGCCTTCATGTTTGTAGTCGCCTCTTCCACTGTCTGGTACAATTGCGTCCCATTGTCATAAAAGACTCGAAGTTTAGCAGGGTACAGGGTTTGAAATCTAATCTTATTTTGCTTTAGTACTTGCTTTACTTCGGAGTATTCGTTGCATTTCTGGAGGACTGCGGGTGGGTAATCTTGGTCGAAATATATTAATTTATCCTCTAAAAACACTCTCTCCTTACCCCAGGCCCTTCGTAGAATCTCCGGCTTGGTGCTGTACTGAAGGAATTTAATTATTATTGAGCATGGCTTTCTATCCTGGGTAGGTTTTGGGATTAATGCGCGGTGGGCTGTTTCGACTTCAAGCTTCATAGCCAGGGGAAGATCCAACGCGTCCCACAGTAACCTTCCGACAAACTCCGTCATAGACGAGCCCTCCGCTCATTCGGGAACGCTGTAGATTCTGATATTTTTCTGCCGTGATCTTCCCTCCAAGTCAAGCAGTTTACCTTCTTGGTGATGTATTATTTTTATTGTCTTGCTCAGAATCCGCTCCACGTTTTGAATGCGATCTTCCACCTTCTCAATTCGAGTCTCTGCCACCGCTATTTTTTGATTAACACTGGTGAGCTCTGCCTTAATATCACAGAGCTCCTTCTTTATATCTTTCTGGACCTCCATTATTTCTTTCAGGATTTCAAAGACATTCGCCACTTCGACTGAACAAGGCCCAGCAGCCGCCTCGCTAGCACGCGGTCGGGTCGGAGAGCCGCTCACTGCACTCCTCTCAGACGCAGGCTCCGCAGTGCCGCTTTTTTAATTTCCATTCCTTTTCCCCATCCTTGCCCCTCTTTTCAGTTCAAATATTTTTTGAAAAATATTATATTTGATGGGTTAACAGGGCTTAATACGCGTTTTTCCGGAGGAGCTAGTGACTTAAGCTGCCATTCTCGACAATGACATCACCGGAAACCCCCGTCCCTCATATTCAAGTCGTACACAACTTTAGTGACCTTCCCTCCATATATCCATTTTTGTGGGAAGTTTTACACTTCTGTTGACAGGAAAACGGAGCTTAGGAGGAAACAATAGTGCCTAACATTGACTCCTTTTTTGCATCTTTGGAAACAGCTCTATTTCCATCATTAATATCTCTATTTTTCCCTTTCATGGTTCCTTTGAAAACCCTGACCTGGAGTTACACGCTGACTTTGGTTCTTTGCGGGAATGGGGGACCTGCTCTTGGGGTTTCACGACTGGCCATTATTCGATATGGCAAAGATGCAGCCTAAGAGATTAGCTCATCATTGGAGTTCCAGGATCTCGTGGCTCTGGAAATGGGTGGACCGAAGGTCAGTGTCCCGGCAGGAGATTGGTGTGTCGCGGGAGATGAAAGATCCCTGGTTGTGTCTCCAGAGACCCGAGATCTTTGGGGACAGAGCTTGGAAAAAGCGAAGGAACAGACTTTTAACATTGTCAGTCTGTGAGTTGTTTTGTTATGTCTTCCCTCTCGCTGTGAAACAGAGTCATCTCTTTCTCCCTTATTAGGGAGAGAGAGAGCCTGTAGTATGTCAAATAAAAAGTGAATGAGTAGTCTTTGGGGCGAACGAGCAAGTCTGTGTCTTTACTGTTGCTTTGCTGCATGCTTGAGTGCTAGGTGGTGGGTGCTGATGCTTCTTTTTTGCTGGTGGAGGGATTGCTGCTTATCTGCTGTTTATGCATGGGAGGGGGGATCTGGGGGGGCTTTGGGGTTCTAACATTCTTTGGGGGCACTCCTCTTTACGTGGATGGTTGCAAAGAAACGGCATTTCAGGATGAACATTGTATACATTTGGCATTTAATGTACCTTTGAAAATCTGTGTCCGGTGCAGTAACTTCCGCATTGTCTCCCCGAAGCTGTCCTCGCCCAGATGCGTGCAATGCATATATTCTAGCATTATCTTCTGCTGAGCTGTTACTGAAAGCCCCTTTTACTGCGCCTCTTTAGAAATGTGACTTGTTAGCCTTTCACTTACAGCCACTTGAATCCACGGTGAAAAAAGACACCTTTCTCAGGCTTTGTACATCTAGGGTGCATAAGATGTTGTTCTCCACAAACCCATGAGGTCTCACCCACCCAAACCCTGGTTTGTGTGAATGCCGTGTGACTTACTGCCCCCCAGTAGTGGGCCTGTCGGCAGGAAATAACAAATCACACATGGCATACAATTATAAAGGAAGTATATTTATGACCGTTAATGAGTTAGTAAAGAAAAGATCAAAAGGGGCCTGTTATAATTAAACAGTCAAACGTGCACAGGTTGGAGCTCAACTCTTCCAACAGCCATACTCACCGATCTTTGGTAGACCTCCACACTTGGGCTCTATCGTATTGCCCATTCCCACCGGATCGAATCCTACAGCCAGTTCTCTCCAGCTTCCTCTCTCTTCATTTCCTGCCAAACAAGGACAAAGACCAGACTTAGTGCCCCGTACAAAACGTCCCCCACCCCTGTATTCTCTGGAACCTTCTCCCAGTTCCACCATCCTAATTGGATGACGCACACTCCTAAGCATCCCTTATCTTTAACAGTAACCCAAACAGGCTGAACAGACTGCCCTTACAGAACTGCTAAAACGAAATACCTACAGCATAGCAGTGAAAATGTGAACCAGGGCATTCCATTAGTATAACACCTTTCTGAAAAGCAAACCCACTGAAATGCTGAACTGACGTTACCAGGACTTGAGAAACTGAGTTACAGAGAAAGGTTGAATAGGTTAGGACTTTATTCCCTGGAGCATAGAAGAATGAGGGGAGATTTGATAGAGGTATATAAAATTATGGTGGGTATAGATAGAGTGAATGTAAGCAGTCTTTTTCCACTGAGGCTAGAGGAGAAAAAAAAACACAGAGGACATGGGTTAAGTGTGAAGGGGGAAAAATTTAAAGGGAACATGGGGGGTGGGCTTCTTCACACAGAGCGGTGGGACTGTGGAATGAGCTGCCAGATGAAGTGGTAAATGTGGGCTCACTTCTAATATTTAAGAAAAACATGGACAGGTACATGGATGAGAGGTGTATGGAGGGATATGGACCAGGTGCAGGTCTGTGGGACTAGGCAGAAGAATGGTTCCGCACAGCCAAGAAGGGCCATAAGGCCTGTTTCTGTGCTGTGATGTTCTATGATTTGAAACATAGGAAGTTTAGGGCTAGAATCCAAGGCATTACTGTTCTTTTTTTTTTTGAGCCTCTCCTCAAAACAACAATGCATTTATTAGTTTTTTACATTTCCTGTAGTGGTAGTTATGCTGTAGGTAAATCATTCAACACTTTTATTTTAATTCTCTGCTCTGCAATATGTCCTTTTTCTGCAGTGTGTCTGTGATGTTCATCTTACTGCCAGGGTAGTAGATAATCTGGGCATCATCTAGGTTGTTGTAGGTGAAGAATCAGTCTCTGAAGCTACCTCAGAACTTGGTGGAGATTCTTCACACACTTTTAGAGGGTTGTGATCAGTCTGTGAAGGACATTTCTCCCAGTGTGGACCCACTCAAGTCCAAGTGTCACAGCCACTAATAATCCTTTCTAACTTGAGCATCACTAGCCTCAGTACGTAATGGTGTTCTACAATAATATCTTTCACTGGTATGACTTGGTCATTAATGAGTACTTTACATCAGCACTTAAAAAGGAGAATGATGTGGTAGATAGGGAGATCAGTGATGAAAGTATTGATCTGCTAGGGCATTTCAAAGTAAAGAAGGAAGCAGTGCTGAGTGTTTTAAAGAGCTTTATTGTGGATAAGTCTCCAGGGCCTGATGGATATGCCCCAAGTTAATTAGAGAGGAAGTGGATAGATTTCTGGGGTCTTGACCAATTTCTAGATGCAGGCAAGGTTCAAGAAGACTGGCAAGTTGCTAATGTATTTTCATTGTTCAAGAAAGGGACAGGGATATTCCTAGAAACTATAGACCGATGAGCTTGAACAAGTGGTTCACAATATTCCAAAATGGGTCTCACCAATGTCTTATACAATTTCAACATAACATCCCAGATCTTCACTCAGTACTTTGATTTAAGAAGGCCATTGTGCTTTAAGCTTCCAAGACAAGCCTATCTACATGTGACACCATTTTCAACAAATCATAGACCTTGTATTCCCATTCCCTCTGTTCTACTGCACTCCTCACTGCCCTGCCACTCACCATGTATGACCTAACCTGGTTGGTCCTCCCAAAGTGCAACACCTCACACTTATTTGTGTTAAATTCCACTTATTATCTTTCAGCTCTTTTTCGCAGTTGTTCCAGATTTCGCTGCAGGTTCGATAGTCTTCCTTCCTGTCCAATATACTCCTGATTTGGGTCACAAATTTGCTGATCCACTTTACCACATTATCATCCAGATTGTTGATACAGATGCCTAACAACAATGGACCAAACACCAATCTGTGTGGCACACTCCTAGTTACAGGTCTCCAGTTAGAGGCAACCACCTGTTACCACTTTCTGGCTTCCTCTACAAAGCCAATGCCTGATCCAATTTACTACCTCATCTTGAATGCCGATTGACTGAACCTTCATTACCAATCTCCCACGTGGGTCCTTGTCAAATTCCCTGCTAAAGTTCATGTTGCCAACACCCACTGCCATGTCTGCACCAATTTGCCTGGTAACTTCCTTGAAGCACTGTAAGATTGGTTAGACATGACTTACCATGCACAAAGCCATGTTGACTATCCCTATTTAGTCCTTGTCTATCTAAATATATATCTAGTCCTTTAGAATACCATCCAGTAACATTCCCACTCCTGATGTCTGGCTCACCGGTCTATAATTTCCTAGCTTATTCTTAGACCCTTAAACAATAGGACAACATTAGCTTTATATCTCCCTTACCATAGCATTGGAGAGGGATAGGAGCAGAATAGTTAGAAAAGCATTTAATTGGAGGAAGGGGAAATATGAGGCTATCAGCAGGAACTTGGAAGCATAAATTGGAAATAGATGTCCTCAGGGAAACAGACGGAAGAAATGTGACAAATGTTCAGGGGATATTTGCGTGAAGTTCTACATAGGTACATTCCAATAAGATAGGGAAAGGATGGTAAGGTATAGGAACTGTGATGTACAAAGGCTGTTGTAAATCTAGTCAAGAAGAAAAGAAGAGCTTACGAAAGGTTCAAAAAACTAGGTAATTATAGAGATCTAGAAGATTATAAGGCTAGCAGGAAGGAACTTAAGAATGAAATTAGGAAAGCCAGAAGGGGCCATGAGAAGGCCTTGGTGGGCAGGATTAAGGAAAACCCCAAGGTGTTCTACAAGTATGTGAAGGCAAGAGGATAAGATGTGAGAAAATAAGACCAATCAAGTGTGACAGTGGAGAAGAGAGTATGGAACCGGAGGAGATAGCAGGGTTATTTAATGAATACTTTGCTTCAGTATTCACTACAGAAAAGGACCTTGGCAATTGTAGGGATGATTTACAGCAGACTGAAAAGTTTGAGCATTTAAACATTGAGAAGATGTGCTGGATCTTTTGGAAAGCTTCAAGTTGGATAAGTCACCAGGACCGGACAAGTTGTACCCCAGCTACTGTGGGAGGCGAGGGAGGAGATTGCTGATCCTCTAGCAATGATCTTTGCATCATCAATAGGGATGGGAATGGTTCCAGAGGATTGGAGATTTGCGGATGCCGTTCCATTATTCAAGAAAGGGAGTAGAGATAGCCCAAGAAATTATAGACCATTGAGTCTTACTTCAGTAGTTGGTAAGTTGATGGAGAAGATCCTGAGAGGCAGGATTTATAAACATTTGGAGAGGCATAATATGATTAGGAATAGTCAGTAAGGCAGGTTATGCCTTACAAGTCTGACTGAATTTTTTGAGGATGTGACTAAACACATTGATAAAGGAAGAGCAGTAGATGTAGTGTATATGGATTTCAGTGAAGTATTTGATAAGGTACCCCATGCAAGGCTTATTGAGAAAGTAAGGAGATATGGGATCCAAAGGGATATTGCTTTGTGGATCCAGAACTGGCTTGCCCACAGAAGGCAAAGAGTAGTTGTAGATGGGCTATGTTCTGCATGGAGATTGGTGACCAGTGATGTGCCTCAGGGATCTGTGCTAGGACCCCTACTCTTCGTGATTTTTATAAATGACCTGGATGAGGAAGTGGAGGGCTGGGTTAGCAAATTTACTGATGACACAAAGGCTGGGGGATGTTGTGGATAGTGTAGAGGGCTGTCAGAGGTTACAGTGGTACATTGATAGAACGTAAAACTGGGCTGAGAAGTGGCAGATGGAATTCAACCCAGATAAGTGTGAGGTGGTTCATTCTGGTAGGTCAAATATGATGGCAGAATATAGTATTAATGGTAAGACTCTTGACAGTGTGGAGGATCAGAAGGATCTTGGGGTCCGAGTCCATAGGACACTCAAAGCTGCTTTGCAGGTTGACTGTGGGGTTAAGAAGGCATACAGCGCATTGGCCTTCATCAATCGTGGGATTGAGTTTAAGGGCCAAGAGGTAATGATGCAGCTATATAGGACCCTGGTCAGACCCCACTTGGAGTACTGTGCTTGGTTCTGGTCACCTCACTACAGGAAGGATGTGGAAACCATAGAAAGGGTGCAGAGGAGACTTACAAGGATGTTGCCTGGATTGGGGAGCATGTCTTATGAGAATAGGTTGAGTGAACGCAGCCTTTTTTCCTTGGAGCGACGGAGGATGAGAGTGATCTGATAGGTGTATAAGATGGTGAGAGGTATTGATCGTGTAGTTAATCAGAGGCTTTTCACCAGGGCTGAGATGGCTAGCGTGAGAGGACACAGTTTTAAGGTGCTTGGAAGCCGGTACAGAGGAGATGTCAGGGGTAAGTTTTTTATGCAGAGAGTGGTGAGTGTGTGGAATGGGCTGCCAGCGATGTTGGTGGGGGCGGATACGATAGGGTCTTTTAAGAGACTCCAGAATGGGTACATGGAACTTAGAAACATAGAGGGCTATGGGTAACCCCAGGTAAGTTCTAAGGTAAGGACATGTTTGTGGACCAAAGGGCCTGTATTGTGCAGTAGGTTTTCTATGTTTCTATGAAACTTCAACTGTACTCTTTTCCATAGATGCTGCCTGGCCTGCTGAGTTCCTCCAGCATTTTTTGAGTGTTGAAGAGCAGATGAATCCAAATTCATAGCCTGCTGAAAGGTTGATAGGATGGTTAAGAAGGCATAGTTGGTTAAGAAGGTTAAGTTGGCCTTTATTAGTTGAGGCAGAGTTCAAAAGTCAGGAAGTTGTTTTGCAGCTTTATAAGACTCCAGTTAGGTCACATCTGGAGTATTGCATACAGTTCTGGTTGCCTATTATAAGAAAGAATAATGTTCAGGCTTTAGAGAGGGTGCAGAGGAGGTTTACCAGGATGCTGACTGGATTAGAGGACGTGCTATAACAAGAGGTTAGACAAACTAATGGCATTTTCACTGGAGCAGCGAAGGCTGAGGGGAGATCTGATAGAACTTTATTAGATTAGGAGAGCCATAGATAGACAGACAGTATCTTTTTCCCAGTGTTGAAATATCTAATAGTGGAGAACATGCATTTAAGGTGAGAGGGGGTAAGTTCAGAGGAGATATAAGGAGCAGATATTTTACAAAATGCTGGGAGCCTGCAACGTCCTGCCTGGGGTGATGGTAGAGGCAGATATATTGGGAACATTTAGACAGGCACATGAATGTGAGGAAAATGGAAATATATGAGTGTTCTGGAGGCATAAATGATAGATTAGTTGTCCATTTGATTATTAATTGCTTTGGCACAACATTGTGGGCTAATGGGGCTGTTCCTGTTCAGTATTCTATGTTCATTATAAAAGATGTTTAACCAGAGATGATATAATGTGCATTAGTGCAAAGAAATTTTCCATTAGTTATTCACATTCAAATATGCAATGTGGATGACAGGAGCCCAGCATTGCTTTGCCTTTGTAAGGAGTGGTTTATTAGATAACTTCTGAAGCACAGATCATTTTAGATGTGATAAGGATATGGAGACATTATGCTATTATTTGGTTCAAATGTTCAAAAGGCAATTTTAAGCTTTTTTATACACAGTATAACTAAAATGAGAGCATTGGGAATGGGATTCAGATGTGAAGAAACTGCTAATTTAATCAGAAACTAATTAGAGATTTATTGATAAGCAATAACATACACTCTAGCAAGGGAAGAACTGATTGTATTAAAGCAGAGCACTTCTACACTACAGGTGGGTATTCCTTAAAATGTACTTAAACATCTGCTCACTAATAATCTATCATTCTCACAGTGCCTGCTGCTGTGCTAAATTTTAACTGGCTGTGGAATAAAATTTAAATATCTTGAGCACATTTGTTTAATGAAAAGAGATCTTTGTGAACTTGAGTAACAAACTCAGGATTCTTAAAACTAGACCAATCTTCACAGCAAGACTTTACCTCGGGCAAGCTCCCTAAGCATCTGACCATACTTACAGCCCAGCAGGCAGTAAAATCAAGTATTACCACATCGCACACGAGTCTAGATTCAAAATGGGTCACACCTTAATTTCTGTAGGAACCTAATAACAATCGTACAAGAGAACATGACAAGAATGAAGCAGACGGTGCAGTGGTTAGTGCTGCTGCTTCATAACTTCAGAGACTCATGTTTAAACCTGATCTTGAGTGCAGCTTATGTGGATTTTACACTTTATTGATGTAATGGCATGGGTCTCCCCTGCTTGTCTCCCTTTTCTCCAACATCTGAGAGCTGGTGCTGGCCGGTAAGTTAACTAGTTCCTGCAAATTATTAAGTTGATGTCTGGCAGAAAAATGGTTGATTACAGAAATAATTGAGGCGTGAGAGTAACAAAACTGGATTAGTGTAGATGGGTGATCAGCATGGCTGCAGTAACCTAAAACTATCTTGCATGACCTGAAGGCTCTTAATGTATCTGGCCCATGCCAACTGTGTTTCAGATATTTGTTGAATAACATCTTTACAATGAACTCCAAGATTTTATAACCCTAACACTGAATAGGTTAATGAATTTAACTCCTGTCACGTAACGTTCTCTTAAATGCAAACAGAAGATTCTTACGGCCAGATTTGGGAACAACTTCTTTCCCACTGTGATAAGACTTCTGAACAGATCCTGACCCGGATCTGGACCTGACTTGCATTACCGTACTTTCCCTTCTCTATTTTCTAATTATGATTTATAATTTAAATTTTTATTATATTTACTTTGATTTGTACTTCAGGGAGCACAAAGCGCAGAAACAAATATCACTGTGATGATTGTACGCTCTAGAATCAATTGTTTGGTGACAGTAAAGTAAAGGTTAGATATAATTGTGCACAAAATTCTTATATCATTGATGTTTCATCTTGACGATCATCAGAGGCTTTTACACTGTCAATTATGTGACATATTTGTTTGAAACTGTGCATCCTGAATGATTAAGTATTACATTCATTTCTGACTCAACAGCTCTTCCTTTCTATATTCCCTTCCTAAAATTGTAGCTTGGTAAACAGTTCTATTTTTGAGTTGAAGAAATTGTCAAATTATTTCAACCTTAAGTCTTCAGGTCTGTTAATCTCAGTAACTATATATTTGACATTTAAGACTTGAAATATTGGCAGTTCTCCTCTTCCCACAGATGCTACTCGGTCTGGTGCGCTCATCCAACACATCATCTGCTGCTCCAGATTTTAGCATCTGCATTCTCTTGTGTCTGTTTTCTCAACAGGACTTTGAAGGTACCATCTAGCTGCTTTTCTTGTTTCTTGGAATTTGCCCAACTGTATTTAGATTCTTTTGAATGATTTTGATAAAGCTCCCAATCAGTTGCTTCATTAATTAAATGTTAAACTGAACGTTAAACAATATAAATGTTTCTGCCAGTCCTAATGCTCCTTCTGTTGCTTTGAGAGCCTCCAAGCATTTATAATTTTAATGTGGATTTGTCTTGCTTCTAGCATGGAATGTTTTATATTTTACTGTTTTCATCTATTTATAGAATCAGTAATAAAACTGAAATTCATAATGTGCAGATGTCTCCATGTGCCAACTTAACAAATAGGAGATACTTATACAATGTCAATTTATGTTATCATAAACACATGGTTTGAACTTTAAAGCACTGACTATATTGATGCTTTTATGGGGAGTAAATTCAACTTAAGCTTAAGCAATCACCCAAATGGTTAATGTAGGTGCTATTGCTCCAAGGATATCACGTCTGTCCTCCCTTCTTTCAGTGTACCTTTCTATTTCAGTGTTAACATAGTGAACAACAACACACACAAAATGCTGGTAGAACACAGCAGGCCAGGCAGCATCTATAGGGAGTAGCGCTGTCGACGTTACGGGCCGAGACCCTTCATCAGGACTAACTGAAAGGAAAGATAGTAAGAGATTTGAAAGTAGTGGGGGGAGGGGGAAATGCAAAATGATAGGAGAAGACCGGAGGGGGTGGGATGAAGCTAAGAACTGGAAAGGCGAAAGTGATACAGAGTTGGAGAAGGGAAAGGATCATGGGACGGGAGGCCTCAGGAGAAAGAAGTTGGTGGGGGTGGGGGAGCACCAGAGGGAGATTTCCTCGTGTTAACATTGTGAAAATGTATTTAGAGCAGAATTTTCTTGAATTATGTAAGATTGATTGGCAATTTGAAAGTATACCTAAAAATATCACTCTGACAGGTCAGTTGCTACTCAACATTGTAGACCATTTGTTAATTCTTCTTTCACTTCTACAACTGTACAGATTGTTTGCTACGTAACTATAGTTTGCAGCTATTCCCCATATACTGAAGATAATTCCATAATCTTTCTGGCATGACTAATACCTATTTCTCAATGCTCTTGTGGGCTGCTCCCCTTGCTTGAGTAGGATCTTCGGAATATGCACATCCTATAAACAGAGCCAGTCCAGCTTAAGTGTGCTAAAATAAACATCATGTTGATACCTGTGATACTACACACCTCACGAACAGCAATATGTGGGTGCTCAGCATGATATATGTGCCAGTTTTTAAAGACACGGATGAAAACCATCCTAAGATGGCAGCTGTAAACAGTTCAGCCCTCAGTGAATTGAATTGACTTCATTTCTTACATCCTTCATGTACAATGAGGAGTAAAAATCTTTACATTACATCTCCGTTTAAATGTGCAATGTGCAATCATAGCAATTTATAATAAATAGAACAATCAATGTAACATAGAAATGCACTCAAATCAGTGTGAGTTAATCAGTCTGATGGCCTGGTGGAAGAAGCTGTCCAGGAGACTTTTGGTCCTGGCTTTTATGCTGTGGTACCGTCTCCCAGATGGTAGCAGCTGGAACGGTTTGTGGTTGGGGTGACTTGAGTCCCCAATTATCCTACAGGCTTTTTCTCTCATCTGTCTTTGTAAATGTCCTGAATCATGGGAAGTTCACAACTACAGATGCACTGGGCCTTCCTGCACACCACTGCTGCGATTAAGGGAGGTATAGTTCCCATACCAGGCAGTGATGCAGCCAGTCATTATGCTCTCAATTGTGTCCCTGTAGAAAGTTCTTAGGATTTGGGGGCCCATACCAAACTTCCTCGACTGTCTGAGGTGAAAGAAGCACAGTTGAGCCTTTTCCACTGCACAGCTGGTGTGTAAGTACACACATGAGGTCCTCAGTGATGTGGATGCCAAAGAACTTAAAGCTGTTTACCCTCTCAACCCCAGATCTCTTGATGTCAATAGGAGTTAGCCCATCTCCATTCCTCCTATAATCCACAACCAACTCCTTTGTGTTTGCGACATTGAGGGAGAGGTTGTTTTCTTAACTCCACTGAGTCAGAGAGATGATCTCTTCCCCGTAGGCCACCTCATTATTGTTTGAGATTAGGCCAATCAATGTGGTGTCATCGGCAAATTTACTTAGCAGGTTAGAGCTGTGGGTGGCGACACAGTCATGGGTATACAGGAAGTAAAGGAGAAGACATGAATTTACATACCATAACGTTGAGATTATTCACCTAGACTTTAGAACTGTGCCAAGCTACTTTCTAAGGTCAAACACCAAAAGTGTTACTAGAGAGCCTATTTTAATTTTGTATAATTTTACAGTAAGTTAAAAATATGCTTTCAATGTTGTAGTAGAATTGCAGTCCAGTATGTCTCCCAAGGCATGTGGAGGACAGTTCTGCAGAGGATGCAGAGATGTAGTAGAGAACCCAATTGCACAGCAACACAGCTGCCTTGTTACACCTCTCTTTTCTCAATATTTCTACTAATATTCTAACCTATCACTACCCTTTCTAACCATTTGAACAAGTTAATGATGCCTTTAGGAAATGGACTTGGGTATAGATATTCACAAGTCATTCAACCTTTTAACATTATGGGCCATGTTTGCCATCAGAATGAGCAAAACATATACCTCTGTCTGATCCATCACCCATTATTAAGATTTGTGAACAAATTGTAGACATTTGGTTTATGAAGTTCCCTGAGTTGGGCTGCCAGTGTTACTGAATTTGCAGTTGCTCTGAAAAAAGGATGAGAACTGGGCAATTTATTCACTAACCTTGACTCTTTGACTAAAATTGCAAAATTCAAAGATGGAGCTGAGAAAAGCAGCAAAACTCTGATAAACTTCTTAATAAGTATCTATTCTGTATGTGGTTTATAATGTGACATATGGCAAACATTTTTTTCTACTTATAAAAATATCCAAACACTTGAGGCAAAATAATGGATGGTTCATTGAGAATAATGCCTTCCAGTTAACATTGCTTGCAAATGTTTAACCATTCACTTAAAGACTGAAATCTAAGTGACATTTTACTTTTGCCAATGCGCTTTTTGCCTCTTTCCCCGCCTCTAATTATAAATGTTTCTTTGATGGGTTAAATTTCACCCCATCCACACTGTTCCAGTTCCCATCGCTTAAATAATAGAACAAAGGCCCAAATGACCTCCTTCCAAAGTATGTTCCTCGACAATACCATACTTCTTTTCAGCCACATATTTTAAATGCTGCCCCCCAGTCCTTACTGCAACTATATTGCAGATCAAATACAATGTATGGGACTAGTAGCAGTCTCAAGAGTGGGATGCCATTCCAACCTGGATTATTTTCAGCTGACAGTGATACTCTCTGGTGTCCCTTGCTCATAGCAGACTGATTGTCAGAATGAAATGTTGTTAGCTGGCACCTATGTAAATTGATTCACAGTTAAGACATGGGGTGAAAAATGGAACCACACCAACAAAGCTTGATTATCTTAATCAGATTAGTTTCTTCCTCCTGTTCTTGAATCAGTTACTCCAAGAATCTAAGAAATCATGATGGCGGTGTTACCTTTTTTTGTGTCTGACTGTTTTAGTTTTAAAGAAATACAAAACCAGCTTCTATAAATGAGCTTGTTATGTTGTCCAACAGCTACTTCATATTTAATGATGGCATCACACTGCAGGGGAGCTCGTAATGAAGGTGCACTGGTTGGCCTTGAGCAAGAATGCTCTGGTGCAAAGTCAGATTTTTAATTTCAGTGAAATATTTCTGCCTGCCTGTACTGTCGAAGGGGCAGATACTTGCTTCCTCCATTCCCTGACTTCAGTATTTATTTATATTTGATTTTATACATGCCTAAATTATGAAAGGATCCGAGAATGCTAGTAGCTCATTTGTTAGTGAGATGCAATATAAAAAATGCCAGATTTCCACTGAAGTATTAGGGAGGTCTAATTTAATAGCTCCTGAAAATAATCATAAAAGAAATTATAGTAGAGGATTGGCCTGTTCTTTTCATTACTTGGTTCATCCAACCAGTACCAACTGAGTGCTTATTGACTGGGCACACCTGCAGGGCAGACTTAAAGTGAGCTTCCCTGCTGAAAATATATTGAGCTGAAGCAAGATGTTGGAACTTGTACAGAAATTCATTCTGAGCTGTGAAATTGTAAAGAATGGCACAATAGAGGACACAGCAGTCTCCAAAAGCATTCAAGTATTTCTGGTGCGGAAGCTGCAGGGTAGGAACGATATCCTACAGCCATAGGGATGAAGAACTCACTCCAAACTCCTCAAGCCATGTGGATAGGAATCCTTTCTGATCGAGAAGCTGCATACAATGTCACAATTTCAACAACCTCATACAGGTGCTCGAGGGCTGTGAATGGGCTCTTCAGATACGATTTACCAGTAAGTGTACCATTAGCCTTAGCCACAGCTTATTTTATCTTTTGGTCCCTCCAACAGTGACTTGGAGCTTGGCCTCTAGGCATACTTATATGCAGACATTATCTGTATTCCGCAGCTTGACTGCTGATGTTTGAGTGGCTTTGTTTCTGAAGATGATACAAGCTGAACCGCTTCCCATTCACTCAGTTAGCTCACTCCATTACAACAAGATAGTAATTGAAAGGTAGTGCAAAATTAAGATTGGGACTGCTACAGATTTATTGGATAAAGTTATGGTTTGCATGCCATATGTGGATAGCCAAGACTAAGAAGAATTCCTAGAGCCAAAAACTTCAGTCAGGTGAAAAAAGTCAAGTAAATTTGTTGATGCTACAGTTAAATTTTTCATAATGTTGAAATGCTGAAGGTCACGTCCCTTATGTCTTTGTTTAGACTGAGTTCACAGTGTTATTCTGGCAGCAGCACCTTAGCCTCTGAGAGGAGGTAGCTGAGGATGAAGCTGATGACAACCAGCCCTGTGGTAGGCAACAGAAAGTCCCTTCCTCGATTAGTATTTGCTTTCCTTCTTGCAGTTAGTTATGATTACTATATCTGAGATTATATGGCATGCCTTCCTCTTCCCAGATGTGGCAGATGTGGCAGTTAACCTGTGACTGTACCAGAGTTTGGAACTTTAGTAGGGATACGTCCTGTTCCAAGATACTTTTGTCATCTCATTAGTTAAGAGCGATGGCAGGTTTGTCCTCATTTAGATTGCTGAAGAAGTTGGAACATGGGTATTCATATCAAGAAAAGAACCAGAATTGACATATCGTCTTCTGTTCTCGTGGATTTGCTTGGCTGTCTGTCCTTCATAAGCCCATCACGTTCTTGGTTCTCATTGTAATGAGGCCTTTTGTGGGTTGTAGATGATTTTGACAACATTGAAAAATCCACGCACTCCATGGTTATCAATGAGGTGCTAGGTTGCTCGTGTTCTGTCCTTCCATTCTTCAGGCCATGGGATTTCTCACTTGAGGCAGGATGGGGAAGATGTAACTCCATAGGTGTTTGAAGCTATGGTCCAATAGATTATTTATTGCACATCGAGGTATGGATTAATGGTGCATGGAAACAGACCTAATGGCCCATCTCAGAAATGCTGACCAAGTTGCCTACATGAGCTAGTCCTATTTGCCTACAATTGGCCTGTATCTCTCTAACCCTTCACTATCATTATACCTGCTAAATGCCTTTTAAATGTCGCAATTGTACCCATTTTAACCACTTCCTCTGGCAGCTCAGTCCACATATTCACCACGTTCTGTGTAAAAAAGAAGATTACCACACATCCCCTTTAAATCTTTGCATCTCCCATCTTAAATCAAAGCACTTCAGTCTTTGATTTTAGTTAGGAAAAATTACTGTGACTATCCTCCCTATCTACGTCCTTCATAATTTTATGGAACTGTATAAAGTCATCCCTTGGGCAAGAAAGCCTTGCATTTGCATAAAACAAGAACGTGCAGCTGACCATCACAAATCTTCACACCTGTGTTGCAAACCAATACGTCTCTTGAGAGAGGAGTAGGCAGTGAGCTCCAATACAACAACAGGAGAATCACATCAATACTTTACATTGACTGATGCCCTGACCTGCTTGCTCTATGTACTTCAAGTGTTCATTCACTGCCCTCGCTGACTTGCCATCTGTTGTGACCCATGGCACACATGTGCAAAGCCTTTGAAATGACATTTTGGAAGCCTTCGTATTCTCATATCTAAAGTGAAAGTGTTAATAACCTCTATTTCCCATGTCACTGTCTAGAAGATATAATAGTGTAGGCTAAAATTGTATAATATTCAAGAAGTTTTTAATACAAAGCACAATATCCTCTTAATAGGAACCTTATTGTCCATTAACAGCTGCAAAATCTCCAGTTGTATTTCACTAAATCACTGAAAGAATTGCATGCAGCTAACCTCATTATTACAGAGTCAGCTTTGAATTTATCTTGATAATAATACTGAGCTGATAAGTTGGTTAATGAAATATACACTCAGTGGCCACTTTATTAGGTACCCACTGTATCTAATAAAATGGCCACTGAGTGTAAGCTTGTGGTCTTCTGCTGCTGTAGACCATCCAGTTCAAGGTTTGATGTTTGTGCATTCAAAGATGATCTTCTGCTTAGTACTGTTGTAACTTGTGTTTACTTGAGCTCCTGTCGTCTCCCTGTCAACTTGAACCAGTCTGGCCATTCCCCTCTGACTTCTTTCTTTGACAAAGCATTTTTATCTATAGAGCTGCCACTTGCTGGATTTTTTTTTTTGTTTTTCACACTAATCTTTGTAAGCTCTGGAAACTGTTATGTGTCAAAATCCTAGGAGATGAGCAGTTACTGCAATACTCAAACCACCCTTTCTGGCACCAACAATCATTCCATGGTCAAAGTTACTTAGATCAGATTTCCTCTGCATTCTGATGTTCGGTCTGAACAGGCACTGACCCGCTTGATCATATATTCCCCTTTTATGCATTGAGTTGCCACTAAAAAATTGGCTTATTAGATATTTGGATTAACAAGCAGGTGTACCTAATAAGGTGGCCACTGAGCATTTCCAGGCTGTGATTGCAAGAGTGTGAAATGGTGTGCCAATTTTCAGGCTGGTCTTCAATGCATTGTTTCCCATCATTCCCGTGTTTCCTCACACTTCAGGTGTTAGTGTAGTCAGGCAAAGTGCCTGTAGCTCTGTGAAGGTGATTACGAACATCTCATTATATTTGCTCTTCTCACTCATCAGAGAAAAGCAGTTTAACTTTCCATGGAAATCATTTGAAAGGAGAAATGTTGAAAATAATCAGTAAAAAAAATACTTAAGATATTGAAAATCTAATTCTGCTAAAGAGGAGTCCGGACAGGCCTTGCATCCCAAAGGCAGCATTAATACATTTTCACTGTTGAAATTGAAGTTACCACGAGCTTGTATTCAGTGGCCATTTGAACACAAATCAGTTGCCCTGCAAGTGTGCGCCAGCTCCCCTTCTGCTGCTGTATTGATGAAGTCCTCATGGAACCTAACTGGGGAATATGTGCTTGAAAGGACTTCCCATCTCGCTGGCTTCGAAATCGATGTACTAAACTATGCCACATTAAACCTGAAGCAAGTCCCGAAGCTGCTTTCAAACATGCAGGAGAAATCTCTGACAAGCGAAAATCTGCAGATGCTAGAAATTGAAGCAACACACACAAAATGGTGGAGGAACTCAACAGGCCAGGCAGCATCTATGGAAAAGAGTATAGTTGACGTTTTGGACTGAGGCCCTTCGGCACGACTGGCGAAAGGAAGCTGAGGATTAGATTTAAAAGGAGAAATCTCTGGGAAGGAAAAGTAAGTGAAGCTGCTTATTCATGTTAAAGTTTTTGGGTTATTTAGATTTTTAAAATTTTAAAAACATATATCATACAGCACATAAAATATAAGTGTAATGTCCTGGTTAACATTTCTACTGCTATGCAGTAGTTATTTCATTTTAGCAGTTTTCTGCAAAGGCAATGTGTCCTGCTGGTAGAATGTTTTGGTTTTGGCCAAAGATGAAGAAGCCTATTGTTCAATTTAGGTAGGAATGTGGTGTCAGCCAATCAGGATGGTGGAGAGAGATTTGTGACAGACAGTAGTCTGGTCTGGGGTGTTTTGGCTGGAGCTGCAGAATGGGACGGAAGGGAAGATGCTGCAGAATGGAAGGAGAGTTTTCCTGTTGCCAGAAGTGCTTTGTGCAGATGAATGGCTCCAACAAGGAGGGAGGGAGGGAGATGTATATATATCTCGGTCTGTGGTGGGTGCTTTCACACAGACCGTGAGTAATGGTTGTACCCAGCTTTGAGAAAAGACGAGCTCCAGCAGTCAAGTACACACAAGTTTAACTGTAATGGGCCCTTTTACTTTTCTTTCTCTTAATAAGTGTTTGATAAAGCTGAAATTAGTAAATATACATTCTTTATCATTTTATTTGGTGTACCATCTGTTATTTCCTGCCCACTGATAACTGTGTATGGGCAGTATTCACACATCATTTGCTCAAATCAAGTCTTCCTTAATCGGAACCTCATGACCTTCCTGTCTGGTTGAACCCCAAATCATTACCACTCCCAGATGTATATTGTTTATGAAAAGTGGCCTTCTCACCACAGAGTCACTCGGCTGTCAGCAGAGTTAGCTAACAAGCTGAGTTCGTATACGAGCTGTGGTGAGAGGGTTACACAATATTACCTCAAATAAATTAGTAAAATAAGATTCAAAGTGCATGATGTGTACAACATGGGTAAGCAATAGAAAGGCTGCTTTTTTAGTGACAAGATCTCGGTGGCAGCAGCACGTTCATTAGTCTCACTGCCTGGGGGGAAGAAGCTGTTACCCAGTCAGGCAGTCCTAGTCCTGATGTTCCAGTACCTCCTTCCTGATGGTAGTGGGACAAAGGGATTGTGGGATGTGTGCTAGCGACACTCAACAATGCTTTGTAAGCAACGATCCTGGTAAATGTACAAATAGGAGGGAGGGGGTCTCACGCAATCACCTCAGGGGTTTTTACTATTCTTTATAGGGTCTTTACTCCAATTCCTTGCAGCTTCCATACCACGCAATGATGCAGCCAGACAGGATACTTTTCATGGTGTGCCTGTAGAAAGTTGTTAGAATGGCAGCAAGGAGCCTTGCACACCTCAATTTCCTCAACGTGTAGGTGCTGGTTGTGCCTTCTTTACTAATGAGGTGTTGTGGGTCCAGGTTAGATTGTCCATTATTTGCACACAAGGAAGTTGTGCTCTTCATTCTCTCCATGGCAGAGCCATTGATGTGCAATGGAGAATGGTCGATCTGTGCCTTACTGAAGTCCACAATCATCTCTTTTGTCTTATTGATGATGATCATGAGAACAGAAAATATAGGAGAAGAACTAGGCCATTTGGCTCATCAAGTCCACTCTAGCATTTCATCACGTCTGATCCGGATTTCCTCTCAGCCTCAATTTCATGACTTCTCCCCATCTCCCTTCATGTCCTGACCGGTCAAGAACCTATCAATCTCTGCCTTAAATATATATATTGAATGGACCTCCACAACTGCTGAGGCAAAGAATTCCACAGATTCACCACTCTTCGGCTAAAGAAATTCCTCCTCATCTCCTCTATTCTGAGGTTGTGTCCTCTGGTCTAAGACCATAGGAAACATTCTCTCCACATCCACTATTAAGACCTTTCACTATTCGATAGGTTTCAAAGAGATCACCACTTATTCTTCAGAATTCCAGTGAATACAGGCCCAGAGCCATCAAATGCTCTTCATATGACAAGCCATTCAATCCTGGAATCTTTTTTATGAACCTCCTTTGAACCCTCTTCAGTTTCAGCACATCCTTTCTAAGATAAAGGACCCAAAGCTGCTCTCAATATTTCAAGTGCAGTCTCACCAATGCTTTATAAGCTCTCAACATCACATCGTCGCTTTTATGTTCCAGTCCTCTTGAAATGAATGGTATCATTGCATTTGCTTTCCTCACCACAGACCCAACCTGCCAATTAACCTTTAGGGAATCCTGCACAAGGACTCCAAAGTCCCTTTAAACCTCAGTTTCTTGTATTTTCTATCTTCTTTTATTTCTGTTACCAATGTGTATGGCCTTACCCTTACCAGCACTATATTCCATCTGCCACTTCTTTGTCCATTTTCCTAATCTGTCTAAGTCCTTCTGTAGCTTCCCTACTTCCTCAAAACTACCTCCCCCTCACCTATCTTCATATCATCTGCAAACTTTGCAACAGAAAAACCAATTCCATCATTCAAATCATTGACATATAATGTAAAAAGAATCAATCCCAACATAGACTCCTGTGGAATACCAGCAGCCAGCCAGATTCCCACTCTTTGCCTCCTGCCAATCAGCCACTGCTTTATCCATGTTAGAATCTTTCCTGTAATACCATGGGCTTGTAGCTTATTAAGCAGCCTCATGTGTGGCACCTTGTCAAAGGTCTATCCTGCTTGTCATTTGTTCACAGAATTCCAACAGATTTGTCAGGCAAGATATTCCCTTGAGGAAACCATGCTGAGTACAGCTTAATTTACCATGTGCCTCTAAGTACCTGATACCTAATTCTTAATAATCGACTTCTACATTTTCCCATCCACAGAGCTCAGACTTACTGGCCTATAGTTTACTTTCTTCTGCCTCTCTCCTTTGACAAAGGGTGGAGCGACATTTTGAATTTTCCAGTCTTCCAGAAACTAGTTATTCTTGAAAGATAATTACTAATGCCCCCTCAGTCTCTTCAGCCAACTCTTTCAGAAACCTGGGGTTTATACCATCTGATCTAGGTGACTTATTGGCTTTCAGACCTTCCAGTTTCCCAAGAAACTTCTCCAGAGTTATGGTAACCACACCCTTCATGCCCTCTGACACCCAAAACTTCCACCATACTGCTAGTGCCTTCCACAGTGAAAACTGATGCAAAATACTTAGTCAATTTGTCCGCCATTTCATTGTCCCCCATTACTACCTTTCCAGCAGTCCGATATCCACTGTCGCCTCCCTTTTACATCTGTGTATCTGAAGAAACTCTGCCTGAGGCTTGGGTTACTCTCACAGCATTGGACAAGAATATTGAGCACACCTCCATGTCAGAGAAAAGCCACATCCATCATCAAAGATCCTCACTACCCAGGTCAGGCTCTTTTCTCATTGCTGCCATCAGATAGAAAGTACAGATGCTTCAGGACTCACACCAGCAGGCTCAAGAACAGTTACTACCAATCAACCATTAGGGTCTTGAATAAAAGGGGTTAACTACACTCATTTAAGGACTCTTTTTCTTCTTATTTCATGCTCTTTATTTCTTGCTATTTATTTATTTATTCTAATGCACTTCCCTTGGACAACATCGGTGGTGTGGAGAGGGGAGACTTGCAGTTTGGGCAACTGCCAGTCTTGTATAAAATAAAATCCTTGCCCAGCCTTGCACCCTGGAAACTTTCCAAGGTGCAAATCCATGGTCTATTGAGACGAATGGAGGCCTACTTGTGGTGAACTACGTGTGCCTGTCTGGACACGCCCCCTGCTGACTGCTCCTGTGGCTCCTCCCACAGGCCCCTGTATAAAGGCGATCTGAGGCCTGACGCTCGGCCTCAGTCTCCAGGATGTAGTATGATGGTCACTCACTTCTGGTTCCTTCTTCCAGTCAATAAAAGCCGATATCTCGCCTTACGTCTCAGAGTGAGTTATTGATGATGCATCAATTTTATTGACTGGAAGTTTTAAAACATGGAAACCGTTTTACATCCGGAATGGTTGGATTTGGACCCTCAAGACCTTGAAGCAGCTCTTGCTTTTGAACACAGGCTTGCATGCTTCCAGTCATACTAGGAGGAGGTTCGTGCAACTGAACCCGCCGTTATGCACAGAATTCTCCTCTCGAGGGTCACCCCAAAAGTTTACTCCATTATCCGGGACCTGCCGACCTACGATGGGGCACTGGATGCCCTCAAAAGACAGTACTTGCGGCCGGTGAACACCGTCTATGCAAGACATCGTTTAGCTACCCGGCGACAGCAGCCTGGCGAATCGTGCGTTGAGTTTCTCCGAGAACTACAGACACTCGTCCGAACTTGTGACTGCAAGACGCTCACGGCAGAACAGCATGTGGAGCTGCTGGTGCGAGACGCCTTTGTGACGGGACTGAGGTCAGTGTACATGTGCCTGCAGGAAAACGCCGATCTGACCTTATGCTCGGCGATCGAGATGGCCAACGCTCTGGAAGCTGCTCTGCACAATGCTGACGCTGTCCAGTCGTGCGATTCCCCGCCGGTTCCGTGGACACCTCAGACCCCGCCACCGGCGGCTCCCGGGACCGAATTCGCCAACGCCGCTGCCAGTCGCGATTCCACGAGCTCCCCGAACCTGACCACGGCTGCGGCCTGTCAGAAGCCCGTGCTTTGTTATTTCTGTGGACTCAAAAAGCACTCGCGACAATGCTGTCCAGCGCGAGAAGCGACCTGCTCTAGCTGCGGAAAGCGGGGCCATTTCGCCAAGGTCTGTAAGTCTAAACTACAAGCGGAGTGCAGCACTGCGGATGAGACGTGGGGACCGCCATCTTGCATGCCCGGATGTGGGCGGCCATCTTTGTCGGCGTCAGCATGCCCGCCCCCGACCCTCCGATGCTTACTGGGCACCAAGCCGGCGATTCAACTCTGGCCACTGTAACTCTCGACCAAAGCGCCCCACACCAGCTTGCAAGGTCCATGATGGACATCCGGGTGGAGGGGCACAGGACTAGATGCCTGTTTGACACGGGCAGCACTGGGAGTTTTATTCACCCGAACACAGTGCAACGCTGCAGACTCATGACACGGCCGGTAAGTCGGAGGATCAATTTGGCTTCTGGGTCGCATTCCGCAGACATCCGGGCGGGTTGTGTAGTGACATTGGTGGTGCAAGGCACAGAATATCGGAACTTTGAGCTACTGGTCATGCCTCAACTGTGCGCACCTGTGCTATTGGGGCTGGACTTCCAGAGCCATCTCGAAAGTGTGACTATGGTATATGACGGGCCCCTCCCACCACTCACTGTCCGGAATCCTCAGTTTTGTGGGACTTCATCACTACTGACCACACACACACACACGGGCCCACACGTCCCATCCAGAACCATGCCGACAGCTGCGCTACCAACACCACTTGCAGTCTCTCCACCCTCAAGGTCCCTCCCCCACCACTGTTCACCAACCTGACCCCTGACTGTAAGCCTGTGGCAACTAAACGCAGGAGGTACAGCGCGGGGGACAGGGCCTTCATTCAGTCGGAGGTGCAGCGGCTGCTCAGGGAGGGGATCATTGAGCCAAGCTCAAGCCCTTGGAGGGCCCAGGTGGTTGTTGTTCGGACTGGGCAGAAAAATAGGATGGTGGTGGACTATAGTCAAACCATCAATAGGTTCACGCAGCTTGACGCGTACCCCCTACCCCACATCGCGGATATGGTCAACCAGATAGCTCAGTACAAGGTGTACTCGACAATAGATCTGAAATCCGCTTATCATCAGCTACCCATCTGCCCAGAGGACTGCCCCTACACCGCCTTCGAGGCAGGCGGCAGGCTCTATCACTTCCTGCACGTCCCTTTCGGTGTCACAAATGGTGTCTCTGTCTTCCAGAGGGAAATGGACCGGATGGTGGACCAGTACCGACTGCAGGCCACATTTCCCTATCTGGATAACATCACCATCTGTGGTCACGACTGGCCAGATCATGACGCCAACCTCCAACGATTTCTCCAAGTGGCCGCAGCTCTGAACCTTACTTATAACAGGGACAAGTGTGTGTTCCGAACCACCCGCCTTGCTATCCTTGGGTATGTCATGGAAAATGGGGTTATTGGCCCAGATCCCGACCATATGCGCTCCCTGTTAGAACTCCCTCTTCCCACCACTCTCAAAGCCCTCAGACTGTGCCTGGGTTTTTTTTCCTATTACGCCCAATGGGTCCCCCATTACGCAGACAAGGCACGCCCCCTGGTCAAGTCTACCACATTTCCCCTCTCTGCTGAGGCCCGCGCGGCCTTCAGCTGCATTAAAAAGGACATTGCCAAAGCTACGATGCATGCGGTGGACGAGACCATTCCCTTCCAAGTGGAGTGTGACGCCTCCGATTTCGCTCTGGCTGCTACCCTCAATCAGGAAGGCAGACCAGTAGCATTCTTTTCCCACACCCACCAAGGCTCTGAAATTCGGCACTCCGCGGTGGAGAAAGAAGCCCAGGCCATAGTGGAGGCTGTTAGGTACTGGAGGCACTATCTTGCTGGCAAAAGGTTCACCTTGCTAACCGACCAGCGCTTGGTTGCGTTCCTGTTCAGCAACCAACAGTGGGGCAAAATCAAAAATGATAAGATTTTGCGGTGGAGAATAGAACTCTCCACCTACAACTATGATATCCTGTACCGGCCTGGAAGACTCAATGAGCCCCCAGATGCCCTATCCTGGGGAACATGTGCTAGCACACAGCTCGACCAGCTGTACGCCCTTCATGTACAACTTTGCCATCCAGGGGTCACCCGATTTTACCATTTTGTGAAAGCTCGGAACCTGCTGTACTCCCTGGAGGACATCAGGACGATGACCAGGGACTGCCAAATTTGCGCTGAGTGCAAACCGCATTTCTACCGTCCTGACACGGCGCAACTTTTCAAGGCCACCCGCCCTTTTGAGTGACTGTTGACTTTAAGGGCCCCCTTCCCTCCATTGACCGCAATGTCTATTTTCTCAATGTTATCGACGAGTACTCACGGTTCCCCTTTGCCATCCCCTGCCCCGACACCACTGCCACGTCCGTCATAAAAGCCCTGCGCCAGCTCTTCACTCTGTTCGGGTATCCCTGCTATATCCACAGTGATAGAGGGTCCTCCTTTATGAGTGACGAGCTGCGCCAGTACCTGCTAGCTAGGGGCATTGTTACTAGTCGGACCACGAGTTATAATCCCCAGGGAAATGGACAGGTGGAGCGGGAGAATGCCACGGTGTGGAAGGCCACACTTTTAGCCCTTAAGTCAAAAGGGTTGCCAGTCTCTCGATGGCAGGAGGTCCTCCCTGAGGCACTCCACTCTATCCGCTCTCTGTTATGTACGTCCACCAATGCCACCCCTCACGAACGCCTATTCTCTTTTCCCAGGAAGTCTGTCACTGGGACCACCCTACCAGTTTGGCTGACGTCCCCGGGACCAGTGCTGCTCCGGAAACATGTGAGGAGCAATAAATACTCCCCGCTGGTAGAGAGGGTTCACCTTCTACATGCGAACCCCCAGTATGCCTACGTGGTCTTACCTGATGGGCGGGAGGACACGATCTTCATCCGCAACCTGGCACCCGCAGGTGCAGCAGACCACTACCCTGAAGACTCTCCGGTAACTATGAACCCTGCACCTGAGGTGACACCGTGCTCACCAGGCCCTACACAGACTCCTCACGACACTTATAGCTCACCAGGCCCTACACAGACTCCTCACGAAACTTATATACTGGGCGTTTCGTACGCATTTATACCAGGCGCCTCGCACATGCGTGTGGGATCACTGGCGCCTAGTGGGCTGGAACAAGCACAACCTCCATCTCCTGTGCAATCACCAATGTCGCTGGCATCCATGCAATCACAGCCGGTGCTACGTAGATCGCAGCGACAGATTCGACCACCTGATAGACTTGACTTGTAAGAAACTTCGCCACATGGGGACTCTTTTAAACAAAGGGGGGGGGGTGAATGTGGTGAACTACGTGTGCCTGTCTGGACATGCCCCCTGCTGACTGCTCCTGTGGCTCCTCCCACAGACCCCTGTATAAAGGCGATCTGAAGCTTATGCTCGGCCTCAGTCTCCAGGACGTAGTATGATGGTCACTCACTTCTGGTTCCTTCTTCCAGTCAATAAAAGCCGGTATCTCGCCTTACATCTCAGAGTGAGTTATTGATGGTGCATTACTACTACTACATTTATTTATTATCTGCATTTGCATAGTTTGTTTACAGTTTACAGTTCCTGATGCTGGCAGTTGAATGTTTTCATTTACTGTCCTGTAGATTTGCAAAGTATGCCCACAGAAAAAGAATCTCAGGGTTGTATGTGGTGACATGTGTAAGGGGGTTTCTTCTTTTGTGAGGGTTTTTTCCCTTTATCATTGTTACTGCGTATGTTAATCAAAATGGCTTCTTTGTTTTGTTAAAAGTAGGAATGCTTCTTTATGATAAATGCTTTCTCTCGCAGTTGTTTGGGTTAAAATTTACTGATAATGAGAAATGTATTTGTTTGTTAACCAATTGGGATTAATGTTATTCTCTCTTCTGGGTCTGTAAAACTATTGTTGGCGGGGAATTGAGGAGTGCAGCGCGAGCGGGTGAGAGAGAGAGGACGCGATGCTGTGAGCTGGGCGACGGAACGGACCCCAAGTGGGGGTCCGAGGCCAGAATTGTCAGTGAGGAGAGGAGATGAAGACTGACGTGACGGGGGTGCTTGGTTGATCACTTCGGGTGGTCCTGAGCTACGAGGACAGGAGGTCTGAGGGGATCGAATGGTGGCCAGAAGACTTTGTTAATTGAGCTCCAACAGGTTGTGCATGAAGTGGTTTGGACTTGGATAAGTTCTGGCGACTTCTTTTTATTTTATTTTCCTTCATATATACTGTATCATTATTAATCACTTAGTTCTATTAATATCTATAAAGTGTAATCATTTAATCGAGTATGGTGTACTGTCTGTTATTTGGCGGGGTGGGGACATCACACAGCATCCACACAAGCTGATTATCCAGTTTGGCGGGGCCGAAGGCTGCTCCCCCAGATGGAAGTGTGCTGAGCGAGCCTGAGGCGTGCCAGGGGGCTGCAAATGTATGTACTCTGATAATGAATTTTACTTTGAACTTTGAAGTCTCAGTTTCTCTCTCTCTCTCTCCCTCCCTCTCTCTCTCTCTCTCCCTCCCTCTCTCTCTCTCTCTCTCTCTCTCCTCTCTTCTCTCTCTATCCCTATATCTCTATCTCTATCTCTCTCCCCTTGTTACTCTTGCTAATGAGGCCAGTTAGTGTTGTATCAGCAGCAAACTTGCTGATATGCTTTGAGCTGGATCTGGTAGTGCAGTTATGAGTCACCAGCATGAACAGCAGTGGGCTGAACACACAGTGCTCAGCATGATGGAGCTTGAGATGTTGCTGCCAATTCAGACTGACTGGGATCTTCCTGTCAAGAAGTCCAACATCCAGATACAATAAGGACAGTTCATCCACCAGCCTCTGTGGGACGATTGTGTTAAATGCCAAGTTGAAGGTGAGGAACAAGAGCAACCTGGCATATGAGGTATCGTTTTCTAGGTAGGACAGGATGGAATGGATGCCCAAGGCTATGGCATCATCAGTGCACTGATTAGAGCAGTAGGTGAACTGGAAAGGGTCCAATGCAAACTATGCCAGCAGTTTTGTCGAAGCTATACACCTCGATCCCCCACTAGGATGGCCTCAAAGATCTCTGTTTCTTTCTGGACACCAGACCAAACCAGTTCTCCTGCACCACCACTCTCCTCCGTCCCATGGAATTTATCCTCACTCTTATTAATTCCTCCTTTAGCTCCTACCACTTCCTTCAAATAAACAGTGTAGCCTTGGGCACTTGCATGGGTCCCAGCTATAACTGCCTTTTTGTTGGCTATGTGGAACAGTCCAAGTTCCATGAACATTATCATTCTCCAACTTTTCCTACGCTATATCGATGCGCATTGCTGCTGCTTCTTGCACCCATGCCGAGCTCATTGACTCCAACAACTTTGCCTTCGACTTCCATCCTGCCCTCAAATTTACCTAGTTCATCTCTGATACCTCCTTTCCCTTTCTCGATATCACTGTCTCTAACCCTGGAGTCCGCTTATCCACCGATGTCTATTATAAATCAACGGACTCTCCCAGTTACCTGGACTATACCTCTTCCCATCCTGCTACTTGTAAAATGCTGTCCCCTTCTCTCAATTCCTCCATCGTCACGGCATTTGCTTTCAGGATGAGGCTTTTCATTCCAGAATGAAGGTGATGTCCTCCTTTTTCAAAGAAATGGGCTTTCCTTCCTCCACCATCAACACTGCATCTGTTCCATTTCACACACATCTGCTCTTACCCCTTCCTCCCGTCATCCTAGCAGGAATAGCGTTCCTCTTGTCCTCATCACCTTCCACTCCACCAGCCTCTGCATCCAGCAGATAATTCTCCGGAACATCTGCCATGTCTAACAGGATCCTACCGCCAAGCATACCTTTCCCTCCCCCCTCCACTTTCCACAGGGATCGCTCCCTACGTGGCTCCCTTGTCCATTCGTCCCTTCCCACTGAATTCTCTCCTGGCACTTATCCTTGCAATCAGAACAAGTGCTACACCTGCCCCTATACCACCTCCTTCACTACCATTCAGGGCCCAAAACCATCCGTGCAGCCGAGACAACACTTCATCTATGAGTCTGTTGGGGTCATATACTGTGTCCGGTACTCCTGGTGAAGCCTCCTGTATATCGGTGAGAGCCGATATAAATCAGAAGACCATTTCACTGAGCACCTATGCTCCGTCCTCCAGAAGTAATGGGATCTCCCAGTGGCCACCCAAATTAATACCACCTCCCATTCCCATTCTGACATGTCAATCCTCTACTGTCGCGATGAAGCCATGCTTAGGTCAGAGGATCAACAACTTATATTCCATCTGGGTAACCTCCAACCTAATGGCATAAACATCAATTTCCCCAATTTCCAATAATGACCCCACCTCTGCCCTCTGTTCCACCAGTCCCCATCCCCTTTCCCTCTCTCACCTTATCTCCTTGCCTTCCCATTGCCTCCCTCTGGTGCTTCTTCCCCCGTTTCTTTCTTCCATGGCCTTCCATCTTCACCTATCAGACTCCACTTCTCCTGTCCCGTATCTCTTTCACCAATCAACTTCCCAGCTATTTATTTCAACCCAACTCCTCTCATTTTCACCTCTTACCTGGTGTTTCTCCCTCCCTCTCCCCACCTTTTAAGCCTACCCCTCATCTTTTTTCCTCCATTCCTGCCGAAGAGTTTTGGCCCGAAATGTGGTCCGGCAGAGCTGAGGTCCTGATCACCCTGTCAACTTGTTTGACATGGTTAACCAGTGGTCTGTAAACAGGGATTAGCAAAGTGGGTATGTGGTCTGAATATCTGAGGTGAAGATGGCAGGCAGCCTTATCGGCTCCATCAACTTTAATGTAGACCAGGTCTAATGTATTCTCTCCTCTGGTTGCAAAGCTGACATGCTTGCAGAGCTTTGGCGGGTTAGTTTATAAATTGGCACTATTGAACAATGAAGGAACCATCGGGGTGATTGTCTTCAAGGTCACAGGTGACAATCTAGAGCTCCCACAGTGCTTTTCCAATAGTAGTACAGGTGAGAGTGGGAATGTAAACATTACCAATCACACTGGCAGTGAACTCCCTCAGTAAGTAAAAGAGCCTGCCTTACACTGTTAAAAATTCCTTCTGTGGTGAGAAGTGGACTGTTACTACTGAGGCATTCGCACATTAGCTCATTGACATGGACACACAGACCTCCTCTCCGGGTCTTACTGGCAATAACAGCATTTCTGTGCGCCCGAAAGGAGATCAGGCCTTCGAGCTGGATGATCAAGTCTGGAGTGTTCTCCTGGAGCCACATTTCTGTCAGTCCCTCATTTCCCACTGGTTCAAATGCAGATAATCCAGTTTATTTCCTAGTGATGGGATGTTAGTGAGTAGAATCACTGGGGTTGGGCCTGCAGGGAGCCGCTTAAAGCCTCTCTCAAATACCAGTGCTCTTATCACACCTCTGTGTCCTCACACACAACTTCCAATGTCCACTTCCCCGTGTAGCTGTGGTAGGCCACAGTGCGGAGGGAGGGCCTGCTCCACACATTAGGCCGTAACTGAGTAGCAACCTTCATTATCACACTTGCTAGCAAGGTAGACTTGCAGATTTTAGCAATCTTTATGACCAGCAGATTTTTTTCCCAAACATAGCTCCTTTCTATATAAAGGTCCTTGACGGTATGAAGGCTCATGCCACTAATGCATTGGGCAGCTTTGACTACCCTTTGTAAAGCCTTCCTGTCGGCCGCAGTGCGGTTTCCGAACCGTGTAATAATATAGCATGTTAGGATGCTCTCTAACGTGCATCTACAGAAGGTCATGAATAATGACGCGTCTTGACCAACTCTCTTCAGCCTTCTCAGAAAGTAAAGGTATTGGTGAGTTTTCCTCATCATGCAGAATGTGTTCTGGGACCGTGAGAGCTTGTGTGAGATATGCACTCCCGGGAGTTTGACACTGCTCTCAGTTTTCACAGCTGTGTCACCAATGCAAAGAGGGGTGTGAGTGGCAAGAGTTCTCCTGAAGTCGATCACCGTCTTTTTTGTCTTGTTAACACTGACAAAGAGATTACGTGCTTGTCAACAGTCCCCGAGTCTTCCAGTTCCCCTCTGTAGGCTGTCTCATCATTGATGGTCATGAGCCGCTGCCCTGTTGTGTCATGGGCGAACTTGACATTGTGATTTCTCAGGTATTTGTGAGCAGTCTGTATAGCAATGGGCTCCCCACATGGTCCTGAGGGGGAGTCTGTGTTGATGATGATGAGGAAGGAGGAGTGGAGTGTGTACTAAATATCTGAGATCTGTTCATTAGCACATCCAGCACCAGGTTGCACAATAGTGTAGAGCGGGGAACATCATAAAGGACTCCTTCCATCCTGCGCAAGGACTGTTTGAACTGCTTCTGTCTGGTAGGCGCTTCAGATCCCTCCAGACTAAGACTAATAGGCACTGGAGAAGTTTTTTCCCTACTGCGGTCACTTTGCTGAACAGTTAACTGCCGGTTAACTGTCGGCTAACTATTACTTGGATTGCACTACCTGTATGTATAATCTATATTTTCATTTATATTTATCATTATTATTGTTATGAGCAGAGAGACAACATCTGCCGGAAGTAAATTCCTTGTATGTGTACAGGTACTTGGCGATTAAAGTCTGATTCTGATTCTGATTAGTCCAAGTTGGAGTTTGTTCACCAAGATCTGTGTTGAAAGCCAAACAGAAATCCAGAAACATTCTGGATGTCTGACATGAATGTCCTAGTTTCTTAGGTGTGTCAGGGCCAGGTGTATGACAGATACTAGTGCACCTGTCATACCGAGGTTCTGTAGGTGTTCAGTGTGGCAGGAACAGCGATTTTGATGAGTACCATCACCAGCTGTTTATAATACCTCATGATGATTGTTGTTAGTGTCCTTGGGCATTAATCATTTAGTTCTGACAGTGTAGACTTCCTTGGAACAGGGCTGATGGTGCCTGATTTAAAAAAAATATGGTGATGTGGGATAAATGAGTGAAGTGTAGGAGACGTCAGTGATCTAGTGTGCATACTCACTGAGTAACGAGCCAGCATCCTTACAGGGTGTCTCTGCGGAGTCCTCATGTCTGCTGCTGGTAGAGACAATGGCTGCTCATCTGGGAAATGGGTAGCTTCATTGCAGCAGTAAAGAAGGCCAAAGAAGGCTCTACAACAGGTAATGAAAATGGCCCAGCGTATCACCGTCACCAGCCTACTAGCCACCAAGGACATATATACAGAAAGTTACCAGCAAAGGGCCAGTAGCATCATGAATGAGTCCACACACTCTGCTCACTCCCATCAAAGAGGAGGCTACGTAGCACCCAGGCCAGGACTAGTGGACTCAAAAACAACTACTTTCCCCAAGCAGTAAGACAGATGAACATCTCCACCCACTAATTCCACTACTACTTTATTATATCCCATCAGTCATCTTAAGATCAACCTAGCATCGCTTTATGGACGTACAATCAATCTATACATAGAAGCTACCTTATGTATTTATATTTATTGTGTCTTTAATTTTCATTGTTGTATTCTTTATCTTTTGAATTCTTTTTGCTCCATCAGATTCAGAGTAGCAGTTATTTTATTCTCCTTATACTTGTGTACAGGAAATTACATTGAACAATCTTGAATCACAGATACGTCGATGTAGGAACGGGAAGTTGCATTGAAATAGGTAGTCACCCCCTTCTGGTTTCCCAGCTAATTCCCTTTATTCTACATTCAACTGTCCTCTCCGATCTTCTTAGTTCTTTACCTCTTCCATCTATCAGCTCCCAGCTTCTTACATTATCTTTCTTCCATCCACCTTCCCCCAACCTTGTCTCACCTGTCATCTGCAAGCTTGTACTCCTGCCTCTCCGCCCAGATTCTTACTCTGGCTTCTTCTCTCTTCCTTTCCAGTCCAGATGGAGGATCTCAGCTGAAACATCGATTGTTTGTTCCCCAACTCAGGACCTGCTGAGTTCCTCCAGCACCTTGTGTGTTGTGCAAAACTTCCAGTACCTGTAAAGTCTCGTGTGTCTCTGAAGTTCTCATTAGTTCTTCAATTCTGCAAGCTTTCCTCATTGTAAAATACAAATTTGTGCAGATGCCTGTTATCTCTGTCTGTTCTGGATTACAACAATTAATTCTGTATGAGCAACTTCTGTAATATTCTGCCAGACTTATAGGTTAAAAACAGAAAACCCTAACAGTTCTGCTGTCATGAAACATAGAAAGTCCTGTCCATTGCAGTATTGCAAACAAATTAAACTAAGCTTAAATCCGTAACTAAGTGTGACATGGATTCCATACTGAAGGATTTAAACCTAATGAAAATGTTTATCTAGGATTTTCTTTCCTATACTCCAATTTTGTTTGAGTTAATGGCAATGTTTCAAAAGAAAATTAGATTATCTTCATAATCAGTGTGTTCAGTGACACATTTTTCATAAATTTGTGTTGAATATATGGGACTAGGAGCAAATATCATAAAGTTGCATTAGTAGACTTGCTATAAAATTTTAAATCTATATATTCCATCTGCCAATTCTACATGATATTGAAGGAATGCATTTATCAACATTGTTTAGGAAATTTTCCTTTGCGCACGGAACAACTCTAATTGAACCTGTTTGTCTGGGGGCTTGGCTCTCAGTGCATTTATATAATAAGTTAGATCAACAGTTTGCAGAGCTTGTGGAACTGCTGCTTCCCAGTTTCAGAAGCCCAGATTAAATCCTGTGCTATCTATGTGGAGTTTGCATGTTCTCATTGTGACTGTGAGTGTTGTCTGCTTGGGCTATGTGTGATTATGTAGGTTAATTTGCCTCTGACGATTGTCTAGTGTGTGTGAGAGTGGTAGAATCTGATAGTGGGCATCAGTGAGGGAAAGGGGAGAATAAAGAAATGAAATGAGAGCAGGGTTCCATTAACTGACAGGTTAGGAACACCTTAAATAATGCTTGAATAATGGACTTTGCGTTTTTTATGTGTCTGACTCTGTTCATTCCGTTTTCTCCATGTAAATATTCTAAGCTCTTGGATCTGAGTTTATAATATGTGAAGTTAATGTTTGAAACTGAGCTGAAGATTATAGGTAGCATTAGGCATTCAGAAATAATTGTACTAATGAGCTGCCTCAAAACGAAAAGCAAAAAAAGCTGAAAATACAGTTTTCACAACAATGCTGCGCCACGGTTGTGTAGCAGTTAGCGTGACGATATTACAGCTCAGGGTGTCGGAGATCGGAGTTCCATTCCTACGTTATCTGTACGTCCTCTCCGTGAAATGGTGGGCTTCCTTTGGGTGCTTCAGATTCATCCACAGTCAAAAGACGTTACCGTTAGTAGGTTAATGGGTCATTGTCAATTGTCCTGTGATTAGCCTGGGGTTATGTTGATGAGTTCAGTAGATCAATTTGATATCAGAGAATATATACAGCAGCAAAAATATCAATCCTCCTCCTCCCCCAGCTTGCTTCAGCGAAACAACAACTCCCCACCATTCAGCATGCAAGAAATAGCAAGCACCCCACCCCCCGAGATCATGAATTAGAGTCCATCAAAAACTACTGTCCATCCCAACACTTCAACAACTCCATAGGCTCTCTCCCTCTCTAGTCCTGCTACAGTGCGAGGGCAGGCCAACAGCTCGCTGTTTCGATGTTACAGTCAGCAGCGTCGCTTATTCGAGTTCTGCCGACTTGAGATCAGCAGCAAACTTCCTCTCCGACAGACGTGTCTGGTGTCTCAATGTTTCAATCTCCCATGAAGCTTCACTTGACAGCATTGGCGAGGAATCCAGAGTCCACAGGGTGTACCCCAACGGTCACGTCTTCCACACTGCTCCTGGGGATCCCAAAACGCAGGTTATTTGGCGAGTTTTGAAAGCGAGAATGCCATTGCCCGTGAAGAACATAGTTTGAGTGCAGCTGTAGATCACAGACTCCGTCAGGATTCCAGCTACCTGGTAAATGAAAGAAAAGAACCATGAGGAAAGGAGAATTAAACTGTTTCACAGATGAACTGGAAGAAGTCGCTGAGTCCTGCGAAGACCTCTGGCACCATCTTTAGATCCTCCCATACTGGTGGCTTGGCTTGAAGGATGAAAGATCCCATTCTGCACTTTATCTCTAAATAAATAAATAACAAAAACAATTGCTTTCAATTATGTAGTGGATGTATCCTAAAGCACTTTGCAGGAACATTATTAATCAGAAATTCATATTAAAGGAAATGTTGGGATAAATAACCAGACTCCTTAAAGAACATCTTTAAAGTACGAAGGAGAGATAAAGAGATCAGTCTATAAGTTGTCTTAGTAAAAATACTTTCTTTTTTCTGAATGATGCTAATGAAGAGCTTTTCTAACTCAACATATCAGTTCTGCCAGGATTTCACCCAAATGTTAACCTCTCTCAAGCATGAGATTTCTTTCCTTTACTATTTTAAGCATGATTTTGAATCTGTGACTAGCATGTGATTCACAAGTGCGCAACAACTTATAGAAATTACTCATTTTCTGAAGAAGGGAAAGCTTGCCAATTAGCGATATATCTGCTTCAAGCAAGCTTACCATGAATAAACCGCAAATGATTGGCTTGCTTTACATCTCTTTTCCTTCAAATTACTTTTCCATGTTCTTATCATGAACATGCATTGCAAACTGTTTGAACTTTCAATAGCAGTAGCTATTTTTTCTTAAGGATTTTATTAATATGCATCAAGCTTTGCATAATTTGAGTTATTTTCTAAATTATTAATGCAAATAGCTGTCAATGAAACTGATGCTTTTATTCTTATGCTCTCTGAACTGAGTAACTAACCATGTTCACTTTCCTACAAATTGTATTTTGTATTTAATAATATGATCAAACAAGCCCACAAGTTTCACATCCAGATGTGACATGTTTCATTTTTTTTCTATTTTCTGTTAATGTTTATTTTGATTCACTTGCTTAAGACTTTTATTCCTTGACCTTTAAAGTGAAACTCATTCCTAACAACACTTTTCAATTTGTTGCTGTTATTAATCCAAATGAAACATCTCACAATTAAAATTACAAATAGAGGTAGCTTTTGTTTTAGAGAGTTTGCGATGTTGATTATATAGAACGGCTGACACGTTCAGCTTGTGACTTTGGCAAAAGCAACAACTTTAATTTTGCCTCAGAATGTTGAGTAGAAACTGTTCAAGAGCAAAAAGAATTATTGCATTAGCTGAACTGGTAAGCTTTTTAATGGGAATATTCTTATCTTCCATTTAAAGCTATATATATTCCATCCTCCAATTTTGTATTGTATTTAAGGCAGACACTGATAAATATTGGTTCAGAATGCTCCCTTTGTACAGGGAACAACTCTCTTTGCCAAGTTGCCTTCTATAATGCACACTCAGAGGGAATTTTTATCCTTGCATAAAGCACTATCAGGAACTGCAGCTGTTCCAGAGATGAGGCAAAGGACCAAATAAGTAGCTCCATCAGTCCAGTCAACATCGATCTTTGATAATTCCATGCCTGCCATCTCAGAACTATAAGTAAAAGTGCCAATCAACACTCACATGTTGCAGGTAAGTGATATCCATTCATTACCTTATACCTGACATTTTCCAGTGACTAACAAGGATTAATTATAATTTGTATCTAGGTTAATGGCCAAATGGGCCTGCTCCTTATGCCAGATTGCACATCAGTGAAAATGGAATTAATTTTTATACTGAGCCAGTATTAAGCTGAGGTGCGCAGGTTTTTTACTTCAGTTTCATGGATTAACTTATTGCTGGCCATGATAGAATCAAGATATGGAAGGAAACATTGAACTTGAATGAGTCAAGGACCGTGGATGTGGATAAATCAATCGTCTTTGTTCTTGCCATGTGCTTGAAGGAATCGACGCTGCCATTTTGTAAAGCTGCTCTGTAACCTCCATTTTGTGAGCTCTCCTGTGAACTGGTTTTGCTCAGGAATCAAAGTACTTTAAAGTGGATACAATGATGCTCCTGAGATTCTGCTGAACTTGAGATCATTTCCAAATAAGAAGTTATTTGTGAGTGTTCTTTTATACTCTAGAACATGCAGGTTTATGAATAGGCAAGTCTGTCTGACCTGAATAACCTGAACCTAGTAACTGTTGGTCTCTGATTCAGAACAAAGAAACTTTAGTTAAGAGTTGTCACTTGCGAGAAAGGGAATAAAATGATTCTGGCTTGGACCAGAACCAATGGAAAACTTACTGACGTTAGCCAATTAGGCCAGAGCCAACTCAATAAAACACATTTGAACTGATAAGAAAAGAGTGCAAGAAGGAAGGGATTTGAATGCAAAAGCAGTGAGAACCCTATCACTAGGAAGATTCCCAAGCTAGGGGCTAGGAGAAGGTGGATAAATCATTTGTCCAAAGTGAGATCCCTATTTTTGTGTGGTAAATTACAGAAGTGGTCTGAGTGAGTTTTGGTACAGTGGGAACAGTAGAGTTCATGCCTTGTTGTTGATCTGGAATCAACATAGTTATGTTGGTATTTGTGCAGAGACAATAAAGTGCAAGTTTTCATTAAGCAAGAGTTGTATTGCCTAACCTAGATCAGTTCATGGTAGTCAACATTAGTTATTTCTGGCAACACACACAAAATGCTGGTGGAACGCAGCAGGCCAGGCAGCATCTATAGGGAGAAGCGCTGTTGACGTTTCGGGCCGAGACCCTTTGTCAGGAACCTTCGTCCTGAAACGTCGACAGCTCTTCTCCCTATAGATGCTGCCTGGTCTGCTGCGTTCCACCAGCATTTTGTGTGTGTCGCTTGGATTTCCAGCATCTGCAGATTTCCTCGTGTTTGCTTATTAGTTATTTCTAGTCTTTCTTCTTTCCACATTTGGGGATCTGTTACTGAATGCTTTCCATTAGTTATTAACAATCTCTTTCTAATTTGCAGCACAACATTCTAGCTAACATTCAACACTATAGGCAGTTTTTAAACACTTTATCATCACTATCTGGTGAGGGTCCAGAGGAGGTTCACCAGAATGACTCCAGGAAAGAAAATGTTAATGTATGAAGAGTATTTGATAGCTCTGAGCCTGTACTCACTGGAATTTGAAAGAATCGGGGGGGGGGGGGAATCTCATTGAAACTTATAGTATTTCGAAAGGCCTAAATAGGGTGGATGTGGAGAGCAAACATCACAATGATGCTGGCAAACCACAGCCACATTCTGTGAGTTGTAGACAATTCTACTTTGAACTTTGTTTCCTATAGTGGAGGTGTCTAGGACCAGAGGGCACAGCTTCAGAATAGATGAATGTCCCTTTAAAACAGAGATGAGGAGGAATTTCTTTAGCCAGAGGGAGAAACTGTGGAATTCATGAGCACAAATGCCTGGAGGCCAAGTCATTAAAGAAGAGCTTATCGGTTCTTGATTTGTAAAAATATCAAGGACATGCGGGTTGAGAGTCCTAAATCAGCCATGATGGAATGGCGGAGCAGACACAATGGCCCAAATGGCCACATTCTCCTTCTATGGCTGATGAAGGATCTTGTCCCAAACTGATTATTCTCCTCCATAGGTTCTGCCTGACTTGCGGAGTTCATCATCTCACAAAAGATCTCACTATGATTTAAAATCATATGGCTTGGAGTTACTGTTGGGAATTTGGGAAAATTGCAGTTGGCTCAAGAAATCTTTATCACACTGTTTTGGTGAGCATTTGGTGTGTTAGTCACACATTCTGCTGCTAATAAATTGACCCAGAGTGATTAAAAAAATATCAGTCATCATATTGCCTAGAACAGTATTATTTAGGTATTGTACGCGTTTCCATTTTGAGAATTAGTATGGATTCGTAAAGCTTTCTAGCAAACTTTTCTGTTTATGTCTGGAGAAAAGAATATAGTACCCTAACAATAATTGTAATGTGATCAAAGGATTAAACAGTGGTTACCAAGCATCTGAAGAAACTGCAAAATTATCTATAAAATATAATTGATAACATGACACCTGGATCAATCACAGTGCATGAGAGAGGAAGAGTTGATGATGTTGTCATGTGTAAATCATGTGGTCTAGAAAGATGGTACAATTATTCCACTAGTGAGTCACTTACTAACTTTGAACTCGTAAGGATTAGGAGGGACTCCATGAGCAAAATCAGAGGATCCACAAAAGAGCAGTTGATGCCCTCCAATCTTTCTTGTGATGTGATTTTGCCCTCCCTAAGAGAGAGGTCATGATGCAAACATCAGTAAGATTATCCTTTGTGAATTTTCATGATTATCCTAGAGCAAGCTGAATGATCAAGTGGATAAATCCTTAATTATGTGACATTTAAGGATAAATTATCTTTGCTTCCTAATACACCTTTTGCATATTTATTTATCTATATTGTCACAATGCGTGGAAATTGTCTGACTCACACTTTGGTTGTAATAAATTTAGCACCATTTCCAGCTCATAAATCACCAAGAAGATGTCAAAAATGGGATGATTTACAGAGAATAAGATGTATTACAACTTGACCCTAGTGCAGGGGTGGGCAAACTTTTTGACTTGTGGGCCACAAAGGGTTCTAAAGTTTGACAGGGGGGCCGGACCAGGAGTAGATGGATGGAGTGTTTTGGTAATACACCTCATAAGAGAAAATAAAATATCATGGGATATGCAGAAAACATGTGCTTTAATTTCAATTGAAAATAAACAAATGCATTACAACAAAATATCTGTCTTTGAAGTCCCATGGTATTTAGCTATTTATTGAAATGACTTTTAAAACACTGAAAATTAAATGAATAAAATACAGCTTTTTTTAATAGTTACAGTTATTATTTTAAAGCACTGAAAATTCTGTTATCCTTCAAGATATTATCATCATCACTCTCCTCCTGACTGTCTTTATTTCAAAAACGGTAGGAGATGCAGGTCTACTTGTCCTGCTCCTTCTTATTCAATTGTCCTCTGTGCCAAAACTCAACAATAACCAGCACAAGGACAGAACAGTGACAGCGCGCCAGTATGTGGAGCGCGTTATTTGATCTGGAGCGCATTTTTTATTTTGAGAACGTACGTGCACCTGCGCACTACTCATGTCCATCACTTAACAGAAATGACATGTAACATGTAAGGCTTATTGAAAAAAATATTTTCAAATGCATTTTTTACATAACACAATGAAGAAACTTATTTTTAATTTCAGTGGGAACAGTGTTGTTGGTCTCCCTTTTTAGCCAGCGCATCAAAGTCTGGATTTAGTTTTGTTGTGGTGATTCTCAGGATGGATCTGAGGTGTTGGTCAGTTAACTTGGATCTGTGGCTGGCTTTGTTGATGTTCATGATGCTGAACGCCTGTTCACACAAATAGGTTGAGCCGAACAAAGAGTAAAGCGCAAATGTGGAGTAATACGCTGCACCTCAACAAAGGTCAATGTATATAGAGTGCGTCATCTATTGTGAAAACGCCAGAATCGCGGGGAAAAAACGTTAACAAGGTTTATTAATATAATTTCATCAAGTTCTGCGGGCCGGATTAAAAAGCTTAATGGGCCACATATGGCCCCCGGGCCGTAATTTGCCCATGCCTGCCCTAGTGTTTTACAGAGATTACAGTTTTCTGGACAGATTCCAGCAATGATATTCGTACAATCACCCAGTGGTCAACTCTTGGTCGTTAAAGAGGGGGCAGGAGGGGGGATTGTGAAGGTTTGGAGTGTTCAGGGTGGATTGTTTCAGTGGTACATCACCTGAGTTATGGAGGAGCCATAAATAGGATCAGGTGGTATGTGTGACAATCAGTACGAGGCTCTGGAATATTGCAATCAGGGCTGATAAACCAAGAGAACACCAGAGAACTATGATTAGTTATGAGGGTTGAGGCAGGGACTGCCATGCTACACTAGGCTGTGGGTAAACCGATGCGTTTATTGACATAATATTTGGTTGAAGCAGTGACTGCTATATTAAACAAAATGGCAATACCCTGGCAAAGTTTATTTAAATCACACACGATGCACAATTTTCAGTACAACTTATCCTATGTTAAATTTTGTGCTAATAATAAAGGCCATTAATCTTGACTTTTAATGAGAATTTCCACCATTAAGCAGTAGAACAAACCACACACACCAATAACATCATTAGGAGCGCCATGTCTTGACAGGATATGATATTGGTATTGGAGTGAATTGCACCAGAAAAAAAAACCATAGTCCAGTTTTCCAGTGGGCTGGATGTCACTCAGAAACTTATGAAAAAACGTCAAATAAGCTACATTAGGTCCTGATAAAAGGTCTCAGCGTGAAGCGCTGACTGTTCAATCCTCCATGAATGTTGTCGGACATGCTGAGTTCCTCCAGCATTTTGTGTGTGTTGCTCTGGATTTCCAGCATCTGCAGAACCTCTTGTGTTTTAAGGTCTCCACGTTCTGTGCTATCAATGTCGTTAAAATGGTGTTTCTCTAATTTTAGGAACAGGAGGTTAAAGTCATCGACAAAGAAAGTCAAAACATGAGTCTAGTTAAATACAGCACAGATCTTCAAGTTTAATTTAAACTTGTTTATTCAACCATAAATTTGAACAGAAAAGCTGTGAGTTTCATGATCTAAAATCTCTGTTCATTGTCAATCCAGATGGCTAGCCCTTCACATTTGTGGAAGCAAGCTGGTCTAAAACTCACAAAATCATATGCTATGAATGCATGTCAACTCTGAAAATTTGAAGGTCACCTGACCAAAAATGTGTTGTTCTCCTGTGTATTTACTTCTCGATTGAATTTTGCAGAATTTAGATCAAATGCTGTCAGATTTCTGTAAAATATTTGAAAAGGAATAACTATCACCTGGTTTTTAATTTCTGTGGATGGTTGAGTTTCAAACCAGTGGTTAAATGCAATAGGAATATTAGCATCTTCAATCCATTTGACTTTTGCTCACCATGTAACCTGAACTCGCAGAACTGCATCTGAGCAACCCTTAACAAGAGTAAGCTGCCAATTTCAGTATGTTAAAAGCTCATGAAGAGCTGGAACTTTTAACTCCATGCACATGGGGTTCCAGGTCATCTTGGAGCTTTCCAGTGAAAACAAGGTAGGAGATTAGTATCATTGGAAGGAGCTGAAGATCTGTCAACAAACATTGCAATGTCTCGGCAGCTTTTTGGAGGGAAGACTATCCACAGAAGAGGTCTATCAAACAATTGCTTAAAATTGTAACAAATCTTTTAACCTGGAGCAAAATTTAGAAACTTTCCAAACTCGCAGTGATCGTTACAACTTGCACTTTGTGAACAAAAAATACAGTAGCATTTCCATGATGACTCAATTTTTGACTGAAACAACTTTGTGGATGGGAGGTCCTAATCTTAAGGTGAAATCCTACCACGAGATACAATAGTTTTACCTGCAGTCTAATTGTTCTCACACATTCCTGTCCTGCCCTTTCTTAGCATTACCCCAAATGAACTTTTGCCTTTCCACTCTCAATTGATTTTACAATTTTAATGTCATGCTGAAATAATTTTAATTTGCAGGTCAGGTAATTAGCTACATGTTTTATGAAGAGTTAAGATGTGAAAAAAAATGAAGAAAAGGTTGACCTACTTTTCCAGAATCAGAATCTAATTTATTATCACTAAATTATATGTTGCAAAATTTGATGCTTTCCAGTAACAACACAGTGCAAAGACATACAATTACCATATATGACAAAATAAATAGTGTATAAAATTAATAATCCATGGATTCATGGAACATTCTGAAGTCTGATAGTGGAGGGGATGCAGCTGTTTCTGAATCAAGAGTATGGATCTTCATGTTCTTGTCCTGATAGTATTATGCGAAGAGGGCACTTCCTGAATGGTGAGATTCCACAGAGACGGAAGTATACTTCTTAAAGCACCACCACATAAAGATGTTCTTGAAGGTGGTAAATGTTGTTCCTGTGATCATGCTGACATGTCTGCGACCCTCTGCAGTCTCTTGCAATCCTATATATTGGAACCCCTATACCAGACAGTGATGCAACCAGTCAGAATGCTGTCTACCATACAGTTATAGAAATTTACAAGCATGTTTGTTGATATCTCCCCAAACTCCTAATGAAGTAGAACTACTGGTGTGCCTTCTTTGTGATTGGGTTAATATGATTGTCCCAATGATATTATCCTCCGAAATTTTGAGATCCTTAAACTTGCAGCTGCTCATCCATTCCAATGTAGACCCCTCAATGAGTACTGGTGTGTGTTCTCCAGAACTTTCCCTTCCTGAAGTCCACAATTGATTCCTTAGTCTTGCTGACAATGAGTGTGAGGTTTTTGTTGTGACACCAATCAACCAGCCCATCTGTCTCTCACCAGTACACCACATTGCCAGCTGAGATTCTACCAACAGCATTGGTGTCATTACTGAGTACTTAGATGGAGTTTGAGCTGTCCCTGGCCATACAGTCAAAGATCAAAGTAAGTTTTATTTTCAAAGTACCTATATGTCACTGTAAACAATGCTGAGATTAATTTTCTTGTGGGCAATTGCAACAAATCTATAGAAAAGTAACCATAATAGAATGAGTGACTGACCACCAAATCAGGGCTTTCAGCTAGAGTGCAGAAGACAGCAAACTACACAAATACAAAAAGAAACAATAGTATAACTAAGATAGCAAAAAATATCAAGAACATGAGATAAAGTGTCCTTGAAAGTGAGTCCATTGGTTTTGCGAACAGTTCAATGATGGGGCAAGTGAAGCTGAGTGCAGTTGTCTCCACTGTTCAAGAGCCTGATGGTTGAACGGTAGTAACTGTTCCAAATCCTGATGATGTGTGTCCTAAGGCTCTTGTACCTTCTTCCAGATGGCAGCAGCAAGAAGAGAGCATGTCCTCTGTGGTGGAGGTCCCTGATGATAGATGCTACTTTCTTCTGACAGTGTTTCATGTAGATGTGCTCAATGGTTGGGTGGTCTTTACTCATGATGGGCTGGGCCATGTCCACTACCTTTAGAAGAATTTTCTGTTCAAGGGCATTGGCGTTTCCATACAAGACTGTGAAGCAGCCAGCCATGAGTACAGAAAGAGTAGAGCAGTGGGTTAAGCACACATAACACACGTATGTCAGAGAAATGTATACAATGCACGTCCTGAAATGCTTTTTCTTTACAACCATCCATGGAAACAGAGGAGTGCCCCCAAAGAATGAATGACAGTTAAATGTTAGAACACCAAAGTCCCTCCCTCCAGTGCATATCTGAGATGGACTTTGAACTAGAAGAAGATGCTATTACCAATTCACACTTACTGTACTATTCTGAAATGGAAGTGAAGGATCCAGTTTCAGAGGAGGTACAGAATTCCAGTTTCTGAAGTATGGTGTTAGTACTGAGGAGGTGATGCATATTTTCATATTCTATAGGAGTAGCTAACTTATCTGTTCATAGCCATCTTTCAGCCCATTAGGTCAAAAGCCATCTGATCCAGAATTGTAAATATAAAATGGAATTATCTTTATATCCTGAAGGTAGTGTTTTTTTTTTCCTTTTCCACGGTAATCTGAGTAAAGCCAATGAGTTTCACTGCATTTACAGACAGACTGAAATTCTTCACAACCTGACTGAAATTACCAGAGAGTATGGTAAATGTCTAATTAGTGACTTAAAATGAGATGAACCATGGAGTTTGTGGAAAGCATTGGATTGATAAGGCAGAGCAGTGAACAGCTTAGTTAGCCTACAGCTATAATACAGATCATAATCTATGAGTAGGAAAATTGCTGAAGAGTAACACTCATCAATTAGGTAAGTTCACAATATGGATAACTGGCTTTTATTTAAGACATTTCAAAACTGATTCCCAAAAGATTTAACATTTTTGTAACTGTGAATTTCTTGTCTATTTTGATCCATTTGCAATGTTGACTCAGATCAGCATCTTTGCATGCTAGAGGAAGTCTGCACATAAAAAAAATGCTCTCAACAGATTCAGTTTAAGCTGCGCACATTTCAGGTTTTGCTTTACTTTATTGAATATATCCTTTAAAAATAAAGATTTTACAAAAATGGTAAATTTATGTATTTTTGTTCTATAGGCCCTACACTGCTGTCTTACATTTAAATAGATTTCTAAGTTGTTCAAATTTAGACATTTACTTCTGACATCAGGCAAATATCTATCAAAAGGAAAGAATTCATTCCATTTGTTCATTTCACCTTGTGTTGGCCAAGGCAATTCCTCGAATGTGATTTTGTCTATTTTTGTCCAATAATATGGCAAGGCGCAATTGGAATGAGGATGGAGAAGTTAATATAATTTCAATAATATTTTCTAAGGTCAGCTCCATATATGTTGCCTGGTTATCAGAAGCCTTACTAATACATCTGCTTGAAATGGGTATGTTTAATGTGGAAGATACCTCAAGGTGGAGATGTAATCAGGGCTTTTTAAACTGAGTTAAAGAGAGGGATGTAGGTTTTAAGGAATTGCAGAATGAAAAAATTGATTCGGAGAGATTCAGGGAAGGGCAACAGTGATCAGAGGAGTTTAAAAAAAAAGCTGAAAAACAGAGCAGCGAAGTTGTAAATAAAGGAAGATAGAAAGCTAGGTAGATACTTTATTGATCCTAAAGGAAATTACTGTGTCACAGTAGCATTACAAGTGCACAGATACACAAATATTAGAAGAGAAGTAGGAAATAAAAAATGTTACCTTAATTAAGCTAACAGGAGGGTGTCATCACTTCCCTGGCTATAGGTGGACTAATTTTAGAGCCTAATGGCCGAGGGTAAGAATGATCTCATATAGCGCTCTTTGGAGCAGGACAGTTGTCTTAGTCTATTACTGCAAGTGCTCCTCTATTCAGCCAATGTGGCATGCAGAGGGTGAGAAACATTCACCAGGATTGCTAGAATTTTTTGTAGGGCCCTTTGTTCTACCACAGCCTCCATTGCGTCTAGTTTGACTCTTGTAACAGAGCCAGCATTCCAATCAGTTTATTTAGCCTGTTAGCATCACCCATGTTACTGCCATTGCCCCAGCACACAACCACATAGAAGACTGTACTGGCAACGACGGACTGATGGAACCTGTGAAGGAGAGGCCTGCATACACTAAAGGACCCCAGCCTTCTCAGGAAGTAAAGGCGACTCTAGTTCTTCTTGTACACAGTCTCTGTGTTGGTGCTCCACTCAAGTCTGTCATCCAGGTACACCCCCCAGATACTTGTGGTTCTTCACCACATCCACGTCCTCACCATCAATAGTAACAGAGCAGTGCTGGCTTAGTCTTCCTATGTCCATCACCATCTCCTTTGTCTTGCAGATGTTGAGCTGCAGATGATTCAGCTTGCAGCATTTGACCCTCCACCAGGGTAAGAGGGATGGAAATATCTATCATGAACATATAATCTTCAGAGAGAGACCTGGAACCTTAAATCTCAGGCACTGGAAGACTGGGGGAGAAAATAGAATATAAGCTTAATTGATCTGTACTTGGTCTGCTGTAACATAATTTTTCATGAGTTAATATTCACACATGGAGATTGTTAAAACACACATGATATTCACACATGGAAACTAAGTCCAGAAGAAATGTCGACTGTTTATTCACTTCCATAGATGCTGCCTGACCTGCTGAGTTACAACAGCATTTTGCGTATGTTGCTTTAGATTTCCATCATCTACAGAATTTCTGGTGTTGTTGATTGTAAAAGCAGATAAAATGATGTCTGAATAATCAAGTTTGGAGTGGGAGAAATAAGGATTTCTGGAGCAGATAAACGGAAGCAGAATGGAGCTGGAAAATTATATCTGAGGTATAGAGCAGAGAGTTTTGTAATTAGTATCTGTACAGGATGCTCATCTCAAAGCCAAAAGCCTAACTATACTAAAAGTTTTAATCAGATAACAATGAATGCCTGATTGATGGCAATTATATAAAGAAAATAAATGCAGAAATATTATAATTCAGGGGAATTGTACCATAATTCTGCAGTTGCATTTTGGAGGCAAAGAGAGAAAGTAATGTTTCAAGAGGATACCATTTTGCTCAAATTTCTCATATTTTCTAATAGGACTCTGTTTGGAATTCAGCAGGCAGTCTGCCCAAAATTAAGATTTTCTTCCATTTAAGTTTGGAAACAAAGGTTTGCCCCATAGTTTTACTGTAATTGCAACCTGATGCTCAAAGATGTTATTCAGTACCATACATAACATTTTATTTTTGTGACGTAATTGATCAAAATAAGTAGAAACTAATTGTTTCAATAGGTTCATCTAATATCAGAGAAATGTGTACAATACACATCCTGAAATTCCTTTTCTTCGCAAACATCCACGAGAACAGGGGAGTACCCCAAAGAATGAATGACAGTTAAATGTTCAGAACTCCCAAGTGCCCGCAGATTTGCCCTCCCACGCACAAGCAGCAGCAAAGCAACGACCCCCCACCATCAAAAAAGCATCAACACACTCCACTGAACATGCAAGCGTGCAACAAAGCATCAATAAAGACACAGATTTGCAGTACCCCACTCGTTCACCCGATAATTCCACATACCACAGTCTCTCTCTCTCTCTCTCTCTCTCTCTCCCCCCCCCCCCCCAATAAGGGAAAATGTGAGAGGGGAGACATAACAAAAACAAGTTGCTGACTTATTCTGTTAGAAGTCTGCTGCGTCGATTTTTCTGAGCTCTGTGCTCAAAGAAATTGGGCATCTGGGCACGCAGCCAGCAGCCTGCTCGCTGCTTTCGATTTTCCGTGTACTTCTACAACTCACCAGTTTTCTGCAGCGACACCAACCTCGAATCTGCCCACTTCCAGAGCCACAAAAATCCGGCACCCTGAAGGCGTGCTAGTCTTCCAGACCGCGTCCTTGGCATACCGAAAAGCGGCCGGTCCTGAGGCCCTGAGAGCGGGTCCCATTTAGTTAAAGAACCAAAGTCAGCGTCTTCAAAAGAACCCTGAAAAGGAAAAAAATAGATATTAAAGATAGAAATTGAGCTGTTTCCAAAGATGCAAGCAAAGAAGTCGCCATTAGGCGCCATCATCCGAAGCTCCAACCTCCGTATATTGTTTCCAGCAATGAACCGATTGATATCAATGTAAGTTGTAGCAGAGAAATTGCAGCCCTCAAGAAGATTTCTATTTCACGTTAGCTTTTGAGAGAAAGGGTAATCAGGTGACTGAAAAAAAACAAAGGATAAAACATAAGGTATAAACCAACTTCCAACATGGAACTAAGTATCAGCATAGATTAGTTAAATCAAAGAGCTTGATTCTGTCTTGTGACTTTTATGCCATTATGGATAAAAAATTGTACATATACTGAATAAGTGTTTTATTATATAAATCACGTACAGTGGGTATACTAATGCAATACCTACAGTTCAGCTTTGTTCATTATTCTTAGCTTCATATTATCATTGTGTATGCTACTTTTCACACTGAAACTATTATGTTTTATTTATCCCACTTATTCTCTTTAATATCTTGAAAGCATCAATCAAATTGTTTACTGTATTGAATATATCTTTGTAATCAACCTCTAAGAGTCTGGATCTCATGGTGAAATATCTATACAACACTTTTGTTGAGCCTGATGATTCCATTCATCAATTCTGTTTTAGTCGTTTGTGGAACAGCATCATAGCTTTCACATATTGTATTTCAGTTGCTATGCAAGGCTCACCACAAAGGATTTGCTGAGGCCTGAAGACTAAGAGTTCCCTGGGGAACAGCAGCAAATACCTATACACTTTTTTCAGTGATCAGACTGAATCATCACCTCCTCTCAATGAAAACCATAATTTTTCCCTCTTTTGTATATGGTGTTGTGAACTCTGTTGCATTTTAGTTATCTGTGCCAGGTGTCTGTGAAACGTACTGCTTTTCACAATTAAGACCAAAAGACAAAGGAGCAAATTAGGCTATTCAGCTGATTTATTATCCCTCTCAACCACATTCTCCTGCCTTCTCCCTGTAACATTTGATGTACTTACTAATCCAGAACATACAGCCTCCCCTTTAAATATCCAATGATTTGCCTCCACAGCTATCTGTGGCAATGGATTTCACAGATTCACTGTCCTCCTCATCTCTGTTCTAAATGGACATCCCTTTATGGTGAGGCTATGCCTTCTGGTCCTAGACACCCTCACTACAGGCAACATCTTCTCCACATCCACTCAATCAAGGCCTTTCAATATTTTATAGGTTTCAATGAGATTCCCCCCTGATTCTTCAAGACTCCAGCAAGTACAGAATCAGAGCCACCAAACAGCCCATGAACTTTAAATGTTTTATTCCAAGGATCATTCTCATGAACCTCCTCTGAATCCACTCCAAAGCCATAGCATGTTTTCTTAGATCAGAGCACACAAACCTGTTCACAATACTGCAAGTGCTGTCTGACCAACGCCTTGTAAAGCCCTAGCATTACATCCTTGCTTTCACATTCTAGTCCTCTCTAAATGAATGCTAACATTGCACTTTCCTTCCCTACCACTGACTCAACCCGCAAGTTAAACTTTAGGGAATCCTGCACAAGGACTCCTAAATCCCACTGCAACTCTTAATTTTTGAATCTTCTCCCCATTTAGAAAATGGTCTATGCTTTTATTCATTCTGACATTATGCATGACCATACATTTCCTACAGTATATTCCATGTACCACTTCTTTGTACATTCTTGTAATCTGTTTAAGCCTTTCTGCAGATTCTCTGCTTCCTTGATATTACCTGCCATTCATCTATGTTTGTATCATCTGCAGACTTGACCACAAAGCTATCAATTCCTTCATCCAAATCACTGGCATACAACGTGAAAAGACACAGTCCCAGCACCGGCCCTTGAAACACCCCTATAGTCACTGGTGGCGAAGCAGAACAAGCCCCCTTGGCCACCTGCCAGACAGCCAGTTTTCCAGCCATGCTAGTATCTTTCCTGTAGTACTGTGGGCTCTTTTCTTGTTAAGCATTCTCATTGGTGGCACCTTGCCTAAGGTCTTCTAAAAATCCAAGTAAACAATGTCCACTCACTCTCCTTTGTCTATCCTGCCTACTATTTGTTCAAAAATTCTAACAGATTTATCAGACAGTATTTCCTTTTCAGGAAAAGATGCTGATTTTATCTTGTGCCTCCAAGTACCCTGAAAACTCATCCTTAATAATTGACTCCAACGTCTTTCCAAATAATGAAGTCAGGCTAACTGGCCTATAATTTCCTGTCTTTTGTTTCCTTCCCTTCCTAAAGAGTGGAGTGACATTTGCAGTTTCCCTGTTCTCTGTAACCATTCCAGAAATTTGTGCTTCTTGAAAGATCATGACTAATGCCTCCACAATCTCTTCAGTTTCCTCTTTCAGAACCCTGGTGTGTGGTCCATCTCGTCCAGATGAATTACCTACCTTATTGACCTTCAGACCTTTCAGCTTCCCAAACACTTTCTTCTTAGTGTTAGCAAGTACACTCATTTCTGCCCCCTGACACTCTCAAATTTCTGGCATTCTGGCATACTGCTTATGTCTTCCACAGTGAATATCAGTACAAAGTACTTATTGAGTCTGTCCGCCATTTCTTTCATCCTCATTAATACCTCTCCAGTGTCATTTTCCAGCAGTCCAATATCCACATCTGGCCTATCATTTTCTTGTTGTGTATCTGAAAAAAGCTTTTGTTTCCTCTTTAATACCATTGGCTAGCTTACCTTCATGTTTCATCTTTACTCTCCTTATGGCTTTTTTAATTAATTTCTGTTGGATGTTAGAGTTTTCAAATCCTCTAGCATCCCACTAATTTTTGCATTATTATTTGCCCTCTCTTTTTCTTTTATGCTGTCTTTGACTTCCCTTATCAGCCACAGTTGCATCACCCTTCCTTTAGACTACTACTTTTTTGTGATGAATCTATCCTGTGTTTCTGAAATGGTCCGAGGAATTCCATCCATTGGTGTTCTGCTGTCATCCCTGCTAGGGTCCCCTTCCAATTAACTTTGGTCCGCTTCTGTCTCATGCCTCTGTCATTCCCTATACTCCACTGTAATATTAATATATCTGACTTTCCTCTCCTTCTTCTAATCAATCATATTATGATCACTGCCTTCTAAGGGCTCCTTTATCTTTATCTTCCTAATCAAATTGGGCTCATTTCACAACACCTAACCTAGCGGTGCCAATCCAGAATAGCCTTTCCCCTCGTGGACTCAACCAGAAACTGCTCTAAAAATCCATCTCATAGGCATTCTACAAATTCCCACTCTTGGAATCCAGCACCAACATAGCTTTTCCAATCTATCTGCATTTTGAATTATCCCATAATCTATCATAATATTGCCCTTGTTACATGCCTTTTCTATCTCCCATTGTAATTTGTAACTCTCATCCTGGCTACTGTTCAGAGGCCTGACTCCCTTCAGTCCTTTTACCCTTGTAGCTTCTTAATTTAACTCGCAAGTATTTTACACCTTCTGATCCTATTTCATTTCTTTCTAAGGTTTGATTTCATTTTCTGCCAATCCACCCTTTCTGCCTGTCCATTCAATTCCATGTGTATCCTTAGCTGTTAAGCTCTCAGCTATCATCTTCTTTCAGCCATAACTCAGAAAAGCTCACAATATCATATCTGCCAATCATCTCTAACAGTACTACAAGATTATCTACCTCATTCAGTATAGTGTTTGCTCTCAAATATTACATCATCAGTCCTATTTTCATCATCTTTTGTGATTTTGTCTCCATCTTACACTTCAACTCATACCATTGTCTGCAATTTTGCTTTATCATCTGCCTGTCCTTCCTCGCAGTCTCTCTACATACTGCATCTACTTGTGTGCCAACTGCCATCTTACCAGCCCTATCACTCAGGTTTCATTCCCCCTGACAAATTAGTTTATACCTTCCCCAACATGTCTACAAAACCTACCTGCAAAGATATTGGTCCCCCTCAGGTTCAGGTGTAACCTGTCTTTTTTGTACAGGTCATACCTTCACCAGTTGATATCCCAATGATCCAGAAATCTGAAGTTCCTGCCCTTGCACCAATTCCTCAGCTACACATTCGCCTGCTAAACAATCCTATTCTTACCTTCACTGTCACATGATTCTCCAGAGGTTACTACCCATGAGGTTCAACTTTCAGCTTTCTACCTAATTCCCTATATTCCTTCTTAAGGACCTCACCCTTTTTCCTACCTGTGTCATTGGTACCAATATTGCCATGACTTCAGGATGTTCATTCATTTTCTTTAGTGTGCTGTGGACCCAATCCAAGACATCTGTGACCCTGGCACCTGGGAAGCAACACATCATCCAGATGTCTCTTTTACACTCACAGAATCTACTGTCTGCTCCTCTAACTACGGAATCCCCAATCACTACTGCACTCCCCTTCTCTCCCCTTTCCTTCTGGGCCATAGAACCGCGCTTAGTTCCGGGACCCAGTCACATTGGCTTTCCTGATAGTCCTCTCAACAGTATCCAGAGTAGTATGCCTATTATTGAAGGGAACTGCCCCTCAATAGCTCTGTCTGGTTATTCCCTTTCCCTCTGCTGATAGTCATCTGAGTACCTGTTTCCTGCAACTTGGGGAGGACTACCTCCCTAAAGCTCCTATCTATCACTGAAGATCACCCAGTTGCTTAATGCAGCCTTTCAAGACCTGCAGCTTGATGCACTTCATATAGATGTAGTTATTAGGGAGACTAGAGTTCTCCCAGAGTTCCCACATCTCATATAAATAACATATTGCTAACCCTTGATTCATTTTCAATGTACTAGCTGTCTACTAATAGTCAAAGAAAGAGACCTTACTCAGAAGTTACTTAGAGCCTCCACCTGTTCTTGCCAAAGCCTCCCACTCTAACCCTGGCACACTCAAACAATGGTCACTCCACTTACACCTCACTTCTTTTTATTGCCCCCTGCTAAGTCACTCGTAACCCAATCTGTCTCCAGTTCTGAAGACAAATCCTGAGAAGTCCTGCCTCTGTTTGTAAACTTCACAAGGAACAGACTCCAAGTCTCTGTGATCTCCCGCTCTGCAGTCAAGTCCTGATAGGCTCTAATCACTTTTTTAAAAAGGTGCATAAACTCCACAAGGAACTGTCCTCCAGCTCTCTGCAATATCCTGCCCCGCAGATAAATTCCACATGTCTCTACTCACTGTTTAAAACTGCCATAAGTACATTATGCTTATGGTCCATTAATGTAGCTTTCCATGCCACCTATCTTTATGGCATCCAAAACTTGAATATATAATTTCTATCCTATCCCCTATCTTGTTTATAAATTGGATGAGTTGCTGTGGCTCTGACTCAATCCTTTTGGGACCCTGCTTGACAAATTCTATTGTTTAAGTGGGTGGGGAATATTTTAATGTTCTGTCTCTTGCTAACTAAAACTTATGATTACCTTCCCTCCAGCTCTGCGATCTTTAAGCAACAGTCTTTCATTTGGCAGTTCAAAAACATTTTAAACAATGGCTATGTTATTGAATTTGTAACACTGAACTAATCTCATGCAGATGATAACTTCAGGTCCTATCATGATTATTTGGGAATTAAAATTCAGTTAAGTAAATTATCTGGACTGGTTTTAAACATTTAGTACACTCAATTTTCTGACAATTGTGCAGTTAGTTAAACCAATTCCTCTCCAGTGATCCAGGGAAAAGTCGTCATATTCAGGGTTAACATTCATTTGAAGTTCAAGTGAACGGAATTCTGAGGGTAATAGTATTTTATTCTAGATAATGCTCTTCACTTAGCAGACACACATCTGTCCATCATAATATTTACTACAGTGAATTAGTTCAAAAAACCTAAATCAAGTAATTGTCCATAAACAATTTTGTGTAGGAAAGGCGAGTGGGTGTCCAGTTACAAACAAGAGAAAACCTGTAGATGCTGGAAATCCAAGCACCTACGTTCTGTCTGCCACTTCCCATTCCCATTCCGACATGTCCATCCATGGCCGCCTCCACTGTCACGATGAGGCCACACTCAGGTTGGAGGAGCAACACCTTATATTCATTCTGGGTAGCCTCCAACCTGATGGCATGAACATCGATTTCTTGAATTTCCAGTAATGCTTCCTCCTCTCCTTCACCATTGTTCATTCCCATTTCCCTCTCTTACCTTATTTACTTATCTGCCCATCACCTCCCACTCGTACTCCTCCCCCTTCTTCCATTTCCTTCTGTTCACCCCACTCAGATTCCCCCTTCTCCAGCCCTGTATCTCTTTCACCAATCAACTTCCCAGCTCTTTACTTCCCTCCCCCCCACGTCCCAGTTTCACCTATCGGTTTGTGTTTCATCCTCTCCTCCCCCCACCTTCTTGCTCTGATTCCTCATCTTTTGCTTCCTCCTGTACTGATGAGGGCTTTCGGCCCAAAATGATGATTGTAGTTTTTTTCCATTAATGCTGCTTGGCCTGCTGAGTTCCTCCAGCATTTTGTGTGTGAGAGTGGGAGTGTATGTTTTGGGGTATTAGGGATGGTGGGGTGAACAGGAGGGTTGAGGATTGATCAGTTGTTGTTTTTTGGTATAACTTTTGTATCTAAAGTAGATGGTTACTTACTTTAAAGACTTGCTACTCAGTAGCACGTATCCTAATCCAGTGTTGTATTGAATGATTGCTGCACTGTCTGAAGGTTCTGTCATCCATATGAGTTGCTCAAAACTCCATCTACTCTCCCAGGGTGGTGAAAAATCATACCGTGCTATTTCCAAGAGAAGGAGATTTATCATCAATGTCATCGTCAAAATTTATCCCTTCCTCGTCACTTCAAAACAGATGACGTGATTTACATCAAGTTGTTGTTTAAGTGAGCTTAATGTTCAAAATAGACTGATGTCCAGCAAGAAATTTGCTGGAAGGATTTTGCAGATGATTTAGTGTATGTGCAAGGAAAGGAACTGTTGATGCTTCAAGTCGAAGCCATGCACCAACACCATTTTCTTTCCTCCCTTCCACCAATGCAGCTTGATGCAGCAATGCAGCTTGACCCATTCAGTTCAGCAGATTGTTTATTGCTCTAGATTTCAGCATCTATTATCTCTTATGTCTCTATTTAACTTGTGCTTTCTGAATTATGACAGTATTGATCTTTCCAGCAAGCTTCATTGGTTATAAAGCACATTGGGATATATGGAAAATTATGAAAAATAAACTTTTGATAACAGAAAGATGCTAATGCTGAGAAACAGATTCCCAACACAATTTGTTCAATAGAATCTACCCTTGGTGTAGCTATAAATAATTCAGTGGAGAGGAATAAATTAGCTTGAAGACTCTGCCTTGAGGAGTTTAGCAGCAACTTAGGGTTTCATCATGAATCGGTCTTGGGTTAAAGTATTACTTTTCAGAGAAGAAACATTATATTTGTTGATATTTTCTCCATTTTGATGGGAGCTTTGAGCTGCAAGTGATTCCAATTGTATGCTCCCAATGGGGTTATTTCATACTTTATTGGTACTATAGGAAGCTGTTAGTCATTTTACCATGCTTGTGTTGATAGATTTCCAGTAAAAAAATTGTAAATTGTTAAACTGAGTTGCAACATAAAAATACAGTTAGAAAGGAGTCCATGAATCCAATTACTTGGTATTCACTTCTGAAAATTTTGTCTTTCAAAACCAAAAGAAAAACTTCTTTAGTGTCTTGTACAGTAATCTAGTCTCCATAAAAATATTTATTAAAGCTCCATCTGTAGTCAAACTACAATGGAGTGTGCCGGAAAGGGCAGTGATGGAAGACTTTATAAATCACAAAAAAATGCAAGTGTTTCATGCAAATTCCCAAGACAGAAAACAAGGATTTCAAGCACATGAACTACATGTGATTTTGCTTCTGATCATCTAAACTTAATGATTGGAAAATCATGCACTGTGAGCACTTGAATTTCTGATAAATAGTACATTTGACTGCTCAAAATTTCATTCATATATGGGCAACTTCTATATATGAAACCTTTCCCCAATAAGCCCAAATTGGGACAAACAGAAAATATTGTTCCTCTACCCATGATGTTACAGTTTGGTTTGTCCATCAGTTGCCAAATGGAACCAATTTCTGGGATATTTTATGTTCCATATTCAACAGAGGCTAATTGAATATATTAGCACAATGTCATGTTGGACAATAAAGAGCCCAAATTGCAGCATCTGTATTGTGTGCCATTATTTCTAAATAGTGCTTGATATCTTCATTTGAAATTCCTTTCTACCACTTTAGCAGAGGTTCACTCCATTAACTTTATACTCCCAAGCAAAATTACAGATTAGGCTGGCAAATTAATTTTTCAAGCATACATGGGATCCCAGCCTGTAGTGCGACTTGATTTCAAGATAAATGCATTAAATGAATTTCAGCATATCAGAGATAGTTATAAAGTCAGCCAGTGCAGAAACAAACTTCAGCCCATTAAGACTTTGCCTACTATGAAGAATCCATTTACAATAATACCATTTTATTCTACTCTCATTACCAGCAACTCCTCCGAAATCCTACCACTCAGCTGCACACTAATGGCTAATTAACATACCAAACCATATGCCTTTACAATATGGAAGGAAATGCCTTGAAAAAACCCATGGTGCAACAGGGAGAATGTACAAACTCTAGGATCAATCCCATACACTGGAAATAAACCTAACCTACCTCCCTAACCTACTTAATTCCTTATGGATATATGTTTCCTCCTAATTTAAAAAATAAGTTTTAAGGTAAGTGTGTGTGTATATATATATATATATATTGACATCCAAACTGTGCTGATTTTAATGGTGGGTAATCTCTTGTTCCTGGAGCTCACTGGCCGATTGTTTTCCAACATTCTCCAGGCGCAGTTTGGAAGATGGTGCCTCTGGGGTGTGGCCCTGTGGAAGACCGATTCTAGGCCGGTGTTGCCAAACCGAGGCACTGTGGGAGAAGGAACATCAGGATTTTGCTGCGATGGATGTACGGTTGGAGGTCAATGTAGTTGAACGAATGCATTTTCTCCCTCTTTCTCTCAATGGGGGGAGAGTTTACTGCAAAATTTCATGTAGGAAATCTCCGAATAAAAAAGCAGCATCGCAGCCCGTAACACCAAAACAGCGACAACATTCCTCATTCACTGTGAAGAATGGGTGATATCTCTCTGTCCTTGTTAGCGTGAGAGAGGGAGAGAGAGAGAGAGCCTGTGACATGTCAAACTGCAGGTAGTATTTTATTCTTTATTGACCGCAGATCATGGTCTCTCCTTCGCCGTTGCTAGATGGGTGGTGGGTGCTGGCGCAGTTTTGCTGAAACAAGCAGGGGTGAAGGGGGATGTTGATGCTTCCTGCTGCTTGTGCTTGGGAGGGGAAGGGGACATTTGGGTTCTGACATTTTTCTGTCTTTTGGGGTTCTTCTGTTTTTTGGGGATGTCTGTGAAGACAAGTACTTCAGGTTGTATACTGTGTAGATTCTCCAATAATAGATGCACCATATGTGTGCCTAGGAATTTTGCACAGTGCTGCACCTGAGGTAACTGAATGTAAAAAAGATGTAAATCTATCTCTTTGCACAAAATTTTGAATCTATTTTAAAAATGTAACAGCTGAATTCCAGGGGGAGTTTAGAGTGGTGAACCTTAACTAAGGCAGATTTTAAAAATCCTTTCAAAGTTCAAGAAATGGTGACTTGTTTTTAATATACCTCCCTTATATACATTCTCTCCCAGACATTATTGATTTAGTCGAAAATCTAAGGAAGTCGCTGCTGATTCTGATGTAGTCATCCTTTTCTTGGTCTTCCTTCCCAGAGACAGCCACTTTGCTCTCATTGGTCACTGGCAGTTCGTTTCTTCATTTTATGATTTGTCCTAGCATCTTGTTTTATTTTTGTCTCCCAATAGTCATCCATTGTCATTTGAGAATAAAGAATGTTGCTTCACATTTCATCACTGAAGCTTATGTTTTAAATTCTTTTCCTTTTACATAATTGCAGCATCATCCCATAAGATTGCCATTTGATACTCATTTCTCAGATCCCTAAAATCAATGATTATTGAACATGTTGGACTAAATCAATGATTGTTGAATATGTTGACACTGCACCCCAGTTATGGCGTGCCCACAAAATGCAGGAGATATCCAATCCAGTTAATAATTATTCTATTAGTCCACCTTTAGTCATCAACAAGGTGATGGTAAATGTTGGTGACAGTTCTATCACTTACCACTTTATCACCAATAATGAGTTCGCCTGTGTTCAGTTAGAAAACCAGCAAAACTGCAAATGCTGGAGACCTAAAGCAAAAGTCTAAAACAAAAAAAATAATGCCACTCAGCTACTCAGGCAACTTATGTAGAAAGAGAACTAAAGTTCTTCCAGCTGAAAGACCCTCCATCTGTTTCCAGGACCATGTGCTTGCATAGCTTGTTGCAGGTTTGACCAAATTATGAACAAGAGTTAATGATCTATGAAGAAAGGCTGAGCGAGATAGAACTTTTTTTCTGTGGAGTGAAGGAGGATGAGAATCTACTTGATTGGAGTGTATAAGATTCTGAGAGACATGGACAGAATGCACAGCCAGCATTTTCTTCCAGGGATTGCAGCAGCCAACAAAAAAGGACATACTCTTAAACGTGTGTAGAAGATGGTTTAGTGAAGATAATCAGAGGTAGTTCTTTTACACAAATGAGCGTTAGGTGTCTGGAATGCATTTGCTGGGGATAGTGGTGGAGGCTGATGTAATAGGGACATTTCAGAGACTATTGGATAGGCGCATGGTTGTAAGCGATAATGGAGAGTTATGGGCTGTGTAGGAGGGACAGGTTAGAATGATTGTATAGTTTGTATATGTTGTTGTTGAGTGCTGTTGAGTTGTCGTCGACTCATTGTGACCCTACGGGTAGTGTAGTTGTCCATACGGAAGTAAATTGCCAGGCCTCTCTTCCATGCAGATACTGCTGTTGCCCAGCTGGATTTGAACTCAGGACCATGGCCCTTGAAGTCCAGTGTTGATGGCACTACAGCACATACTGAGAGCACTGCAGCACTAAGAGCTCATACTGTGTTCCTACTCCATGTTCTGCATTCTAACAACTGAATTCCAGGAGGAATTGAGAGTGATGAACCATGACTAAGGGAGATGTTGTCTGTTTGTGATATTGTGCCCAGGTTCCACCTGGACCTCTGGTCATTCTCAAGGTAGGTTTTCACCCCATTCACATCCTATGTGTTGGGAAGTTGCTGGTGCTACCTGGTTTAAATAAATCTTCTGGTAGTTGGAGCACCAAGATCGGAGGGAAATGCAAGATTGTTTACTCAAACTGGAAAGGAATTTAAATCAATCTGGCCAATGCATCTTCATGTGATAATTACATACTGCAATACCTCACATTACAGAGTACCTCTGCTTGATTTAAACAAAAAAATAAGTAACCCCCTGCAAACTAACTTCCAAAGTCTAATTGGAACACTGAGTTAATCTCATAAACACACAAAATGCTGATGGAACACAGCAGACCAGGCAGCATCTATAAGGAGAAGCACTATAGATGCTTTGGGCCGAGTCCCTTCGTCAGGACTAACAAAACGTTGACATCGCTTCTCCTTATAGTTGCTGCCTGGCCTGCTGTGTTCCACCAGCATTTTGTGTGTGTTGTTTGAATTTCCAGCATTTGCAGATTTCCTCGTGTTTGTTCATCTCATAACCAATGTCTTTGAGATCTTTTTGATATCTCCTCCTGTTTACAAATTGTGAGAGGACTGTTCTAAATTGGAAGACTTATTCTAAACCAAAATATTCCAAGAATTTGAATGTGAATGAGCCAAGTTTCTGCTTTCAGGTTAATTAGTCACTCAGATACATTAACTGCTCCAAATTACACTCAAAGAAATGCATGCCTTGATGTTAAGGGCCAAAACATCTCTGGAAATTAGCTTTACAGCTTATGATTTCACAGTTTTCTGATGATAATGGGATAAATATTCATGAGAGTGGTATCTATACCCTAATACCTGGAGTACAATTACATTCTACATGCAAAGTGTGCAATAGTAGCCCAAGCATGTTGTTCTGGTTCTGCAATTCCATTCAATTAACTTGAATATAGGTTCAGTCTTTGAATTACTTGATCATTTAAGTATGAGTCAATTCCAGTACATTGGAAAAGTGACTGGAACCACTGACCCAGAGCAGACAAATCTATGGCAGACTTGAGGGGCACAATAAGATTTTATGAGCATTTGTCTTCTTGTTTCCAGTTACTTAGGCATCAGTGTCAGCTGAAGGATTTCAACTGAAAAAGCCTTGAGTTCTATGTCATTCATCACAATCCAGCTTCAGCTTAAGTGGTTACAGATGACTTGGGGCTAGTGGTTCCCCATAATGGACATGGATACATACAATTTCTTATAGATTTTAAGTCAACTAATTTTGGTTGTAGATAGCCTCCAAATACTTGTCCCCTGTCTACTCATTTCCAATTTAACTTTCACGTATTGTTAATCAATCATTTCAGCTGCCAGTTTCGAGAACAGGGAAGATAATTTCACATCATTCAATCCTGCTGGTAGTATAGAGTTTGCATTGATTCCATTTTCACCAGTTCATACTCTCTGCTGCTTGCCAGAAGGTGGTAGTAGATGCTCGTTATATGTAGGATTTACAGAGTCTCTCTTTCTTTTCATATCTCTGTTTTTAGGGAGTTTGGAGGCATTATTAATCTGTACCAATTCTCTCCATGAAACTTGTGTTTTGCCCGTTTCACAGAGGTTGACTTGCTGGTGGATTTGTTGAGATAAGGAGTAGATATGTACATCTGTTAAAATAATCACCACAGAACTGTTGACATTATAAATAGAGGCAACAAGGCAAGGAATTTATGCTAAATCGCTAAAAATATCAATCATGATCTTGGTAGTTGTGTTTGTTGCTGGCCTTTCAGAACTGTATTAAACCTTTGGATCAAAGAATGATTTCTAGCATGAAGATATGTTCAATTTCTGGTTGGCTGGTGTGACCCTAGACAGATTATAAAAAGAAGAAAGTTCCCAAATGAGCAAAGTAAGTAATCCCTTCACATCCTGCTTTGGAATCATGCCACATTGATTTCTGAAGTGAAGTAGACCATCAGTCTCCTCATCAAAGAGGTTCAAATCATCGACTTCTAAGTATTTTCCCTTTCACTAATCTGCTGAAGTGAAAAAGCAATGGCCAACTCCATTTCAAAAGAATTTTAAATACAAATAGAATGGCAACACAGTGCATTTTCTGCGGAATTTAATTTTGTTTGTTTACATTAATCATATAATGCACTGTAATCCCAAAATGTTTAATTGTTGTTTTACATATTGATGGATTAATTCATACAAAAGGATTTTAACCTAAAATAGGACGGCACCATGCAAATGCCCAAGTACAATTAATTCTGATATGCTGATTTTTATTCAGGGTTTTAAATAGGCTAATAACTGAGGACCCAATTTCAAAACAGCCTCTGAAAGTTTCTGATCTAATCTGAAGTTACTTACCTGGGCTATTGTGCTTGGCATAAGTACCTCTCCAGCCTCTTTCAATTTCTATCAGCAAGGAAGCACACCTCCCTGGCGTGCTTTGATATACTTTCATTGTCAAATATCCTTCTGTACGTTTCCATTGCTTCTAAAAGCAAGAATTTTTGGACATTGTTCACCTCAGCTGTAAGTCCTGAACAAACTCTCATATTGAATGCCATCTGTTTAAAAATTCAACTGATGATGCTAGGTACATACATGGGTGGCTCACAGTTTGATACTGGCTTTGTCAGAAGAGGTTATTGTCACCAATGGTACTTGTCTTCATGCAACCATCTGAACCATCTATCTCTGAAGCTGCTCAGTAATTAAGAGTTACAGCTTTATAGATTCCTTTTTGCTCTTTAATGAAACCACTTCAATCAGGCATTGATATGGCAAGCTGGGTTCAAACATGTCAATTCATTTTAAAGTTTAGCTTTAAATAATTATCACAATCATTACTTGGTTTCCTGGAGATATAAAACATGAAGGATAGGAGAAAAATTTCTGATTCATTGCTGCACTTAATGAGTATCAGTTTGCCAATTTATATTCATAAAACTCCAAATTCTACTCTTGCTAGATTTACTGGTCAGTTCACTATAATGGTTCATGAGCATTGGTCTATGCAAACAGAAAAACTGTGATTAATATGGCAAATTTAGTCAATGGACAAGAAAACATTAGAAGGAATACGTTACGAGTAATTGCTGGGTTTTTATTTTTTGCTTCATCCTGGATATTTTTTTGAATTAGTAAACTTGTAGGCTCAGAAGAATGGATAGTCTTCTAGAAGCAGTAGTAAAGTAACCTAATATGTAGGAATGACAATGAACATACTTTCTATATAAGTGGACTTTATTAGAATAAGGTGGAGTACCATAGAACAGGACCTTATTGAGTATACACTTGTAGGCTGTAGAAAACTTGACAATGTGGATACGAAAAGGTCATCTCCTCTGGTTGCAGGATCTCAGGATGAGGAGTATTTTTTTTTAATTTTGAAGGACATGGCTCTTAGGCTAAGGGCTCAATTGTTTTGAACTGAAATGAATTAAAATTTCTTCACTCAAGGGATGTGAATCTCTTTCCAAAGACCTGTAGGTGCTCCCCAGCTGAGCATACCACAAGCTGAGAAAGTTTCAAGAAGGTTTAAATGCCAAACCTGATTCAGAGGGGATCTGATTGAAACGTATAAGATTATTAAGGGATTGGACACGCTAGAGGCAGGAAACATGTTCCTGATGTTGGCGGAGTGCAGAACCAGAGGACGCAGTTTAAGAATAAGGGGTAGGCCATTTAGAATGAAGTTCAGGAAAATCTTTTTCACACAGAGAGTTGTGGATCTATGGAATGCTCTGCCTCAGAAGACTGTGGAGGCCAATTCTCTGGATGCTTTCAAGAAAGAGTTAGATAGAGCTCTTAAAGATAGGAGAGGGCAGGAATGGGGTACTGATTGTGGGTGATCAGCCATGATCACATTGAATGGTGGTGTTGGCTCAAAGGGCCGAATGGCCTACTCCTGCACCTATTGTCTATTGTCTGAAACTTCATAGTGAAAAATGGAAATTGGAATCCTATATACAGAAACAAAATAGTCCAGGTGCTGAAAATCTGGAATAAAGAAATACAGATGCCTGAAATACTTAGCAGATAACAAGTACCGTAAGAAACAAGAGCAGGAATAGGCTCATGGCTGATTCAATATGATCATGGCTGATCTATGCTGGCCTCCATTCTTTTTCCACCCTTATTTTCTTAATTAATTCTTAATTAAACCCTTAATTTCTCGATCTTTCAAATACTTATTGCTCTCCACCCTCAGTATATCCAATAAATTAGCCTACACCACTGTTGGGGATAGAGAATTCCAAATTCCAGGGGTTCTGAATCTGACAGAAGACATTTCTATTTTCAGTTTTAAATGACAGACAGCATCTGTAGAGAAAGAAACAGAGTTAAAACATCAGGTCAATAACCTTTAATCAGAACAATTCACAAATGCTTTCAACACCTCAACTTGTTCATAATTTACACCCCAGCTAATAGAATGAGCAGATAAATGGTCTTTCTGTGCAGATAGTGTGCAAGACCTGTCTTGTTGTATAGAAAGCCTTTGGTAATAAGTGCAATAGAATTTGAATACTCAGATACTTCACATGAAATTAGCACACACTTCAGCACAGCATTTCAACAGTTTTCCTCAGCCTCTGTAATAATTCTTAACAATACTACTGCTGGAGTTTGTTGGAAACAGACTACTGAGTGGCCACATCCTGATCCCACAGACCTTTCTGTTAAATATATTTATACATTGCTTATGTTAGGAATGTAAAAGGATATTGAACACTGGCCTGAATGTCTTAACTAGACCAACAGCCAAGGAAGTTGACAATGTCCGGGATAAGTCATTTCATTTGATCAGGATAATGACCCTCGTCAGTAATGTACTGTGACTGTATCTGTTGGAAGCATTGCTGAAAGTCATCAAGATCACCTCAACAGGACTTCTAACCCAGGGACCACAACTGCCAAGATGGACCAACCAAAATCCTGTAAGATCTTCCAATTCACATTCCACACCACAGCTCACAATCTCAAAGTCAAAGTTCAAAGTTCAATTTATTATCAGAGTGCATACACGCCACCACACATTACCGTGGGATTCTTTTTCTGTATGCATATGTAGAAAATCTATAGAACAGTAGCTTTAAACAGGATCAGTGGATAACGAACTGTACAAATGCAAATATAAATAAATAGCAATAAATAACTAGCATGAACTAACAAGATAATGAGTACTGAAAGTGAGATCATCAGTTGTGGGAAGCCTAGAAGCAGAAAAGTGTAGTTATCTCCTTTTGTTCGCAAGCTGATTGTTGAGAGGTAGTAAATGTTCTTGAATCTGGTGGTGTGAGTACTGAAGCATTTGTACCTTCTACCTGATGGCAACAGCGAGAAAAGAGCATGGCCTGGATAGTGAGCATATTTGATGATGGTTGCTGCTTTTCTATGACAACTTTTCATGTAGATGTACTCAATGGTTGGGAAGTTTTTACCTGTGATGTACTTGGCTGAATCCACTGCCTTTTGTAGGATTTTCTGCTCAAAGGTATTAGTGTCCCCATACCAATCCATAATTCAGCCAGTCAGCATACATCTACAGAAGTTGCCAAGGTTCTTGATGATATGCCAAATCTCCATACTTGGATATGATAACTGACTTATTCATTACCTTCATAACTTAAAAATATCCTTTAAGATTTCTGGGCCAAAATCCTAAAATAACCTTTCCAACAGCATTATAGAATTTTTGGTAGCTAAAGGTCAACAAAAGTTCATGTGGAAGATTAATCATTAGCACAAATTCAAAGAAACTTTGTTTGACGGATCAGCCTTAGCTGTCTATATCATCACCTCATAAAAATCTCAAATATTTGATCAATATCTTTAGGATGTTGTGGCCAAAGAGTTGCAGGTGAACCATGTAAAACTCCAATCTCAATCTTTCAATCTTAAAAGGTGTTCTTAAATGTCATATATTTGATAAGCATTTAATTTTGTACATAAATTGTAAGAATCAAGACATGATATTTAGTTCTTTGAACCAGAGTGTAATCATTGAATTTATTGATCTTGAGGGTTTCTCACATAATGGAAATGGAGAAGATATTTCCTCTTGTGGGAGAAAAAAAAATAGTGGTGACTATAAATAAAAAGCAAGGATGTAATACTGATGAGGCCTCATGGAATATTGTGAGCAGTTTCGGGCTTCTTATCAAAGACAGGATGTGCAGAAATTGGAGAGGTTTCAAAGGAGGCTCACAAAAATGATTCTGGGATTGAAAGACCTGTCCTATGAAGAGTGATGGTTCTGGCCATCTACTCACTGAAATTCAGAAGGAGGAGGGGTGTCCTCATTGAAAACTATCAAATGTCAAAAGGCCTCAATTGAGTGGATATGGAGAGAAAGCTTCCTATAGTGGGGGAGTCTAAGACCAGAGGACACAGCCTCTGAATAGAGGGACGTCCTTTTAGAATGGAGATAAGGAAGAATTTGTTTAGACAGAGAGTGGTGGATCTATGGAATTCATTGCCACAGGCAGCTGTGGAGGCCAAGCCATTGGGTGCATTTAAGGCAAAGGTTGAGAGATTCTTGATTAGTCAAGGCATAAAGGAATATGGACTGAAGGCAGGAAATTGGGGCTGAGAGGGAGAATGGATCAGTCATGAAGAAATGACAGAGCAGACTCAATAGGCCAAATGGCTGCAGTAACTCATTGTATGATCATAAGAAATAGGAGCAAAAATAGGCCACTTGTTTCTGACAGAGAGGAGATGTATATTTTGCTCTGGAGCGTCATCCTGACCGTTCTTGTTTTTATGCCTTCAAAGATTAGTGAAGTCAAGCCCTGCCAACTCCAGAAGCAGCAGTTTAGTTGGAGTAACTGGTATACAGTAGCTCAGCAAGTAGATCTGTAGACTTGTAACACTGGAAACACAAATTCAATGCTAACCTCTTGTATCCTCCCGTGTCTCAAAGGCGAGAAGGTTGGTAAGTTAATTAACCACTAAAGGGTCTATTTCCCTACTGCATAACTCTCAGACTCTGAGTCTTTGACTATCTTTAGCGAAGAGGAAGATTCAGATAGGAGGTGAAAGGTTACCTTGACGATGAGGCAATGAAGTTTCTATCAGAACAGCCATGAATAAAGTGAATGACAATGTAAACTCAAGGTGCTTGGTGGCCTACTCCTACTCTGGATCTGTATGCTTGCACCTAATCAGTTTGGCACGCATTTGCTAACTAAGCCTCCATTCTGAGTGGTTCTTTTTGGCTCTTCCAGCTTAAAGCAAGAAATCACACAGACAGCATTGGTATAATAATTATTCCTCATGTTTCCATGCTTGGAGAAAATGTGATATGTAATATCAAGTCTAGTCAAGTTTATTGTCATTTAACTATACACACGTACTGTATACCATCTAACAAGACAACGTTCTCCCAACCAGGACGTACAGCACTGTAGTACATAATAACATGAAAGTAGGGATGAAATCTACAAATGAATTTCACATAAATAAACAAACTGAAGTGTCTAAATTAAATATTGTAAGGCACAGAACAGAGTAACCAGTGGCACTTCCAGTGAGATGTGGCAGGAAGTTGAGAAGTTGAATAACCTGAGGGAAGAAGCTGTTTCCCATCCTGACCGTTCTTGTTCTTGTGTATCAGAGTCCCTGCCAGATGGTAGAAAGGCAAAGAGGATGGTGGATGGACGGGTATTAAATATTATATATTGAGAGGCCAGAGTGACCCCCCACAAAATGTCGGAGATCCTATGAAAGGTCTTAGCCTGAAACATTGACCAATTTTTCCTCTCAGTAGATGCTGCTTGACCTGTTGAGTTCCTCCAGTATTTTGTGTCCGTTACTCTGGATTTTGAGCATCTGAAGAATCTCTTGTGTTTATAACATTGAGAGCCCATCTGTATTTGTTGTCACTGTTTTACAGGTTGTGTTCTCGAGAACCCTAATACAATCCTATCCTGTCGGACCATTATCAAAGAGCACCAGCTTAGATCATTAAGTGCACACGTTATAAAAATGCAATTATGAGCAATCATACTGAAGTAACTGAATGGCACTTAAATATTTCAGTAGGTTTAATAGGCTCAATTTAATGTCAGAGAAATGTATACAATATACATCCTGAAATTCTTTTCCTTTGCAATCATCCACAGAAACAGAGGTGTGTCAAATAGAATGAATGACAGTTAAATGTTAGAACCCTGAAGCCCCCCCGCAAGCTCCCTCCTCCCACGCATAAGCAGCAGCAAAACGATGAGCCCTTCCCCCCACCAGCAAAAACACTTCGGCACCCCCCACTGAGCACTTAAGTGTGCAACAAAGCATCAATAAAGACACAGACTTGCAGTACCCCAAAGACTACTCATTCGTCCGGTAATTCGACATACCACAGGCTCTCTCTCTCTCTCCCTAATAAGGGAAAAAGAGGTGTCCTTGTTTCACAGCAAGAGGGGAGACATAACAAAACAACTCGCTGATTTATGGTGCTAAAAGTCCATTTGTGTCACTTTTTCCAAGCTCTGTGCCTCTGGGCGCACAAGCCAGCAGCCAGCTTGCTGGTTTTGATCTTCTGTGTACTTCCATGACGCACCAGTTTTCTGCGGTGGCAGCGAGCTTGAATTTGCCCGCCTTCAGAGCAATGAAAATACGGCACCCTGAAGGTGCACTAGCCTTCCAGGCCACATCCTTAGCATGTTGAAAAGTGGCCAGTCGTGAGGCCCCAAGAGCGGGCCCCATTCTGCAAAGAGCCAAAGTCAGCATGTAAGTCCAGGTCAGGGTCTTCAAAAGAACCCTGAAAAGGAAAAAGAGATATTAAAGGTAGAAATAGAGCTGTTTCCTAAGATGCAAGCAAAAGAGTCACCGTCCACAACTACCAACTTACTGCCCTCTGCTGTGCCTATTGTCTTGTTTATTATTTATTGTAATGTAAGTACATTGTTCTGTGTACTTTATGCAGTCCTGGGTAGGTCTGTATTCTAGTGTAGTTTTTGTATTGTTTATGCAGCACCATGGTCCTGAAAAACATTGTCTCATTTTTATTGTGCACTGTACCAGCAGTTATGGTCAAAATGACAATAAAAAGTGACTTGACTTGTAAGGCACCATCATCCTAAACTCAACCCTCCATAAATAAAAGTTTCATCTTAAAGAGACAATGACCTTAAAAGTGATCAAATGAATTAACATGCAACCTGTTTTCCAGTGCATCAGCTTGAATATTCATCCAGATTCTGAGACAACAACTCCCTGGTCTCCTTTGAGCAACATCTTTAACACAATAGCTTTAACATCCACCAGTATTGCCATAACATTTAGACAAGACTTCTTACATGACACCTACATTGATGTATCACTGTAGTGTTAATTTATATTATCTGCCTAATCTCTAGTCTGGGTCTGAACTCAGAAGCTTCAGAAACTGCTACCTGAGGAGCTGTGGGAGTAACACATTTATCTTTTGTTGATCCCGTCATTGGTCTAATGCTATCTAGCTTCGATGTAAGGCGATGTCAGTTTAATGTCAGTTTAATACTAGGATAGGAAGTACAAAATGAGTGTAAACAGAGGAGAGTTTCATCAGGAAAACTCAGTTTGCTGGTTAAATGACTCACAAGATTCCCAGAATAAATACTGATATTTGTCATCAGCAGACACTAATAGAATGTAATTGCAATGATAGATAATGCAATGTCAGTACCTGCCTACTGAAGGCATTTATATACATCAGCCCACTGGTCTATATGTAGTGTTTATCATGGAACAGACAATATGAACCTTCGCTCCGGAGTCCAGCACTGATATTACATGCATTTTAGACACAAGATCATTGGATCTTCTCATTACAAACAAGAGAAAATCTACAGATGCTGGAAATCTGAGCAACACACAGGAATGCTAGAGGAACTCAGTAGGGCAGGCAGCATCTATGGAAAATAAGTACAGTCGATGTTTCAGGCCAAAACCATTCGGCATGATCTTCTCATTAATCTAGTTTTCAAAAATTATATGATTATATTTAGAATATGACCACAGATTTTGTCTTTTGCCTTTTATGCATTTTCAGAGCATACTAAGAATAGTTGCAAATTAAGCTATATTTTAACACTGAAATTTCCTATTTTATCAGATGCCAATACAACAAGCATTTTCTGATCACGAACTTATCAGTAAATGATCTTAACCAAGTAAATCATCTATCTACATTTATCACGGGCAGTGTGGTAGCAGAACAGTTAGCATAATGCAATTACGGCGCCAGTGACTAGCAATCTCTCTGTAAGGAGTTTGTACTTTCTCTCCATGACCAGGTGGGTTTCTCCGTGTGTTCTGGGATTCCTCCCACGATCCAAAGACGCACTGTTTAGTAGATTAATTGGTCATATGGGTGTAATTGGGTAGTATGGGCTCATGGGACAGGAAGGCCTGTTATCATGAAGTATTTCAAAAAAAAACTCCAAATGCCTTGTGCTGTGATTGCTGTGACACACCATTGCAAAAATTAATACACTATGCAAAGGAGAATTCCTATGATTTTTCCACATAACTAAATATCCTAATAATATGTTGCAAATAACACTCTGTTATTAATCCCTGCCATTGTTTCATTATGAGAAATCATATGACTTTCACTATGATACCTGGTACCTGACATTATGCAACCTGAATCTTAGTTAGAAGCCATACCAATCAAAGCAAATGACAAACACTGCAATTTTATCAATGTTGAGAGTGAAATGTCCAGCAAGATAAACATTGTTGTTGCTAGGCCGGCTGGTGACACAATGGCATCAGTGCTGGACTCCGGACTTCAAATCCAAGTCAGGCTACCCCCGAGCACGTTGTCTATCCATGCCAGGTTGAGTGTTGAGCTAGACACTTGGCCTCGTTAAAAAAAAAGCAAGGGTCGAGTCAGGAACATTCATATCATGGTTAATCCGAAAGCAGTTCAATTCTGACACTACGTGCCAGACAAGTATGGCTGACTGGTGCGACACACTAAAAAAAACTAGAGGATAAGATGTAAAAATGCTGACAAAACCAAGCAGGGAAGGTAATACTATCATTTAAAATATTGCCATTTACTAAAATATTGTTAATCATGATTCCAAAATGGCCATGAACACCTAATGAAGAATTAACACTATTTAGTTTTGAAATAATCACATATTAAGTTGCGTCTGTAAAACTGTGGAGTTCACTAACGCCACTCTTAGCCAAGGTGCAGTTATCTCATGTGTAAAGATAAATGTTCGAGTCAGGAGAGCCCTGTATGGTGTTAGGTCTTTGCGTTGCATAATCTAGACAAGTTGGGAGGGCAGGGGAAAAGTTGGGTGGAGCAGTACAAGATTCGCCTACGAATTGGCTGAGAAAACTTTTAAAAGAGTATTAAAATGAAGTTATCCAAAAAGAGAGTTTAACTTAAAAATGGCAACAAATGCAATTAATTTTAAAAGCATCAAACATTGTTGTCTTTCTCTCAGCCACAAAGTTACCAGATCAAATTCTATTGGTAGAACACAGTCAGGAACTCAGCAACAAAGATGGGACAGTAAAGATGATATTTCCATGCAGGTACAGGAACCAGGACATATTGACACTTATGCTGTCCAGTGCATCAGTTCGGCCTGAGACTGTCAGAGTTCAAAGTAATTTTTATTATCAGAGTACATATATGTCACTACATACAACCCTGAGATTCATTTTCATGCAGGTATACTCAGCAAATCTATAGAATTATAACTATAACAGGATCAATGAGGGATCAACTAGAGTGGAGAAGACAACAAACTGTGCAAATGCAAATTTAAATAAATAGCGAAAAGTAATGAGAACATAAAATAACAAGATAAAGAATCCTTAAAGTGAGATCATTAGTTATGATTGTTATCATTGGTTACCATCTCAAGAGGTGGGCAGTGAGTGTAGTTATCCCCTTTTGTTCAATGGCCTGATAGTTGTGGAGTAGTAACTGTTCTTGAACCTGGTGAATGTGAGACTCTTGTACCTTCTACCTGATGGCAGCCACAAGAGAAGAGCCTGGGCTGGGTGATGAGGATCTCTGATGATGGATGCTACTTACTTCTAGCAGTGTTTCGTGTAGATCTAGTAACATTTTCCACCAACATCTGGCCCCAGTTATATGCAGCGTCTGATATTTCTTCAAGCAATACATGGGGTACTTCTTGGCCATCAATGTTTCAGAACTGCACTCAAAAGTTCCCTCACAATCTTCTGTTAATGTCTGGCTTTTATATGTGCATGTGTTTTACCTCCAGTAGAGGAGAAATTCATCTTTAGTTAATAGTACAAGATGCATGCATGCATACTGGTCCCCCATATACTTACCACTTAACATTTGTTATATTAAATACACTGGAATTCAAATGTTTACAAACTTCTGGTTTTTAGAATTCATCATTAAAAGAAATAAGTTGGGTCAAAATTGCTTTCTATTTTATATACTAAATATGCTATATAGGACATTCATAAAATAACACAGCACTGGTATAAGCAAATATGATGCCAAATTAATCTAAATGTATCTACCTACACATAATGCATATCACTTTTTTCACTGCATACTCAGTTGTCTGTCCAAATGCTTCTTAAATGCCAATATTGTGTCTGCTTCCACCATCACACTTCACAGCATGTTCCAGACACCCAGCTATATAAAAATATTAACTGTATAACCATATAACAATTACAGCACAGAAATAGGCCATCTCAGCCCTTCTAGTCCATGCCAAATGCTTACTCTCACCTAGTCTCACCGACCTGCACTCAGCCCATAACCCTCCATTCCCTTGCTGTCCATATACTTATCCAATTTTACTTTAAATGACAATATCGAACCTGCCTCTACCACTTCTACTGGAAGCTCATTCCACACAGCTACCACTCTCTGAGTAAAGAAGTTCCCCCTCGTGTTACCCCTAAACTCTCAACTCATGTCCTCCTGTTTGCATCTCCCCTACTCTCAATGGAAAAAGCCTATCCACGTCAACTCTATCTATCCCCCTCATAATTTTTAATTATCAAGTCCCCCCTCAACCTTCTACGCTCCAAAGAATAAAGACCTAACTTGTTCAACCTTTCTCTGTAACTTTGGTGCTGAAACTCTGGTAACATTCTAGTAAATTTTCTCTGAACTCGCTCTATTTTGTTGACATCTTTCCTATAATTCTATAATTCAGTGACCAATTTACATCACATCTTTTATAAACTTCACCACTCTCACCTTTAAACTATGTCCTTTATTATTTTATATTTTTATTCTTGCAAAAATGGATTTACCCTTTATATGCCTCATATAAATTTTTTTAAACCTTCATCAGGTCTCCCCTCAGGCTCCATTGCTCTCTAGAAGAAGCAATTCGAGTTTATCCAATGTCTCCTTATCACTCATACTCTCTAATCCAGGCAACATCATTATGAAGTTCTTCTGCACCCTTTCCAAGTCATCTACATCATGGGGTGAACATAACTCCCCACTATTTAGTAGAACTTTCATGTTGAACTTTGATTTGATTTTTTGTTACAGCCAAAATCTGTTTTTGTCTAACTACTTTGAAACTTTTTTTTTGCAGAGTGAAATGCTAACAAACTATTTTATGTTGTACATTAATTGCATGTGAGTGAAACATCATTTCTAGTTGAACTTGGTTACTAGATAGATCACATTTGGAATGCTGTGCCAGTGCCAGTCAACATAACTGCATTGTATTATTGGTTAAATGTTTAAAGCCTGTGTAAGGATAATCCAAAACTAAGAGACTATTCCTTTCAGGAGATATTAAAGAGTCTGTATGCTGAAGGTAGCACTGATAAAGGTCTTTAACATTATGTGAAGACTTCATAGAAGATATATAGAGAATATATTTCTACTTGCATTTAAGGAGATCAAACAGAGGGATCACATATCAAAGCACAAATTGAAGTTGATTATTAACAGAAGCATCCTCACCTGGAGAGTGGTCAGATTGTGCAATTGTTAACACATACAGTAGTTTAGGAGAGCCGCATAGTAGTACTTAGAGGGAAGTTATGGAGATGAATAGAACAGAGGGTATGCACATAATGGTAGATGGAAAGGTCTAAATGGAGCTTTTAATCAGAGCTAATTGAGTAATAAACCTGTTGCTCTGATGTAGATTCTGTGCAAAATTAATGAAATGCTATTTCAAAGCCAATGTGGAATTGCTGATTCTAAGGTACTTAAAAAAAACTTAATAAATTTGACCCAAAAGAATAGATAATGTGGTCATAATAATAACAAATTATAGGTAAACCAAAACATGACTAGGTGTTTCAACTTGACGAGATGACTCTGTTCCATACAGACAGAAGCTCTCTGTCGGGGAAATCCAAGGGAGGTGGAATCCATGTGTATATTAACAAAGGCTGGTGCACAACTCCTCTGTCGTCAGCATTCACTGTCTGGCATAATTGAACATCTTACAATTAAACGCTGGCCACATTACATGCTTAAAGAGTTTACTGCTGTGTTCTTAACCACAGTCTACATTTCCCCCCCACCCCCCCAAGTATGAACACCAAGGACACACTTTATAGTATCTTCAGCTCTCTACAATACAGGCATCCGGATGGTCTCCTCATAAGGAGACTTCAATCATGTCAACCAGCAGGACATTTTACCTAAATTCTAACAACACGTCACCATGGCTACTAGGCAAACTAGTAGACTGGACTATGCTTACATAAATTGAAATTATACTTACAAAGCCATCCCATGCCCTCACCTTGGCCTCTTTGACCACATCTCCATAAAGTAAACTCCAGTATACCCACTGCTGCTGAAACCGGAGAAACCAGTCAAGAGGACCTTCAGTGTACGGCCTAATGAGGCAAAACATGCTTCAGGACCTTTTTAAATAGACTAACTGGCAGATGTTCAAGGAAGCCGACACAAACGGGGAAGACACAGACCTCATGGAACATGTTTCATCTTTCACTCATTATATCTATAAGTGTGTAGATGATGGTAACTCAATAATACATGTCATGGGCCAGCCAGAAACCCTGTGTGAATGCAGAGGTGCGCTCCCTACTAAAGGCCCCCCCAGACCTTCAAGTCCGGAGACAGAACAGCTCTCAGAACAGCCAGGAGAATCCTCATCTTAGGCATCAAGAGGGCAAAGACCACCTACGCACAAAAAAATTCAGGGACACCTGTCTGATAATGACCTCTGGCATATGTAGTTGAGCATCAAGGGCATTATTGACTATGTAAGGGAAAAAGAACATCAACTGTACCAGGGACACCTCTCTCCCTAACGCTTTAAGCAACTTTTATACATGCTTTGAGGCATGCAAGTCTCAAACACTAAACCCTCTCCCAGGTGAGAAGCCACTGCTTATAACACCAGTAGACATGAGAAGATCCCTGCAGAGAGACAACCCCACAAGGCAGACGGGCAAGACAACATTCCAGGCTGAGTACTCAGGGTGTGCACACCAGCTCCTAGACATCTTCAACACTTCATTCATCCAGACTGCTGTCCCCACATGCTTCAAATCAGCCATCGTAATCCCTGTACCAAAGAACACTGCAACTTCAGAAATAAATGACTACCGCCTGGTGGCGCTGATGCCAATCATCATGAAGTACAGTGAATGGCAGATATCAAAAACTATAGTACATTCCTGCCACAAAGGGTACTCACCAACACGCTTACTGGTAGAACTGCTGTCTGTCCATGAACATCTGTTATGCATCTGGTCCTAACACACCTAGAAAACAAGGAAGCTTATGTCAGAATGCTGGTTCTGGATTTTAGTTTGGCTTTCAATACTATTGTCCCACATACCTTAGTGAACAAACTCCTACTCCTCTGGCTAAATATGCCACTGTGCAACTGGGTGTTGGACTTCCTAATAAACAGATCTCAGATATTCAGGATGCACATCTGCACTTCCTTCCTGATCGTCCTCAACTCGAGTGCCCCACAGGGCTGCGTGCTGAGCCTTTTGCTGGACTCTATGCTCATACATGACTTCACAGCCCAAACCCCCAAGTAATCACATTGTCAAGTTTGCCAATGGCACAACAGTGGCGAGGCTCACCACCAACAGAGAGGAGGTGGAAGATTTCGAGGCCTGGTTCCAGGCAAATAACTTCTTCCTCAATGTCAACAAGACATAGGAGATGGTTATCGACTTCAGGAGAACTCGTAACACTCACACACCTTTTTACATTGGTGGCACAGCAGTAGAAACTGTCAGCAGTTTCAAACTCCTTGGAGTGCACATCACACGCTACCTCTCATGGTCCAAGAGCACACTTGACAAAACCAGGGAAGTTCATCAATGCCTCTACTGGACTGTGCACATCTATACTCAGGTCCTTCTACAGAAGCTCAGCAGATAGCATCCTAACAGGCTGCATCACTGCATGGGCCAGAAATTGCACTGCAGTGGATGGAAAGACTCTACAACAGGCAGTCTAATCTGACCAATGCATCACTGGCACCAGCCTACCCACTATCAAGGATGTATGTATACAGAAAGGTGCTGGAAAAGGGCCAATAACATCATAAAGAATGTTACTGGCTCATGGACTCTTTGTCCCACTACCATCAGGAAGGAGGATAAACAGCATCTACACCAGGACCACCAGACACAGAAACTGCTTTCCCTAAGCAGTAAGGCTGATCAACAATTAACACCAAGAAAACTTGAAGAATAGACAACTAAGTGGCAAATAAACATTGATAGAAAAAAATACATTAAATATACCTTGGAGAATTAAAGTAGTATCAAAATCAGGTTTATTATCACCAACACGTGACGTGAAATTTGTTAAGTTAGAAGAGCAAAGAAGTTTAGTAATATAGGGGAACAAATAACTGCAAAAGCAATATCACCATATGGCCAATCAATTAAAATGCTCACCAGCCTTAACAAATACAGACTTGTTTCAGGGATACAGAATACAAAAGTAGTGAAATAATGCATAGGAATGTACTAAAATTGTTATTAAAGTATATGAAAAGGCATATAAAATCTTTGAACAAAATGCAGGCAACACCCTGTCACAATGTTAGCGAATTCGAGATATTGAATGACAGGAAAACACTGACCAACTTGCATATCTTTTAGAAAAAACTCAAGAGGTGGTCAAGTAAAACTGTAAATTCAAAGTGAATTTGGATTGGCTAGGTGTGCATGAAATCTTTCCGCTTGTGGGATAAGCCAAATCTAGAGGCAATAAATATCAGGCAGCCTCTAATGAATCCAATAGGGAAATAAGAAGATTTTTTTTTAAGAGAAAGTTACTAGAATATGGAATTTTCTATGAGGCAAAAATTGTAGATTTTTCAACAGCAAATTACATAGCCAAGTTACAGAAAGAAATGCTTCAAATCAAAAGTGAGGCAAGTAGCTCAAGAGGAGATTATGTGGTGTATAATCACCAGGAGAGAGATAGTCATGGAAGAATCTAACAAATATCTGTTGATCAACAATGGAGGGCATTCTGACTGGTTGCATTGGCTGAACTGTATGTATAGACAAAACGGTCCATAAATTCTACCTTGTTATTTTTATTTGGTCTTTTAATCTATTTTTTTGCAATTTGACATTATTTTATATCATTACGCTGTATTGCTGCCACAAAACAACAAATTTTATACCATATAATTCAGAGATATTATATCTGAATCTGATTCTGATTCTCCACAAAATGATCCATTTCTGTGCTAGGTATTCTCTGTAAAATGTTGGAATATATAATTACTTCAGTTATAATGAGTAATATGATTTAGCATCCAGAAGGGTGGAATAAAGTCCACCTTTGCATCTGAATCCATTTGTGCAAATGCTCAGGGCATTATTTGTAATAGAACGGGTGATGTTTCTTTTGTTTGTACTGAGCTCTTTCCTCTATTGACTCTACAGTGGTGAAACTAATGAAGGGCTTCAGTGGACTTGCAACTGCAGGGCAAGATGTTTGAAGGGCTTCCTGGAATTAGTATATAATGAGATCCCCTTCAAATGATATTAAAAGAGATCTTAGTTCATCTGCCTCATTGAAAATATCCCAAGCCATTCATGTGCCTGCCTGTACAGAGGGTATCTCCATAAATACCTGGTGCATGACTGACTTCTGCTTTGATAAAATTAAATTTCTTGACTGTTTCAATTTTGAGAGTTTGATTCTACTTCATCTGTTAAATTTAAGTATTGTTTTAACAAAAGTTTCTGAATAAATTTCTGTGCGATTTTATATGTTCTAGACAGAACGTCTGCTGATGATGAATGGAAGCATTGATCCACTTAAAGTGAATGATTTTTTTATTCTTAGGTTATTCCTCATGAGGCATGAAATAAAGATAAGCTGAGAATTAATGTTCCATTCCATAATAGTTCCTGATCTCTCAAGCAGAAATTACCAAAATCTCAACAAAAATTCTACTATTCTTCTAACAGGAAGGCATTTAATGGATGTAGCTGATGTGTTATTGAGCTAAAAGGTAGGTTCATGACATGAATACTCCAGATTGACTAGCAAAATAAATATTGACTTGGTGATTCTAATTTGCTGAGTCAAACAACAGTGCTGGTCCATTAGCCTATTAGTCTATGTTCCTTTATAAGAGGATAACTAAACAGTTTTGAAGGGGAGTATTTAATGATAAAAATTTAGAGCATTAATTAAAACTCTGAAGTTTTAGCATTTAGCATTGAGTAGTGTAAGGAAGGACTCAGAAAAATCAGTTACTGACTAGAATTCAAGCTGGCTGGCGGTTCAGTGACATCCACAGTGGACTTTAATCCAAGTGGTCCCCGGTTCAAATCCAGCCGGCTGCTTGCATGCTCTACATCCACGCTGGGTTGAGCATCGAGCTGGCAAACTGGCCTCATAAAGAACAGACAAACGTCAAGGTTGTTGCCAGACAAGGGGAGGTGAGGAACAGCAACAACCAGAATTCAGGGGCAATTTATGCCATTGTGTTATCACTGAAGTGATCTATTCCCCTGTTCTGCTGAATTGAAAATTTCAGCCAAAAATTGGATCAGAAAAAGAAAATTACTCTTCAGAAACAGATAAAATGTGAATTTTTTGATGTGATGTGATTTTGGGTGCTCAGATACATTTGCTGCGGAATTTCCATCTGTCGGGAGATTTAATGGGAAATTCCTGTTGTAATTGAACCCTGAAGCAAATGTCATTTCCTCTGTATGATGCATGAGTATTATTAATGTGCAAACCACACATAATTGCACACAATTGAAAATTTGATCAGAAGTTTTTGGTTCACAACCTCTGCATTAACTGACAGTCCAGCCAGAAGTACTTCACTCAAAAAATTGTGAAAGCTGGGTGAATTGACTCTTAACTCCCTTGCCCAGTCCTTAGGTGACTGTCAACCCTCTTCCCTCTCCCCTCCAGCCTCAATCCTCTACTGGCTGAGCAACCAACACTCACTTTAGCTTCAATCTTCTCTTATGAATGACCTGCTCTCATTCCCTCGTTCAATCACAAGACACTGATGCTGCTGATGTGAAAGCCTTTGTTTAGACGTGCTGCAGGAATTAGTGACTGGAGACCGGGAACTTTTTATTTCAGCACAAGGTGCAACAGCGACTTAGTTATCCATTGTTGTGAGGTATACTTTTTAGCCCAATGTCTTAACATCATCTGGCTACATTTATTTATTCAGCTTTATAACTTACAGTAGAGTGCTTTCAATTCAAGGCTAATGAGGTAGTATTCCAGTATCGTAATATAAGAAGATAAGAAACAGGAGTAGGAGTAGGCCCTCAGGCCTTTGAGCTTGCTCTGCAATTCATGGTTTATCTTGTCATTGACTTAGCTCCACCTATATGCCTTTACCCCATAACCCTTAATTCTTCTGCTATGTAAAAATCTGTCTCTTAAAAGTATTTAATGCTACACCCTGTACTGCTTCCTCGGGCAAAGAATTCCACAGATTCCCTACTGTCTGGGGAAAAGCAGCTTATCCTCTGCTCCATCCTAAATTTATTCCCCCAGACATTGAGGCCGTGTTCCCTAATTCTAGTCTCACTTACACACTTTAATTGGAAACAGCTTTGCTGCCTCTATCTTATGCACCCCTTCCATAATGTTATACAATATGTTTCCTTCTCCTTCTAATGTCATACAATATTTCCAGTCACATTCTATGGGATTCCAGCTTTCCTCACAGGCTAATCCCCTCATCTCCAGAATCAACCTGGTGAAACTCCTCTGCAATGCCTTGACAGCTCGTTTATCTTTCCTCAAATAAATACACCAGAATGGCACGCAGTACTCCAGCTGTGACCACACCAGTACCCTATACAGTTACAGTATACCCATCCTGTTCTTAAATTCCATCTCTAGCAATGTTTGGTTTGCCTTCATGATAATCTGTTGTACCTGCAAACAAATCTTTTGCAATTCATGTGCAAGTACTCCCAAGGCCCTTGACACAACTGTATGCTGCAATCATTCGCCATTTAAATAATAATCTGATATTCTATTTTTCCTTACAAAGCAGATGGCCTCACATTCACCAATGCTCTACTTCATCTGCCAGAGCCCCACCCACTCGCTTAACCTATTTTCATCTTTCTGTGGACTCATTACATCTTCTGCACAATTTGCTTTTCGACTCTACTTAGTGGCATCAGAAAACTTCGATTCTGTATGCTGCCCTTGATTCCCTCTTCCAAGTCATGAATCCAAAAAGGATTTGAACTCATTAGCAACACAACACACAGAAAATGCTGGAGGAACTCAGCAGGTCAAGTTACATCTATGGAGGGGAATAGTTGGTCTTCTGGCATTTTCCCACTTCCTTCTCAGTCCTGAAGAAGGGACTCGGCCGAAACATCAACCACTCGTTTCTCTCCATAGATGCTGTCTGATGTACTGAGTTCCTTGATGAGTTTGTGTGTGTGTTCTTCGGCTTTCCAGCTTCTGCAGACTTTCTCATGTTTATCATTTCAGCATACATTAAACATTTAATTTCATTTCAGCATTCAGTATACATTTCAGTATCCATTTGAAAAGATGTTAGGACAGTGGAGAAGATTCACAAACATGGTATATAGTGTTGACTTGTTTCAATGGATGAAATGCTAGCTGGAGTATCAATAGAAGCTCTAACAGGCATAAATATCATTCATCATTCCTCTGCATGCCCCAGAATTAACAGCACTAGGAAATGTCCTGTTCTATGTGATCCATGAGATATTTTTTACATGATACCCATTCAATTGGGTTGTCATTACTTCGGATGCTGCTAAATATATTGTGCCCTGTCTTTCCATTGATAAGTACAACATTGTATTCACTTTTTTAACATTACATTAACACTTGAGCATTCAGACAAATCTTCTGATGTCAAAGCTTTGAAAAATTGGAATGGATTTGTTTTGCAGATGATACTCAGTAAGCATTATATCTGAGCAAATATATGTTATGAGAAATGAGAGTTTTTCAATTTCTCTTAGCACAGTTCTGTGTACTCATTTACCTGATCTGATTAATTTAGTAATGTTACGTACCCCGTAAATGGGTGTCAGACCAGCAAAGACAGAAGAATCCGTTGGAGTCTGGTGGTACTATATTTAAAGGTGTTTATTAATAAAAATAAGCAAAATCATATCAATAATGCAAATATACATATAACACAAGGTAGCAGTAATAAACCTAAAAGTGTAGGCATAATAATCAGTAATAAACAAGCTCTATCGATGTCTGGGGGTAAATGAATTGTCATAGAATATAACGTTCAGTTCAGTTCATGAATGCTGAGGTAGTTATGCTTGTTTTGTTGTAATCGTTGGAGAGAGAGAGAGAGAGAGAGAGAGCAAGCGAGAGGTAACAGCTACAGCAGCCAAACCTTCCTTTGCTTTCTTAATCCATCGTATTGTAGCGGTGTGCTACAAACAGCGCTAAAATTACGACACGGAGTCGGTAACTGCAGTCGAAGGAAAAACTTTATTCGAAAACTTCAGCCTCACTTTTAAGCCTCTGTCAACCGGCCCCCCATGGCGAAGAGGCTCCAAAGCTCTGTGCTCGCAAACCCCCGTAGGCTATCTAATTGTGAGTCGGTTCGCATACGCTAGGAAATGAGCCGCCACATAACCCCCCCCCAGAACCGGCGATACACCCCCCAATGTCCACAGCCTGGGCCAGAACCTGCTTGGGAGGTCGGCCTCTGCGCCGAGGCGCCGGAAACTCGGCCGGTTGCGCCAGGTCCACATGGGCCGGCTTGAGGCGGTCCACCGTGAAAACCTCCACCTTCCCCCCAACGTCCAGCACGAACGTGGACCCGTTGTTCCGGAGCACCGTAAACGGCCCCTCGTATGGCCGCTGCAGCGGTGGCCGATGCCCGCCCCTTCGTACAAACACAAACTTACAGTTCCGTAGGTCTTTGGGTACGCAGGTCGGGTGCCGCCCATGCTGTGAAGTGGGTATGGGGGCCAGGTTACCGAGCTTCTCGCGAAGTCTGCCCAGGACTGCAGCGGGTTCTTCCTCTTGCCCCCTCGGGGCTGGTAGGAACTCCCCGGGGACGGCCAGGGGCGCGCCGTATACCAACTCGGCCGACGAGGCGTGCAGGTCGTCCTTGGGCGCTGTGCGGATGCCGAGAAGGACCCAGGGAAGCTCGTCCGCCCAGTTGGCTCCTCGCAGGCGGGCCATGAGGGCCGACTTCAGGTGACGGTGGAAACGCTCCACTAGCCCGTTCGACTGTGGGTGGTAGGCAGTGGTGTGGTGCAGCTGAGTCCCCAAAAGGCTGGCCATAGCTGACCACAGGCTGGAGGTGAACTGGGCGCCTCTGTCGGAGGTAATGTGGGCTGGTACACCAAAGCGGGATATCCAGGTGGCGATCAGGGCTCGGGCGCAAGATTCGGAGGTGGTGTCGGTGAGCGGGACCGCCTCTGGCCATCTTGTGAACCGGTCCACGATAGTCAGGAGGTAACGCGCTCCGCGCGACACTGGCAGGGGGCCCACGATATCCACATGAATGTGGTCGAAACGCCGGTGGGTGGGATGGAACTGCTGCGGTGGGGCTTTGGTGTGCCGCTGAACCTTGGCCGTCTGGCAGTGCATGCACGTCCTGGCCCATTCACTGACCTGTTTGCGGAGTCCGTGCCAAACGAACCTGCTGGAAACCATCCGGACAGTTGTCCGGATGGAGGGATGCGCCAAGTTATGAATGGAGTCGAAAACACGTCGCCGCCAGGCTGCGGGGACGACCGGACGGGGCTGGTTGGTGGCGACGTCACAGAGTAGGGTCCTCTCACCTGGGCCCACGGGGAGGTCCTGGAGCTGCAAACCAGAGACTGCAGTCCTGTAACTCGGAATCTCCTCATCTACCTGCTGTGCCTCTGCCAGTGCCTCAAAGTCTACCCCTTGGGAAAGGGCATGAACGGTAGGGCGAGAGAGCGCATCCGCCACGACATTGTCCTTACCCGAGACGTGCCGGACATCCGTTGTGTATTCAGAGATGTAGGACAGGTGGCGTTGCTGGCGGGATGACCAGGGGTCGGATGCTTTCGTAAACGCAAAGGTAAGCGGTTTGTGGTCCGTGAACGCGGTGAAGGGCCGACCTTCTAGGAAGTACCTGAAATGCCGGATTGCCAGGTAGAGCGCCAACAGTTCCCGGTCAAAAGCACTGTACTTGAGCTCGGGTGGCCGCAGGTGTTTGCTGAAAAACGCCAGGGGTTGCCAGCGACCTGCGATGAGCTGCTCCAGCACCTCACCGACTGCCGTGTTTGATGCGTCCACTGTGAGGGCGGTAGGGGTGTCCATTCTGGGATGTACTAGCATTGCGGCGTCAGCCAAAGCTTCCTTCGTTTGAACGAAAGCGGCGGCGGACTCCTCGTCCCAGGTAATGTCCTTGCTCGGACCCGACATCAGGGCGAACAGGGGGCGCATGATCCGGGCAGCTGAAGGGAGGAAGCGGCGGTAGAAATTGACCATACCTACGAATTCCTGAAGGCCTTTGACCGTGGTGGGTCGGGGGAAGTGGCGGACCGCATCTACCTTAGCGGGCAGAGGGGTTGCCCCGTCTTTAGTAATCCTGTGGCCCAGGAAGTCAATGGTATCAAGTCCGAACTGGCATTTGGCAGGGTTGATTGTAAGACCGTACTCACTCAGTCGGGCGCAGAGTTGACGGAGGTGGGACAGATGCTCCTGACGACTGCCGCTGGCTATGAGGATGTCATCCAAATAGATGAACGCGAAGTCCAGGTCCCGTCCCACTGCGTCCATTAACCGCTGGAACGTCTGTGCGGCATTCTTCAGGCCGAACGGCATGCGGAGGAACTCGAAGAGGCCAAACGGGGTGATGAGAGCCGTCTTGGGGACGTCGTCAGGATGCATCGGGATTTGATGGTACCCTCGGACAAGGTCGACCTTGGAGAAGATCCGGGCGCCGTGCAGGTTTGCCGCAAAGTCCTGAATGTGCGGCACAGGGTAGCGGTCCGGTGTGGTAGCCTCGTTCAGCCTGCGGTAGTCGCCGCACGGTCTCCAGCCCCCCGTCGCTTTGGGCACCATGTGCAGGGGGGAAGCCCAGGGGCTGTCGGACCGCCGGATGATCCCCAATTCCTCCATTCTCTGGAACTCCTCCTTCGCCAGTCGGAGCTTGTCCGGGGGAAGCCGCCGAGCACGGGCATGGAGGGGTGGTCCCTGTGTCGGGATGTGGTGCTGTACGCCGTGCCTGGGCATGGCTGCTGTGAACTGCGGTGCCAGAACCGATGGGAACTCCGCCAGGACCCTGGTGAAGTCGTTGTCGGACAGCATGATGGAGCCGAGGTGAGGGGCTGGCAACTGGGCCGCGCCCAGGGAGAACGTCTGAAAGGTCTCGGCGTGTACCAGTCTCTTCCTGGGCAGGTCAACCAGCAGGCTGTGAGCTCGCAAAAAATCCGCACCCAGAAGCGGTTGGGCTACGGCGGCCAGTGTGAAGTCCCACGTGAACTGGCTGGGGCCGAACTGTAGCTGCACCTGACGGGTGCCATAGGTCCTTACTGTGCTGCCATTCACGGCCCTCAGGGGGGGACCCGGTGCCCTGCTGCGAGTGTCGTAACTTGTCGGAGGTAAAACGCTGACCTCAGCCCCAGTATCGACCAAAAAGCGGCGTCCCGACCTGCTATCCCACACATACAGGAGGCTATCCCGATGGCCAGCCGCCGTAGCCATCAGCGGCGGCTGGCCCTGGCGTTTCCCGGGAACTTGCAGGGCGGGCGGCAACGGCGGGCTTCTGCGCCCCACCGCTGGTGGTAGAAGCACCAGTGGTCATTGGGCCGGGGGTTAGTGGGCTCTGCGGCCGGGCCTGGACTGGTTTGCTGCCGGGAGCGTGGCTGGGAGATCTGTGCGATGGACGCCCCGCTCACCTTTTTGGCGTTCCACAGCAAGTCCGCCCGGGCTGCCACCTTCCGGGGGTCACTGAAATCCGCGTCGGACAGCAGCAGGCGTATGTCCTCGGGCAGCTGCTCCAGGAATGCCTGCTCAAACATGAGGCCTGTGTGTCCCTCGGCCAGAGACAACATCTCGTTCATTAAAGCCGATGGAGGTCTGTCGCCCAAGCCATCCAGGTGCAGTAAACGGGTAGCTCGCTCGCGCCGTGAGAGTCCGAAAGTCCTGAGGAGCAGGGCTTTGAATTCCGTGTACTTGCCGTCTGCCGGGGGCGACTGTACGAACTCCGCGACCTGGGCAGCTGTGTCCTGGTCGAGGGAGCCCACCACGTAGTAGTAGCGGGTGTCTTCTGAGGTGATCCGGCGAACGTGGAATTGGGCTTCGGCTTGCTGGAACCATAGGTCCGGGCGCTGTGTCCAGAAACCCGGCAGTGTCAACGAAACCGCATGAACAGAGGCGGCGTCGGTCATTGCTGGTCCAAAAATCGTTTGGACCGTCGGGGTCACCAATTGTAGCGGTGTGCTACAAACAGCGCTAAAATTACGACACGGAGTCGGTAACTGCAGTCGAAGGAAAAACTTTATTCGAAAACTTCAGCCTCACTTTTAAGCCTCTGTCAACCGGCCCCCCATGGCGAAGAGGCTCCAAAGCTCTGTGCTCGCAAACCCCCGTAGGCTATCTAATTGTGAGTCGGTTCGCATACGCTAGGAAATGAGCCGCCACAGTATCATTGTGGTCATTCAGTTATGACCCCTCTGGTCTTCAGCTAGACCATTCTTCTGTGGTGGACTCGTCACTCTGGCATGAGTGGACACACACACAAGTCCCCACCGGCCCTGCTGTAACACTGAGCTTTACTGACCGATCTCCTGATTCAGTCTTCAAAGCCCCCATCTTTCTGTGGGTTCCGAACACTCAATCAGTGTCCACTGGCGTGTCTGGAGGGTGTCTCTCCAGACCTGTCTTTTTATCCCTACTCACGGGGTCTCAGCTATCCATCACTCCTGAATGACTGTGTCCATCAAATCAGGCCACTCCTTCAGTCCACTGAGGAATGTTAATGAATGTTAATTATTGTCCTTGCAGCGAAACAGTAAATAATTCAAAAAGGAGTCACAATACAGTTAATCAGCAAACTCCCTCTCTTTCTTATCTGTCGCAGATGTTCTTGCCTGTTTTTCATCTCTCTTTCTCATGGTCAGCATAGCAACGGTAATAGTTCGTGGTTCTCGGGGGGAGGATGGTTAACTCTGTATCCCATTGTCCATCAGGTCTGTTCATCATTCATAACAGTAACAGACAGTACATTGCTACATATACAATTGAGATTCATTCAAAATGACATGATTAAAACCACAAGGGGACTTTGCTACTTTGAAATATTTGATTTTTGAGGCCAAAGGTTTAAGATTAAATGGATCCAATAGTATTGAAACAATCATTTGAAACTGGTAAAAATAAAATGTCACTGAATGGGAATAATAGGTTCTGTTTATTTTAATGAACTGATCCCATCAGGCAGAATAGATAAATAATGAGGTTGAAGGGCACTTAAAATCAACTGTTTGCAAGCTGGTTCAATTTTTTGCACAAAATTTACAATTTCAATTAAGTCTGCTAAGATGCAAATACTAAGCTGGAGCCTTAGCAGCAAGTGTGAGTTCTCATTCTCTCTCCCTCTCTCCCTCTTTCCCTCTCTCCCCCTCACTCTCACTCTCTCTCTTCTCTCTCAATCACTCTCTCACACTCTCTCTCAAACTCACTCTCTCTCTCACACTCTCTTTCCTTTTCTCACACACTTTCCAATTTCTCACTTTTTCTCTAAATGAAAAGACACACCCAAATTTGCTAATTGATATGGTTGAATTGATAAAATATTATAAACATGATCCTCGTATTAGAAGCATGACCTTTTAAGTCTTTTCAGTCCTGTGTCAGAGCTGTGGTCACATACATTCTGCAACCTGCTTCAAGCAGATTTACTTATACCAGTGCCTAGGATGAACGTAGCAATTTGCCTCAATGGCTACTATCCAGTAGCACTTATATCCACTGTAATGAAGTGTTCTGGGAGGATGGTGATGTAACATCGACTCTTGCCTGAGAAGCTACTTAGATCCACTCAAATTTGTCTACTGGAGCAATAGGTCCACAGTAGATCTGCCACAGGAGATCTCAGCCATCATCTTGGTTGCACTGCACATCCCACCTTGGGATGTAATCAAGAAGCTTGATTACATAGTTACATGATTACATGATTTCCTGGTCCCTTCCCCATCATTATGGGGGATTTTAACTGGGCCAGCTTGAAAAAGTCTCTAAATAATTATTACCAATAAATAAATTGTAGTACCAGAGGAAAAAAAAAGCAAGTCTATTGTTACACCACCATCAAGAGAGCTCAGTGTGTTGTTCCATACCCACACTTAGGAAAGTTTCATCAGTTGGCTGTACTTCTCCCTGAGTACAGGTAGAGACTGAAGACTGCAGCACCAGTAGTGAGGACCATGAAGGTATGGACAAGGAAGGTCCAGGGGCGCTTACAAAGTTGCTTTGAATTGGTGGACTGGGCTGTATGCAGGGATTCATCTTCAAGTCTGAATGAGTACACCACAGCTGTCGCTGACTTCATTAATAGGAGTAAGTGCACGCAAGAACTTACTGTACATGCCCAATTCAAAAGCCGAGGTTGAACCAGGAGGTCTGAAGTTTGTTGAGGGCTAGATCTGTGGCATTTGAGTCTGGCGAACCAGGAGAAAAAAAGGTATGACTTGCAGAGGGCTATTTCAAGAGCCAAGGAAAAATTCAGAATGAAGCTGGAGGCAAACTCTGATGCAAGTCAACTTTGGCAGGGTTTGCAGGAAATTACATCCCACAAAGTGAAACTTAACATCATGAATGGCAGCAATGCTTCAGTCCCAGATGAGCTCAACACTTTTTTAAGCTGGCTTTGGCAGGGAGAATGAAAATACAGATATGTGGTTCTCAGCAGCACCTGGTGACCCTGAGATTTCTGTCTCAGAGGCTGACTTCAGGCTGTCTTTCAGGAGGGTGAACACCAAAAAGGTGACAGGCCCCACTGGTGTACATGGTAGGGCTCTGAATACCTGTGCCAACCAACTGGCAAGGGTATTCAAAGATATATTCAATCTCTCCTTGCTACAGTTGGAAGATCCCACCTGCTTTAAAAGGGCAACAATTATACCAAGAAGAGTAGGCTGAGCTGCCCTAATGGTTATCGTCCAGTAGCACTCAAGTCTATGGTGATGAAATGCTTTTAGAGATTGGTTATGGCTAGAATTAACTCCTGGACCCATTGAAATCTGCCTATCGTCAAAATAGCTCTGGGATATCTTGGATCGAATCCTCAACATTCTTAAGCAGGAGGGTGAACTGCCAGAAGTTGTGGCCCGTGTAGGTACCAATGACATGGGTAGGGTGAGTGACGAGGTTCTGCGTAGTGAGTTCAGGAGATAGATGTGAAGTTAAGGAGTAGGACCTCCAGGTTTGCTACCTGTGCCTTATGCTAGTGAGTCCAGAACTAGGAAGATAATACAGGCTAAGGAGTATAATCTTAGATAGATGGGAGGGCTTAAGACATTTGGATCATTGGTCTCTCTTTCAGTGAAAGTGGGACCTGCATAAAAGGGACAGTTTGTACCTGAACTGAAGGGGGACTAATTAGTAGAAAGTTAGAGGACTGGGAGCTTTTAAGTACCAATAGAAGGCATCTAAAAAGTCTTTAAAGATAGAATACAGAAGTACGCTAGCCAATAATATTGGATGATAATGTGGTAATGTGGTAAATTGGATCAGCAAATTTGCTGATGATACGAAGATTGGAGGTGTAGTGGACAGTAAGGAAGATTTTCAAAGCTTGCAGAGGGATTTGGACCAGCTGGAAAAGTGGGCTGAAAAATGGCAGATGGAGTTTAATACAGACAAGTGTGAGGTATTGCACTTGGGAAGGAAAAACCAAGGTGGAACATACAAGGTAAATGGTAGGGCACTGAGGAGTGCAGTAGAACAGAAGGATCTGGGAATACAGATACAAAATTCCCTAGAAGTGGCATCACAGGTAGATAGGGTAGTAAAGAGAGTTTTTGGTATATTGGCCTTTATAAATCAAAGTATTGAGTATAAGAGTTGAAAAATTTTGGTGTGGTTGTATAAGGCATTGGTGAGGCCGAATTTGGAGTATTGTGTCACCGAATTCCAGGAGGGATATTAATATGGTTGAAAGAGTGCAGAGAAGGTTTATAAGGATATCGCCCAGACTTGAGAAACTGAGTTACAGAGAAAGGTTGAATACATTAGGAATTTATTCCCTTGAGTGTAGAGGAATAAGGGGAGATTTGATAGAAGTATATAAAATTATGATGGGTATAGATAGAGTGAATGCAAGTAGGCTTTTTCCACTGAGGCCAGGGGAGAAAAAAAAACAGAGAACATGGGTTAAGGGTGAAGGGGAAAAAGTTTAAAGGGAACATTGGAGGGGGCTTCTTCACACAGAGAGTGGTGTGAGTGTGGAATGAGCTGCCAGATGAAGTGGTAAACGTGGGCTCCCTTCTAACGTTTAAGAACAACTTGGATAGGTACGTGGATGAGAGGTATATGGAGGGATATGGAGGTGCAGGTCAGTGGGACTAAGCAGAAAATGGTTTGGCACAGCCGTGAAGGACCAAAAGGCCTGTTTTTGTGCTGTAATGTTCTATGGTTCTAAAGAGGATACCAAAAGTTTTGTTAGATACATAAAGTGTAAAAGAGAAGCAAGAGTGGATTTTGAACCACTAGGAAACGATGCTGGAGAGGTAGTAATGGGGAATGATGAAATGGCGGATGAGCTGAATGAGTACTTTGCATCAGTCTTCATTGTGGAAGACACTAGCAGTATGGTGGAAGTTCCAGGTGTCAAGGGGTCATGAAGGGTGTGAAGTTACCATCACTAGAGAGAAGATTCTTGGGAAGTTGGATAGATAAGTCACCAGGACCAGATAGTGCACACCCCAGTGTTCTGAAAGATGTGGCTGAAGAGATTGTGGAGGCATTAGTAATGTCTTTCAAGAATCACTACGTTATGGAAGAATGAAAAATAGCAAGAAGGGAGAGAAGCAGAAGAAAGGAAGTTATAAACCTATTCGTCTGTCCTCAGTGGGCAGGAGGACGTTGGACTCAATTATTAAGGATGAGGTCACAGGTACTTGGAGGTACATGTTAAAATAGGCCATAGTCATCATGGTTTCCTCAAGGGAAAATCCTGCCTGACATATCTGTTGGAATTCCTTGAAGAAATAACAAGCAGGATAGACAAAGGACAATCAGTTGGTGTTGTGCATTTGGATTTTTGGAAGGCCTTTAACAAGGTGTCACACCTGAGGCTGCTTAACAATCTATGAACCCATGGTATTACAGAAAAGATTCTAGCATAGATAAAGCAGTGGCAAAAAGTGGGAATAAAGAAAACCTTTTCTGGCTGGCTGCTGATGACTAGCGGTATTTCACCGAAGCCTGTGTTGTGACCAGTCCTTTTCACGTTATATGTCAATGATATGGATGATGGAATTGATGGCTTTGTTGTCAAGTTTTCAGGTGATATGAAGGTAGGTGGAGGGTCAGGTAGTTTTGAGGAAGCAGAGATGCTACAGAAGGACTTAGGCAGATTAGGAGAATGGGTAAAGACATGGATAATGGAATACAGTGTCGGGATGTATATGGTCATGCACTATGGTAGAAGTGAAAAGGTTGACTATTTTCTAAATGGAGAGATAACACAAAAAAATGAGGTGCAAAGGGACTTGGGAGTCCTTGTGCAGGATTCCCTAAAGGTTAATTCAAAAGTTGAGTCAGTGGTGAGGAAGGCAAATGCGATGTTGGCGTTCATTTCAAGAGGACTAGAATAAGAAAACAAAGATGTAATGTGGAGACTTCATAAAGCAATGTTGAGGCCCCACTTGGAGTACTGTGAGCAGTTTTGGGCCTCTTACCTTAGAAGGGATGTGCTGACACTGCAGAGGGTTCAAAGGAAGTTCACAAAAGTAATTCCAGGATATGATGGCTTGACATATAAAGAGCATTTGATGGTTCAGGGCCTGTATTCATCAGAATTCAGAATAATGAGGGGTATCCTCATCGAAACCTGTCGAATGCCCTTGATAGAGCGGATGTGGAGAAGATGTTTTCTATCGTGGGAGTGTCTAAGTCCAGAGGCCACAGCCTCAGAATAGAGAGGCATCCTTTTAGAACAGAGATGAGTAGGAATTTCCTTAGCCAGAGAGTGGTGAATCTGTGGAATTCTTTGCCACAGGCAGCTGTGGAGGGCAAGTCTTTATGTATATTTAAAGCAGCATGGGAAGAAGGCAGGAGACTGGGGCCAAGTTGAAATAAAAACATACTTATTGTACTGTATATACTTATTGTAATACATTGCTTTTTCTCTCTTATTTTTTTGCATCTTGCTGCTGCAGCAAAGTCAACAAATTTCACGACATATGCTGGTGATATTAAATATAATTCTGATTCTGATTCAAATGCCATCTCATTGGTTTTTCACTCAACCCTGGAATATCTGGACAGCAAAGGAGCAGACATCCAGATGCTCTTTATCAATTACAACTCATCGTTCTGTCCCATCATCACTTCAAAACTAACCAATAAGCTTCAACACCTTGGCCTCTATACATTCTTGTGCAATTGGATCCTTGATTTCCTTACTCACAGATTCCAGCCAGTTCAGATTGGTAAAAACATCTCCTCCACAATCTCCATTAGTACTGGTGCACCAATAAGGCTATGAACTTAGCCCCCTGCCCTACTCACTTCACACTTATGACTGTGTGGCTAAGCACAACTCCAATGCTATGTTCAAATTTGCTGACAACATCACCGTCACAGGCCGAATCAAAGGTAGCAATGAATCAGCATGCAGGAGTGGGATTGAAAATATGGCTGAGTGGTGCATTAACAACAACAATCACTTATTCAATGTCATCAAGAACAAACAGCTGATTATTGACTTCAAAAAAACTGAAGGTGCCCCAGTCCTCAATGGGGGAATCAGAGGAGCAGAGGGTCAGAACGTTATATTTCGTGGTGTTATAATTTTGGTGGACCTGTACTAGACCCAGCATGTATGTGGAGCCTCTACTTCCTTAGGAGTTTATGAAGATTTGTCATGACATCTAAAATTTTAACTGACTTATATAGATGTGTAGTGGAAAGTATATTGACTGGCTGCATCACAGCTTGGTATGGAAATACCAGTGCCCTTGAATGGAAAGTCCTACAAAAATGTAATCATGGATAAAGCTCTCCCCACCATTGAGCACATCTACATGAAGGATTGTTGCAAGAAAGCAGCATCCATCATCAGGGAACCTACCTGATGCTCTCTTCTCGCTGCTGTCATAATGGAGAAGGTATAGGAGCCTCAAGACTCACACCCCAAGATTCAGGAACAGTTATTACCCCTCAAACATCAGGCTCTAAACCAAAGGGGTTAACTACACTAAACTAAATGTGCCCCATCTGTGAAATGTTCCCATAACCAATGGACTCACCTTCAAGGACTCTTCTTCTCATGTTCTTGATACTTATTGCTTATTTATCTATTATTATTATTATTTCTTTCTTTTTGTATATGCACACTTAGTTGTCTTTTACACACTGGTTGAACATCCAAGTTGGCATGCTCTTTCATTGATTCTACTATGGTTATTATTCCATTGTGGATGTACTGAGTGTGCCATTAGGGTTCTATATGGTAACATAGATGTACTTTGATAATAAATCTACTCTGAACTTTGAACAATTCACATTTATCTTGATGAGAGCCAAGGAAACAGCCAAAGGAAATTAAAGATAAAAAATAAAGTCACTTGGAAGTCATAAAATGTTTTAAATGTGCTTCAGATCATCATAATTAAAATACAAAACACTACAATGAGCATTATGATCATTTTTTATTATTTGAGATTAGGACAGGTTTCATGTTGTCTAGCTTGACCCTCAGGAACCCTCTTGTGCAGGAACCTTCAGTTCTCTTTCTATTTGTGGTTGAATTAAAATAATTACATTTCATAATTTTTTATGGTCACAACATGATCAAACAGTTTGAAGAATTAACTTAGGATCTTACCTTGGCTATTTCAGTTCATGGATTGAGATTTACACCTGTTCCATACAGACCTGAAACATCAATCCCTATAAATAAATCTGAGATATTATCATTAATCCTAATTCTGCAGAAACTTCATCTTTAAATCAGGATGGCCCTTCTTTTCATTCTCTTGATTTTTAAAGCTTATGAGAGATGAGCTGATGGGAAATGGATAGCCTTGCCACAAAACTAAGTAGTGCTGAGGTCAAACATAGCAAAATGTTATGCTGCTGATGGGATTTACTGATGTGGAACGGCTTGTGAGTTCCTAGGACACCAAGCACGATGCCGTCTGGAGTTTAGCTGTGAGGATCACTACCACAAACTCATGTGCAGGAATATGAGAATTTTGTGATTCAAGCAAAACTAAAGATTTATTACAAAAAAAAAACTAGAAACTCTAACAAGAGCTCAGGCAAACCAGATAAAATCTTGACAAACTAAAATTACTTGTGAATCAAAGGAGAACTTAGTCTGAGTTTCACCCGACAAGGAACCACAATGATCCGACAAAGAGGAGTTGGAATCCTCCCTGAAATACACCCTGGACACAGTGATTCTGCATGTTATCATTACCGTGCTAATTAAATTATCCCAAATCGAATACAAGTGATAAAAACAAAGTTCAACAATCCCCTTGATCCAAAATGAGACACCTGCAAAATATTGCCAAAAATCAGAGGTAGTGCGAAGACAAACAATTAGACATAAGATGTTAAGCAATCCAAAGACAAAGCATACGCACAATATGACACTGAGAAAAAGAGACAATACGGTTGAAACACTGACAAAAAAAATCTCTTTTAAAAACATCCCCTGTTTGTGACATTACCTTCTGATAGGGTCAACCACGATGGCAAGGTCAAGAGGGAGTCTGCAAAGAGCCATTCAAACAAGTCCTCAGTGGTGGAACTGTTGGAAGATTATGACACATCACAATGGCAATGCAGAGAGAGGAAGTCTGCAGCAGTGAAACATCCCCAGTCATCTTTCATGCAACTGCATCCTGACCTTGAGCTGTCAAGGAGTGAATGGTGACTATCCATGCAAAGGTGTTCTCCATTAAAGGAATAATCACTTGGGAGAACATCAAACTCGACTCAAGTGATCATACTGCAACTGAACATATGAATATTACTGTATAATGACCAATGCAAAAATCCTGCACATTTTTATTCAATGAAAATGTTAAATAATAATATTTTCCAATGTATGTATTTATCTGTACCAACTTTGTAAATCAACTCAACCTGCAGGAAACCAAAAGATAATTGTACCAAACCCACTCTTGTAAACAAATATGTGCCAATGCCTAGTTAAGTTTTAGTGGTGTTGGTTGAGGTATAAATATTTGTTGTCAGCTTCTTTGTTCATCGCATGTATTGATTTGCATCCAGCTGAGGAAAAAGCCGAGCATGTGGCTTAACATCTCCTCTAAAAGCCACAGCAGTGTAGCTTGCCTCCAGACTGCACTGCAGCATCATACAAGATCTTTGTACTCTGGAGAAGGATTTGAATCCATTGCCTTGAGGCACAAATGCCAGCATATCAGCAAAAGATGATACAGTTCGTATGGAAAACAACACATCAGTACAGATCATTGCTATAGTGATGGTTCTGACTGCTGTTTTATTGTTATGAGTGGTAGTGCCAATCTTACAAGTCAGCCTAGAATTTCTATTGGCAATAGTTGTGCAGCAAATACTTCACAATTTAGAATATCATTGATTTCCATGAAGAAAAGCACATGCTTCTGATTTTTTTTCTATAGAAATGATGTATCGTTATCATGTTAATATTCACTCTGGACATTTTCTCTTTCTTCTCTTCCATCAGGCAGAGCATACAAAAGTCTGAAAGCATGTACTACAGGCCTCGAGGACAAATTCTACCCTGCTGTTACAAGACTATTAAGTAGATCAATAGTACGATAAATTACTCTTGACCTCACATTCTATCTCATTAAGATCATGCACCTTATTGTTTACTTCCACTGCACACTCTCTGTAACTGTGGAATGTTATTCTGCATCGTCATTATTTTACACTTAATGCATTGCATAATGATCTGATCTGTGGGGACAATGTGCAACACGTGCTTTTCACTGTAACTTGCTACGTGACAATAATAAACCAATTCTAATTCTAATTCCAATTTCAAGTCCAATACAGACTTTCACTGGTAGGCTAAATGAGAATGCAAAGGGTGACCTCTTACCCAGAGTGAGCCATATCACATGGGGCTACAATGATCTTACATATTAACTTGAATAGCCAACTACCCTAGAATAAAAGTTCCCAGAGAGGTTGATCGAGAAAAGAAGTATTTCAAACTAAATGTGCCTGCAATTCAAAAGGGTAGCGATTTGTATTGTTGATGAATAGAGAGTTCAGTTGATACTAAAAAACAGGTCCGGTTGTTCATAATATTCCAAAGAAGATATGTAGATATCACTGATTGCAGAGAAATTAGTGGCCCTCGCTATATAATGGAATTCTCAATGGGATCTGAGAGTTGCTTGGGTGAGGATGCCAATCAAATTGCTAAAACCATTTAGATCCACAGCAGTAGGTTTCATAGATATGATCTGCACGCGAGTTTGGTTAAAGAGAGGGAGAGTGGTGCAGGTCATTATAGAATAATCATTGCTCAGAGCACAACACACACAGGGGCATTCTCTACTTAACTTCACACTTCTTGCAGGACTGTCAGCCAGGGTTTAAAACTCAATGGGGAATGGCCATCCTTTTTTGAAAAAATGATTTAAAGCACTGGACCAGATCACTGACATACTAATCTTAGTATCATCTTTCTCCTGACAGCAGAAGTAGAAGTTTATTGCACACCGATTGAATGCCCAAATTAGTGTGCTCTTTCATTGATCTTACTGTGGTTAATATTCTATGATGGATTTATTGATTATGCCTAAAAGAAAATAATTCTCAGGGTTGTATGTGGTGATATATATGCACTTTGATAATAAATTTATTTTGAACTTTAAAATAAATGGCGAAAGAAACTAAATGGATATGGGATGTAATGGAGTGGACATTGGGCAAGATCCAGAGAGGCAGGATTTATGAACATTTGGAGAGGCATAACATGATTAGGAATAGTCAGCATGGCTTTTTGAAAGCAATTCATGCCTTACGAGCCTGATTGAAATTTTTGAAGATGTGACTAAACTAATTGATGAAGATAGAACAGTGGATGTAGTGTATATGAATTTCAGCAAGGCATTTGACAAGGTACCGCATGCAAGGTTCATTGAGAAAGTAAGGGGGATCCAAAGGTACATTGCTTTGTGGATCCAGAACTGGCTTGCCCACAGAAGGCAAAGAGTGGTTGTAGACGGGACATATTCTGCATGCAGGTCGGTGATAAGTGGTGTGCCTCAGGGGTCTGTTCTGGGATCCCTACTCTTCGTTATTTTTATAAATGACCTGGATGAGGAAGTGGTGGGATGGGTTAGTAAATTTGCTGATGACACAAAGGTTGGGGGTGCTGTGGATAGTGTGGAGGGCTGTCAGAGGTTACAGCAGGACATTGATAGGATGCAAAACTGGGCTGAGAAGTGGCAGATGGAGTTCAACCCAGATAAGTGTGAGGTAGTTCATCTTGGTAGGTTAAATATGATGGCAGAGTATAGTAATAATAGTAGGACTCTTGGCAGCGTGGAGGATCAGAGGTATCTTGGGATCCGAGTCCACAGGACACTCAAAGCTGCTGCGCAGGTTGACTCTATGGTTAAGAAGGCATACAGTGCATTGGCCTTCATCAATCAGTTTGAGTTCAAGAGCCAAGAGGTAATGTTGCAGCTACATAGGACCCTGGTCAGACCCCACTTGGAGTACTGTGCTCATTTCTGGTTGCCTCACTATAGGAAGGATGTGGAAGCCATAGAAAGGGTACAGGGGAAATTTACAAGGATGTTGCCTGGATTGGGGAGCATGCCTTATGAGAATAGGTTTTCTTCTATTTCTCCTTGATGGAGGATGAGAGGTGACCTGATAGAGGTGTATAAGATAATGAGAGGCATTGATAATGTGGATAGTCAGAGGCTTTTTCCCCAAGGCTGAAATTGTTGCCACAAGAGGACTCAGGTTTAAGGTGCTGGGGAATGGGTACAGAGGAGATGTCAGGGGTAAGTCTTTTACTCAGAGAGTGGTGAGTGTGTGGAATGGGCTGCTGGTAACGGCAGTGGAAGTGGATACAATAGGGTCTTCTAAGAGACTTTTGGATAGGGACATGGAGTTTAGGAAAATGGAGGGCTACAGGTAAGCCTAGTAATTTCTAGGGTAGAGATATTTTTAGTGCAACTTTGTGGTCCGTAGGGCCTGTATGGTGCTGTAGGCTTTCTATGTTTCTTAATCAAACCACAAACAAGAGAAAATGTTGGAGATGTGAGCAACACACACAAAATGCTGGAAAAATTCAGTAGACCAGCACAGAATTCTCTGAAACTTCCACCACCTCCACCAAGCACATCCTTCCCTCCCTCTCTCTCTGCTTTCCACAGGGATCACTCCCTATGTGATTCCTTTGTTCATTCATCCCTCTCCCCACTGATCTCCCTCCTGGTACTTACCCCTGCAAGCGGAACAGGTGTTATACCTATCCCTACACCTCCTCCCTCACTATCATTCAGGGCCCCAAACAGTCCTGACAGGTGAGGCAACACTTCACCTGTGAGTCTGTTGGGGTCACCTACTGTATCACCTACTGTGGCCTCTTGTTCATCGGTGAGACCTGATGGAGATTGGAAGACTGCTTCACTGAGCACCTACTCTCTGTCCACCAGAACAAACCAGTGGCTGCCCATCTTAATTGCACTTTCCATTCCCATTCCGATATGTCCATCCATGGCCTTCTCCACTGTCTTGATGAAGCCACACTTACGTTGGAGGAACACCTTATATTCCATTTGGGTAGACTCCACCTGACGGCATGAACATTGATTTCTCCAACTTCCGGTAATGCTTCCTTCCTCACCCCACCCCCTCCCCATCATCTCCATTTCCCATCCCCTTTCCCCTCTCCTACCTCATCTCACCAATCAACTTACTTGCTCTTTACTTCATCCCTCCCCAGCCAGGTTTCACCTATCACCTGGTGGTTCTCTCTTCCCTATCCCCACCTTTTAAATCTACTCCTCAGCTTTTCTGCTTCAGTCCTGCCAAAGGGTTTCAGTCCGAAATGTCGACTGTACTTTTTTCCATAGATGCTCCCTGGCCTGCTGAGTTCCTCCAGCATTTTATGTGTATTAGAACAAGTAATCCTAAATTTAAATAAACTGTGCCCGCTATGTCTTTCAAAATGAAATTTTCTTTCTATCTCCAGGCACTACAGCCAGTCAGGAATGAGTTTAGGGGATCATGGAATTGCCCAGGGACATTGCTAATGCTGAGTCACTCTAAAAAACTAAGTGAGATATGCTAGCTGGTGGAATGGCGACACAGCAACAACCTGGCATTCAACGTTAGTAAGACAAAATAGCTGATTGTGGACTTCAGAAAGGGTGAGACAAAGGGTAATGCCAATCCTCACAGAGGGAGAATCCTCACAGAAGTGGAGAGAGTGAGCAGTTTGAAGTTCCTGTGTGTCAAGATCTCTGAGGATCTAATTTGGTCCCAACATATCGATGTAGTTATAAAGAAGACAAGACAGCAGCTATACTTCATTAGGAGTTTGAAGAGATTTGGCATATCAATAAATACACTATATTTGTACCATGGAGAGCATTGTGGCAGGCTGCATCACTGTCTGGACTGAAAGAAGCTGCAGAAGGTTGTAAATCTAGTCAGCTCCATCTTGGGCACTAGCCTACAAAGTACCCAGGACATCTTTAGGGAGCGGTGTCTCAGAAGGGCAGTGCCTGTTATTAAGGGCCTCCAGCACCCAGGGCACACCCTTTTCTCACTGTTACCATCAGGTAGGAGGTATAGAACCCTGAAGGCACACACACAGCAATTCAGGAACAGCTTCTACCCCTCTGCCATCTGATTTCTAAATGGACATTGAATCCTTGGACACTACCTCACTTCTTTAAAATATACAATATTTCTATCTTTTGCATTTTTAAAAAATCTATTCAATATACATATACTGTAATTGATTAACTTGTTTATTTATTATTATTAGTTTATGTTAATTATTATTTTTTTTCTCTTCTAGATTATGTATTGCAATGAACTGCTGCTGCTAAGTTAATAAATTTCATGTCACATGCTGGTGATAATAAACCTGATTATGGGAAACCTGAGGTTTATTCATCCGCTTTTAACCACAGATTTTCCCCAGAGCATTCAATTCACATTGATTCCCTGGAGCAAAAGGCAAGAGATCTCATATATGCACATAAGTAATATTTCCCATTCAAAGGAATAATGTTAATCAATGAAGTCTTACATTTCATCCATCTGATGTCCCCTTTTCTCAACAGCAGGCTTTAAAGTTATTGCATAGAACTTGTTGCCCTCTTGATCCATAAGCTGACCTCAAACTGTCTGATAAGGCAGATGTCCTGAAAAGCTAAGCTTCATTACAATGAAAGAACTGCTTGAAACTGGAGATGTTATGCCGCAGGTGATACATTTGAGCAATAATCTACAGCATCTTGTCAAGTAACAATGAAAAATGCAGGTCATCTTTTGATTCCATCCAGGCCTTTAAAAAGAAGTTTGTAAAATTGTCCATTTTACATCAAAAGTACTCCCATACTCACCTTTTTTTTCACTGTAGTATATCAAAACAACAGCAGCCTTCAACATTAAAGCCATATATTGTCATGGGAGAAGAAAACAGACTGTTGTCTAGCAGAACTCAGAACTCACAATATGGGGCAGAATGCATCAAAGGATGCAGTAAAGTGGTATATTGATCCTTCAGTCATGCATACCATGGGACACATCCTTGTTGAAAAACAGTTTCAGAAAGTGCATGCTTTTTTTATTTCAGAAAAAAGTTGAACTATATGTAAATTATTATATCCTTTTGTAGATTTAACAATTTCCTGTTCAAAATCCGTCATATTTTGCTAAGCAGTTCTGGATTGTGGAATCACGGTTGTTTTATTGCTCCACCCTTACTTGCCCTTGAGTAGGTGGTAGTGTTGATTTCTTGATCCACTACAGGTATGCTGGTGAATTAGTAACATGATCTTGTTCAGTAGGGAGTTTCAAGGCTTAGACCCAACAAAGGTGGGAAAAAAAAGCAAAGTATTTTAAGAATAAAATAGGAAATGCCGGGAATACTCAGCAGGTAGAACAGCAACCTATAGAGAAAGAAGCAGAGGAAATATTTCAGGTCAACGTTCTTTCATCTCAGGCTGTTCGTGAATCTTTAATGTAGTTTCTTTCTTCACAGATGCTGCATAATTTGTGAGTATTTATGGAACCATCGACTTTATTTCAGTTTTTTTGTAAACATCAATGGTGTTTTGCTTAATGACAGCCTTTGGAAAAATAGAAGGTGGAGGAGTTCCATTATATATGATAATTCTGTCCTGTGAACCAGATTGGGGAGATGCAATCAAAGTTATATTGATGAATAATTGCAGTGTTTTTAGTAGATAGTGCACATTGCACACGTGTTGGTGGAGTGAGTTCAAAGGTTCAAAGGCACTTATTATCAAAGTGTGTATACAGTATACATCTCTGAGATTCTTCTTCTCCAGATAGCCACGAAACAAAGCAAAGCAACAAGGACATTGATCCACAACACCCTCCCTTCCCCTGCATGAAACACAGCAAAAACATTGACCCCTAAATCTCCCTTACCCTACACAATAACAATGAGAAAGAACAGTGAAAACACAGAGTATGAAAACAATAAGACTGAAAAGAAGTGCATAGCCCATATGCAAAAGCATACACAGAAATTTCAGCAACATTCACCACCTTTATAGAAAACAAGAGCCTTCGGGCACAACGATAAACCACACAGGCTTCCTCTTTGGCAGCAGAGTGATCACACTAGTGATCAGCAGGCCATCAGCGCTTGCCCTCTGAATTTGCCTCAATATTTCAATCTTCCTCATTGCTTTAATTGGTGAACAATAGAAGCCTTAATCAGCGAAATAGAGTTGAACATCAGCTTGTGCCCCATCTCTAGTTTCTTCGCCTCAAAGCTCGTGCTCACTGCTACGCGGAATCTTCTCTGAGACAGCAAGTGCTGGATCGCTCAATCGATTTCCAAGTTGGAAATTGCAGGCTCTAGCAGTTCCAGAAACACATTGAAGATGAAAAGCAGACCTAAAAAAAGTAAAAGAAGTGAAGTAAAAGGCTTTCTTTGTTTATCTACAAGATGTTGACCAATGGAGCGTTGTACACAGTGAATGTTCAGCGCAATTGTTAGGATAATTAAGCTGCCTTCTCAGTTCTAGATTGTGGTATCTACTGTTTTATCAGTCTAGTTAAAAGCTTCTTTGAGGTTATCATTGAGTAATTAGAGGTGGAAAACTTCAGAGATAAAGTTACAGTTTGATTAGATCTAATTTCTAAATGATCAGAATATAATTAGGAATGATTGAGGAATCCAAAGCCACAACTCGCATTTAAACTTCATGAGTTAATAAGAAGTAAATATGAAATCAAATTTTCTATATACAGAATATAAGCTCCAACACAAGGCCCCATGCTGAAGTCTCTGTTTTCCAGCAAAGAAACATGCAATAATAAAAACAAAGCAAAGAAAGTTGATGCATTGAAATAGATAGATAAGCAATGACCTTTACAGATGAAACAGAAAATAGGAAAAAATTGCATAATGTATCAAGGTCAAATGAAAAACTAAATTTACATTGTAAATTTACAAAACTAAATGCACATCCATGAGAAATGCACTATGGTCATTACCCAGGCTAGAGTCTTATGGTGTTTAAATTACTGAATTCACAGCAGAAGATTATGATGTTGTCCCTCATTGTGAAACAAAGATCAATAAGTACCTGCAGATCAGGTAGTCCAGTTAGATTTCTGTAGCATTCTGTTGGATGATGGCTTAAGCAACACACTTTCTTTTACAGTTCCTAATTAGTTTTTAAATCATTGTAAAGTTTTCATCTCTTCTATTTTATGCATAAACTCTTCCATTTTGTTGATTGTGCCTTGTGTGAAGAACTCCTCGGCCCCAACGTTACGTTTGTCTTAATTAATTTTATCTAAATTTCCTTCTCTTTATTAATTTTACCCAAAATACAGCAACTAGTTCAAAATGCTGTTCTGGATTACATTCTCTTACGCATGTTTGAAGATACTCAAGAAAAAAAAAAACTTTTTTTCTCTGCTGATTCCAGATTTTTCATCAAATAAAAAAATCAGTCATATTTTTGCTTCTAATAGCCTCTTATACTTCTGCATTAGATGTTATCTGCTGTCTACCTACCACTGATTTTCACCATTCCTTTCATGTGCATTGTGCTGGTTCCTGGGTTTCCCACCTCCTACCATTCCCCACTTCTATTTTGGTATTCCTGGTAAATATAATAATCATCATTCATTCAGTTTCTGAATTCAAACCACTGATGAAAGTACATCTTTGAAGCATCCTACAAGACAAATTCCATGACAGCTCCTTAACCCTGATGTAGATTTTAATTGTTTCCTACACTTCATCCAGTACCTTAATTATTTTGATCATTTACCCAGAACAGCCACAGCTATAACAAAGTATTTTGTAAAATGCCATTTAGCAGTCTGGATACAGGTTTTCTCTAATTTAAATCATGGTATATTCTCAAAGAGGCTGTTTATCTATCTTCAAAAAATGTATTGGGCTAAGAAGCAAGTGAATAGGACAATTTCTTTCTTTTTCAATCTTTTTATTATTGTTATTAATATCAACAAAATACAATTGATACATAGATAATGGGATTACAAACATACACATTTCAACTGCACATGAAAGAATACATAAGCATTGGTTACAGTATAAACGAGTATTCCCAAATCATGGACGATACAATAAATAAATAAACAAGGCAAATCTAGGTATATCATAATATATAATTAAAAAAACAGAAAAAAGAAAAAGAAAAAAAAATTATGCAAAAAAATTAATCTAATAATCTAATAACTAATAAGGAAAAAAAAACAAAAAAGGAAAAAGAGAAAAAGAAAAACTGGTAAAGAAAAGAAAAGGGCTGTTTATAATATCTCACAAAAATACAAAATCATCAGTGTCGTCAACTCTGATCCACTCAACATATATAAAATCAAAACTGGAAAATCAAATAGGCTTGAAACAGGGTCATATTACATCATATGAAAATATTGAATAAATGGTCTCCATATCTTTTCAATTTTAATAGAAGTATCAAATATACCACTTCTAATTTTTTCTAAATTTAAATGCAACATAGTTTGAGAAAACCAATGAAATACAGTAGGAGGATTAATTTCCTTCCAATTCAACAAAATAGATCTTCTAGTCATTAGTATAAGAAACACAATCATTCGACAGGCGGAAGAAGATAAATGAAGTGAGTCCATCATTGGTAAACCAAAAATTGTGGTAATAGGATGGGGTTGTAAATCAATGTTCAATACCGCAGAGATAATATCAAAAACATCTTTCCAATATTTTTTCAAAAGCGGACATGACCAGAACATATGGGTTACAGACGCTATTTCAGATTGACATCTATCACAAATAGGATTTATATAAGAATAAAAATGAGTCAATTTATCCTTGGACATATGGGCCCTATGTACGACCTTAAACTGTATTAATCAATGTTTTGCACATATAGATGATGTATTAACTAATTGAAGAATTCTATCCCAATTCTCAATAGGAATAATAAGGTTAATCTCTCTTTCCCAATCATTTTTTGTCTTATAAAGGGGCTCTGAACGTATCTTCATAATTATAAAGTTTTGATATAAGCCCTTTTTGAAAGGGGTTTAATTCAAACAAACTCTCCAAAATACCTGAAGACACAAAATTTGGAAAAGTAGGAAGCACAGTATTTAAAAAATTCCTAATCTGTAAATATCTAAAAAAATGAAGTCTAGGCAAATTATATTTATTAGATAATTGCTCAAAAGACATAAAACAATTATCCAAAAATAAATCAGAAAATCGTAGTAATCCCTTAGTCTTCCAAGCCGAATAAGCTTGATCTATAATTGAAGGGTGGAAAAAACAATTGGATACAATAAGAATATTTAAAACAAACTGAGTCAAGCCAAAAACTTTCCGAAATTGAAACCATATACATAAAGTATGTTTAACTATCGGGTTGTCAATTCGTTTCGGCAATTTAGAAAGAGCAAAAGGGAGAATAGGACAATTTAATGGAGTTTGTATAATTTATGCAGGACTCTTCTCTAAGACATTCAGGAGGAATACAAGCTAATGTTATAACTGAGTGTATACCTCAAAGGTTCAAATTATTTCACCAATGGATCCAACCATGTGAAATAAACTACAGCACTTTTTAAAAATTTATTCATTTTTTTGGATGCAAACATCACTGGTAAAGCATTAATTCCTCACATCTAACTGTCTTTGAGAAGATGGTGATGAGTCACCTCTTGAACTACCACAGCCCTGCTTTGGTCTGCAGATTCTAGGATTTATAGGCTCTAATCATGTTGACAAAACTGTAGTGTGCTTCCATGTCAAGATAGTGTACGTCTTGGAGAGGGTCTTCTGAATGGTTGTGCATTTATGTGCTCTTTATAGTTTTTGACTTTAAAACCCCTGGGTTTGGGAGGTGCTACAGGAGGGAGTAGGCTTTCGGCCAAAGGGCAGTATGTAAATGAATTACAATGCAGGAACAGAAGAAACAGATATTTTGATAGGGGTGGAGGAGAATTTGTTGTCAATCAAATGTTTTGCATGGTATTTATTAGGCTTCCTGAGTATTCTTGGAACTCCAGATCCAATTAAGTATCCTATCTTGTTCATGCCTTGTGCCATGTAGGTAATGTGAGGGGTAACAGGAGTTGAGTCAGTGGCTACAGTGTAACCAGTGCCTATGTGGCTAATTCAGATCATTGACAATCCCCAAGGACTCATGTGGCTGAAGGGCTTGGTGATTGTAAATGTCAAAAATTGATGGTTAGAACTTCCCTTTTTGCAGATGTTCATTCCCTGTGGCACAAATTAATGAGAGTGTTTAGGCAATAAATGATTACAATATAATGTTTAATAATTTAGAAGGAAGGAAGTATGATAGAGACTACATAATAATGAATGAAAAATTTTTGAGGCCGAGAATGAAACTGCTGAAAAATAAAGCCATAAATGAATGGTGAACATCAATGGAAAACATTTAAGGCCACATTCAGCAGCATATATCCTGCTGAAACTAAACACTACTGACACACTGCTGATGAATACAGACACAAAGAAACATTAGAGTAAGGACAAAGGCATATTCTAAGTACTGAGGCAGCAGGGGAGAGCATAACAATGAGAGGTAATGAGATCAGAAGAGAAGTATAAAAACAGTAGGAAGGCAAAAGGAGCTGTGCATTCAAGATATTGAAGAATCTAAAACAAAATAGAAAAACACTCAACTGGAAAGTAAATTTAAAACAATAATTGAGGATAGAAGAGGCCATTGGTGGATAAGAAGGAACCCAGAAGATGAAATAATGAATACTGTAATATAATTTTTTCACATAGTATTTAGTTTCAGTTTAATTGTATTTTAACAGTAATACAATGGTAGTATTTAGCTTTGGTATCTACAAGGGAGTCAGATCAGGTAGGCATGACATCTGATGATATGATTGGATATCATTTAACCTTTTTAAAATTAAACCAAAGAGAAATTTAAATTAGCTAATCAAACAAAAAATATGACTCCTTGTTCAGATGAATTGCTTTATCACCTTTTAAATGAATCTATGGGTGAGTTGGCAAAGGGGCTATTCAATACGTATAATAATGCATAGGAAATAGCTATACTATTTCTGCCACTTCAGTTACATCTTCTTTTAATTTTAAATATGTTTCTGGTACCGGTAGAGCTGTGATCTACAGTTTGAAGATCTATTGAATGAGCTAGTGCTTTTCTGTCTCCAGGAAGATTCCAGGAAGAGAGCAGCCTTGAGGCCTGGAAGCTTAGAGACGAGTATAGTCCATGATTGACTCCATTTCTCACTGATCAAAGCATCGAGGAAGGTTGAAACATTGACTTGAGTACAGAATGTGAGTGAGTGATCAGCAACGACCACCAGCCTCTTACACGCTGTTGCCAGAGGGAGGTGTCTGTGAGTGACAGTCTTTCACTCGCTGCTCCCAGGGGAAGGCCTCGCCATTTGAATGGTCACTCTCTCCCTTAATGCCCTCAGAGGCTGGTATTGAAGTTTTAGGTCTACAATTTATGAATTGGACTGTAGTTCACTTGGATTCTTTTAAGTACTGAAGTTCAAGTATTGAACTGTAACTCAGTTTTATGTTTTTATACTCTGTTTTTTCCCCATTCTTTCTTGTTGTGGTTTGCATGATTTGTTTGTTTATGCTTGTGGGTTGGTGGGCGGGGTGTTGATGTTCTTGTTGCCATTCCCTCGAATCATTTTTTTGTTGTGGGGGTGTGAAGTTTTTCTTTGAATAGCTTCCATGGTTTTCTTTGTTACAAGGCTGTCTGGAGAAGACCAATCTCAGAGTTCTATACTACATACATACTTTGATAATAAATGTACCTTGAACTTTGAACCTTATATTGGCAGGCAGCTTACGCAATGACATAATGCCTACATTTAAAAAGAAGATGGAGGATGACTGGGACCAGCCAACTTAACTCAGCGAGAGAATCCCTCCCAAATGAGATAATTTCAGAAACAACAACAACAAAAAGAATGCTTGTTAGCTGATGCCATTTCTCAAGAGAAATTTATGAAATAGAAGGATCTTGAACTATCAGTACACGAAGACACTAAAACATGAGGGAACTTAGCAAATCTACAAAAAGTAAACCATTATATCAGTGATTGTTTCCAGAGGGGTGGAGTTGAAATAGTTCATATGCTAAATATATAAAATCGAACAGAACACAACTGGAATCCTGTGCGCAATCCTAATTGCCATATTGTAGAAATAATGCATATAAGCATTGAAAGAAATACATTGAAACATTAATGGTCACCACAGAAGTACAAGGCTGTATCACTGAGGGCAAGTTCAGTACAGCATGTCTTCTTTCAAGTTTTTTCATAATGTGAAAGATTATGAAACAGTATTCACAGGAATCCTTTTCGCTTGGAAAATGGACAACTTACTGTCACTTTGACTATGTTTGATAGCTTATTACTGTATAGGCAATACTCAGATTTATTTTTATTCTCATTGTTGTTGCTTTACACAATATTAATGTAAGATTGTTGATGGTTTTACCTTTTTTTCCCAGTCACTCTCCTTAATAATTCGTATTTTCATTGGTCTATTTAAAATCAGCTGGTGGCTGTACAATATCCGATTGCTCTTCAATAATGATTACCAATATTTATCACAAAGACTTCTTAGGGTAAGTAAAATTTATTCCTGGGGTTTTACTAATTTTGAGCTTTTTTATTTATATCAAAGTCAGTGGAAATCATTGGGAAAGTAGTTGCCTTCTGCACATCCTTTAATACCCTATTACAATTGCATTATTATTACTCTGGTCAATTTCAGACAATTCTTTAGCTGCTGAAATTGTTTTGTTGTTCTCTTTGCTTTTGTGGCCCTGTTTCTTTTCTATCCCTCATTAACAATCTTCTTACCACTTTGGCAATCACCATAAAGGGAAAGTGTCATGAAGCTCAAGTTTTAACTGAGAATGTTTGAAAAACTTCATATGAGTAAGCATGATTATTTTTATTTTCTGGAAAATATCCACAGATTAATTCTAATCTCCTGAATGACTATGACTTCTAATTAATGACTTCTGGTAAAGGACACAACCTTTGCCACAGGCAGATTGTAATTAGCAACTACAAGAGCTATTGGAAGTTATCAGATTCTAACAATACATAGCAATATTAGGACAGCAAGAATACTTATGCATTGAGCAAATACTAGTCCACTGAGTTTGTTAGCATTAATAGCTAGTATGTGACTGGTAATCACTTTAAAAGCTTTTGAGCCTTTCTGGGTAGAAAGACAAATAAGTGCATAATTAGTGAACCACTATGTAGGCACATGAATGTTAAAAAAAAGGAGTGTTATATAGGATCTTAGAGTGGTTTAAAAAGGTCAGTGCAACATCGTGGGTCAAAGGACCTGTACTGTGATGTTCTATGGTCTAATTGAAGCTATTTTTAATCTTACTGAGACATGGAATGTGGATGATTGTGGTGAGGCCAGTTTCTAATTATATTTGAAACATATGGTTTTCTTGACCATGTCATGGGATATTTAGGAGTGAATTGCACAACTTATCATCCTTGTAGAGGTACAATCAAATGCAGATTTTAATCCATTATGTTAGATGGCTCAACCAATCGTTGGCAAAGAACAAATCGGGCAGCTCAGATCGGTGTATCAATGATTTCCGATGCTGCAGCAGAAGAACTGTATTCCACCACATTCTGCAACCCCAATGTGTGACATATCCTTTCCTCTACAAATACTCTCCAGCCAAGAAAATGAGCTTAGTTAGATGGGGCCAATGGCCAGTAATGTCAGGAATTACCCTGATTGTACATAAACATGTAGTGACAACCTGGTTAAACTACAACAAAGATAAGACAGCTCAAAAATAAGTGATTCTACAAACAATAAATCAGATCAAAGCTGTGTTGTCCTCTATATTCATAGATACTGGTTGATAATCTAATTGCTAATGGGAGGGGGGAGGTACCCTATATTCCGATCCTCAAAGAGAGTTGATCTGAGTATCAGTGCTAATGACATGGTTGAAATAAAATGCAAGTGTTCTCAATCAGCAATGCACACATACAGCCAGAAATTATCCATAGGGGGTTCAAATTAAGCTTCAACCAAAATTCTATAACTAATATGACCCATTCATATTAGGAGGAGTCCAGGGCTAGGAGCCACAGCTTCAGAATATTTAAAGCTGAGGTTAGCAGGTTTTGGATTTAATACAATGCCAAAGGTTAGGGTGGAGAATGGTGTTGAGGTGAAATAAATCAGCAAAGATTGAATTTCAAGGCATGTTCAATGGGCTAAACAGCTTAATTCCGCTCCTATGTCTTATTGCCATTGAATACCGCAAGGCTATTGAGCGAAAACACATCCTGGCTATAATGTTAAACCAAGCATGGACAGAAGACCTGAATTTTAAAAGCTGACTCCCCATAACATCAAGGCCTCATGCAGTCAGGTGTTGTATCAAGGAGCACTGATAAAACTGGGGATCAAGTGGAATATTCGAGTTACTGGAATTATACCTCTCACAAAGGACTTGAAGACCATTCACCTCAATGCTATTACATGACTTACTGTTTTCTCAGGGCAGTTTCTTGGTCTGGGCAATATTCAGATGTTTTAGTTTGGACAGAAGGTACAAAAGCCTGAAAACGGATACCACCAGAGTTTGGATAGCTTCTAGCCTATAAGATGGACTCTTGACCACACAATCTATCTCATTAATGACTTTGAACCTTATTGTTATCTGCAGATGTTACAATTTATTTTACCTTCCTCTTCCTCAGCAATTACAATTTGGTCTGTATGAGCAGAATGCAAGTGGAGCTTGTCACTGTATCTTGGCACATATGACACAATAATAAACTAATTCCAATTATAAAGATGAGGTTAAATCTGCAGGTTATTGCTAATGATTGTACAACATTCAATTCTCCTAAAAAAACAGCTTTTCAGAAAATAAAGCAGTTCTAATCTGTCTACTGCAAAAAGAAAGGATTTCCACAAAAGACTGACAGAGGCTTTTAACTTAAAGTCTTAACTCTCTTTCTCTCTACCTGACCCACTGAATACTTCCAGCACTCCCTGTTTTTGTTTCAGATTTTCGCTGCCTGGAGATTTTTTTTCAGTTTTTCATTCACTGTAAGTAAGCTTCTGGGTTAATTTATGAATTCACCTCGTGCACTGCCACACGTGAACTTTGTAAAATGATAGGTTCATAATACCAATGCTTCCACTGATTGTGACAGAGCTTACTGTTATCAAAGTGATGATTTAACTGAATTATATTTATGTTAGATATTGCTTCAGGACCTAAGGATACAGTCTTGTGATTTCATTGACAATAAAATAGGAAGTTAGGGAGCCCTCCCAGAAAAAATATAATTAATGGCTGATTCGATGTCCTATATTGATGATCTTACAAAGCAATTTTTTTACACCAGTAACAATGTTTTTAAGTGACATAATTTATCATACAAATATAATTAAAACTTGCATTAACTTTCTGAATGGTGCAGCTGATAATACAAAAGCATTAAAGTTTGATGCACTGACTCATTAGGAATGTTGCAAAACAGAAAATTGATGTTCCGATATTGTAGCTGTCTGATTTCAAAATGACCAACCGAATGTAACAAGATTATGTTTTCAAAATACAGAATTTTTTATACAGTATTTGAAACTTGAGGGCAGAGAAAAGAAGCAAAGCCCAGTGATTCTCTTAAAATGTTAAGAAGGATAAAATTCAAAGAGAGTAATTGATATTTTCACACTTTGTTAACTTTTACAAAGCCTAAAGCATTTAGAAAGATCACAATTTGTTGCTTGAAATTATTCACATTGCATGATCAGGCATTGAATCATATTTAGGGAGTTCATTTTAATGAATTCTAGAATAACATTAATGTAACATAGAATAGTTGTGGACATTTGACAGAAGCTGAACTGATTCATTCTGAATCTACTGTCCTTTCCACTCAGTGAAGTAAGTTTGAAGGGCTGAGAAGCCTTTTCTTTTCCCAGAAACGCCGACGATTGTTCATTGTGAAAATGTTGTACATAGGTTGCAAGCAAAGATGTTGTTAAAACAGATTTGATCAGTGTTATTGTAAATCTTGTGAAATGAAGATTAAACCAGCCATAAATGACACATGATGAAACAACTTGGAATATCTCACTTTAGATTCAATTGTTGTGTTAAGTGTTAATCACTTTGCGTTTGGCCTGAGCCTTTCCACTTCCACTCCTCACTGCCACCTCGGTCGAAACATGATAAAACAGATGACTTAATGAAGAGTAATGCAAATGACTATCTTTGACATGAACTAGCATGCAATTGACAATAAAAAGGGAATAGATGCAAAATCTTCTGAAACTTCGGTATATGTCAAAGGCTCTAATGCCAATAAATTAATTCTGAGCAGTGGACATGAATGTCACGTGGGAGAAACAGCGTCTAATTTGTGTAATGATTTGAACCCAAGCCTATTAATCCAAACCCAAACTAAGTCAGACTATGTCAGATTCATCACACGTTAATCACATGCAATTATAATTTAGAACAAATGTTCAGTAATGATTTTGTTGACCATGGTTTTATCTATCATGACATAGAATTAATAGCATGGTCACTTAATGATTCATCCAACAGCTTCCTTGCATCCCAAATACCTTTTATAATGCTTCAAACTTAAAATAGATCCTTATGAATGAGTCACCATAACTGAGCTCTAGCACATCGCTTATACACACACACAAGCCTCAAACAAGTTAAAATTCATCATCCTTCATTTCCTGTTGATAATACTGTAATGAAGGAACATATCCATTAACATTTTTTGTCAAAAGTTGAAGCAGAATACCAAAATTTTGTAATAAAAGCAGAGATTCATGGGAGTGTTACCAGAGTGAAAAGGTTATAGTTACATGGAAGACTGAGAGAAGCTGGGCCTGTTCTCTTTAGAGGTTTGATAATTAATATGAGATTAGATGGATTCAAAGTTCAAAGAAAAATTTACTTTCAGAGTACCTCCATCTCACCACATACAATCCTGAGATGCTTTTCCTTGTGGGCATACCTAGCAAATCTGGAGATTTGAACAAGATCAATGAACAACAAACTGTACAAATGCAAATATAAATAAATAGTAATAAATAACAAGAGCATGAAATAACAAGATAAGGAGTCCTTAAAGTGAGAACATTGGCTGTGTGAACACCAGAAGCAGGATGAGTGTAGTTATCCCTTTTTGTTCAAGAGCTTGATGGTTGAGGGATAGTAACTGTTCTTGAACCTGGTGGTGGAGTCCTGAAGCACTTGTACCTTCTACCTGATGGCTGCAGAGGGAAAAGAACAAGGTCTGGTTGGTGAGCATCTTTGATGATGGATGCTGCTTTTCTATGTCAATGTTTCGTGTAGATGTGCTCAATGGTTGGGAGGGCTTTACCCGTGAATCCATTATCTTTTGTAGGAGTTTCCACTGAAGAGCATTGGTGTTCCTATACCGGGCCATGATGCAGGCCGTCAAAACACTATCTACCATACATCTATTGAAATTTGTCAAAATTTTTGAAGACATGCCAAATCTCCACAGACTCCTAAGGAAATAGAGGCATTGTGTTGCAATTACGATGATATGATGTGTCCTGGACAAGTCCTCTGAGAAAGTGACTGACAGAAATTTAAAGTTACTGCCCCTCTCCACCTCTAATTCTCCAATGGATCTTTCCTGAAGTCCATAATCAGTCCTCGGTCTTGCTGACATTGAATGAGTGGTTGTTATTATTACACCTTTCAGCCAAATTTTCAATCTCCCTTCTGTATGCCGATCTTCACCACCTTTGATACGGCCCACAACAGCGGACCTATCAGCAAACTTGTACATGCTGTTGGAGCTGCACTTGCCCACACCGTTACTGGCATAAAACGAGTAGTGCCGGGGGGTAAATATTCTGAGACAAGAAGGGGAAAAAATGTGCCAAGTATTTGGATTAAATGGAAAGCACTGCCTTAAATTGTGGTGAAACAAGATTCAAAAGAGAAGTGGATAAGTTCTTGAAAAGGAAAAGATAAGTAAATTCTCTGAAAGTGGGACTCCTTAGAGTGGGACTTGTTATGCAGTATAGAAATCATGTATTTGGCTATTAACCACTCCACCAATTTACACTAATTCTTTTTTTATTCTTTTAATAGGTCCTTCAATGCCATGTCTCCCCACCCCAACCCTTACTAGATTCTAACCTCACCTACACACAAGCGGCAAGCTTGTAAAAGTTACAGTGGACACTAACTATTATGTCCTTGGCATATGCAAGGAAACTGCACACAAAAAGAACCAGAGATCAGGATTGAACCTGGGTTGATACAGGTGTGAAGTACCAAACATGTCACTGCATCAGTATAAGGTAGATCTTCCTAAACAAAATAACCTGAGAAGCCTCTTTCGGTGCTGTATTATTTCATATTTCAATACTTCATAAAGTATAAACTGCTGACAATAGTTACCTATTTTATTCATGCCAATGAAATGACTATTGAAACATTTAAGTGAAATTAGCAATGAAGTACTGTAAAGCAATGGTCATCTTTATTGGGGTTAAGTTCTAAATAATGCAAATTCTATCTGTAGTTGGACAAGATTACTGAAGCAAACCAGATAGCCTACCATTAATGAGTACCATGGCAATATTTATATAGAAGTAAAGAGCAATTGTAATTGTTAAATATAAGCTAATGTTTTCATGTCACGATCATTTCATAATAAACTTTTTAGTGGCCTAATTATGACATGATGCACCTCTTTTACATGTATAGCTATCCCTGATTTCAAATCTTCCCAAATATTTATATATTTTTTCTATTGCTGCCCCTTTCACTGAAAGATTATAAGAAAGATTAATCATCTCTGTTAATGTGTGGTACTGCTGTTACATTTGTCTCTGTGACTCTTAAATTCAATGACTACTTGGGGAAAATGAACAGTGAGCAGAGGATTTTAGAGTACCTGTGTGCCAATGTGAGTATGCTGACTTGCTGACATACAGGATCAAGACTGGAAGTTCTGTTTAAAATATCAGCCTTTCACTGTAAAATGCCAACCCATTCTGTTTATTAGTTAAGACTGGTTGAAAGGTAAGTTCAAAAACCATTCTCCTTTCATGTTGTCAATACATAGAGAACCTACAGCACAATAAAGGCCCTTCTGCCCACAAGGTTGTGCCGAACATGACCTTACCTTAGAAATTACTAGGCTTACCTATAGCCCTCTATTTTTCTAAGCTCCGTGTACATATCCAAAAGTCCTTTAAAAGACCCTATCATATCCAACTTCACCACATTTGCCAGCAGCCCATTCCGTGTATTCACCAGTCTCTGAGTGAAAAACTTACCCCTGACGTCTCCTCTGTACCTACCCCCCAGCACCTTAAACCTGTGCCCTCTTGTGACAAACATTTCAGCCCTGGGAAAAAGCCCTGAGGCACACCACCGGTGACCGACCTCCATGCAGAACATGACCCGTCTACAACCACACTTTGCCTTCTGTGGGCAAGCCAGTTCTGGATCCAGAAAGGAAGGTCCCCTTGGATCCCATGCCTCCTTACTTTCTCAATAAGCCTTGCATGGGGTACCTTATCAAATGCCTTGCTGAAATCCATATACACTACATCTATTACTCTTCCTTCATCAATATGTTTAGTCACATCCTCAAAAAATTCAATCAGGCTTGTAAGGCATGACCTGTCCTTGACAAAGCTGTGTTGACTATTCCTAATCATATTATACCTCTCCAAATGTTCATAAATCCTGCCTCGCAGGATCTTCTCCATTAGCTTACCAACCACTGAGGTAAGACTCACTGGTCTATAATTTCCTGGTCTATCTCTACTCCCTTTTTTGAATAAAGGAGCAACATTCACAACCCTCCAATCCTCTGGAACCCCTCCTGTCCCGATTGATGATGCAAAGGTCATTGCCAGAGGCTCATCAATCTCCTCCCTCGCCTCCCACAGTAGCTTGGGGTACATCTCATCCGGGCCCACAGACTTAGCCAACTTGATGCTTTCCAAAAGCTCCAGCACATCCTCTTTCTTAATATCTACATGCTCAAGCTTTTCAATCTGCTGCAAGTTGTCACTATTATCACCAAGATCCGTTTCCATAGTGAATACTGAAGTAAAGTATTCACTAAATACCTCTGCTATTTCCTCTGGTTCCATACACACTTTCCCACTGTCACATTTGATAGGCCTTATTCTTTCACGTCTTATCCTCTTGCTCTTCACATACTTGTAGAACGACTTGAGGTTTTCTTTAATCCTGCCTGCCAAGGCCTTCTCATGGCCCCTTCTGTCTCTCCTAATTTCCTTCCTAAGCTCATTTCTGTTAGCCTTACAATCTTCTAGATTTCTAAAATTACCTTGCTCTCTGAACCTTTTGTAAGCTTTTCTTTTCTTCTTGACCAGATTTATTACAGCCTTTGTCCACCTACCATAACTTCCCTGTCTCATTGGAACGTACCTATGCAGAACTTCACACAGATATTCCCTGAACATTTGCCACATTTCCTCCATACTTTTCCTTGAGAACATCTGTTTCCAATTGAAGCTTTCAATTTCCTGCCTGATAGCCTCATAATTTCCCTTACTCCAATTAAATGCTTTTCTAACTTGTCTGTTCCTATCTCTCTACAATGCTATTGTAAAGGAGATAGAATTATGATCACTATCTCTAAAATGCTCTCCCACTGAGAGATCTGACACCTGACTAGGAATGTTATTGAAACTTTGGTAGAAATTTCACAAGTAAACAGGACTTGAGGTTCTTATAAATACTGCTGTGAGGAATACTGCTGTGGGAAAAAAAGTAGATGACACTGGCTTCTGTATAGTTTCCTCCATTAACAAAGATCATTTGCAGATCTGTCAATGAATTTTTCAAATTTTTTACTCATCATTAGACAGGGCTTAGAATTAATTAGAATGCCAAGTAGATTTTAGTTCCTCTTCCAGTCGTTTACTTTGAACTTAAAGGATGCTCTGGGAGAACACAGTCCCTAATCCAAGCAGCTAATCTCTTCCTATCCAATATACAAAATTCTAGTGTATTAAATCATTGGAAATGAAGGTGTATTCAAAATATGCCATTTTTGCTGCACTGTAGTCTAATTAGAAATGTAGCAAATGAGAAGGAAGATCTGGACTGTAAGGGTAGCCTGCTAGGTGGTTATATATATATATATGTAGTGTGCATACTGCTCATGTATTTAGTTGTACCAAAGTATGGCTCATTAAAGTCTCATTTGATTTATCACAATTTTTTTTGGGAAAATAATTCTTTTGTGGAAGATTAATGACTTCACTGAATTAAACCTATTATTCTTCATTTCAGACAAGCCAGAACAACAGCTGACATGAAGGAGCTAAGTGCTTGCAAGTGAAAATGGAAATGCAGGGTCCCAGGAAGTAGGAAGGGAAAGGGATAGAGAGGTAGAGAGAGAGATAACTCTTGCCAATCCTAATTTCTCCCCGTCCAGCTTCAAGAGGTTTTATTCTGTTTGTTCTGCAGACACAAGTTGATGCTTTATCCTGGCGACAGCATCCATGGGACATCGAGGATCTTTAGGGACCAGAAAGCAACAGAACAGCCATAAAGAAGTTTCAATTAGTTTCCGGTGCAAAAAGAGAATTAGAGTCACAGTGAGTCATAGAGTGGTAGAGTCATACAGCATCGAACAAGCCCGTCAGCCTAACTTGCCCATTTCTCAACAATTTTTATTACCTATGCTAATTCCATTGTCCTGCATTTGGCTCCTATCCCTCTATTTCTTTTTTTATATTTGTATATCTGTCCAAATGCTTTATAAACACTGTGATTGTGCCTGTCTCTATCACCTCCTCTGGTAGCTTGTTCTGTATACCCACCACCCTCTGTGTAAGAATGCCGCCCCTCAGAATTACTTTAAATGTTTCCACTCTCACGTGAAACATCTGCCCTGTAGTTTTATCTGCCCCTTACTCTTGGAATGAGACAGCGATTATCTATGTCCCTCACAATTTTCTAAATCTCAATCAGTCCGCCTGTCAGCCTCCTGCTCTAGTGATAATGATCCCAGCTTATTCAATCTCTTCTTGCAACTAAAACCTCCATTGCAAGCATCCTAGTGAATCTCTCCTGCGCTCTGTTTAGTGCCATAACACCCTTATCACAGTATGATGATCAGAATGAAAACAATAATCTAAATTGAACCTAACAAATATCTTGTACAGCTGCAAGATGACAGTCTAAATGTGATATTCAGTACCTTTGCCAATGAAGAAAATTAGACTAAAGGCCTTCTTCACTATGCTATTCACCTGTACCACTGTTCCCTGATCATTATGTTCTTGCTTTGCAAGATCCCTTGGTACATCAATACTCCTGAAGTCACTGCTTTTTGTTGAATATGTCCATTTTGTATTAGATGATACAAAATGCAGTGCCTCACACCTGTTTTGATTAAATTCCATTTGCCACTGCACCAGCCAAACTTACAGATGTCCGACCTCCCTCTGTATCCTTAGGGAACTCCCCTTGCTTTCAAAAACTTCAGAAATCTGCATGCAGTCAGCAAAATAACATAGCAAATCACAGACATTCCCATCCAAGTCACATATGACTAACATCACGGGTATTAATACCAATCCCTGTGGTATACCATTGGCTGCAGACAAAAAAACAAACCTCCACAAAAACCTTCTGCCTTCAATTTCGGATCCAATCTGTCAAAATGCTTTGGACCCCATGTGTCCTAATTCTCTGGACAAGCGATCATGTGGGATCTTGATGAAGTCCATGTATGCCAATCTACCACCTGTCCTTCCATAACTTGCTTCGTAATTTTCTCAGTATATTTCTTCATAATTATCCTAGAAGAAAAAATATAATATTAAGAAAAAAATTTGTTTCATAAAAGGAGAGGAAAAATAGAACAAATTATATCTGTAAAGTCTTTTAAGGTTTGCTTGTAGAAAGAATAAGATTCTATAGTTACCTCCTTTTGACAGCTGGAGGGTGATTGACATTGCAATGACATAAATCTTACGAGAAAGGTAATTGCATTGTTAAATGGCATTCGTCGTTTCCCATAGTGAGTTTAATTGACAATTAATGCACACAGACTGCAAAATTGTGAAACTTGTAGGGAGATTAAAGACGAGCTTCCATCTTCAATTGACTAAGTGTCCAGGGAGGCAAAGTATTTAGCATCTAATGGTAATTCACAATTGATAGGGTTTTTCTTCTTCACAATAAGTTGTTACATGATTAACACATTAATAATGATAAATATTAATATAACTGATGCTTTGGCAAATTTTGAACCTCTGCCTCTATTTTGTTCAAAAGCACAGCTTCAAAATGGAAGCTTTGCGCAGTTGGGATTCTTACTGATTAATACATTGAGGATTAGTATTGACAACCCTTTTATGCGTATGTTGATTATAAACATGGTTCTGTATATTAAATTACTCCAGCTCTTTGCCAGAGTATTTGTCATCCAATTCATTTAGACTGAAGTACGAAGTTCGAGTTATTATCAAAGCAAAATTATACTTTTTCTGTGTACATTTAAAAACAAAAGTGTTGTTGATCCTCGGTAGCCTTTAGTTATTAAAGAGATCTATGATTTGTCTAAATTTATGTTAGATTTTTGGTGTTTTTTTCTGGGATATTGAAGAGATGATATTTACTGCTAAAGACAATGTTCTGTTAGCTCTATGATGAGACATTCCAATTGATGATTTCAAATGGCAGTTGTGTGTTAGTTCAAAGGGATTTATGGCATTCAGCCAATGATGTCATCCAGCAAGCTTTCCCACTGCCAAGAAAACAGATTGAAAGCACAAAGTTTAGCAAATATTGTTATCATTTTATTGCATTAAAGATTATTCATATTTCGAATTGAAACAACCCCTTTAAAATTAAAATTGTATTTATACTTTTAAAGGGTTGACTAGGAAAGCTGGCTATCTGCACTCTCAGCTTGCCCATTAACCACATTCTTACCATAAGGAGACTCCCTTGGAGGGTTTCCTCAGCCAACTTGTCCCTTAAGTCATGTTGGGCTTCCAATGATAATTTCTTCAGAAATACTTTGATTACTGACTAAGCCTCACTTCAAGACTGAATCAGTTGGATCATTAAATATTTTGCCAAAATAAATAAAATAAATTAAAAGACTAGAAGTATTTAAACACTTACATTTATTTGAATTAACTATATTACCAAGTGAATGTAAAAAAAAGTAGGATATTTGGAACCTACCTGTTTAATCCATTGCTGTTCTTTAGTTTTTGAAACGAATGAGATCACTGTTGTGCATTAGGAATAATCTGACGGTCACCATTTAGATTTCCCACTATAATCTCTGGGAAACCACTGGGAATTCATATTCCATTATGAACCATAATGCGAATGACAGCAGCAATCAGAACTCACACATATTTGTAGATAGTTGCACCAGAATCATGAAGTTCATGACAGTAAAACATGTAAATGCCAGCAGTTCCATAGGGAACTGCTGTTGTTTTATGGAAATTTTAATCCATTGCATTTTTCTTATCTGAGGGAATTACAATACAAATGCATAGAATTATGTTTTATATCCAAAGAATTTTCTAAGTAGCAATTATGGCTCAGTATGCAATTAGCAGCTCACTTATGATGCAGAATATTTTCAGGATATTTTACAGATAGAATAGTTCATAAGTACGTACATGTCTTTTCAGATCACTGATTTCCCTTGATTATATTGGAGAAGGCTGCAAAATAGCATAGACTGCGGAGGAGTGCTGAATCACTGAAAGCAGCTCCATCATGGGCACTGTCCTCCACAACATCAAGGACATCTTCAAAAAGGGATGCCTCAAAAAGACAGCATCCATCATTAAGGACTCCCATCACCAGGACATACCCTCTTCTTGTTGCTACCATCAAGAAGGAGGTACAGAAGCCTAAGGACACAAGCTCAACATTTCGCAGACTGCTTCTTCCCTTTTGCCATCAGATCTCTGATGAATAATGAACTACTTTTTTTTTATTTTTTCTCTTCCTTTGCACTAACTTTGCAACTTATTGTAATTTATAGTTTTTTTCTTATTATATATTGCGATGTACTACTTCCCCAAGACAGCAAATTTTATGATATTATAACATATACCAGTGATATTAAACCCGATTCTGATTCTGTTCTGAGACCTCCATATTATTCTACATATGCATAAAAACTCAGTGTTGGCGTGTGTCCTAGTGGACAAGGCATGAGACTAGTAACCTGAAGGTCACTGGTTCGAGCCTCATCTGAGGCAGCCTGTTTGTGTCCTTGAGCAAGGCACTTAACAACACATTGCTCTGTGACGTCACCGGTGCCAAGCTGCATGGGTCCTAGTGCCCTTCCCTTGGACAACATCGGTGACGTGGAGAGGGGAAGGCGTAAAGCTTGGGCAACTGCTGGTCTCCCATGCAACCCGACCCAGGCCTGCGCCCTGGAGAATCCAGGCACAGATCCATGGTCTCTCGAGACCGATCGATGCCACCACCACCACCATAAAAACTCAAAGTTGTTCTCATTTCCTGGTGATCTTGAAGTGATTGCTCACAGTTTGGCTGTTACTATAATGGTGAAATATGGGCCTTTTTTGTTCTGTACAAATGCAAACTTAAGGCTAGGGGAAAATCTTAGATCCTTGCAGGTTTAGTTGCAGTCAGGCAGCTGTAGATATTTGTCTCTTTAATTGCTAAAGTTACAGCCAGGACCATGAGGTCAATTGAGAGTTGCTACTGATCAGCATATTTACCTGCTGTTAATTTCACATTAGGATCTTCATATTAGGAGTTATTTGCTCTTCACTGTTGAGATCCTCAGTCACTTGGGTAAAGCCATAACAAACCCCACACATGAAATTTCTAAATAAAAAAGGACTGATGTTAGGATCAAACAAAAGAAAATCTGCGGATGCTGGAAATCCCAGCAACACACACAAAATGCTGGAGGAACTCAACAGGCCAGGAAATGTCTGTGTAAAAAAGATATCCTACCGAAGGGTTTTGTCTTGAAATGTCGACTTCACCTTTTTCCATAGATGTTGCCTGGCCTGCTGAGTTCCTCCAGCACTGTTAGTGCTAGGATCATTGATATTTGTGACTTATGTTAATGACCTGAATGTGAATAAAAAATAATGCTTAGTAAATTTGCAGATGACATGAAATTTGTGGAGTTGTAGATAGTAAGGAGGATTGTCTTAGCCTATAACATGGTATTGATCAGCTAACACACACGAAATGCTTGAGGAACTCAGCAGGCCAGGCAGCAGCTGCGGAAAAGAATATTGTTGACGACAACACTCTTTTCCATAGATGCTGCCTGTTCTGCTGAGTTCCTCCAGCATTTTGTGTGTGTTGCTTGGATATCCAGCTTCTGCAGATTTCTTTTGTTTGATATTGATCAGCTAGCCAGTTTGGTAAAACAATGACATATAAAATTTAAACCTGGCAAGTGCAAAGCAATATATTTTGGAAGGTGAAATAAGTGTAATACATTATTACATTACAAGTTAATGGTAGAGCCTTAGGGGATCTTGATGAACAGAGGAATCTAGACATATAAGTTCTTTGATTCCTAAAAGTGGCATAGTGATGAAAAGAACAAATGGGTTTTTGCCTTCATCAGCCATAGGGCTGGGACATGACTTCACAACTTTCTAAAATATTAATGCAAACACAAGGAAATCTGCAGATGCTGGAAATTCAAGCAACACACACAAATTGCTGGTGGAATGCAACAGACAAAGCAGCATCTATAGGAAGAAGTACAGTCAACATTTCAGGCTGAGACCCTTCGTCAGGATGGTCTGATGAAGGGTCTCGGCCCAAAATGTCAACTGTACTTCTTCCTATAGATGCTGCCTGGCCTGCTGCGTTCCACTAGCAATTAGTGTGTGTTTCTAAAATATTAGTTAGTTTATACCTGGAATACTGTATTTAGTTCTAGTCACAAAACTATAAAAAAGATGGAATAGTGCTGGAGGGGATGCTGAGGAGATTTAACTGATATTGCCAGCATTTCATCATTGTGTAACTCAGAGACTCACTGTAGATAGGAACCATTGTGTTTGGAATGTCCCTCAGCTATTCTATTGGTCTATCAGAATCAGAAGAAAAATCAAGTTTATTATCACAGACATATGTTACGAAATTTGTTGTTTTGTGGCAACAGTCCAATGCAAGACGTAAATAAAAATACAGTGGTTCTAGTTAATTGGGACACATCGTGGCCAGTACATTTTGGCTCAATTAGCCAGATAATTATAAAGGTATAAAGAAGACAAACTACCATTTAACTGAGCAACAAAGTATGTATTTAAATGCAATATATATCAAATTAGAAAACTACCAATACTGCTATAGTACTATAACTCTATGTATTAGTTTTCCTAACAGTTATGGATGGAGGAATTCATCTAGCAAATGCTGCTTGACCTTGATTGTCTATGAATGAAGAAATTCAGTGCAGACACCTCATGCAGATAATGGATTGCCTTCGTTGCCTTCCTGCATAAAGTAGTGTTGTAATTCAACATTAACTTTCCTGGCATCCTGTGTAGTCACTAGCGCAATTTCAGATGTATCATCTTCATCAATTTCCTTGTCTTTGTATTTCCCACCTTGGGTGTTAATACAACGCTTTCAAAGTTTGCATCCTCTAAATCTTTATTTTTATTGTAACATTCAAGATTAGTGCCGATACCTTCAAATTCTTCATAGTTTCTAACTTGTTGAAATAGTGAAATCATTTCATTTTCACTCCCAGCCATTTGTAGCATCTCCAACCCTGAATGTTTGAAACCACAGTGAGCAAAACAGACTGAATTGTCTTGCTGCTTATTTCTCACAAACTATCACTGACAAACTATACTACCTGCAAAAGGTTAACTCTTGCACTCCCTTGGCTGTTGAAGAAGACGTTAGTATATGTTCTTCAATTATTTTGAAAATGTGGCTCACCAACTTCCTTCAGTACATGTTTTAATTTTTTTAATGATTCCCACCAAGGCTGTTGTAGAAGCAGGCAGAGAAATTCCAGTTGGATGTTTCCTAAAATTTCTAAATTAGGGTGTGTTGCTCAAGTGTCAACAAACAGAAGAACTTGCATTTCATGGCATTTTGGCAAGGGTCTTAAAAAATGCTGCTTTTGGAATTGGATTTCGTTGGCCCAAATTGGCCCACAAGCACATGTAACTAATGCTGTTCTCTCTAAGCACAGTGCAGTTTCTAATGGCAACACAAGTGCATGTGACTGAAATGTTAGAAACTTAGAAATGTTCGGCAACAGTCTCCTATCCCAGTTAAGCGGGATAGTGTCCCAAATAAACAAAGGGAGCTATTCTCTCAATTAATTTTTAATCTCTAAAAGTTATCACAAATGAGCTGTTGCCTTGATAAACTGGTGGCCCAATTTAACCAGAATCCTCTGAACTATAAATTACAATTAAAAAATGAAATAAATAAATAGTTCAAAAGAGGAAAAGTGAGGTGGTATTCATGAGTACAGGACTACTTCAGAATCTGATAATAGAGGAGAAGCAACTGTTCGTAAAGCATTGAATGTTTGTTTTCAGTTCAGGCCCTGTACCTCCTCTTGATGGTGGTAAATAGAAGAGGGCATGCCCTGGATAATGATTGATGCTGCCTTCTTGAGGCATCACCTCTTGCTGATGTCCTTCTTTTAATGATGGAGCTGGCTGAGCCTACAACAGTCTGCAGACTCTTTTGATCTTGTGTTCTGGAGCCTCCATACCGGGCCGTGATGCAGCCAGTCGGGATGCTCTCCCTGGTATGTGTTGTCAGATCTCCTCAAACTCCTAATGAAGTACAGCTGCAGACATGCCTTCACCATGATTGCATCAATATATTGGGCCCAGGAGAGATCCTCTGAGGTGCTAATTACCAGAAATCTGAAGCTGGTCCCCTTTCCACTGCTGACCCTTTGATGAAAATTTGCGTGTGTTCCACCGATTTTCCCTTCCTGAAGTCAACAATAAATTCTTGGTCTTACTGATACTGAGTACAGCATTGCGACACCACTCAAACAGCTGATCTATCTCACTCCTGTATGCCTCCTCTTTACATTGGAGTTTCTGCCAACATGCAATCGGCAAGATTATGGATGGTGTTTGAGTTCACTGACATGAGAGTAGAGAGAGTAAAGCAGTGTTGGGCTAAGCATAAATCTTTAAGGTGCACCTCCAGTGTTTGTCAGTGAGGACATGTTAGTAATCCACACAGAATCCAGTTGCAGAGGGACGTACAGAGGCTCTGGTTTTGAAGCTTGTTGATTAGTACTTGAGGGGATGATGGTGTTGAAAGTTGAGCTGTAATCACTACACAGCAGGCCAATGTAAGCATTGCTGTTGTCCACCTGATCTAAGGCTGAGTGGAGAGTCAGTTAGATTGTGTCCCTTGTAGATGCGTTGTGGGGTTAGGCAAATTGTAGTGGGTCCAGGTCCTTGCTCAGGCAGGAGCTAATGACCAGCCTCTCAAAGCATTTCATCACAGTTAGAGTTATTGGGCGATAGTCAATCAGACAGCTCACCCTGCTCTTTTTGGGCCCTTGTATGATTGATGCCCATTTAAAGCAGGTGGAAACCTCTGACTGCAGCAGTGGAACATTGAAGATGTCCTTGAACACTGAAACCACTGCTTTTCTGTGCCCTGCCAGATACACACTTGGGGCCTGATGGGGCCTTTGAAAAATGGTCTGACATTAGGCTCCAAGACAGAGATGACAAGACAGCATAATGATGTGGGATTCACACGGGTGTAGTTTTATTCTCCTTTTTAAAGTGCACATAAAGGACATTGAACTCATTGAAGAGTGAAACATCACAGCAATTTGTTCTCTTATGTTTCCCCTTATATGAATTAATGGCACACAACCCTGCTGCAGCTGTTATCCATCCACTTGTGTCTCTAACTTCACACAGAATTGCCTTTTTGCTTTTACAATGGCCTTCTGTAGGTCACACCTGGACTTCTTGTAGGGTCTCGAATGTCTCAGATCTTGCTACCTTTTGTGATCTATGGGCCTATGATCTATTTCTCCCAACCAATCAATATACTCTCATTTATTGTATTTTTACTTGCCTTGTTGCACCTCCTAAAATGTATTGTTTCATTGTCTGTGGAATTATTCAATTTTATTAGTCTGTAAAGGGGTTTCTTCTTTTATGTTACTGCTAAGGCTAATAAAATGGCTTCTTTGTTATGTTAACTGGTGAGAGTGTGCTTTCTCTCGCAGTTTATTTGGGTTATAATTACTGAGAACGAGAATTGTATTCATTTGTTAACCAATTGGGATAGATGTTATTCTTTCTTGTGGGTCTGTAAACTGGTGTTGTGCGGACTTTTGGGGAGACGGGACAAGGGGGTCAGAGGGAGAAGACGCAATGTTGTAAGCTGGGTGACAGAACGGACCCCGAGTGGGGGTCCGAGGCCCAGGGTTTTTGGCGAAGAGAGGAAATGAAGACAGATTTATGTGGAGTGTCTGGTTGACCACCGTTGTTGGTCCAAGGCAGCGGGTCAAGGAAGTCGGAGAGGATCGAATGGTGGCCAGAAGACTTTGTTAACTGAGCTCCAATGGTTGTGTACGAAGAGGCTGAACTTTGATAAGTCTGGCGCCTTTTACTTTTCCTTTTATATTGTATCTCTATTAAGTACATAGTTCCGGTAAGATCTATAAAGTGTAATCATTTAATCACATATGGTGTACTGTCTGTTATTGGGCTTGGTGGGGACATCACACAACGTCTACACAAGCTGATTACCCAGTTTGGCGGAGCCGAAGGCTGCTCCTAGACAGAAGCAAGCTGAGCGAGCCTGAGGCTTACCAGGGGGCTACAAGTCCATTAGTCAATTTCTGCCCAATTACCTGAATCATCTATATCTTCCTACTCTCCAAAGTTTTCCTCTCCAGAAGTTGCAGTTTTTGGAATTTCCTCCTTTGCTTCTTTTAACCGTCTGAGCTATTTTCCATCTAAGCTTAGCAATTTAATCTTTCAAAAAATATTAAAACCCTTTTTGTTCTTTGGCAATGCTTATTCCATGCAACATTTCAGAGTTGTTCATTTTGGCATCATCCCCATTTTCAAGATGGCTGTAATCTGTTTTCTAGACATCTTAACTATTTTCTTCGAATGCATTCCCAATTCTAGCATTAAAATCCTCTTGTAATAAAGATAAATGAAGATTAAAGACTAGCTTTATTGTACATGTACATTGAAACATACAGTACCAACATTTCAATGACCAACGCAATCAGAGAATATGCAAATGTTGGCATGCTTCTGCCCCAATGTGGCATGCCCACAACTTACTAGACCTAACCCATTCTGCATGTTTTTGGAATGTGAGAGGAAACCGAAATCTACTTGGTCATAGGAAGAACATACAAGCTTCTCACGGACAGCATCAGGAATTAAACCTTAATCTTGCAGGTGGTGCTGTAAAGTGTTAAGTTAACCTTTATGCAGCTGGGCCACCCAAAACACTCTCTACACCTTTATGATCAAGTACAAAGTACAAAGTAAATTACAATTATTACACTGTACGACAAATATTTTGCTTCCTGAATACTTTTGGGTGTATCTTATGGATTTTGGGATGCTAATCATGAAATGCACTATAAATTTTTTTATCATGCACTATTGCTTTTGAAATTGCCTACATTTGTTATTACAATTCATTACTCAAGTCAATTAAAATGTTGCCCACAAGGTAAGATGAAAAGTTTCAAACAAGAGAAAATCTGCAGTTGCTGGAAATCCGAGCAACACACACAAAATGTTGGGGGAACTCAGCAGTCCAGGCATCATCAATGGCCAAAAAAAGTACAGTTTACATTTTGGGCTGAAACCCTTCAGTAGGACTGGAGAAAAAAAGCTGAATATGCTGAGGAGTAGATTTAGAAGGTGGGAAGATGGGAGAGAGAAACGCCAGGCGATAGATGAAACTTGGAAGTGGAGGGATGAAGCAAAGAGCTAGGAAGTTCATTGGTGAAAGAGACAGAAAGCCATGGAAGAAAGAAGAAGGGGGGTGGGGAGGAGCACCAGAGGGAGGCAATGGGTGGGCAAGGATATAGCATGAGAGAGGGAAAGGCGGTGGGAAAAGGTGAAGTTGGGGTGGAGGCGTTACTGGAAGATTGAGAAATCGATGTTCATGCCATCAGTTTGGAGGCTACCCAGATGGAATATAAGCTGTTGTTCCTCCAACCTGAGTGTGGCCATACCCCGACAGTGGAGGATGCCATGGATGGACATATCAGAATAGGCATGGAAAGTGGAATTAAAATGGGTGGCCACTGGGAGATCCCACTTGTTCTGGCGGACGGAGCTAAGATGCTCTCACCGATATACAAGAGGCCACACCAGGAGCACCGTACACAGTATATGACCCTACCAGGTTCACAGGTGAGGTGTTGACTTACCTGAAAGACTGTTTGGAGCCCTGAATAGTGGTGAGGGAGGAGGTGTAGGGACAGGTGAAGCACTTGTTCTGCTTGCAAGGATAAGTGCCAAGAGGGAAATCAGTGGGGAGGGACAAATGGACAAGGGAGTCGCATAGGGAGTGATCCCTGCGGAAAGCAGAAAGTGGGGGAAGGGAAAGATGTGTTTGGTGGTGGGTTCCAGTTGGAGGCAGTGGAAGTTTTGGAACATTATGTGCTGGATGCAGAGCCTGGTGGGGTGGTAGGTGAGGACCAGAGGAACCCTAGCCCTGGTAGCATGTTGGGAGGATAGGGTAAAAGCAGACGTGCATGAAATGGAAGAGATGCAGTTGAGGGCAGTGTTGATGGTGGAGGAAGGGAAGCCCCATCCTTTGAAAACAGAACAGATGCTGCATGGCAGGACAGGTTTTAGGAAGGCTATAAAAGCATCACACACACACTGTTCTATGCATTGTATTTACATGCATATCACTTTACGATCACATTGATGCACGTGCTCTACACGCATAGCATATTGTGTGCACTCATTATAATAAAGTAATTGTACTTTTAGGAGTATTTTTGATAGCAAAGTGTCTTGGCATTGTTGCAATAGCCGCAATATGTTTTGTGGTGAATATTTGCTTAAATCTCAAAGACAGAGCATGAATCCTCTTATTAACAAAACCCATATTCTCTACTTTGGTTGTAAAATTGGCGACCAAGACAAAGCCTGAATTCCTCACATTAGTTGAGCAACATGCACTGTCAATCTTAGAGCTTGGCTCAGAGGTACTCGGAATTCAATTCTGTTCACTGTCCCGATGATATGTAGAGAGCAGAAAGATCATGTGACAGACTGATATTTTTGTCTGACAAATGTGTCTGGTTTTCTTCTGCTAAAAACAAGGAATCCATTGAATACCCCAATCTACCTTCAGCCATGAAACCTGTACCACATGACTATAGTCTTCCAATATGAAAGCCACCAGAGACATGGAGTCTAGAGGAGGCAGATGAAGGTGCCATGATGTATGAGCCAGTAATGGAAGATGACACTGATACTGATTTTGAACCCTTTGTTTCGAGTGAACTACTACTACATCAACTATGTCGACTCAGGCCTAGGGGGACCTCATCTGATAACTCAATCTGAGTTAAATGATCTGTTCAGAGACTCGGGTTTGTCAAAGGTAAGAGCAGAATTACTGGGTTCAAGTTGCAAGGAGGGAATCTGCTGTCACCAGCCACAAATATTTCTGTGAAGTATTTCAATATTTGAGATAGATATTTCACACAATAAATGACGCCATGATCAAGGAAGGCATTTTTGTTGGTCCACAAATCAAACAGATCATCAATGAATTTGAGGAACTTCAAGCAGGACAGGAGAGAATGGTATCAGGGCAACTGGAATCCATCAATGCTGGCTGATTATTGTTGAACACTTAAGCAAGAAGTTTCAGGCTCTGAGTACAAATGAAAACATTAACAAAACATTTTTAGCTTAGTTGAACTATTGCAAAGTGTCAACACCATTATGCAATTATGCACATTATATTCAATGAAACTCAATCTCTTGTTTCTTCAAATTTCTTTGTGATGCAAGTAGTTAGAAATAATATTTCTATGCAGCCTCAAGTGATCTATCATAACCACAGACGATTTCTGAGAAAGCAAGACTTTTCAAGAAATTTGTGGTCCAATGTTATAAAAATATGTATGCAGTGTACAACTCTGAGATATGCCACAGACAGTCATGAAACAAAGAAAACCATGGAATCTGATCAAGAAGAACATCAAACACCCCACGTGCAGAAAAAACAATAGGCACAAGCAGCAAAGAAGAAAATAAGCGAAGAGCATAGAATATAAAACACAAAATCAAGAGGGCCCACGGATATTCAGTTCAGCTTAGTGTTCATTATCTGCAGGCTGCCCCAATTCAAAATCTCCCAAAATAGCAACAAAATAGGAGTGAACAGAAACCAGAAACACAGTATAATGTGAACTACAGTCCAATTCACAAACCTTGCCCAAGACCCAGAACTCCTGTACCATCTCTGAGGAGATCAAGGGAGAGAGAGATCATTCAAATGAATGATCAAATGACCCTTCTTTCAGGAGTAGTGAGAGAAAGGGAGAGAAAGACCATCATTTACCTTCCTCCAGCAGCAGCAAATGAGATGGGGCTGAATACCCACTAACTTTCTGCACTTGCCTTAATGATTTCAATCTTCCTCGGTGGTTTAATCAGCAAGGTTGGTGTGAAATGGAACTGACCATGGGCTCACGCCCCGGCTACAGGCTTCTTGGCCTTGAGGCCGCATACCTCACGAAACCTCCTCAGAAACAGCAAATTGCCGAGACGCTCAATAAGCCTGAAGACACAGCACCAAAATGTAGATCACAGGCTCCAACAGTGGCAGAACCACATTTGAAAGAAATAAACAAGATGTAAAAGAAGTGCAAGAAATCGTTTTGTCACTGTTTGGAGGATGTCACCTTTGGTCGTGTTGTTCACTGGTGCTATCTTCTTCTGCCTTCCTTCAGTTATTGAGAGTTCTGGTGAGACTGCATCTGCAGTACTGTGCAAAAATGTAGAATCTTGACTGAAAGTTCACCATGTTGATTCCTAAAATAGCAGGTTTGTATTAACTTGAGTTTAGATGAATGGGCTGTGATCTCATTGATACATGTAAAATTCTTTAGTTGTTTGACAGTATAGATGTGAAAATAATATTTCCCCTGGCTGGGGTAACTACTGTGGGAGTCATAATCTCAGAACAAGAAAGTAACCACTCAATACAGAATTAAGAAGACATTTCTTCATCCTGAGAATAGAAAATCTTTGCAATTCACTTTCCAAAGGGGTGTAACTGCTTAATTACTGAGCGTATTCAAGGCAGTGAAGACTGAATTTTTAAATGTTAAGATAATCATAGGATATGGGGTTACTGTAAGAATATGATGAATTGTAGCCACCTTCCTTCATTTGTTGGGTTTGCAACTTTATATCTATAAAACTTCCCTACAATTTAAGAATTTTATACCTTCCATATTTTTCAAATTGACGGTATCCCATTTAGCAGTCTTGTGTTAGTGCTTTGACACTTATTCTCCAATTTCTCTTCATCTGTTTGGGGATCTAAAGTACATTTTTAAGAGTGTGATCGCACCTTTATTTTGTTCTTTTCAGACCTATTTAATGGTCTTTCTAATCTATCAACCCTTCACACACTAGGATTGTGTCTTTAACTATTATCAGCCCAGTTTTCCTTTTATTATTCTCTTCAGTTTATCTGAAAAACTTGTAACCAAGATTGTTAAATTTCCAGTCCTGCTACATTTTTGTAACATCATAGCTATAATGTCATACAACCATACTGTATGTCTATCAGTGTCCACAACACATTTATTTTTAGAGATTTAGCTATATGTTACTAAACTATTCTTAAATGCAGGTTTTTTTTCTACTTTCCCCATTAATTCTTGGCTTTCCAGATATATTAAGAATAATAATAAATTTTTTAAAAAACTTTTTTTATTGCTTTTTTAAGTAGTTACAAGTGAAGTATGAAAAAACAATGTATATAACCCTTACCCCCTCCCCTTAACCCCTCCCCCCTAACTGCCCTATAGAAAAAAAAGAGAAAGAAAGAAAAAAAAAGAAAGAAAGAAAGAAAGAATGCCTGGTTGTTGGAAGATCTCCACATGCTCCATGGAATTCGTAATAACTTTAATATGTATATTTATTTCTTTCCCCTAATAACCAATTGTTTCATCTTCAGAGCATCTATATATTTAATCCTGTCTTTTGTAAATAAGGGCTCCAAATTTTCAGAAATGTTTCATATTTATCTCTTAAATTATAAGTAATTTTTTCTAATGGAATACAGCCATAGATTTCTTTCTTCCAAGAGTCTATACTCTTGTATAAATGTGTATCCGATTTCCAAGTAACTGCAATAGCTTTTTTGGCTACTGCCAGTGCAATTTTTATAAATTCTTTCTGATACTTATTTAGTTTGAGTTTCGGTTTTATCCCTTCAATATCACCTAGTAAAAGTAATATTGGATTATGAGGAAATTGTGTTCCTGTAATTTGTTCCAGTAAAAGTCTTAAATTTGTCCAAAAAGGTTGAATTTTAGAGCAAGACCATGTCGAATGTAAAAAAGTACCAGTTTCCTGGTTACATCGGAAACACTGATCCGATAAATTTGGATTTATTTTTTTTATTTTTTGTGGTGTAATATATAATTGATGTAGAAAATTATACTGCACTAATCTTAACCGAACATTTATTGTATTTGTCATACTATCAAGACATAGTCTTGACCAATTTGTTTCTTCAATTTTAATATTCAAATCACTTTCCCATTTTTGTCTTGACTTATGGACTCCTTGTTTAATTGCTTGTCTTTGAATCAAATTATACATACAAGATATAATTTTTTTAATATTTCCTTTTTGAATTAAAATTTCTATTTCATTAGATTTCGGCAATAACATTGTTTGACCTAATTTTTCTCTTAAATAAGCCCTTAATTGAAAGTAACAAAATAAAGTGTTATTTGATATTTTATATTTATTCTTTAATTGATCAAATGACATTAATATACCTCCTTCAAAACAATTCCCTATATATCTAATCCCATTTTGAATCCAATTATATAAAAGTTGATTGTCCATTGTGAAAGGAATAAGTCTATATTGAATTAAAGATCTCTTTGCTAATGAAGATTTTTTTTATCTCATCATCAACATTTATCTTATTCCATAAATCAATCAAATGTTTTAATATAGGAGATTCTTTCTTTTCCCGTATCCATTTAGATTCCCATTTGTATATAAAATCTTCTGGTACGTTTTCTCCTATTTTATCTAATTCTATTCTAATCCATGCCGGTTTATCTTTCTCGAAAAAAGATGCAATAAATCTAAGTTGATTTGCTTTATAATAATTCTTAAGAATAATAATAATTAAAGAATCCAGGATTCTCTCCCCTTTGATCTGTAACTACAGCTATGCTTCTCATATGTAGTTGTGGTCAACTTTAACGTAAGGTGGCACGATTGAGATTGTGACTGCATTCCCAGCCTCTCCATTGAGTAATTTAAAAAATTGCCCTCTCATCTCAAAATTCTGCAGAATAGCAGAATTTTATGTTAAATAAAATAAAATCCTATGCATTAACAGACTGCCTGCAGTCATACCTGGACATCAGCATGCCACCAGCTTAATTTATTCAGGGCTACATAGATAATGTTAGTAAGGAGAGATACAGGAGCTGTTGAATTTGGATGAGATCACAAGCCACTAGAAGATGGTTTACTGTATTTTTGGCGTTGGTAAATGTGACATGCACATTAATGGAAAGTGCATTTTTCATTTATTTACTTATTTGTTTGTTTGTTTAGAGATACAGTAAATCGCGGCCCCTTCTGGCCCAACAAGTCTACTGCTGCCCGGTTACACCCATGCATCCAATTAACCTACTAACCCATACACCTTTGGACTGTGGGAGGAAACTGGAGTAGCTGGAAGAAACCCATGCAGTCACGGGGTGAACGTACAAACTCCTTACAGCCAGTAGCAGAACCGAATAAGGGTCACTGGTACTGTAATGGCATTAGGTTAACCGCTAGCCTCCATACCACGACAGAAGGATACAGCACAGTAATATCCACTTCCAGCTCATTACACCCATTACACCCAAGTGAACAATTAAACTACCAGCCCACAGGTCTTTGGAATGTGGGAGGAAATTGGAGACCCTGGAGGAAACACACACCATCATGGGGAAAGCGTATAAACTGCTTACAGACAGTGTTGGGAATCAAGTCTGTGTCACTGACACTGTAGTAGAATTACGTTAATGCCTACGCTACCACACTGCTTCTAAACTTCCAGAATGCTGATGCCTGCAAGAAATTGACATAGTTATAAAGCTTTCTCAGATAGATACTGCACTTGATTGGGTTATTATTACCAAGCAAGCTTAAGAATTGATATTGTATTTGTGGTGAACTACATATAACTGTCTGGACACACCCCCTGCTGACTGCTCCTGTGGCTCCTCCCACAGACCCCGGTATAAAAGCGATTGAGGTCTGAGCCCGGCCTCTGTCTCCAGGATGTAGTATGGTGGTCAACCACTGCTTGTTCCTTCTTCCAGTCAATAAAAGCCAATATCTCACCTTTACATCTCAGAGAGAGTTATTGATGGTGCATCAGTATTGACATTGCCAGACAGTCACCACAGAGTACTTTTATAGTGACTAAGTTTGGTCTGTGCGACCCTTGAAATGACAAATTCTTTTATTTAATCATCATCTCTGAAAGGAATAGAATACTCTTCATTAACCTAGGAATTACAAGTTGCTACATTTATAACAATGATAACAAGAATGGATTTTTGGAAATAATAACTAGGGAATAATTCTGCATATGGATCAATGATTTCTACTAAATTCCTGACTGGAACATTTTTTTATTAAATTTAGGAACAAGCCTTCCTTCTCATTTAATGTGAACTATTGTCATCTATATCATTTTGAAATGACAGCTTAATGAACCATTGACAATCAAGTTGCATTGAAAGGTCCCAATTTGTCTACTAAATGCTTACTATTTTAATAACAAGAATGCTCCTTTGTACATTTGATTTCAATACCTTATACTTGTAATGTTAAAATTTGCATAATTTCCATGCATTATAGATTATCTTTCCCAGCTGTAAGCCTTATTTATTTTGCAACCATGAAGAACTTTATTTGAAGTGTGGTCACTGACGTGATATAGGGAATGTGATTGTCAATCCACAACTAATTTGCATTAAGTAACAATGTAAGACTCTTTATATCTTCTAGAGCAGTGTTTCCTAACCTGGGGTCCACAGACCACTCAGTTAATGGCAGGAGTCCATGGCAATAATAAAAAAAGCTGGGAACTCCTGGTCTAGAGGCTCAAAGACACATTACTTCAGACAGGGGATCACTCCCTTAGCACTGCAACTTTATTTTGGAGCATCTTGATTAGAGTTGCTCCTTAATCCTCTACTTTCTTGGTGATGGTCATAGAGTTAAAATACTGAACTGCATGGAAGCAGACCATTCAGCCCAGCTTAGAGTCAGTGGGGTCGATAAGTGCCTACCTAGATCAATCCCATCTTCTAGCATTCTGTCCATATCTGTTTATACCACAGCATTTCAAGCATTCATCTAAATACTTCTGAGAGGTCATGACAGCGCCATACTGCACCACTGCTTTGGGTAGTGCATTCCAGGTTGAAAGCACACTCCAGGTGAAAAAATTCTTCCTCAAATTCTCTTTATATTTCCTACCCTCTACCTTAAACTTAAGATGTCTGGCCATAAACACTATAAACACAGACACCATATCTTGTTTGGTTTTCCTTTAGTACTAACTCAATGTAATGAACTCTCTGGATGGCATGTAAATAAATACATTTCACTGTATCGCAGTACATGTGACAATAATAAACCAATGGATTGGTCTCTCAGGAAAGCAGCATCCATCATCAGGGACCCTCACCACCCAGGCACATGCTCTCTTCTCACTGTTGCCATCAGGAAGAAAGCACAGGAGCCTCAGGACTCATACCACCATGTTGAGGGACAGTTATTACCCCTCAACCATCAGGCTTTTGAACCAAAACTTCACTCGACTTCACTTGTCCGAAGATTGAAATATTCCCACAATCTATGGACATATTTTCAAGGTCTTTTCATCTCATGTTCTTGAGATTTATTGCTTGTTGATTTAGTATTATTATTTCTTCCTTTTTGTATTGGCACAGTTTGGTATTGTTTGTAAACTATTTGAACCCCCAGCTGGTGCAGTTTTTCATTGATTCTATATGGATTTATTAAGTATGCCTGCAAGAAATCTCAGGTTTGTATATGATGACATATATGTACTTTGAAAATAAATTTTCTTTAAACTTTGAACGTTGAGTTACTAAATTATCCACTAAATACCCTGTTCCACATTAGCCATTTCTCTCCATTGGAATAATTAGACTTACTGCTTATGCTGCATATTCCAGCGGAGAATGCAAGTACAGTTGTATTTTACTGCTGGACTCCATGACAGCAGTTAGAGAAAATGGAAGAATCCACTCAAATATCCAAAAAAATAAAACCTAAGTGAATGAAACTCCATACTTTAAAAAATTAATGCTCCTAAGCCAGCGGAGAAATTGGTATAATTTAAAACTTGTCAAGCCATTAAAAATGTATTTATATTGGAATGAACATGTCCCTATCTGTCTGGTGAACTTACTGGCTGTATATGATGTAAAAAATAATAACAAAATGAAGTATAGCCTCTAGAGGAATAGGTCAACGGGAGATCGCATTTCCGATTTTTCTGTTTAGCTGCTGGAATTTCTTGTATGGTTTGCATGAGTAACAGCAGTACTAAAAGCCTCATGATTATTTTAATGCACAATTGAAATCAATAAATTAACCTGACAAGCTACATATTCTACATGGGCGACAAACTTATGCCAATTATTTGAATTATTTAAGAGGTATCATTTTGTTTTGTTAAATTGAAGATACATTTTGCATCTGATTCCTCAAACCTCAAATATACTTCTACTTATTTAATGTGATGATTTTGTCTTAATTATGAGTCTGGGCTATTACTGGAGTTTTGAGGTAACATTGCAGTCTATGTGGTAAATGTCCTCCTGGACCACTACTCAGAAGGGACAACCAGAATTTTAACAATGAGGATGAGGGAGAAGCAGAATAATAATGTAACTTGGTTGAATTTGCATGGTAGTGACATTCTCATGTCTTTGTTGTCTTCGTCCTTCTTAGTGGTGGAGGTCACGGTTTTGAGAAATGTTATTGAAGAAACGTTGGTAAGCAGGCAGCTGTGGGTGTTCCTACGCCTCAGGGATTGCAACGGTTCAAGAAGCAGCTCATCAACACCTTCTCAAGGGCAACTAGGGATGGACAATAAAGCCTGGCATAGTTGTCGACGCCCACATCCTGTAGATGAATAAATTTTTAAAAAGGCAAACCCAGTCAAAATGCACTTTTATCAACCAGGCGGTTGAGTAGATGCCTAGGGTGGTGCTTGGATTTCAATCAAATAGACTGTTTGAGCAACATTTTGTGAGTATTTTATCCAGATAAGGTGGAATTATTTTGGGACCCTCCTAGGACATGTCTTATCATTAGTGCGAAGGCTCCAAGGAGTTTGGAAGAGAGCCTTCACTGCAGAATACCCAGCTGTTCCGCTGCTTTTGTTGTTACTATATTTATAGGACAAGTCTAATTAGGTTAGAAGACTCACAGAATTTTGTTGTGTGAGTTTATGATAATATTAGTGCACGTTGAGGAAAGGTGATTAGACTGTCATTGCCTGACACTGGTAATTCAAAGGCTCTGTGCATGTCTGTAAGTCATCCATTTCCTGATGGATGTGACTATGGACACCTCTGTGATCTGAGAATTACACTTGGAACAAAGCAGTATATAACACCAGCAACCATCCCCAAATGGCATGCGAAAGCTCACCAGAGGAACAGCTAAAGGCAGCTATTCCTAGGGCACAGTTCTATAGAGGTTTCCTGTGCTGAACTGATTGATGCCTAACAGCAGTAAGTATTTTCTTTTGCGTTAGGCATGCATTCCATCCAGTTGAGAAATTTTTCTTTTGATCTCCATTGAATTTAGTTTAATTAGGCTTTGCTGATTTATTCAAAAGCTACCAAGGTCAGTCACTTACATATCACCTCTACAATACAACCCCCTTTCCCTATTTTTGCATCATTAATGATGATGTCTACAGGTAAATGGTCCTGACAGGAAAAGAAAAAGTATGAAATGCCAAACAATAAGTATTGCCTCAATGCCCTGGCAGTAATACTCACATTATTTTCCTGGTGACTGAGAATGGAAAGATAATGGACACTAGAGGGTAGTGAGCTGCCTGGTGGGTAATGGATTTGATTTGCTAGGACTGGACCTGCCTCTTGCAGACATGATAAAGTTGGAAAATGTTCCATTTCATTGGCAAGTTGTCAGCTGTAGAGAAATGATTTGACCAGAGATGCAAGCTTTCAACACGACAGACAAAACATTCTCATTACCCATTGCCTTTGCAGTATTCAGTACACTCACTGGATCTTTACTATCATGAGGAATGAATCCCACTGGCTTTGGACCTCAGGAAGAGGCTGAAATCAATGAACATCTCAATACATTTACTGACTATGATTCCAAGTGCTTTCACTTTGTTTTTTTTTCCCACTACAATTAGGATGGGGATGTTCAAGAATACCATTCCTCCATTAATTGTCTAAATGTACACCATTGTTAATAGCTGTATGTGCTAGGATTGCAGAGTTTTCCTATGATTGATTCCTTTTGAGAACACTGCCCTCATGTTTCCATACTTTTAGCAAGTATGCACAGTATTTATGCTTTCACCAGCCTGGGACCTAACTTTTAGGCTTAGCAGGTAATCCTCATTCAACCATCTTTTTCCCTTTGACCAATGATAATGCTGGAGGGGAGAATGTGCTGTACTATGAAGTAACAGATTTGTCACCAATGATGTTCTGCTGTCTCTGCACAGCGTCACTCCCATTTATCAAGGTGTATCCCTGATATAATTGCAGCTATCCTTAGACTGCGCATTAAACTTTACATCTAGATGGCTGCGTAGTGGTTACATCTACCACTTCTACAAGGTCAAATGTGTCAATTGTTTTTTAGCACCAAAAAGAAATGGGATAAGTTCAAGGAGAATAGAGAGGAGAGTGTTGAAGAATTGACTAGGCTGAATTTCCTTTCTAAGTCCTATTATATCATCCAATTTTATTATTACTCTTATTGTTGCTGCTATTATTATTATTGTTTTTTTTTTCTCAGCTCAAGCTGGTAAAATGTGAGGCAGCACAGGCAATACCAAGCATACTCAGTTCTCAATTGCTACAAACTTTCAGACACAAGTGGTGCTTAGCTCAATGGCTTTCTGAAGATTTGTATAAATATTGCCATGTAGACTTAATTGTTCAAAACTATTGTGTGGTGACTTAGGGATGATACCAGTTGTAGGTATTACTATTGGGGCACTGCATATGCTGTTCATATTCCATAATCTTTCAATTTCCTCTTTTAGCTTAGCACATTTCTGGTGTTTTTCACTTATTTGTTTAATTATATCACATATGTTTGGAATGACTATCTTTTAAGTAATTTGTTCTTGCTTGTTTATCATGTAATATTATATCCAGGCAGTTATTATGGAATGCCCTATCTATAATAATGGATCAGTCATAATAAAATTTGTAGGACTCTGATTCTAAAACTGGAATAAGCTTGTAGTTGTCCTAAAGTATGGTGTTTTTTATGAGTTTGTACTTTGAAGCAAGATTATGGTGAATGGTGTTTGCCACTTGAGTGCGACTGTATAAGTATTCAGATTGAATTAAACTACTGCAGGATCATGTAATGTATTGGATTGTTTCTAATTTTTCTTGACATTTTCTACATTTATTACGTTCAATTTGTTGGTATTTTATTATGTATTTCTGTTATTTTTTTGTGGTAACCACTTGTTCCTGTATTGCCTGTTTCTGGGAAGAGATCTCCAACTCTGAGCCAAGCATTTGACGCTTCCTTGTCATTACTATTATTATTCTTCATTGCTGTTTGATATTGTTAAGTCACTTGCTGTGCCATTTCAGAAGTAAGTTAATCTTAAACTACAGAGTTGGACAGAGGTCTTTGGGGATGGGTGCCAGAATTCCTTCATAATCATTATTTCAGCATTAGTTTCATGGTCACAATTACTAGTAATATCTTTTTATTTCAGATGTATTTAGTTAACTATTTAAAATTCTCCACTTGGTGTGGTGCAATCTGACCCAATATACGGATTAATAATCAATATATCCCTTCATTTCTAAGTCAGCATCTTACCTTCTCCTGTGAGAAGAACTGGTATAGAAATTTTACAGCTCATGGAAGCACAGGCTAAAATGTTGTTCTGGAGTGCATACATGTTTTTTCCTTCAGAAATGCAGGAGAGTGATTTCTGTATATACAAAGACTCAAGCACTTGTTTGGAAATATGGCATAATTGTGCATTATCGTCATTTCAGTAGTTGTAAAGGAAATATCAACTTTTCTGTACAATCCGTCACTTAGGTGGAGCTCTTGGAGAGACACTTCTCAAAGGAATCACTGTGTCTAGTGAAACTGAAATCACCTTTCTAAATTAAAATGCAAGTTACTTGAAGCAACTTGCTCTCTCCCTCAATCTCCCTTTCTCCCTTAATCTCCTTCTCATTTTCTCTCTTCTCTCTCACCCTCAATCTCTCTAATTTTCTCTTCCTCTCTCTCACTCTCTTCCCAACCCCCCCTCCACTTCCTCCCTTAGTCTCTCTCGTTCTCTTCCAACATAATGCATATTCAAAGTAATTTCCAGACATAATGTTTAGGGAATTGCAGGAAACTAAGCCTCTGCCACTGGGCTGTTAAAAAATCATTAACCAGTTTGGGATTTCCACCACACGTGCATTTGTATCCAGTAACAGAAGGAAATGATTTTGGTCCCAGTGAATAAAGGATCTTTTAATGTGGCTTTGCTTCCTTTAATCAGCATTCTTAAGTAACTGCTCTGAATATGGTATCAAAATCATTCTAATGATTCCTCTACTACAAAGTGATTATTTGACAAATATTATAAATGGAAAGATGGTTTCACAGTAGAATCAAAAGGACCATATGTCTTATGACTTGTTTTGAGTGCATGGGGAGCAATAGCAACATATGGCAATGATATCTCCATAATAAAGCTAAGTTGCTAATCATTGCTTACTTAGTCAGGAACAGTGAAGATCTGAATTATTTCCCAAAGTTGCGTTGGTACTTAACCATCTTGATGATGATTTTTCTGCACAAGTGTTCCTGAATTAGGAGTGGAAAGTTGCCGCAGTGTGTTTTGTGGATCACGTATTAGTAGTTACAGTGAATTCCCATTAGATATTGATATAGTGTTGATCATTACATGGAAGTAATGTGATCCAAATGCTGCCTGCTATTTACTATTCAGGTTTCAATATTTCAATTGTTTATGTCAAAAGAATAAGCAATTTCATTTACTGTATTCCAGAGTTCTTAATTTTATTTTCTACGTGATATTTTGGCTTTTTTTTTAAATCACTAGAAACGTTGTAAGTTGGCTGAAAACAAAATATAATCTGTTTTATTTTATTTTTAAATGGCTGGTTATGACATATCAAATTTTACCTTAATTGCATGTATTGCTCTGTGCTTTGTTTACAGTTTTAAAATTGTGCTCTTACCTGCCAATGAGGAAGTGCTAATCTCAATGGCCATTCCCCTGGGTTGAAGACATCAGTCCAGAGTTCCTTCAGCCGGGCCTGATGTGAAGGAATGTCAGAAAAGGGAAGGTCTACAACATATAGATAACAGAGTACCTGCCCAGCTTTATTGAATGTAACATTAGAGAAGCTAATAAACTGTGGAATGCACAGTACCTTCTATATATGAACATAGAGCATTACAGCACAACACAGGCCATTTGGCCCATCATGTGCTAACTCTCGAACTCACTTTCAGATCACTCTAACCCTTCCCTTCCATGTCTTTCATCTATATGCCTACCTACAAGTCTCTTAACTGTCACTACTGTGTCTGCCTCTACCAGCACCCTGGAAGCCCATTTCATGCACCCAGCACTCTCTGTGCAAAATGCTCTCCTCCGACATCCCTGCTATATCTCCCACCAAACACTGTAAGCTTCTGTCTTTCAGCCATATATATGCTTAAGCTGAAGACCGTCTTCTGAAATAATAATCTTACTTGCAATGAATAAAACTGATTCATTTATTGATCACAATTCGCACTTCTTAAGTTCAAAGGCACAGATTAAAAATCTGGCTGAGCGGTGCAAATCAACAACTTTTACTCCATGTCTGCAAGACCAAGGAGATGATTCAGGAAGCAGGAAGCCAGAGGCCCATAAGCCAGTCCTCATCAGAGCTGGAGAGGGTCAGCAACTTTAAATTCCTTGTGTTATTATTTCCAAGGACCTGTCCTAGACCGAGCACGTAAGTGCAATTGTGAAGAAAACATGGTAACACCTCTACTTTGAACTTTGCCTTCATACAATATGTGTTGTAAAACTAGTGAACAGATGTGTTTCTTTTCAACTTTTGCACAGTCACCCTGTATTTCATAAAAATGGGACATTTTCAGGGTTCAATATAACACTGTATTAAATTCTGAGGAAAGATCTACAAATTCTATTTTGGCATTAATCTAGAAGTCAGCTATGTTGTATAAATTAACTTTATTTTGTCCTCTTTCGGGTCTGTACATTGCCAAAAATAAAGTTCAAAGTTCAAATTTCAAAGTAAATTTATTATCAAAGTACATATTTGTCACCATATACAACCTTGAGATTCATTTTCTTGTGGGCATACTCAATAAATCCATAATAAAATAATAACCATAAAAGAATCAATGAAAGACTGCACCAACTTAGGTGTTCAACCAGTACAGAAAAGACAACACAATGTGCAAATATAAAAGAAAAATATAACAATAAATAAATAATAAATATTGAGAACATGAGATGAAAAATCCTTGAAACTGAGTCCATTGGTTGTGGGAACATGTCAGTGATGGGGCAAGTGAAGTTTAATGAAGTTATCCCCTCTGGTTCAAGAGTCTGATAGTTGATGGGTAATAACTGTTCCGGAACCTGATGGTGAGAGTCCTCAAGCTCCTGTACCTTCTTCCTGATGGTAGCAGTGAGAACAGAGCATGACCTGGGCAATGAGGATCTCTGATCATGGATACATCTTTCATGCAACAGTATTTTGTGGAGATGGTGGGGGGTGGGTGGCTTTAGCCATGGTAGACTAATTTTTGTTGGATTTTCTGTTCAATGGTATTGGTATTTTCATACCAGGCTGTGAAGCAGCCAGTCATTATACTCTCCACAATACGTCTATAGAAGTTTGTCAAAGTTTTAGATGGTCTTGCTGAATCTTGACAAACTTCTAAGGATGGAAAGGTGTTGTTGTGCTTTCTTAGTAATTTCACTTGACCAAGAACAGGTCCTCTGAAATGGTTACGCCAAAGAAATTAAAGTTGCTGACTCTCTCCTCCTCTGATCCCCTGACTCATAGACTTAAAGATTCTTTTTCCTGAAATCAATAATCAGCTCCTTGTTCTTGCTGACATTGGGTAAGAGGTAATTCCTGTGGCACCACTCAGCCAGATTTTCAATCTCCCTTCTATATGCTGAAGTTAATCACTACCTTTGATTCGGCCAATGACAGTGACGTCAGCAAACTGAAACATGGCATTTGAGCTGTGCGTAAGTGTACAGTCATAAGTGTAAAGTGAGTGGAGCAGGGGGCCAAGCATACAGCTTTGTTGTGCATCTGTGCTGATGGAGATTATAGAAGAGATGTTGTTGCCAATCCTAACTGACCGGGTTCTGCAGGTTTCAATGGGTACATTTAATGTCAGAGCAATGTATACAATATATATCCTCAAATTCTTTTTCTTCAAACCCCCCCCCCCAACTCCCCACTCCCACACACAAGCAGCAGCAAGGTAACAACCAATTGCACAAAGAGATATTGGGGACAAGTTCTTTATACTTATTGATTAGATTTGGGGTATTGATAGTATTAAATGCCAAGCTGTAGTCAATAAAAAGCATCCTGAAATATGAACCTTTGCTGTTTAGATGTTCCAGGATTGAATAAAGAACCAATGAAGTGACATCTGCTGTGGACCTGTTGTGCAGGCTGGCAAATGGGAGCAGATTCAAGTCGCGCGAGTAAATAAGTTTCATCACCACCCTTTGAAAACACTTCATCACCGTGGAATTAGGTGCTACTGAACAATAGTCCTTGAGGAAGGTTATCAGCTTCTTCTTAGGCTTTGGTAAAATTGAAGCCTGCTTGAAACAAGGGGGTACCCTAGACTGCTGAAGCGAGAGGTTAATGATCTCAGTGAACGCTCCAGCCAGTTGATCAGTACAAGTCTTTAGTACTTGGCCAGGTACTCCATCTGGGCTGGATGTTTTCCATGGGTTTACCCTCCTGAAGGATCAGAGTCAGGTTTAACATCACCAGCGCGCGTTGTAAAATTTGTTCACTTGGCAGCAGCAATGGAATGAATACATAATAATAGAAAAAACTGTGAGTAACAGTATATAATAGTTAAATTAGTAGTGTAAAAATGGCAATAAAAAGTTGTGAGGTAATGTTTATGGGTTCAATATCCATTCAGAAATCAAATGACAGAGAGAAAGAAGCTGTCCCTGATTCATTGAGTGTTTGCCTTTATGTTTCTGCACCTTCTTCCTGATGGCATCAATGAGAACAAGGCATGAGCTTGGTGCTGGGGGTCCTTATTGACAGATAATCTCTTTTTCAAGTACTTCTCCTTGAAGAGGTCCTGGATACTCAGAGGCTAGTGCCCATGATGGAACTGACTAAGCTTTCAACTTTCTGCAGCTTATTTCGATCCAGTGCAATAGATTCCATGCATACCAGACTGTGATGTAGCCGGTTAGAATACTCTCCAAGGTACATCTGTATAAATTAGCAAGTGTCTTCGGTGACATACCAGATTTCCTCAGACTAATAAAATATAGCCACTGTTGTGCCTTCTTTGTAGCTACATAGATATGTTGGGTCCAAGATAGATCCTCAGTGATATTGACACCCAGGAACTTGAAATTACTCACGCTTTGCACACTGATCCCTCTATGAGGACTGGTGTGTGTTTCCTCATCTTACCCATTCTGAAGTCCACAATCAGTTCTTTCATTCTTACTGATGTTGAGTGCAAGATTGTTGCTGTGACACCACTCAACTAGCTGATCTATCTTGCTCCTGTACGCTCTCATCACCATCTGAAATTCTGCCATCAATAGTTGTATCATCAGCAAATACATAGATTGGCACTTGAGTTGTGCCTAGACACACAGTCATGGGTATAGAGAGGGTAGAGCAGTGGGCGAAGCAGACATTCCTGAAGTGCACCAGTAATTGTCAGTGAGCTGGAGATGTTATTTCTGATCCGCACAGATTCTGGTCTTCTGATTAGGAAGTAGAGAATTCAGTTGCAGAGGGAGATATGGAGGCCCAGGTTCTGGAGCATTTCGATCAGAACCGTAGGTATAATTGCATTAAACGCTGAACTGTATTTGAATCAGGAATAAACTGCATCCTGACATTTGAACACACCTGCCAGTTGGTTGGCACAGGTTTTCAGAGCCCAATCCAGTACTCAGTCGAGCCCTGTTGCTTTGTGAGGGTTGTTGGCCTTTGAGAGAGAAATTACAGGGTCACCGGGTGCAACAGGAGTCTTCCCAGCTGTAGATATATTCTCCCTTTCAAAGCAAGCATAAAAGGCATTGAGCTCAACTGGGAGTGAAGCACCATAGCCATTCATGATGTTAGCTTTAGTTTTGTAGTAAGTAATGGCCTGCACACCCTGCCAGAGTTGACTTGCATCCAATTCCACCTCCAACCTCTTTTGGAATTGTACCTTTACTCTTGAGGTAGCCCTCTACATGTCGTACCTGGTTTTCTTTTACAGACCTGGATCATCTGACTTGATTGCCAGAGACCTAGCCCACAGCAGACTACAAAACTCCTGGTTCATCCATGGCTTTTCATTTGGGTATGCACTCACAGGCACACATTCATCCACGCAGGTTTTAATGAAGGCGTCAACATTCAGACCTGAAGATGAATCCTTGAATACTGTCCAGTCCACCAATTCAAAGCAGTCCAGTAAGCACTGCTGTGCCTCCCTTGTCCGTACCTTCTTGGTCCTCACTACTGGTGCTGCAGTCTTCAGTCTCTGCTTATCATGTCGGCTCAGAGTCTGAAATCACAGTGTCATCAGCAGCTGGGGGAGGATACAATGTTTCCTCCATATTTTGCTGGTTAAAGTGAGCTTAGAAGGCATTGAGCTCATCTGAACTAGACCAGATATGACAGGTTGATGAAATGATTCAAATACGGTTTTAAATTGAAAATGAAGAACAGTCATCTGCATTCAGAGGGAACCTGAAGGAAAGAATTCTGATGACAAATCATCAGTCTGTTTCTGTCATCACACATGCTCCATAGCTTGTTGAGAATTTCTATCATTTTCTACTTTTAGGTCTGCATGTGGTGATTGTTCACACAAATATTACCCCACACGAATAGATTAATTCATATGAATAGCTTAAATCAATAGAACCCAACCTTTTACCTGCATTTTTAACTGATTATTTAATGATTTTCAAATACATGAATCAGGAGTAGGTGTAGGCTAATGAACACCCCAACTTCCTCTACCATTCAATGAAATACTGTTTGATCTAATTGTAATGTGAACTCCATATTTTTGTTAAATTTTCAGGCCTTTAAATATTAAGTGCCTATCCAGCTCTGCTTTAAAATTACTCAAATTCTCTTTCCACCACTTTCGATGAAGAAGCTTCCAAGGACCCACAATTCTCTGAAAGTAAAAAAAAATGAAATTCAGCTCACCTCTTGTCTTAAATGGATAATCCCCACATTTTAAATAGTGGCCACTAGTCTAGGTTGTTTTGTTTGAACACAGGATAAATATTCTCTTCACATCTATCATATAACGTGGAGTTGACGTAGATAGACTTTTCCCATTGAGAGTAGGGGAGTTTCAAACAAGAGGACGTGAGTTGAGAGTTAAGGGGCAAAAGTTTAGGGGTAACGCGAGGGGGAACTTCTTTACTCAGAGAGTGGTAGCTGTGTGGAATGAGCTTCCAGTAGTAGTACAGGCAGGTTCGATATTGTCATTTAAAGTAAAATTGGATAGGTATATGGACAGGAAAGGAATGGAAGGTTATAGGCTGAGTGCAGGTCGGTGAGACTACATGAAAGTACGCGTTTGGCATGGACGAGAAGGGCTGAGATGGCCTGTTTCCATGTTGTAATTGTTATATGGTTATATAACATATAACATTACAGCAGAGTATGACCCTTCCAGCCCATGACCTTTTAACCTACTCTAAGATCAATCTAACCCTTCCCTTACCATAGCCCTCCATTTCTGCATCATGCATGTGCCAAGATGCTCAATATTCACATGAAAATCTTTTTCTTTATAATGAAGGGTAATCTCCCGCTTTTAGAAATCCATTACGTTTGCAACAATAACATTTGTTAGACTTCCTAATTACTTGCAGATGCTACATAGCAGTCTTTTGCAAAAAATACACCAGAATACCCATTACATCTGTATCTCATTTCACTGCAGTTTCTCAACAAATATACAATAAAATTAATTTATTTTGTTTTATTTTCCTCCTAAAGCCCATTTAGCAGATCTTTGACCGTTCACATAACCTTTCTATCAACCTTTGTAGCCTCCTTATGTCTTCTTTGCAACATACTTTCTTGCCTCTCTTTGTGAAATAAATGATCTTAGCAGCAATAAATTAAGCACCTTCATCCAAGTCACTCACACAAATTATAAAGGCCCCAGCACTGGTTCTTGTTGCACACCACTGATAACCAGAGAAAGGTCTATTTATGCTTGTACTCTGCTTCTTGTTAACTAGCCAATCTTCTACCCTAATCTGTGACCTCCTCTGCCATGAGCTTTGACTTTCTGCAATAATGATGAGGCAACTAAACCCATCTAACTGTAGAATGTCTACCAGTTCTACTATCTTCACAGCATGTTACTTCTTCAGAAACCTCTAATGAATTCATCAAACATGTCTTCAGTTTCACAAAATCATGATGATTTTGTCTGTTTAACATGAACCTTTCCAAGGGTTCTTCTATAATATCTTTAGTAAAGTCTTCTAATACTATTTTATTCGAAAACATGTTGCCTGCAGCACGTCCTTAGGTTGAGTTGGTTGTTAATACAAATGATACATTTCACTGTATGTTTTGATGTACATGTGGTGAATAAATGAATCTGAATCTGTTTTCCTTGTGATAAATGTTAAAGTGATTGACTTTAAGTTCCCTGTGTCCTCTTGACCTCTCCTTTTGAATAAAGAGGTAAAAACTGCTAGTTCTAACTAACTGGAGCTTTACCTGACACACACAAAATGCTGGAGGAACTAGTTTTTTTTCATAGATGCTGCCTGGCCTGCTGAGTTCCTCCAGCATTTTGAGTGTGTTGCTTGGATTTCCAGCATCTGCAGATTTTCTCCTGATTGTGATTGGAACTTCTCCTGACGTTTGAATTTTGTTACAATAAAACTAAAGTTATCAACTACCTTATCAGCACTTTCTTTTAGCACCCTTGGATGGAGTCCACCATAACCTGAAGACTTGTCAGTGGTTATCTCCAACAATCTGTTCCATAACACTGTCCTAGTGATTGTAATATTCCTGTGATCTTCCATTCCTTCCAACTCATACAGGTAATTCTTTCCATTACCTATTGTGTAAAAGCATTCATGTCCCAAAATCAAAATACTTAAAGCATTACGTATGGACACTAACTGCAGTTGTTTTGCTAATTACATTTAAATGATTGATAATGATTATTCTAAAACAGACTACATTTTTCCCCTTTGTTGTCTCTCTTTGTGAAAAATTTTATGATTTGCATTGCAAGGTGCTAACCAGTTATCCATTATGATGTCAATCATATACAAAAGACAATCAAAATGAAACTTCTGATTGTAATCCTGATTGACAGCATTATTTGTAATAGACTGAGGGTTCTAATAGAAGCATGTCAGCCTCAGACTTAGTGCAGTGAAGAGCAGAGCAAACGTTGGAGAGCAGTGAGCCGAACAGGCCCAACCCTCGCCTCTGGTCCCAACACCCTGCCTTTTCAGATCATCCGGCCCAGCGTTTAAATCATCCAAACATCGGGCCATTCCTTGCTCTAGGACCTGGACCTTGCTGCCACAGTTTGGCCTGTACCTAACCTTTCCAAATTGGCCCAGCCCTTAGATTGATCGGATGTCACTCTCAGTTCAGATGGACAACTCCGAAGCTCCTCCACTCAGACCTTTCTCCACTTCTCATGCCCCGAATCCATCTCAACCATGTCTTGACCTCGCTCCAACCACTTCTGCTGGAATGTGCCTCAACCGCAATCCAACACTCTCGAGTCAGCCTCATCTTTGCTCGCCTCGTCATTGTTTGCGGTGGTCGCTTACTGTAAATTAAACAAAGAAAGTGTTATTAATAAAGGATTGATTGATTCATTCATTTATTTATTTGTATTTCTTGCTTTGGGAACCACCAGTAAGTTGCCACTCATCATCAGTAGTGCCATCTTAAACAGAAAGTTTATTAACATTAATGACCTGGAGGAGAGAGCAAGATGTGTTAGTTCACTGAAATTTGCTAATGACATGAAAATAGATGGAATGGTATGTGTAATGAAGAAGTTTTGTCTATGAAGCAGGATGTTGTGTGCAATTTTTCATTGATTCTATGGTGTTTCTTTGAAACTCAATAAATTCAAAACGGAGATAGACATTTTCCTGGATAAAAATGACATTAGGGGATACGGTGAGCGAGCAGGTAAGTGGACATGAGGCTAGGTTTAGATCAGCCATGTGATCTCCTGGGCCAGTTTTCGGTAGCCTGGATGGGTCGGAGAGGAATTTTTCAGATTTTTTCTCCTCAATTGGCAAATCGTTTTTTTTTCCCCCAGGTGATCACATGGGTTTGGGCGGGATGAATAATAAAATAAAATGGGCGGCACGGTGCCCTGTTGGTTGGCACTGTTGCCTTGTGGGATTCGGTGATAACTAGAGTTAAGATTGGATCAGCCATGATCTTGTTGAATGGCGGACAGGCTTGAGGGGCCGATTGGCCTACTCCTGCTCCTATCTCTTTTGTTCTTATGTTCTTACTGTCATATAAAGTGACATATTTACTTTGAAAATAATTTACTTTGTACTTTGTACCATAGATTGACCAGTGTGTATGGAAGGTGGAATTGCAAATGAGTGATGTACAGATTGATAAATGTATTCACCGTAAGTTAGCAAGGGAGCCTATTAACTACTTAAGAAAGAAAACACCATATTGGTGCTTATTGTAAAGGCATTGGAGTTTAGAATTAGAGAAGTTTTGCTGCAATTGTGCATTAGAGTTGTTGAGTTCCCACCTTGGGACGCGAGGATTGCTGTATTAACAAGTTAGATCTGTATTCACTGGAGTTTAGAATGAGTGGAGATCTTATTGAAGCATATATAATCCTAAGGAAGATGATTGGACAAGATGTTTTCACTATTAACAAGGTCTTGAAAGAGAGGACCTAGTTTCAAGATAAGGGGCTGGACATTTTAAAATAAGTTATGTGGACATTTCTTCAGGCAGAATGTGGTGAATCTCGGGAATTCTCTCTTTAAAAGTATTGTGAAGCTGAGCTCATTAGAAGCATTTAACAAGGATATAGACATTTTATTTATGATATGGAAATCTTGATTCTTCTGAATTTATTAAACATTACTTGACATTTATTAATATGTTACATTAGTGGCCCAAACTACTTTGGTATACAGTATCCTGAGGGGCAAGCTTCCTTTTCCAATTATGTGGCATTAATTCTAATTTCTGTTCCCTCCTTATCATATTTCACAATCTAGTAATTTAGCTTTGATTCCACAAGTTCAAATTTTAACTTACATTGAGCTTTATTACATGCCTTCTCGCATTCAGATTAACTGCATCCTTACATAGCTCAATATACATTGCTTTGGTCACATCTTCAAAGAATCAACTCAGGTTTGCTAGTTTATAGTAGACCCTTATTGGCTCTTTCAGATCAGCTGTGATTTGTTTAGGAATTTCAAAAGGTTCATTTATTATCAAAGTATACAACTCTGAAATAATTTTTCTCCAGATAGCCACGAAACCAGGAAAGGAAAGTTGGACAATGCAATCATCAGCCTTTGCGTAGCAGCAGGCTCTCTCTTCTCTGGCAGCAGAGTGATCGAAAGGCAGTGTCCCTTCTCCGGTAGCAGAGAGATCACACCAGCATTCAAAAGGCAATCTCCCCTCTCCGACAGCAGAGCGTCCCCCCAGCTTGCACTCACCTTCTGCATTTGCCTCAATGCTTTTATCTTCCTCATCACTTTAATCAGCAAAATAAAATTGAACATTGACTCGTACCCCATCCCCCAGCAACCCTCTCATCACAAGATTCACCATGTTGTACACAGGTGCCATCTTGACCTTATTAATTTCTTTTCTTTTTACAATATTTTTATTCAGAAGAAAAAACAAGATTTACAGAGTGCAACACATAGATACATCTCAACATAAATTGTGTACTTCCATATATTGTATTAAAATTGATAAAAATGTTATAGCAAATCACATATCATGTAATTTTTGATTACATTTCTGTAATCAAAAATTTAAAGATAGGTCATTGTGTTGCCTTTATGGCATTTGTTTACCCATTTATGCCTTTAAATGCCTTTATGGCATTTGTTTATCCGTTTGTAACTGATATTTTCCCACAAGACGCGGTGAAACCGGATGTGACGTCATCACATGCCGCGATATTTCACAGCCAATGAATTTACTTTAAACAATCTTAACCTTAACTAAAAAATGCTAACAAATGAATTACTAAAGCAAAAATATTATAAACTAAACAAATGCCATAAAGGCAACACACTCCCCGCCGGACCTTCGTAAGGACACAATGAACATAATACAAAACTTCAGTCTCTAAATCAGTCCTTAGGTAGAAGTAGAATGACTTCTGTAACTGGCCTTTGGTAAATTTTCACATCACCTTGGTCGGTAGTTTTCAATTCAATCTTCCTGACATGTCCATTCCTACTAGGGAATGTGGCAGTGATTCTGGCCATTGGCCAGCTGTTGCGGGCGATTTGCTTGTCCCTGAGTGGGACTAAATCTCCAACTTGAAGATTCCTGTAGGGTTCTGTCCACTTTTGTCTGTGTTGTGACAAAGGTAGATATTCCTGTCTCCAACGAGACCAGAACCGATTTGCCAGAGCCTGGACCTGTCTCCATTGCTTTGTGTACAAATCCTTATCAGAGAAGTCCCCTGGTGGAGGGGGAGCTCCTGCCTTCTGCGTAAGGAGCATTGATGGCGAGAGTATGAAGGGGTTTTCCGGGTCAGAAGACACAGGTAGGAGTGGTCGTGCATTTATAATGGCTGTGACCTCTGCCATTAGGGTGCACAGTACCTTGTGGGTCAATCGGGTGCGTTGCCGCATCTCAGGTTTCCTTTTCAGGGCTTTTTGTAAGGACATGAACCGCTTGACTGCCTGCTCTTTGTTGTTTGGCAAGCACTGGCGTGGTTCTCTGAAAGGCAGTGGGGCGACCCCATTAATTGCTTCATCTCTGAAGACCTTGGTGTCCATTATTTTTAAGAAAATGGCGTCTTGAGCTGATGGAGCAAGTTTATTATCATGCTCAGTTTGAATGAAGACTGACTGACCTAGCATCTCGTCAGCTACTTTACATTTGTTAAAGCCTTGTCGTGCTTCCTTAATACACATGACACTTGTGCGGGGTTGAAAAATTGAATGGCGGCCACTCTCTAGCACATTGGTCTTGAGTGTGTTAACCGTCGGTTTGTGTTCATTGCCAGGGCACACCTCTCCTATCACCACCCAGCCCAGATCCAGGCGTTGCGCAAAGGGGGCGTTGAGTGGTCCATTGACCTGCTGCCTAACCTTGTGCACCCGGAGAACATCTCTTCCTAATAGCAGGAGTATTTCTGCTTTTGGATCCAGTTCTGGGATGTGCTTGGCAATGTGGTGGAGATGTGGCTGGTGTAGCACCACACTTGGCATCGGGATCTCAGTGCGGTTATTCAAAATTTCATTGCACTTTAAGAGTGGAGGGAGACAGGTGACGACTTTACCATCCAGGGACTCAAGCTGGAAGCCTTCTGCCTTCCTTCCATAAGTTTCCACGCTGCCTGAGCAAGTTCTAAGGTAGTATGGGAACTGATTACTCTCAATGTTGAACAAGTCAAAGAACTCTGGACTGACTAGTGAGCGATTGCTCTGATTGTCCAGAATTACATAGGTTTTGATGGCCTTATCTTTGGCTCCTTTAGGGTACACCTTCGTGAGGCAGATCTTTGAACAAGAATGGCTTGACTGAGCTTGACCGCAAACTTCTGTGCAACTCGACGTGACAACGGTTGTCCTGGAGTGAGCCTCTCCCTCCCCGCCGTCCTGTTGTGGGGGTGAAGGAGCTTTGTCGGTTTGCGGTAACGGGCCAGGATGCATGGCCCCATCGTGATTAGTGCTATTACATTCCGGGCACTTCACGGCGATCGTACGCTCTCTAGCAAAGTGAGAGGTCGAGGAACAGCATTTAAAACATATTTTTTTCTCCTTGAAAAGGGCCATCCTCTCTTCAAGGGGTTTTTCCCTAAACGTTCTGCATTTTTTGAGGGGGTGGAGTTTGTTATGCAATGGACAATTCTTGCTAGGGTCATTGTTAGTTGTAAAGGCTTCAGTCTTAAACACTGAGACAGGTTTATTAATGTTGAAATTATTCGAAGTGGATTTATCTGGCTTGGTGTAAATTGTACTGCTTCCTGGACCCATGAGGCTAGGGTCGTTTCGCTTCTTCACTTTCTTGCACACTAACCTAGTGAAATACTCAAAGGGAGGAAATCGACCATTGTTCTTTTCCTTGTACTCTGAGACAACAGACACCCACCTTTCCTGCAGCCCAAATGGAAGCTTATCCACGATTTGTCTAATCCCATATGGAGTATCTAGGTATAATAGACCAGTTGAGTAGCCATCTTCTTTGGCGCCTTGAATCTCCATGAGTAAATCTCCGAGCTCTCTTAACTTAGTGTGGTCTTTAGCTGACACCTTAGGAAAATTTTCCAGACGTCGGTATAGCGCCGCTTCAATAATTTTGGGGGCCGCATAGCACTCCCGAAGTCTCTCCCATGCTTTGCATAAGGCTAGCTTGGGGTTGTTGATGTACACTGAACGTATGCATCTCACTTGTTCACATGATTCTTTTCCCAGCCATTTCGCCATAAGATCCAACTCTTGGGTTGCTCTGAGCTGGATTCCGTGGATAGCGTTGGTGAATGCTGAGTACCATGCACGGTAATTTTCAGGTTTATCGTCAAACTGGTATAGTCCTGAAGTGACGAGATCTCTTCGTGCTATATACTGTGCCATGGGTTCGACTGCAAGTGGCATGCAGCCTGGGGGAATATGTCGGCGGGTATATGACTGAGGGCGTACCTCTGTTATGGAATTTGCTGTTCTGAATTCAGCCTTTGCCTCTCTTCTCGCCAAATCTGGTAAGTTTGGTCTCGAGAAGTATTTGTCATCAGCCCTTTCATTCTTGAATTCATCACGGAGTTGCAAGGGTAAATTGTCTTCCTCGGATGGATGTGATGCAATCGGGCCTCTCTGAGACTCCTCATGAAATGGGACGTTATCAAATAAGTATGGAGAGGAAGAAGGAATCTTTTAGTCTATTTGAGATCAGACATAGTCGCTTGTGCGTTCCAATCTGATCTTTTCTGAAGTAGATTTTACGTCAACCAGATCATGCATTTCTTCAGCATCTTCTATGAACTCTACTTCCACCCTGGCAGCTTCTGCTTCTCGGTGTAGCGTCAGCACATCTAACTCGGACGCTATCCTTGCCCTTTCCAACTGGTTTTCAGCTTCTTGCAGCCTTTTCCATTTCTCTGGCAGCTGCTTCCTTCTGGTTTTCGGCTTCTCTGGCTGCCGCTTCCATTTTCAATTTTGCTTCTTGTTTAGCGTAGAACGCTCGCACCTTGGCGGCTTCTGCCTTAGCTCTTGCATGGGCAGCCTTACTTGATGATGCCCTGCTGCCCCTGTCGCTGGATGGCAACGACTTGATGCTGGATCGAGTTGTCATTGCAACACTTGAAACGCCTGATAATGCCACCTTTTCACTGTAGTGTTCTTGCTCCGGTGTAAGAGAACGCTGAACTAAACACCGAGGTAAACTGTAGTCAATGAAAATAAAGATAGGTCATACTTCATAAAAGAAATTTTTTATATAAAAAAGTCAACCCCCTACTAACTACCAAAGAGAAAAGCTGATGGATGATAATGGATAATTAGATAAAAAACATATTAGGTTAAGAAGAGAAGATAGAAATATACATAAAAGTCTGTGACTGTTAAACTTTATAAATTGGAAAAGTAATTTAGGAAAGGTCCCCAGTTATTATAAAAAGATTGTTTTGAATTTAAGACTGAACAGCGGATCTTCTCTAAATTTAAATAAGACATAATATTACGTAGCCATTGAAGATGTGTAGAAGGGGTAGACTTCTTCCATTTAAGCAAGATTGCTCTCCTCTCTAAAAGAGAGGTAAAAACTAAAACCTGTAGGTTAGGAGCATTTAAAGTTATATCTTCATTTGCAATAATACCAAACAAGGCAGTAAGGGAATTTGGGTCAAATTGGACCCTCAAAAGTTGTGAGAAGGTATGGAATACTTCCCGCCAAAACTTTTCAATTTTAGGGGAAAACCAAAACATATGAATTAAAGAGGCATCAGCAGAGTTGCATTTATTACAAAGTGAAGAAACGTTTGGATAAAAACTGGACAGCTTCTGTTTAGAAATGTAAGCTCTATGAACCACTTTAAATTGTAGAAGAGAATGATGGGCACAGAAAGATGATTTATTAACCAATTTAAGAATTTTATTCCATCTTTCATCAGAAATCTGACAATTTAGGTCATCCTTCCAAGCTTTTTTTATTTTATCTAAAAAGTCTTGTCTAGAATCAATCAACAAGTTATAGATACCGGTAATAGAACCATTAACAAAAGGTTTTAAATTTAAAAGATCATCAACTAAATTTGCACTGCCAAAAACACATTTTTACAGATACCTTTAAATTAGAGATTTCTTACGTTCCCAATTAACTACTTTTCCTATAGGTCCTGATAAAAATTTACTGACCTTATTAATTTAATCACTTTATTATTATATGTTTTAAGTAAAAGATCTAAAGCCAACTGGTATATAATTCCTTGGATTTCCTTCTTACTTCCAATACCACTATTTTGAATGTAATGGAATAGTTCCCTAATCAAAATATATCTGGGAAGTTATAATTAGGGCATTTGCAAGTTTACAACTATTTTCCTTAAAACACTGAAATGGGGGATCACCTGGTCCCATGAAATTGATATGCCTTAGTATTTTCTTAGCTTTCATTTTGTCCATGTTAATTTTACAGGCTTCCTAATCCTGATACAATGCTGGTTTCCTAAGATCACTAGAACGATTTCCACACAGAGATTTCTGGAAGCCCATTCCAAGAAATTCGTACCAGTCAGCATCGTCTAAACCCTTCACAATTGCACCAGTGTTATGTTCTGACTCCGCCAATCGGTGATGAATTTCTTGGTAAGTTTTCTCACATCAAAGGGAGACATCTGTTTTGATTAGTAAATTGCTCCTCAGATTAAAATGCAATGTTAATATTAATCTGTATCTGTATATCTGAAGGATGAGGCAGATGACAGAAAATTTGCAGCAGAGTAAGATCCTGCTAAGTATTTCTATGAACATGTTTTTATTCAAATCCACAAAACACTCCTTTCCCCCCACCCCAACCCACAGCTTCTCATCTAGATGGCAAATTGAATGCTTGTTCAAAGATCTTCCTGATCTTTTAAATTGGTCAGTAGTTATGTCTACTCCAACCTATTTAATTACCCAGCAAAATTCTCAACACACTATAGAAATTCACTGGGAATTCCTGCAGTTCCATAGATACTGCAGCTTCATCTTTAGTTAAGGAGTAAAGTGATAGGTAGTTAACTGAAAACAAGTTTAAGTAAATAGATCAAGAGTGAAATTTCTGTAACTGCCAGTTGAAATAAATGTGAAATCAATTTCTATATAAACTTCATTTCTTACTGAGAACATAATTAGATGTTGCTCTGAATGTGATCAAAAGATATGAAGTAATTCTAATTGAAAACAAATGAGCAGATAGATCTTTACTACTGTCATCATCGGGGGTGGTAGGAATGAATCAACCCTTGATTTTCGGAGCTTTTTAAAAACTGTCATTCATCCTTGTTGTAACTACATCAGGCACTTTTCAATGAAATCTAATCAGTAGTTAAACTCTGCTCTTTGGATTTTCCTTCTCTCAGTTTGAAGATCCTGCATTTTACATGAGTTATTACTCGAAGCAGCTTGTTTTATCTGCAAATGCAGTTTCAGCTGCTTCTACTCAGTGAAATTACCCATATCACTGGATAATTACAGCTTAATTATTCTCCAACATCTCATTTGCTACATTATTTCTAAAGACAATAAATGGGAAAGTGACAGCTGGGATTTTGTCCTGCTCCATTTATCAATTAAACAATCTATCTTAGGACTTCGATTTGTTTGTGCATGTACTTCCTGTGCAAATCATGCATAACAGTGATCATTTCTGGGTGAAGATGCGTCAAAGGAGATTAACTTGGGCACATCCAAGTTGGATTCACTTTAGTGCAGCAAGTACTCTCAGAGTGCACAGTTGCGTGGCTAACATTGTTACAGGTTGAACACTCTCCTTTACTGACTTCAAGGGTAATCCTATACCTTCACTGAATGTTCCCATCGTGTAAAGATCAGTAATGTGGCATCAATTAAAGGGTTCATTTTGTGACATCAATGTTAGCATGTGAGTTTCAATGTTCATGATAATGGAAACTGTTTAGGAAGTGGTTCTTCACTGTTCAGTACCGGAGGTCCATGCTGCGGTCTCTGGCCCACTGATCACATAAACCTCACCGTGGCGACGGTCCACATACAGCATAGGATTGGATCAGAACAGAACAGACCTTGATCCTGACATGGTCACAGTCACATTGGATTTTCATTAAAGCGTGTCCTGATCTGTGTGACGTCTTTTCACTCAGCTTTCCTGTAGCTTTAATCTCTGATGTACTTTCTAACAGTCAGCATGGTAATCACACAGCAGTTATGGAATTGACATACAACTTCCATACGATATGCACAGGTCCAGTTTTGTGAATAATTCTAAATACATTTTATTTAATGTAATTTTGTTCAATTTTACATTTTTTTTGTAGTAGAAACCAAATGGAAATTTGTGTTATACTCAAAAAAGGATGAAATCCAATTTCTAAGCACATGTCTGACATTTGACCTATTCCATTGAGCTCATTTGGACTTAAGCTTGCATGAAATGAAACTAAGTTATTGTATTTGTTACAAAACAGCTTATTAGTTATCATTTTATAAGAAGCTGTATATTGCTCAGATTATCTTGCACTTCCAATAAGCAACCAATCCAAGAATTCACAGTTGTATTGAACATTTTGGCTGCACCTTAACATTACACGGCTTAGGCATATGTTTACCTGCTGTATCACCAGTTTTTAATGGGGCAAAGTTAAATAAAGCACATTTCACTGAAACAAGAGGAACTTGCATTATTTCATAGTTCATGTCCTTTCATGTTTGGGTCTATTTTGATCTTCTCTTGAGAAACATGTCAGGTATTGTTCATACCTGACATCTTTGCACACAATTAAGGAAGCCATTTTATAGCAAAATAATAGTTACTTATTAATGCCTGCAATTTTGTCACGAGTATATGTCAGTGTCTAAACTAAAAATAGTAAAGAAGCATCAATTTAAAATTGAAAATATAGTAAAAAAAATCGGTATTATTGCTGATGGCCTGTTTTCCTGCGTTTCAACATTTTTGCTTATTTTCATGACTATTAAACAATATGGATAAATATATTTCCATTACTTATGGCTTGGAAATAATTATTTTGTTTGTTGATGTAAATCCCACTCTGCTACTTGCCAGAAAACAAATTGGGGTTAATAGGATTGTAACATAAATTACTTACCTATTCAAAAGCCTTTGTGTCTTATTACTAAGCAAATTCCAGAAGTAACATGCATGAATGAACTGAAACCATTTCTATCAATAAATCAACTGTGATTGATAACTGAATCTCAACATGGGAAATTAATGATGGTCCCCAATTCTGGTTTAGTGTGAGGAACCTTGCAAAATGGAGGTTATGGAGATTTGGAGGACATTATGACAATTAAGGGACTATGTATATATGCTCACAATAATATCTTAATGCAACCATATAATGCTCCTGTAATTCATAGCTGTGGAATTCTAATTGGATCCATTTATCATTGTAAGTGTTAAACATTGGTTTGAACTACAGGGCCCCTTGATAGACTACAAATGAAGAATACATCATTAAGGAAATATTGCTCAGTAAGTTTGCTGCTATTGGAACTGCTATCATACCAAACATATAACATTTGAGACATACCCTGAAATAGCGTAATGTTTATTCCTTACTATGATAATCTCTCAGAATTATTTTCAAATACCACATCCTCCTGTTTTTAAGAATATGGTGCAGTGTGTTCATTCTCAGTTCTAAAAACATGCTAGAAACCAATGTTAATTGACAAACAGATTATTAGACTAAATTTCCTGTTTCTGCAAGAAAATTATTCAACCTGTTTTCTGTGCATATATTAAATATTTTAAATGAACATCAATTAATAATTTAATTTGATACATCTTCTATTGAGCTCAGATACAAGAAGACTTTAAGCAGGACTGTTACTTCTGCATTTTCATTCCTTCAAGCTGTAAAGGCTAACACCTACAGTGTTCCTTCAGTTCTTTTGACTAACACAGATCCGATGGCTCTATTTTTGGAATCATTGCTTTCAGGAGAAAACTGTTTATTTTGATACAGAGCAGTAAGGAACATATTTGAGAAGAAAATTTGTAGTTTCAGCATTCATGATTGTTCTGAGGAAAAGGAAAGACAGAGAGTAGCACGCTGACTACATACATCAATGTCGACATAACAAAATTACTCTATTGATGTCACTGAGCATTCTACTGGATGACCTGGAGAAAGACAGCATTAGTCATAACACTTACAAGCTCAAAATGTGAAGTCATGTATCTGCAGCACAATAACTTGAAATTCTATAGAAGCCTGAATAGGCATTTGGGTTGACTTGAGGTAAAGCATAAAACATGTAACAACACAGCACAGGAACAGACCTTTCGGACAACAATGATCTGTTGGTCTAATTAAACTAGTAGTCAAATGGGCAACCTAACTAATCCCCTCTGCCTACACAATGCCTATATCCTTCCATTTTCCTTACACCCATGTGCGTATCTATACATCTCTTTAAAGTCCAAATGTATCTGTCTCTACCACCATCTCAGGCAACGCATACCAGGCACCCACCAATCTTTGTTAAAAAAAACTTGGGGCAACAAAAGCAGTTTTTTTCCTTTGTTAAATATTTTTTTATACACAGTAAGACTATTCTTGACTCTAATAACTACGTGTACAGAAGGTCCACTACATCAGTGAGCTGCTCATTGCTTGGAGTAGCCGGCCGGCGGTTCAGAGTAGGTGAGTTGGGCTGTCGGGCCGAGGGATTTGAGCCGGGCCGCAGGAGAAGCTGGATTGGGTTTGGCAGAGCAGACCTGGGTGCAGACCATGCTGCTATGTGCCACTCAAAGGCACCGGAGTTGGTGCCTTCTAGTTGGCACGAAGGCTACGGGCAATGAAACAGTGAGTGACTGCCTTGGACGTTTCTTTTGCCATTACAAGACCCTATTGGACACAGATTGCCGCAGGCCTGCTCCCCCTGTTTGTTGGAAGAGACAGACAGTGAGGCAACAGTGTCACTACAGTTGTAGGGAGGACTGGTCCTGAACCTCCAGGCTTACGTTGCATTGTGGCATCAGGCGCGGTTGGGGCTGGCCTCCAGTGTTGGATAAGTGGAATTACAGGCTAGACTGCTGGGAACCATCAATTCTGGGACCTGTGGCTGAGGGACCTGGACTAATAATTTTGCTTTCTTATGCAACAATGTTCCCTTTTTTTCCCTTTCTCCTCATTTTGAATACGTGGGTATGGTTTTGTACCTTGTCCCAGAGGAACACGGTCTCATTCAGCTGTATCTGTGTATGGTTTGCATGACAATTCAACTTGCATTGATCTGATTTTGGCATCTCCTTTAAAATGACCCCCTCTGACCTTAAATGCACATCCTTAACGTTTCAATCCTGAGAAAAAGTTGCTGCCTGTCTACTCTGTCTGTGCCTCTCAAAAATCTTATAAACCTCTATCAGAATGTCCTTCAGCCTCCACCACTCCATAGAAAGCAAGCCAAGTTTGTCCAGCCTCTCATTACAGCACAGCTCTCTTATCCAGGCAGCACCCTGGTAAACCTCTTCTGCGCCCTCTCCAAAGCCTCGGCATCCTTCCTCTAACTGGGTAACCACAACTGCATACTATACTCCAGGTGCAGCTTAACCACAGTCTTACAAATTTGCATCGCAACTTCCTGACTTTTGAATTCAATGCCTCAACTCAGGGAGCTATAAACTTAGACTCCAAGATCCCTTTGCTCATCAGCACTGTTAAGGATCTTGCACTTAAGTGTACCGTCTCTTGACATTTGACCTAACAAGGTGCAATACTTCATATTTGGCTGGGTTAAATTTCATCTGCCATTTTTCCACCCATATTTGCAACTGATCTATATTCTACTGTTACTTTTGCTAGTCTTCTACATTATCCACAACACCAATCTTTGTATCATTTGCAGACTTGCCACCCCACTCATCCACATTTTCATTTTGGTTATTTATATACAAATGAGAAACAGCAGAGGTCCACAGATCCCTGTGGAACACCACTAATCATGCACCTCCAGCTAGAGTAAATCCCTTTGACAACTACTCTTTGTCTTTTATGGACAAGAATGTTCTGTATCCAAATGTCCAATACTCCATTGATCCTATGCACCTCAACCTACTATAGGAGCCTCTCATGAGTGACCTTGTCAAATCCACGTAAACAACATCCACAGCTGTAATTTCATCAATCATCCTAATCACTTCATAGGAAAATTCGATCAAGTTAGTAAGACATGACCTGCCCTGCACAGAACCCTGCTGGCTTTCCCTATTTAGGCCATGGTTTTTCAAATGCTCATATATCCCATCCCTAATAACTCTTTCCAGTAACTTACCTCCACTGACATGAAACTCACCCAGGATTATCTCTGGTTCCCTTCTTGAATAATGGCACATTGACAATGCACTTGATAATTCAAGAAATTGCACTAAATTCTTAATGCTTACTGTGAAGTTTCAGGAAGTTATTATCCCTCAACCATCAGACACTTCAGCCAGAGGGGTGAACATCACTCTACCTCACTTGCCCCATCACTGAACTATTCCCACAATCTATGGACTCGCTTTCAAGGACCCATCTCTTGTTCCCAATATTTATTGTTTATTTATTATTATTGTAGCCTGGGAAAAACACATTCTCGGACAGCAAGTACTTATTTGACTTTTCAATTCATTTATCTGTTTTAAATGTTTAAGTGCAGAAAGAGGGATTCAAAATATAAAAAATACAATGAATTAAAAATAACACAACTCCTGCTGTTACAATCACAGCTTAATTTTGGTCCACACACTGGTGTATCAACTAGTTATGTATACAGTATATAGATACACAAAACTAAGTATGCAATAACCAATACAGTAGTGGCAATTCTAAAAAAAACAATACAAACATTAGAATCCCACCAACCCTGTACCTTATATACATCAGAAATATGAATAAGTACATCTCATCTTTACTAAGAGGTCCACTTTAGCCTACGTGTGCTTAACTTCCAAACATGTACGGGTTAGACCCTGAAACAATCCTTCTTGCTCACGCTACATGAACAGAAATGAACACATTCACATTACTCCCATTACATTCGTAATCGGTCACAAAACAAAAGTAAGACAAAAATAAACTTGTACAAAATTTTACAGTATATTGCCTTGTACTTAAACTATTAGAAAGGCTAACCTACTCAGCCAATAAGGAACTTTGTACAACCATGCTATCCAGCACTGACTTGCAAAAATCTAAAGCATTCACATGTAAGACATGTGAAATTACCGTTATTCTAGATTTACAAATATAAAGGAATTTACATGGATATTATCAAATATTATTCACCTTTCCTCACCAAGCGACCAGTATTCCTAGAACATTGCAACTCTTCGTTCTATTCTGCACATGTGTAATGACATCACAGTTCTCTCTTAAAAACACAGGCAGCTATTTTAGCACTATTAGATTAAATACATAAGTGCACTTTAACAATAAAAACAAATGATATTCAATGGTCACATGTTTGCAATCTCCCCTGCATACAGGTAAGCGTGCTCGATTACCCACTCACTGAAAAGGTACTTTTAACTTTAACTGCTTCTCTGACTAGAACTGAACTTAGGCTAGCTAATATCCGTGACACTGCTGCAGGACTTATGGAGGCCACATCTAGGACTCAACTTGGTTCATGATGTGGGTTAGAGTGCTGTCAGTATTTAAATTTTACTTCTGCGGGCTACTGCAACAGCAGGACTACCAACATCTGACCCTGCGTCAGCTGTCACAGGCATCATAGTCTCAGTTTCAGGAGATATACTGTCAAGTCTAGGGTCGAGAGTATGTACACCCTGTTCTGACTCATCCCCTTATACCACGACATTCTCCGAATCCCCAGAACCCGATTTATACCCCAGGGTGGGGGTGGGGGCCAGGAGTTTGCAGTCTCCTTTGAGTAGTTGGGTGGGAAGGTTCTCACAGTACCTAATATTTACTCTGTCCACCCTCTTGACGAGCTATCTGTCCAAAGGTTTCACCGAGTATGTGTTTTCTAGTACTCTACCACCCTGAAGACAATTGATTTCCAAGCACGTGGATCTTATTACAGCCTAATGGTCTGTTCCTGAGATAAACTAGTGCATTTATGTCAATCTGAGGTCAATGAGTTTTACCCTCCTGTGAGGCAATACATTCTGCAGCCTTCTGTTCAGAGTATTCTTTCTCTCTGGCATGAGCATCACTCAGTCGTTTCTGGTGTTTGGCTAACCAGTCGTATTTCCCATCTACGGACTGTTCTTATCTCAGCAGAGCATCCACTGAGAAGTGGGGATCAACACCGAACAGTAGGCAATAAGGGAAAACTCCGGTGGTTGCGGGAGGCGTCACATTGTACGCCTACACTAACTCAGGTAGATGTTCTGGTTACCTGCGTTTCTTTTCTGGTAACGTACGCAACAAATCATGCATCGTCCTGTTGAAACGCTCACACTGGGCATTGCCAGTAGGATGATGGGGTGCAGTACGACCTTTCTTTAGCCTATACAGTTTGCAAAGCTCAGTTCTGACCTCACTTTCAAAGATATGGTCCTGGTCAGAATGCAGCCTCTCAGGAACACTGTGCCTCATAAACCGTTCCCTTTGCTGTAGTATCCACATTTTGATCCCGAGTTGGAAAAGCTTGGGTGGATTTTTTCAAAACTTCTGTGACTACTATGACATTCTCACACCCTTCAGTTATTGACTCAAACACCATGAAATCTACAGCAACAAATTTGAGTGGCCTGGCAGCAAGAAATGATTTTATGGGTGGATGGATCTTAGGGCATGGCATTTTAGTTAACACACAGTGTAGACAATTTTTGACCCACCATGCTACATCCTCGTGCACGCCTACCCAAAAGCATCTGCTTCTCAACAAGTGCAGAGTATGCTCTATGCCTTGATGACCCATACAGTCATGAACATACCCTAACACTTTACTCCTAAAGCTGGTACGTACACAAACTGGTAATCCTCCCTGTGCTTCTCATCTTCAACTACACGATACAGTAACCCCTTACGCTCCCCGATCCTGTCCCAGTGGTTTAACTGAGACAAAACAGGTTTAGACCGAACTTTACGATCCTTGCCGTTCAGCTTTCTTTTTTGTCCCATAAGTTTCTGGAGATACGTACCACAGGGTCTTGCTGCTGAAAAGTGTGCAAGTCCCCAGTAGAATAACTTGGCAAGGTTGGGGTGTTTCCTTGCATCAGATCACGTACATCATTCGTACCAGCTTCAAGAGCTTGAATGTGCTTAACCTTACAGCCTTTAAGACCAGCTGTAACCAGTGCCAGGTCAAGAGCAGTGCCGCGATTGATCGGACTACAGATTGCCACAGACCCGTCAAACTCGGCATCCTCTGGGATAGGCTCAGGCTCCCCTGCAAATGGTTGCCTAGTGAGAGCATCAGCCGTAGTATTGCTCCAACCTGGACGATACTGAACATCAAAGTCAAACATTCATCTCTGCTCAATTGCTCCCAACTTGGCAGTTTTCAAGTGGGATAATAGATTATTGTCAGTAACTACAGTGAACTTGGAACCAAATAAGTAACCACAAAACTTCTCTACTATAGCACACTTAAGTGCAAGCAGCTTTAATTTCATGCTGCTATAATTCCTATTGTTCTTTTCAGCATTCCTCAATCACCGGCTTACATATGCAATAACACTCTTTGCCTCTACCTGTTGCTGTTCAGTGTTAACAGGATCTCTAACTACTTGAAAGCAATAATTAGGTATCTTCATGCCCATCACTTGAACCTCTAGCTCTAGACACCCAAGGTAAGGTAAGACTGTTAGCGGCTGTTAACCTAAGCCAGTGGGGAACACATCCTCATCCTCTTCATTCAAGTGTTCTTGAAAGAATTGCTCAGTCATGGTGCTCACTTGACTACCTGCGTCCAACACACAATGGACAGCGACACCTGATATCTTAAGCTCAATATCTGGACCTAACCCTCTGGTACATTGCAGCAACTGGTCGTGGGATGGCTGTATGTAATCTGAGTCTATGAGGTTCCCCCGAATTGCCCAATTCACAACAATCTGAAGCGGGAGGATGCAGGCTCTGCATTCCTTGCCCTTTGCTTCTGTGGGCAATTCTTGGCCACATGCCACCTCCCTCCACCTGGCACTTGAAAATTATTGGTTGCCCAACCTCTAAGTACCTAGGCTATAGCTTAGGTCTAAAGCTAGTAGCATGTGCAACAGCTCTCTGTACAGCAAGATCTCCCACTGCTTGAGCCAACCTACTAATGGCTCTGCAACTACTTTAAGGACATCATCTGAAGTAACGGTTTGAGATTCCTGAGCCTTAAGAGTTGAGGATTGTGCTTGGCTACTGCTACACTTTGACTCTACAGACTGTGTATTTTATGAAGACTCTCCTAAAAACTGCAGATGAGCCTCCTCCCACACTCTATCACTGAAGACTCAGGATTATTCCACACGATCCTTCTAAGTGAAGGATCCCTGCTCCCCTCTATAAATTGATCTCTGAGCGCCACCCTCTTATTTGCCACAGCATCAGGGGAATGCTTCAGTAGCAAGTGCAGAGCTTGGGTGAGGGCATGGGAGAACTCTCATGTCCTCACCCTCACGCTGTTTGCAACTATAGACACTATACAACAGTTAGGGTGTGCTACGCTAGTCTCCAAAAGCTTCCCTGAGATAGGTGAACAAGTCATCAGCCTGGTCTTCCTCATACCCACTATGCAACTCTCTAATTCGTTCATTCTAATCAGGTTCAGTTTGTTCGTCCTCTGAATGTAGCATTATGAAACCTCAAGTCTTTAAAGTCTCTGCAACAAGCCTGGAAAAGCAGGTTGCTGACATCTCTTGCAGAAAACACAATGATTTCCCGGTCGCAGTTGCTTTGGATCATGGTCACAGTTCCACGATCTGGCATCAGTCCCAGATGTTTTAGCCCTATCTCAAGGCTCTACCACAGTCTCCACATGACAACAGGTTCTCCTCTGTCCCATGGGAATGGCTGTCCTGTTCTTCACCTCTACTGTATCATGTATTGTATATTGTACTGTATACAAAAATACACACTCGGGGCAACAAATATATTTTCAGGTCTTTAATTCTTTCATCTGTTTTAGATAGTTTAATGCAGAAAGAGGGTATCAAAATAAAAACAACACAATGAATTTTTAAAAATTTCAATCTCAGATTAACTTCAGTCCACAAGCTTATATATCAACAAATTACATATACAGTATCAAAATAAATAAAACAAAATATACAAAACCAATACGGTAGTGGCAATTCTAATAAAAACAATACAAACAATATTAGAATCCCACCAAAACTGTACCTTATACACGACATCAAAATATGAATGAATACATCTCATCTTTATTAAGAGAAACACTTTGGCACACATGTGCTTTAACTTCCAAACATGTATACAGTAGGTTTGGCCCTGAAACAAATTCTTCTTGTTCACACTACGTGAACGGAGATCAACACATTCACATTACTCCGTTACATTCACATTCGGTCACGAAACAATAAAGAAAAACAAATATCAACTTTTACAATATATTATCTTGTAGTTAAATTATGAGAAAGACTAACCTACTAGGCTAATAAGGAACTTCGTACAGCCACGCTATCCAACGCCGACTTGCAAAACTCTAAAGCACCCACATGTAAAACATGTCAGATTACTGATATTCTAGATTTACAAATGTACAATGGAATTTACATGGATATTATCAAATATTGTTCACCTTTCCTCAATCTGTCACCAGTATTCCTAGTCTTGATGTTCTTTCTTTAACAATGTAACTCTTCATTCTACTCCGCACATGCAAAATAACGTCACCGTTTTCTCTTAAAGGCACAGACAGCTATTTTAGCATTACCAGGGTGAATACTTAAGTGCACTTTGACCACAAAAAAAAAATTCAATGGTCACCTGGTTACATTATTATGATTTTTCTTCTGTATTTGTAAATTTGTTGTCTTTTGCACATTGGTTGTTTGCTTGACATATTTGGTGTGGTTTTGATCAATTCTATTCAGTTTCTTGGATTTACTGTGAATGCCCACAAAAAAGCAAATCACAGGGTTGTATATGGTGACATGTATGTACTTGATAATAAATTTACTTTGAACTTTGAAGGAATCTAATCATCTCAAAAAAAGAATCAGATGTAGCCCCTGTCTATAACCAAATTAAAGTGTATTTTGATGATTAAACTTTAAACCAGGACAGGAGAGTGCTAAGTATTTATGCAGGAGCAGAAGGTCACATGTGCAAATGTACTCTTCTTCCAAACTTGACTCCTTTGAAGGCATGACTACCCTCATTAAGCACCAAGTGCAGGGCAACAGCAACAATGATGTCAATTGGTGCTGAATGGACATGTAACATTGATCTAAACATTCCCGTGGAGAAAGAGAAGTACCAGGTCTAATCTGGTTGAAGTATCAGTGGGAAAGGATTTAGGGGATGGTCATCATAACTTAGTAAGCTTCACAACAGTTATAGAAAGAACATGAGTGTGTCTGAAATTAAGGTCTTGAACTAAGGAAGAGCTGATTTCGTTATCATCAGGCAGGAGAAAGGAGAAGAGAATAGGGAATAACTATTTGCAGGTACATCCACATTGGACTATCACAACCACAGACTCTGCCGTGGAGTCTGAGCACCCTGGCAGGCAGGCAGCTGAAAGGGATTACATTTAGTGATTACACACATGAGAATCCACATTCCAGCCAATTAGAGTTTATTTGTGGTTGCATTTAATTCCCTTCCACTCATTTCAATCTTGTTGAGGCTTGACTGAACCACCGTGGTGATGATGCTCCTTGCTTACCTTATTCTTGTCTAAGAGAGAAAGCTACTGTTTAGATTGATGCAATAAGGTAGTGGAATTAATTAAGTCTTAAGTTGAACTTTGCACTGCCTCTGTGCCACAGTGTCAGTATTAGCTGTTTGTTTGAGAGTTTAATTAATTGCCCTGTTGTCTAAAGATTTATTATTTTTCTTTTGTTTGGGATGGTTCTTATTAAAATTCAGTGAATGGTGCAATCCACTCAGTGTCTCTCCCTTTCCGCTTGGGCCATCACTGCATACCGTGTCAGGACAAGTAGAAGACACCCAGGAGTGAAATAATGGGAGCTGAAGGCCAACATTTTTCCATTGGATGAAAGGAACGGGTAGCAAGCCCAAGGAATCCTGGATGTCAGAGGATATTGTGAAATGAAAGAAATAAATGTTGACTCATGGTAGATACAGAGCGCTGAACTTGGAGAGCACACTTCACCAGCACAGAAAATGAGCAATAAACTGAGGGCAAAGAGGGAGCACAGGGTTAAGGAAAACTCCAAAAGCATTTTATGTATGTTTATGGGCAAGAGGTACCCAATCAATAGAACCCACTTGGGATGAAAATGTCAATCTTTGCATGGAGCCAGGTGTTACGAATGAGGAGCAACTCTGATGGGCAGAAGGGTACAGAATCGCCAATGCCCCCCCACCTTTGGAGAATCACAAATTGCTGCTATTCCGATGCTGTTATCAAAGGAAACGAGAGAGATAAACAGCTCATACAAATTTATGAGAGAGGGCACAGCACATGTTGGAATGTCTCCTATTGACAAAGAGAGAGATTACTGCTATTGTCTCTGGGAGAAGGAATTGTGTATTGAGTACTGTTTTATTCATTGAAACTCCTCAGGAGGCAACCAGAGTGGTCTGGTTGAGGGATTGCATCATCCCAACCTGATTGACACCTGAGACCCAGTGAGTGGGGATAAAAGTAGGGTCTGGGGACCACTCCTCAGACGCACCAGGAGAGACGCTACGAGACCGGTGGGGGCTTGTGTGTGTGTGTGTCCACGCTTGCCTGGGTAACGAGTCCTCCATGGAACGGTCTAGCTAAAGAACGGAGATGGATCAAGATCGTAAAAGGAAAGTCGGCAAGTTTCTCTCCTCCCCCCTCTCCTCCCCCCTCTCCTCCCCCCTCTCCTCCCCCCTCTCCTCCCCCCTCTCCTCCCCCCTCTCCTCCCCCCTCTCCTCCCCCCCTCCTCCCCCCCCTCCTCCCCCCCCTCCTCCCCCCCCTCCTCCCCCCCCTCCTCCCCCCCCTCCTCCCCCCCCTCCTCCCCCCCCTCCTCCCCCCCCTCCTCCCCCCCCTCCTCCCCCCCCTTCTCCCCCCCCTTCTCCCCCTCCTCCCACAATTGCAACACAGTGAACAATAACTACTGCAGCCCATCTGAACTTTATATTTCCATCGGACAATTCATTATCCCCTGGACAATGATAGAGCTTATTTCTTATTGATTTTTATTATACCCACACTTTTAGGTTTAGTATTGATGATGTATATTATCTGTATATTTGCATTGAGACTATTTTTGTGTATTTTTACTAATAAATGCTGTTAAAATAGTATCATCAGACTTCAATGGATACTCCTATCTTTGCTGGTAAGATACCCAGTTACGGAGTTTGTAACAAGTTGGGGTCTCATCTCAAGATTTGATACCAAATTGGAGGGCCAGGGAATCGGCCTTTTGTCCAGACTTGGATCTGGTTGCGCGGGAAACCAGCAAAGATGGACGTAGACGAATTTACACAAAACCTGACTTTGAAGGCACTAGAGGGGGCCACAAAGACAGACTTGGTAAGTACTGTGAAGGGACTAAATCTCGCAGTTGTCAATGAAAAGGTGGGAGATGCGAAGGGCCATAACTCAGTATTATATTGAGACAAACGTGTTTTCGGCTGAGGTATTGGACAATATCCCTGAAAATGTACCAGCTGTTGGGATGGCTCAGTTAGAGTTGGAAAAATTGAGGCTGGATGCGGAACAGAGGAAAAGGGAGTATGAGCTCCAGCTAAAGGAGTTAGAGCTGAAAAGGGAGAAGGAAAGAGCTGAAAACCAGAGGGAGCATGAACGTAGGTTAAAACAGCTGGAAGCAGAGGAAAGGGAGAAGGAAAGAACTGAAAGGGAGAAGGAGAAGCAGCATGAGCTGGACATAGAGAAGTTAAGGCAAGAACGAAGAGCTCAAGGGGCAGACCGAGAGGAGAGGTTTAATGTTAGTAGGGAGTTTAGGTTAGTACCTCCATTCAAGGAGATGGATGTTGATAGTTATTTCTTGCGTTTTGAAAAGGTGGCAGTGAATCAGAAGTGGCCCAGAGATCAGTGGGTGGCGTTGTTACAAAGTGTGTTAAAAGGAAAGGCACAACGGGCATATGCGGCGTTGTCCATGGAGGAGGAGTATAAGAATTACGAGGAAGTAAAACAAGCCATTCTTCAGGCCTACGAATTGTTACCTGAGGCACGTAGACAAAAGTTCAGAGATTTAAAGAAAGTGTGGAATCAGACGTATGCAGAGTTTGCCTATGAGAAGGGTGTGCTCTTGGATCGTTGGTGTGCGGCAGAAAGGGTGGAAGAGGATTTTCGGCATCTCAGGGAGTTGATTCTGATTGAGGAATTTAAAGGTTGTGTTTTGGATGATATCCAGATGTATTTGAATGAGAAGCCGAATAAGTCCATATCCGAAGTTGCCAGGTTCGCAGATGAATATGCCCTAACCCACAAGACAAAGTTTTCCTGGACTAAGAGTTACCTGAAAGACTGTAGGAACGGGAGAGAAAGCCCACTGGCTGAGGCAGAAATCCAGTGGGGAGCTAGTGGTAAAAGTAAGGAGGAAGAAAGGCAGGCTGGCTGGAGGGATCCTGGCTTGACCTGTTTTAATTGTGGAAAGGTGGGTCATATTGCTTCTAAGTGCTTTGCTCCAAAGGAGGAGACAGGAAAAGGGAACGCAGCAGTCCCTGCAGGGTGTATTGTGTCGATCAGCAAATCGACGAGAAAGCCCCAGGTAGATAAAATACGAGAGGGGCGTGAGAAATTTATTTCAGAAGGGACCGTGTCTGTGAAAGAGGGAGAAACACTAGTTCCAGTGCAGATCTGGAGAGATACTGGAGCTGAGCAGTGATTGATTCTCGGTAAGGTACTACATTTTGGTCCTGAGACGGAAGAGGTAGTTTTGAGAGGCATAGGAAAAGGGACAGAAGCTGTACCTTTGCACAGGATCATTATAAATTGTGATCTGGTATCTGTACCAGTTGAAATAGGGGTGCGATCTGAATTCACGAGAGAAGGCGTGGACGTCCTTCTTGGTAATGATTTAGCAGGTGGTGACGTGTGTTCAGCAAGGAAGCTGACGAGCAAGCCTGTGGGTGTTGAGGACCCGCCCCGAGGTTCCAAGATCTATCCCGCATGCGCAACCACTCGCAGCATGTCAAGAAAGGCAGCTGAGAAAGAGACCAGTTTAAATCAGTCCAGTGTTGATTTGGCTGAGACGTTTTTACCCACCCTGTACCAAGAGGGGTAAGAGGGTGGTAAAACGGAGAATAGGGAGGTGAAAGAGAATAAAAGAGAGGAGGTAGACCTACCCTTAGCCAGGAGGAAATTTATAGAGGCACGGAGTAAAATTGAGAAACAGATAAGGCTGTTAGAAGGTCCAGGGTTGGACATGGATGATCTGTCTGGCTTGACAGAACTGTTTGAACAAGTTGAAAATTTTAAATGTGTTCCCGATAATGATATAAGGGCAGTCCTAGATGAAAAGGATGCCATTATCTTGAAGGAGTATGCTGGGTTAGCAGATGAGGTTGTTTTAACCGGCAGGGTTGAGTTTACTCTGGAAGGGAGTTGCCCAGAGAGTAACTGAGAGGATCAGGGGAACTTAGAATTTGAAAAGGGGACGGATATTGAAAGCTTGGAAGAGGCAGATGTCCCGCTTGAGTGTGTTCAAGATGTGGATGCACATGGTACTGAACCTAGTAATGAAACTCAGGAAAAGTCTGAGGTATCTGATTTGGTTGAAAAGGAACACAGTCCTTTTGGGTCAGATGGACTTGGTTCAGTGAAGAAAGGGTTAACCTTGGTACTAGTGGGAAGTGAGAATTCCCAGTTGTTTGTGTTAAAAGTTAGTGAGGAGATAAAAGGTGGTGATGTGGATATTATTATTGAAGGAGAAGGGAAAAGGGTAGTTCCTAAATTGAATGAAGAAAATTTAAAGTCTGGATTGGTGTCAAAAGCAGTAACCAGGCTGAAGGAACAATGGCTTGTTAACAAAGTGCCTGTGAATCAATTACAGTTTGATTTGGAATGTAAAGGTGCCCCACTCGTTAATGTTATTCAAGAGTGTGCTGTGAAGAGGCAGAATTTGAAATGTTGTTTGGACAAAGAGGGATCGCTTGCAGATATTAAACTGAAAACTAATAGAATGAAGGGTCCTGAAGATAAAACTAACAACTTGCTTAAAAATAAAGAATTGTGTGGAAGTTCAGAAGATGGGCTAAGTTTGGAAAACATTTTTGATAAAATAACTCCTATGAAAGAAGTATGCGAAAGCCTATTCCACACTGGTGAGCAAGCTAACCACGTGAGAGTTAAGTGGAAAAGGGGCGAAGATTGACAAAATGCCACTTTAAATAACAGAATCTGGTTTTGAGGGATTTCGACAAAGCATGTAAATAATAAAGACAACACCATGGAAGATTGACTGTTAAGTTTGAAAGTAAAATAAAGATTAGTATTTGCATAAACTTTTGTATTATACACGTAAGCTAAGATCACAACTCTTTAGTTTTGTTTTGCTGAAGAAAAGGAAGAAAAATAGGTGGTTATTAAATTGGAGTCTGATGCTACAGGAATTTATTAAGGTACAAGATATTAAGTTATTAAAGGAAGTGACAATGTAATCGCTAACTGTCTAGGTGCTGAATTGAATGTGTAACTGTAGTGGAAAAAAATCTCTTTTGTATTGTGTTAGATTCTGAAATTCTGTAAGACTCTGGGGCGTTACGAATGAGGAGCAACTCTGATGGGCAGAAGGGTACAGAATCACCAATGCCCCCCCTTTAGAGAATCACAAATTGCTACGATTCCGATGCTGTTATCAAAGGAAATGAGAGAGATCAACAGCTCATACAAATTTATGAGAGGGGGCACAGCACAGGTTGGAATGTCTCCTATTGACAAACAGAGATTACTGCTATTGTCTCTTGGAGAAGGAATTGTGTATTGAGTACTGTTCTATTTATTGAAACCCTTCAGAGGGCAACCAGAGTGGTCTGGTTGAGGGATTGCATCATCCCAACCTGACTGACACCTGAGAACCCGTGAGGGGATAAAATTAGGGTCTGGGGACCACTCCTCAGACGCACCAGGAGAGATGCTATGAGACCAGTGGGGGTTTGTGTGTGTGTCCACCCTTGCCTGGGTGACGAGTCCTCCATGGAACGGTCTAGCTAAAGGACGGAGATGGATCATGATCATAAAAGGAAAGTCGGCAAGTTTCTCTCCCCCCTCTCTCTCCCCCCTCTCTCTCCCCCCTCTCTCTCCCCCCTCTCTCTCCCCCCCCTCTCTCCCCCCCCTCTCTCCCCCCCCTCTCTCCCCCCCCTCTCTCCCCCCCTCTCTCCCCCCCTCTCTCCCCCCCTCTCTCCCCCCCCTCTCTCCCCCCCCTCTCTCCCCCCCCTCTCTCCCCCCCCTCTCTCCCCCCCCTCTCTCCCCCCCCTCTCTCCCCCCCCTCTCTCCCCCCCCTCTCTCCCCCCCCTCTCTCCCCCCCCTCTCTCCCCCCCCTCTCTCTCCCCCCTCTCTCTCCCCCCTCTCTCTCCCCCCTCTCTCTCCCCCCTCTCTCTCCCCCCTCTCTCTCCCCCCCTCTCTCCCCCCCTCTCCCCCCCCCTCCCCCCCCCCTCCCCCCCCTCTCCCCCCTCTCCCCCCTCTCCCCCCCTCTCTCCCCCCCTCTCTCCCCCCCTCTCTCCCCCCCTCTCTCCCCCCCTCTCCCCCCCCTCTCCCCCCCCCTCTCCCCCCCCTCTCCCCCCCCTCTCCCCCCCCTCTCCCCCCCCTCTCCCCCCCCTCTCCCCCCCCCTCTCCCCCCCCTCTCCCCCCCCTCTCCCCCCCCTCTCTCTCCCCCCTCTCTCTCCCCCCCCTCTCTCCCCCCCCTCTCTCCCCCCCCTCTCTCCCCCCCCTCTCTCCCCCCCCTCTCTCCCCCCCCTCTCTCCCCCCCCTCTCTCCCCCCCCTCTCTCCCCCCCCTCTCTCCCCCCCCTCTCTCCCCCCCCTCTCTCCCCCCCCCTCTCTCCCCCCCCCTCTCTCTCCCCCCCCCTCACAATTGCAACACAGTGAACAACAACTACTGCAGCCCGTCTGAACTTTATATTTCCATCAGACAATTCATTATCCCCCAGACAACGATAGAGCTTATTTTTTATTGATTATTATTATACCCGCACGTTTAGGTTTAGTATTGATGACGTATATTATCTGTATATTTGCATTGATATTATTTTTGTGTATTTTTACTAATAAATACTGTTAAAAATAGTATCATCAGACTTCAACGGATACTCCTATCTTTGCTGGTAAGATACCCAGTTACGGGGTTCATAACACAGGGAACATAGATGAGGCCTTAACTAAATTCTTCTTGCAACTCTTCAATAAATAGAAGAAACCTGTAGGGTACCCAGGTCAGGTGGGGGGGGGGGAGAGTGTGTGTTTGAAATTCTAGAATATTTACTCATTAAAAAGAAGAGGTACCAGATATCTTTGCTGTTTAAAAGTGTATGGTCAGATGAGGTATCACAGGCTGTTATGGGAGGCAAGGGAGGTGAAAGCTGAGACCTTGACAGAGTTTTCTGAATCTTTGCTGGTCACAGCTGAGTATCAGATGATGTTCACTGAAGGTTAGCAAATGCAGTTCTTTTATTCAAAAAGAGATAAGTCAGGTTATTACAGATATGTATGTATGCAAGAGGGAAGTTATTGGGCAAAATGCTCTGAGAGACGGGTTTAATAATCAGTTGGGAAAAGTAGGAATTAATAAAAGATATTCAATGTGATTTTGTTTGCTGTAGAATAAACATAATGTATTCATAAGAGAAGTGTGTTTGAGGTAGTATGTGTGGATTTCAGCCAACCTTTGATATTGGATCCAGAATTGTCATGATACCTGGAGATAGACTGTAATGGTAGAAGATTGTTTTTGTGATTAGACGCTGTGAGCAGTGGTGTATTACAAGCACCTGTGCTAAGACTATTAATGCTTGTTAGGTATGTTAACTATTTGGATATGAAGAGTTAAGATTTGCATGTTTGCAGGTAATATGAAAATTAATGAAGAAGGTAGATGTTGGCTAGAGAGGGCAGAACTAATCTGTTATTCAGATTGATAGATGGAATCAATCTTGATAATTATGATGTAGAGTATACTCTGGGAGGGATAATAAGGGTGGAACAGAGACAATAAGTGGTAGAGCAATGGGAATATTAGGGAACAAGGACTTCAAAGCTGCCAGTGCAGGGATTCTGGTGGTAAATAAGGCAGGGGATGCTTGCTTTTATGAGCCAGAGAAATTGTAATTGCAGGAAGGTTGCGGTACAAGGGGTGCGGTACTGTAAGCAGTTCTAGTCATTACCCTATCAGAAGGACATGACTGATATGAAGAAATCAATAATTTTGTGGGTATTAAGGCAATTATGGGGTTTTAGATGCAGGAGAGAGGCACTCAGGTTTAAGGTCAGCTACAATTTTATTAAACACTGGAGCAGATATGAGGATCCACTAGCTTTATTTCTTCTAGTTGAGTGCCAGTCCCTAATGAGATTCTCTTGAATAACTCCTGTTTGGTGAGAGCAACATTGTTTTTCTCAGATAGCAATCAGAACTGCTCCTGCATGCTCTTTACAATGATTTTTGTATTCCGTCACTGAGTAGCTTCACCTTCTAGGCTGATGCAATATCATAATTTTGTGTCACAGTTCACATTTCTTAAAGCTGGTCAGTACCCTTTAGGAGTGAAGAGCATGGCACTGCTAGATGTGCAGCAAGAAAACATGACCGACTAACAAGTAGCACAAGATGGGGCAGAGCCACTTCCAGTGGTTTTGAATATTGCATTGGAAAGCCAGAAGCAAAAGTGAGAAACAGATGTCCTGGATTGCAAGGAGACTGGAGCAGCCCTGGACACTTGCTGAAAAGCTGGCCAGAGCAGCTGGCCACGAAGATCAATGCAGGGAGTAAGTAACCTAGATGTGGTGCCACAAAAAGTTCAATGAACGCACATAAGTAATTAAGATCAGTGAATGAATTTTCAATTCCTATATGCGACCAAATGCACCACTGGGCTTTGCCACTACAATGCTGCCATTATTCAAGTACAAATAAATTCAATCTATCTAGATTTAAAGTAACATATCTTTCATTTATGTTCAGGCCACATTAAGCCTCACAACTGCATCTCATAAATTTTGCAATGTACTGCCTAGTTAGCAATGGTAGCCATATCATCAAACAATTTTACACAATTGTTTTTCTCTTCCAGGTTCAGACACTGTTCAGATATGGGCTTGGAGAGGCTACTTATTTGGGGTAGGAACAATCTTTTATCTTTGAGAGGAAGGGAAGATGACAACAGCCTTCAATAGTGTGGAGATTGTTGCTGCTTTGTCCGAAGACTCTGTCAAAGATGGTGATGCCTTCATAACTAATCTCCTCACGTTCTGAAACCGCACAGTCTATAATCACTTCTGACTTGTGTGTAAGCACGTACTGTACACCATGTTACTGTCTCTATAACCTTCCTCTTACAGCATTTTCTTTCTTGACATTAGATAACCTGACCCTGGAATTGAGCAACAGCAAGAACATAGTGAATGTAGAGTGAGTCATTATTCGCTTTTACACAGCTCAATAGATAACATCGATACCTTATATAAATATTAAAAGCATCGTGTAGATGTCCCAATAAATCTGGTAAAAGGTGCCTGAGGCAAGACAAAGGCCAATGGAGGATAGCCACAAGTATGCTTATGGAAAAGGCTACAGACAAAAAAACAGACTGTGAAATTCAGTGGACAGTCTACAGAAGAGAAGTGATGACCGTTGGTGATTAGATATCTGGTGCACTGATACCTCAAAGGCAACAGGGCTCTGGGCAGTACAAAGAGCAGTTGGTTTTTGATTTCTGCATTCTGACAGAGAAAATGTGAGGAAGGGAGTGTTGGAGAATGGATAATCAGGCTTGTGTTTTTAGGTATCACATTCCAGTTAGTTACTTGTGGAGTGCCTGGTCAGAAAGTGTTACATCTCTTATATTATTCCCCTTTTTTCATTCTCTTTATCTGAGTGCCAATGAGCTAGTGGCAGGGCCTGGCCCTGCTAATGAAGGTGCAACATGCAGCTGAGTCACAACCTTTGGAATCACTTTTAAGAACACTACAACTCAAACTCAATATTATTTATATATTTATTATTAGATTTTATATTTGCAGAGCTTGTTTTCTTCATATTGGTTGTTTGTCAGGCTTTGTTTGTTCAAAGATCAAAGTAAATTTTATTATCAGAGTGCATCTATGTCATCACGTTCAACCCAGAGATTTGCTTGCCCGCGGGCATACTCAGCCAATCTATAGAATACTAACTATAACAGGATCAAGGAAAGATCAAGTAGAGTGTAGAAGACAACAAACTGTGCAAATGCAAATATAAATACATAGCAATAAATAATGAGGAGATGAAATAGCAAGATAAGGAGTCCTTAAAGTGAGACCATTGGTTGTGGGAACATCTCAATGGATGGGCAAATGAGTGTAGTTATCCCCTTTTGTTCAAGACCCTAATGGTTGAGGGGTAGTAACTTCTCTTGAACCTGGTGGTGTGACTCCTGAGGCACTTGAAGCTTGATGACAGCAGCAAGAAATGAGCATGACCTGAGTGGTGAGGATCTCTGATGGTAGATGCTGTTTTCCTACGACAGCATTTCATGCGGAAGTGTCAATGGTTGGGAGGGATTTACCTATGATGTACGGGGCTGAATCCATTTCCTTTATTAGAACTTTTCATTCCTTGGTGTTTCCATACCAGGACATGATGCAGCCAGTCAACACACTTTCCACTACACATCTATAGAAGTTTGTCAGAGTTTTTGATGTCATTCTGAATCTCCACAGAATTCTAAGGAAGTAGAGACGCTGTTGTGCTTTCTTCGCAATTGTATTTACATGCTGGGTCTAGGATAGGTCCTCTGAAATAGGAATACCCAGGAATTTAAAGTTACTAACCCTCTTTACCTCTAATCCTCTGGACTGGCTCATGGACCTCTTGTTTGCTTCTCCTGAAGTCTACAGTCAGTTCATTGGTCTTTCTGACAATGGGTGAGAGTTTGCTGTTATTACAGTTATTTCAGTCTCCCTTCTGTATGCTGATTTAACATTACCTTTGATATGGCCCACAACACTGGTGTCATAAGCAAACTTGAATATGGTGTTGGAGCTGGTCTTAGCCACACAATCATAGGTGCAAAGTGAGTAGAGCAGGGGCTAAGTACACAGCCTCTGGTGAACCTGTGCTGATGGAAAGAGTGAAGGAGATGTTTCTGCCACTCCAGTTTGACTGGGGTCTATAGGCATCTGTTAATCTCGTGAGACCATGGATTTGCACCTTGGGAAGTTTTCAGGGCGCAGGCCTGGGCAGGGTTGTAAGGGAGATTGGCAGTTGCCCAAGCTGCAAGCCTTCCCCTCTCCACACCACCGATGTTGCCCAAGGCCCTAGGACCCAAGCAGCTTGGCACTGGTGTCATCGCAGAGCAATGTGTTGTTAAGTGCCTTGCTCAAGGACACAACACGTTGTCTCAGCTGAGGCTTGAACCAGTGACCTTCAGAACACCAGACCAATGCCTTTATCCACTAGGACCACGTGCCATCTACAAGTGAGTCTACAAGTGAGGAAATCCAGGATCCAGTTGCACAAGGAGGTCATGGAGCTTATTGATCTGTATATAGTTTTTTTCATTGACTCTATTGTATTTCTTTGTTCTACCATGAATTCCTGCAAGAAAATGAATCTCATGGTAGTTTATGGTGACAAATACGTACTTTGATAATAAATTTACTTTGATTATCCAGTGGTAGACTTCCATTGAAAGGGACTCACAGCAGAAATCCTGCCATCTGGGAGAGATCTTCTCTATTGTGTTCTGCATGGTGAGTTTTATTTCCAGCTGCCTGGGGAATGAATTTCTGAAAATAGTATACGCAGAAAGCGAATTGTGTTAGTCATCAAGACAGAATTTGAACACCTTGCAGCAAAAACTCTAAGTCATATTTCTTTAATTGAGCTTTGAATTGTGTACTCTTCTGAGCTTGGTAGCCATGCATATTCCATATATTATAATGATGTGTTGCCCTGAAACAAACAATCTGCCCCTCAATAGGTGAATACGTTACCAAACAAGAAGAGGAGAATTTTATTTCAGATGATCAATTGACTTAAGTCTTGTTAGGCTGTACGTGGAAGGAAAATTTACTAATTGACCTAGTTACATCTTTTGCTGGGTATAATTTATGTTGTAGCTTTTTGTACTGACAACTAGTCTGGTTTTGTGCTTTAATATACAGACTTGTTATATTTAATTATGCACAGTATTCTCTCTGAACTCGTTGATGAAAGTGAACCTTGCTGTTCCACAAGGGAATCAAACTGTGCGTCATGCGATCCCTGTAACCAATGCACATTCACTCAAAAAGCATTTGCTTCTTCGCAATAGTGGCTGCACACCCAGGGAAGGGAAAAGCACCACTGGACCATTCCCAGAAATGGTTGTGAGGACTAAAATGTATAATTGAATGTTGCAAATTGATGACACATCCCATCGTTGAGTTGCCTGTTAATATATCGGAAGTGCGCTTGGCAGCTGAAAGGGTGCCTGCCTCCACAGGCATTAATAACACGATCAGCGATCGAGGATTAAAGCCAGCCAATACCAGTTAAAGTTAACCTGCAGCTCATGAGGCTGAGTATATTGTGATTGGAGAAGGTGATGAATTTCATTGTAGCAGATGTTCAGCTCCAGAAAATAGTACCAAGTGGGAGGGAATGGCAGCCGCAGTTTTCTGATGAGACACTGGAAGCCCCAAAGAATGTTGGCACTGAGCCTGGAGGTAGTGATGGAATATGTCATTAACAGATGTGTTCTGTCTGACAGTGTCCAGGTAGAGCCAAGGGCAGCCAAAATCCCGGTCAAAGTCAACGACAGGAGTCAAACCTTGAGGACGTAGACGTAGCGGAGCGAGTTCAATAAGTTTACCAGCACGAGAAAACGACCACCAGGATTCGCGGAGCAGAAGACGATCTCTAGCGGAGCACTGCCGTCAAACAGCAGCAACTGTGGGAGGAAAGAAATTGCTGGTATTTTGGATTCAAGAAAGGTGAGATGGCCCGAATAAAGAGGAGAAGGGGAGTGGCGAGAAAACGCTCTGAAGTGATTAGTGGACTGAGGAGGGCAGTGCCAAGCGGGGAGGGCATGTGAACGTGGCTGGAGTTGGAAGACAGTGACAGGTGAATTATCGATGGAGACAGGCAAAAACAGAGGAAAAGGAGAAAAGTAAATCCTGTAGATGCAGCAAGGTGGTGGGAAGGGTGTGTGAAGATGTGAGACAGCTGATGGAGGGAGATAAGCAGGAACATGTAGCATTTACAATGATAGGTAAAGGAGGTAAGAATGGAAGCCCCATCTGCTGCATTCGGAGCTCCTGATGTGGCTCCCTCAACAGCTGCGAGACTGGCAGTAATTTAACACAACTTCTATGCCTACTCCATAATAGCCATCCCAACCTTTCAGTTGCAGACCATTTTAACTCCTCTTCACATTCCCACACCGGCCTATCCATCCTTGGCCTTTTCTCTGGCTAGGTTGAAGCCCAAACTAAACTGTACGACCAACAACCTTGTATTCTGCCTGAGTAAACTATAACCCATTTTAATAATCCTCCATTTCCTCCTCTCACCCCCATTTCCTTGCCCACCCCTCTTTTTTCTGATCAACTGGACCTCCCATTTTTGTTCCCTTTTCCACACATACCTCCTTTACCTATCTTCATCCCCTTCCGTCTTCTGGTTCTATCCCCATTCTTCGCACATAGAGTGCAACTCCTCCAACATCTTATTTCCACCTCCCCCAATGGTTTCTATTCTTACCTCCAGCATCTGCAGTCTCTTGTGACTGGAGAATTCATATCTGACACTATCAGTTCACCGGAGTTTTCGGTAATAGGGAAGCTCCACACCCACGTTACTAAGTGTACACCTATGTAATGCTAAAGGGAATTTGGTCTTGTCATGTTACACACCACTCAACATCAATTACTGCAAGCAAACTGCTGGAATAACTCAATGAGTAAGGCAGTATCTGGGTGGGAAATAAATAATGTTTTGGATTGAAACTCTTTATCGGGATTGAAAAAGAGGCAGAGGGTCAGCCAGTATAAAGAGGTGAAGGGGAAAGGTGAAGCAAGATCTGGCAAGAGAAAGATCGATCCTATAGAACAACACAAGGGAGGTATGATGGGCAGAATGGGAGCAGGACTCAGTGCGAGTAGTGTGTGGGTGATGTACAAACAAAAGCAAGTGGAGCACGAGAAAGAGTCTGAGAGAGGGGTAGGTGGGTGTCTGAGAGGAGCTGGATAGATCAGAGGGAGAAAGCGAGAAGCAGGTTAACTGAAATTGGAGAAGTCATGTCTAGGCTACAAGGATAGAATATGAGGAGCTATCGTCCAGCATGTGTTTGGCCTCATCCTTGCAGTGGAGGAGGCTGAGGATAGACAGGTCAACACGGGATTGATGTTCTTGTTGCCATTTTTTTTTTTGCACATAGGAGGTGGGGTTGATGTTTTTCTTTGAAAGGGTTCCATGGTTTTCTTTGTTTCATGGTTGCTTGTGGAGAAATTGAAACTCAGCATTGTACACTACTTGTGTACTTTGATAATAAATATATTTTTGAATTTTGAATGGGAAGGCAACTTAAGGTGACTTGCAGCCAAGAGCTCCAGATGGTTTTGGCAGATGGTTTCCCCTTCCCAGTCTCTCATCATGCTGCCCATCCATGGCCTCCTCCACACCCAAGGTGAGCAGCACCCCATATTCCATCTTGAGCCCCCAGTGAGTAGTCAGTCGTAGGTGTTTATGTGTGTGAATGAAGATGAAAGGATTGTGCAAGCTGGTTTGATAATTTGGACTTTTTCCTCATCATACTTTCCCTCCCTCAGATATTAGATCTGTGAAGAATTTTTTTTAGCATTCCTCGTCCTCATTTTCCATATTCAAAACGTCAATCCACTTTCAACAAGCACTAAAAAGGTGAAAATTAAGTAAGAAAAACTAATACTTATTCAACACTCACAAGGACTAAAACAATGGTAATTTAGATTATAAGCTTCAAAGAGGACATGGGAAAGGACCTGCAGTAGTGGCAGCAGATCTTTTCCCAGCTCCCCAGCAGAGGTCACACACAAGTTCTGAGATTGGGCAGTCCAGATGAGTGAGACTGCTGGGTTTCCATTGTGAAATGCTTGGTGCGTTGCCAGGTCTGTCAAAAGACTTAGATTTTCTAAGAGGACTGGGTGAAATCTGACACAGACATCGTTTTGCAGGGTCTATTATTTCCAGTATGGAAATGATGGCTTGTGCTGCTTCAGCACCTGTAGAGCCAAGAACGCTCAGGCACTCTAATGGTTGACTAGTAACTCAGTTGCCCTCACAGCACACGCCGAAGCCTTTGAACATTTAGGTCCAGACACAGCTCGCTAATATGCATGTCAGCCTTCAGCCACAAGTCCATATAACCTCACCCTGCTCTCAATGGTTTTGGCACCACTGTGAAGAAAGCTTGCAGGGTGTGTTAGCAATGGATCAATCTGTCCATAAGCAGATTATGAAGGCAATGCACTAATGAAGAACTGCATCTCTTCAGTTGTCAACATTAATCCTTCTGCCTTGGCCACTCCACCAGTGATTGCAGCATTTTCTATCAACTAGCTAGCTCAGTCAGCTGCTGCTCATGCCCAGATGCTGCACTGCCAAGTCCAGAGCTACTGAAGGTCATCTCCCACTGAAGATTAGCATAACTACACCTTAAGCATTTGAGTAGCACTATGTAAACATGAGGAAATGCAGAAGTAAATGGATGACAAGTCTGACTTCAGATATTATGCATTGCTGTAGCTGCACGTCAGACATGGGGTGACCTATAGCTTGAAGATACACTAATTGGATGCTGATGAAGTGACCAAAGACAGCGAATCGTGCTTGGTATCCTGGCAACAGCTGTAGTGCCTTCAGTTCTAGGGAAACTGACTGCTTGTCACACTATCTAGAACAATTCAATGGTATAGTAAAGCAATGCTTCAGAGGTGTGGATTTTCTGCCGGAGCTCTGTTAGAAGACTGTCAAAGTGTGTGATGGCCCATTGTTCGTTTCAGATTCGTTCACCTTCACCACAGCCCAGCATTGCTACAGCTATATACAGAATGCAGCTGAGGAATAGAAAGGGAAGGCTTTCAACAGAAGAAGCAACCTTGACTTTCATCGTTGGACCAGACTATGAGATGGTGCAAATATCTGCTGCTGTTATACAGAGTGAGTTATAACCATAGGAGCTCATTTACAGTTATCTCACAGCATTTGGCAATATGGATCTTGCTATCTTCAGAGGTTGTACTTTCAGATATGGCAGGTAATAAATTTCTTCAAGATTGACCTTTGTTATAACATTTCTTTCAGTAGGCCGCACCATAATTCATAAATCTGCCCAAGAATGTTTATTTTGTCTTAGCTTCCACATTGTGGCCAAGCAGAGATTGGGATAATCGACAAATGGCAAGATGCCAGGTTGTTGTCAAACAAAGAAATAGCTTTACATACACTCCTGTCACCATCAGACGTTTACAGAAAGTTCATCAAGGAAAGTTTGGGTTCTCTCTTCCACTGAGCAGCTTCTCTTGTTTCACAGCTGCTTATTTTGTAACTATGGCAAAGCAAACAAAGACTGCCAAATACCCAGTGTGCAGAGAGAAAAATAAATAAATTGTGCAATTAATAAAAATAAGCAAATATCACTTTAAAAGTAAAAGTATGTCCTCAGACATGAAGCCTGGAGTGGGTCATAGCCTCAGCTTCTGTGTAGTGCGGAGTGGAATAAACATCGTGGAGTAGCAAGCAGAAACAACACAAACAACACAAACTCTGGTCCTGACTCCGTGTTTTCAATCCATCTGGCCCAGCATTTAAATTGTTCAAACATTCGGTCATTCCTCACTCTACTCTGGGCCCTGTTACATCTATATGCTGAGCCTGGACCCTACCACAATGTTTCAGCCCGTACCTGACCTTCCCGAATTGGCTCGGCACTTGGATTGACCAAGCCTTGCGCTCAGTTTATGCGGACAGGCCTCAAATTTGCCCCTCCTCCACTCGCCTCGACTTCACCTTGAACATGCCTCAAACTTGCTCCTACTTTGCCTTGCACTCGCACGCTTCGAATTTTGACTCAGCCTTGCCTCTTCATTGTCTGCAGTGATCATTTACCATCATTTATAATAGAAAAAGTGCTATTAATGAAGCATTTAGTGGTTGCCAGTAAGTAGTCACAGGATTTCAGCGGCGGCATTTTAAACTGGGATGGCATTTTCCCTTCCCGTTGTAATAGTACTGCAGTGCTGCTTTATAAGCTCTAGGCAATGGAAGCCTTGTTTTAACATGCCAGTGAGTTGTCCTAGCTCTTGCTGCTGGTTGGCATAATTTGCCACAGGTTGAAGGCACTGCAACTCTCGGCAGGGTCATGCATTATTCACTACTTTTGGTCACACATGACGCTGTTGAAGTGGACTCCTTTCAAGCTGTTGTACATCTCACAGCAGACATACTGCACATGCAGCCATTACGTCTTCGGTCAGAAGCATCCGAACCCACAGAAAAGCCAACTATACTCTCAAAGCCATGTGTACAGTCTACCAAGGAAAAGTGAAATATCATCTTTTTTTATGTATAGACCTCAGTACTTAATGCAACAAATGTCTCCAGCTCTTAAACAGAGGGACTTGCATTCATAAATGTACACAATCATCTTGACAGCTGTGGCAATACGATTCATGCTCTATTCCGCGGTTGTACTCGGCTACCACAGACGATACATTTCTAAAAGGTCATAGTTCATACTGAAGCACTGATAGTGGATTTATGTCCCAAACACATTGGATATCTGATTACATCCCCCCCCCCCCACCACTCCAACCCTGCCTTCCCTTCCTCCTCTCTTTTCTCAACAGTTCTATAAACAAAAAGGCATAAAGTGCTGGAAATACTCATAGTCAGGCATCATTTGGGGAAAGAGAAAGTTTCACATCTGGGACACTTTTATCAGAGTTGGTCAGTTCTGATGAATGTTTTATGCCTGGAAACATTAACTGCTCCTCTTTTGTTTAGTAGTGTCTTACCTGCTGAGGAATTCCAGCATTTTCTGATTGTTAATACAGAACTCCAGAACCTGCAGGTTTTTTATTTCAATTTTCGAGTACTGTGCACAGTGTTCTTTCTTCCAGCCATGCTGCGTTCTGGGGAAAATTGACTTCACAGATGAGTAGGAACAACTCAGCTGAACAGAAGCCTTGAACTGAGGACAAATTCTTCCAGAACCTACTTCTGCACCTATGGACTTCAGCAACTTATTTGAAAGAAAAGCAGCAAACCTAGATGGAATTGCAATAACCACCAGTAGAAATTAACTGGGCACTAACATAATAGTAGTTGATGAAGTGGTTCTGTCAGTATGCATATGGATGAGTGTTCGGGGCGGCAGGAAAGGAGATTTTGATGAGTACCATTACCAGCCATTTGAAGTGCTTCATGATAATTGTCATCAATGCCATTTAGTTCTGATGCTGTAGAGTTCTTTGGAAGGACAAGCCAATAATTGGATACAAATGCAGACAGAGAAATGTTACGAATGTGACGCAACTCTGATGGGCCGAAGGGTACAAAGTCACCCCCTCCTTTTTGAGAATCGCAAGATCGCTATTAATTTGGGTCTGGGACTCAGGAAATGAGAGAGAGACGTCCAGAATACACAAGGTTTGGAATGTGTCCTGGCTTCAGCAAAATGGAGCCACTGATAACGGCCATTATCTCTTGGAGATGGAATTGTGTATTGAGTACTGTACTGTTCATTGAAGCCCCTCAGGGGACGACCAGAGTGGGCTGTTTGAGGGATCGCATCATCCCAACTTGATTGACATCTGAGACCCCGTGAGTACGGATAAAAGAGGGGTCTGGGGAACACCCCTTTAGACGCACCAGGAGAAAGGCTAGAAATCCAGTGACAGCGTTTAATAGCGACAGCCGGTGGGGGCTCGTGTGCATCCTTCCCTTGTCTGGGTTGGCGGGCTCACCACGGAAGAACGGCTTTAGCTAAAGGAGAGGCCACAAGTGAAAGGCCACGATAACGAGACTCCTGATGGATCGAAATCATAAAAGGAAAATCGGCAAGTTTTTCTCCCAAATATCTCTGTCTCTCTGTGTCTCTGTCTCTCTGTCTCTCTCTTCCCCCCCCCCACCCCAGCGGTCCCCAGAGGCTTCAGCCTGCATGAACTGAGTGAACTTGTTCAAAAGTTGAACTTGTTTGAACTTGTTCAAAATGTCAGTTAATGTGAGTACTTCCTCAGCCATAGTGCTCAAACCCCAATAAAGTAGCACACATGCATTCAACCTCACTTCCAAGAATGTGTCCCCATTGGCTTCAATTTAAGCAATTCTCAGAATCAGAATTCCAAGAGAAGTTATTACCCTATCACCTGTTTAGCATATGTGACTAAGAATGAATTCCTACAGCAAATCAATCTGATACAAACAGATTTAAATTTAATTTTATATTAGTTTGATTGCTTTCAGGTTCAGGTTGGTGCAGACAATCAAATGGTTTGTCATTGTTTAAGCATTATGTCTAAACATTAACAGAATCTGGAAAATAACTAAACACCTGGCACTTTGACCAGGTTGATCTCTGAAGTAAATTTGAAGCAGAAAACAAATTAGTGATTATATACATCTGTTGTAAGATGGTATTATCTGGGATGCCTTTGAATTACTTTGACAATACAGGGAAGCATCTAAATTTGTAGTATATAAATCTGCGATAAAGGAAAGAACTTGCATTTACATTGCATCTCCTGTGACTTCCAGATTTGAAAAAAAAAGTTACATACTGTTTTAATACAATTAAATTAATACAAATGAATTAATACAATGAAATTTGGTATCTTTTTTCATGAAGGGAAATACAAAAGCCAATGCACACATAGCACAGTCCCATAATTGAGAAAACATTTTCGATGAAGTTGGTTGATGGTTAAGCATTAAGCAATGCACAAAGTGTCTGGTCCCTCAAATAATGCTGCACAATATTTTGTATTCACCTGAGAAAGATTACCTATAATGATTCAATTCTCCCCCAATGCTGCAATCAACTCTTAGGCTTCATTTAAACTTTTGGGCTGGGATATGAGCCCATATCCATCTGTCTCATCGGAATCATTTTTATATAAGTGGACTGGTAAATTGGGGGACCATTCCTACATGGTCATTTGATTGTTTAACATTAATTTCAATGTAAAATTTAATATTGCGTAAGATGGAAAAATAGTGAACCAAGTTCAAAATAAAATTTATTATGAGTATATATGTGTCACCACATAGAACCCTGAGATTCTTTTTCAGTTCTGGCATATATAGCAAGCTTATAGAACAGTAACTGTAAACTGGATCAGTGGACAACAAGGTGTGCAAATTCATTGATCCTGTGGAGTACAGAACCAAATAAAGGGAGTTAGCAGATGGGAATGACAGTGAAATGAGATCCAATGGCAGAAGTGTATTGGTGATGGGCAGGTGGAGCAAGAGAAAGAAATAAATATGGGGGAGGGTATGTTGTCAGTAGTAGGGTGGAGTATTTAAAGTTGAGTCATGTTCACTAAGATTACTTCCATTGCTAACAATGACCTCTGATAAGTGCCAATTTTTACTAATTTTCATAAATATCCATGTGATTCCAAGGTATTCATAAGCTATTATATATAATTTAAACTTCAATATAATAATTTAAAAATTCTCTCAATACATTTAAAAATATAAAACATAAACTACTTGAAACACATAACTATTTCAATCTGAGTCATTTAGAAATGAGCAAAAATTGTAGTCCTCCGGTAGTGTCCATACTCTCTTCTCACTGCTGCCACTGAGAAGGAGGTAAGGGAGTCTTAGGTCCCACATCACCAGGCAATATTCCCTCCAATTTTTAATGACTAGTGTGCGCAATAATCTTGTGCTGTGCAATTTTTTGCCCAGTGACAACATGTGCAGACTGAATAATAAAAACAGTGTAAGTAAGGTATTTCTAAAATCTGCTGACAAATCATTGCAAACTCCACATTGTCAACGCCATCTGCGTCAGAAACCAGAAAAGGAAATGTGATTGCATATGATTGTGAAATATGCCTAACATACCAACGAGGTGGGGGGTGACAACCTTTTGTGTGCAGTTTAAATTCCTGTGTGTGTGTGTGCGCGCGCATGCACACACGTGCACAGACACACACAAAAATTCAGGAACAGTTATCACCTTTCAACTGTCCGGCTCATGAACCAGCATGTAGAGCTTTGCTCATCACAATATTGAACTGATTCCTTGATCTATGAACTCATTTTCAAGGACTCTAAAATTCATGTTCTCAATATTATTTATTTATTTATTTATTTATTTATTGCCTTTTGCATGCTTTTGCCTTCGTTTGTGTGTAGTTAATCATTGATTCTATTTTATTGTTTGTATCTATGGTGAATACCCACAAGAAAATGAACATTGTGATAGTATATAGTGACATGTGCATACTTTGATAACAGATTTACTTTGAATTTTGAAATGATTACATTCAACCAAAGCACTATTACTAGAAGAGCACAATCTGGGAAGATCTTATGTAAAATATTGATGAATGCCTCTGTCTGATATTCAGAAACTTTACAAATTACAAGGTAAAAACAAAATATACCCAAAAAATGACAATAACTGATAATGGCATTTTATAGTTGATGCCATAACAATTTCCATTGCAAGATTTTAAAAGGCAGTACTTTCAACATCATGCAGGTTTAAAAACTATAAATCATAGTGATGATGATGTTATAATTTATAAAGATTGGGATGCAACTTCCAAGCTGATACTTATTAATTTTTAAAGTATTCAATGGATGGGTGCAGCATCACAATTAATGAGAATTCAAGTGACCAGAATGTTAATTTGTGAATACTTAAAATATAACTTAATCTATGTAGAAAATCATGTCAAAGGTGTTTTTGCTTGGATGGTTAGATATATGCACAATCAAGCCCAGCCAATTTAGAGGGGGAATAGGATCTTTTACTCTCTGACAGCTTAGTAATGAATCTTGCTTGTATGCTTTACTGATTCAATTCCCTATGTATCTCTAGGATCACTTTTGCACTATTTCCTTCTAAAACATACTGAAAATTATTTTTCTAATTGAGAAGAGAAAAGTTAATGAAAAGTTAATTCAGCTACCTGTGATCTTTTCACAGCTTTGTATTTTACTACCTGGTTATACCTTTTTTGAACAACCTTTTTGCGATAATATAGAAAATACCCTGTCTACCTCTTCCAAAGTCAACCTCTCACTCAATGAAAGCAAAACTAAAGAGGTAGTTGTTGACTTCAGGAAGTGGAAGGAGGAGAAAGATGTGCCAGTCTTCATGGGGGGCGGGGGGGTTGGTGGTGGAGACAGTCAGCAGTTTTAAATGCCTCAGCTTTAACAAAATGAATGAGCTGTTCTGGGTCCAGCACATAGATGCGATGATAAGGAAAGAGCAGCAGTATCTACTTTAGAAGGTTAGAGAGGTTCAGATTGTCACTGAGCATTCTAACGAACTTCTACAGATATACAATCAGAAGTACCTTACCTGTTTGCATCATGCTCTTGTACTGCAGCTCAAATGAACAGGAATATAAATCACAGAGAGTAGTGGGCACTGTCCAGTATATTATGGCTGACCCCTCCCCACCATGAGTAGTACTTCCAGGAAGCACTGCTTCAAGAAGGCAACATCTAACATCAAAGATCCCTACCACCCAAGCCATGTCATCTTTTCTCATCTACAGTTGGGTATGAGATACAGAAGCTCGAAGTCCACACTGGTCAACTGGCAAAACGCTAATCACTACAGTTTAGCAACACTATGACCACTTGCCACCAGAAGAGTTTTTCTTTGTTCAAATTATTTTCTATTGTAAAGATTGCATATAATTTGTGTTTGATTTATGTTTTCCTCTGAATCCTATTTACATGATGCTATGCACCTGTGATGTTGCTGGTAGCAAGTTTTGCCTTGCACCTATGCATACATGTACTCGAGCATATGACAATAAACTCAACTTTGACTAATCAGCTCTGAATTCCAGAAAGATTATATGTGATCTATGACCAAATATTTTATTTCCATGCTATATTTACAACGTGTTGATTAACAGACTCCTGGTCTGCATGTTCTCTCTTACTTGTATAACCTTGAGAATATAATTATTATTTTAGAAAATCTGTACTGACTTTTCTCTATTCTTCAGATGCTGTGACTAAAACTAATCATAGTTTTCCAGAAGAAAAAAATAAAATCAGGAAGTTATGAAATGCTCAGGAGGTCAGTTAGGATCAGTTAGGAACATTTCATTTTGTTGGCATATCGCCAGAATTAAATTCTACAAAGTTACTGATCTGTTCTTTTTCACCACAGCTGAATCAGTTGAGCATTCTTGCATTTCCTGTTTTATTTTTAGTCGGCATCATCTATAATATTTGTTTATACTATTGCTGATAGGGTTTAACTGGGACTTTTAATAGCTGTAGTAGTTGTCATGAATCCATTTGCACTGATCCTGCTTTATTCTTTCCACACTTTCATCAACACCCCTAGACTTCGGTTGATGGATTTTAAAACAGCAGCTCTACTAGTTATGCTGCTCTGCCTCCATTTACTCTGGTCCACTGGAGATAACTATCAACATTTCAATCGCCATTTTGACATTTTTTGTTTCTACCTATGAGATTTTAGAATCTACGTGCATGGAGTCCCATATGTCTGCGCTGCCATTACTTCTATCACTTACATAAAGTGACCCAATCTATCGTTCTTAACCTCAAAATTCTCATTTATCAATGTTGAATTCCATTTTCACATTATGGACACACACGAGACTGCAGATGCTGGGTCTGGGGTAACAAACACGATGCTGAAGGAGCTCGGTAGTCCGGTAGCAACTGGTAGACAGCTTCACTTGGGTAGTGGCCCCTCAAGTAATGCAGATGAAAGTTCACAGCCTGAAATGTCAAATGTCCATTTACCTTCAAAGTTTCTGCTTGACCCCTCTGAGCTCCTCCAGTATCATATTTGTTGCTCTGTTTACACACAGTTTTGCCCATTTGCTTAATCTTGTATTTATGTGCCAGCGCTGGAAAAACTGGATATGAGCCCTCTATTCTATCATCTACATTGTTAATAAATAACTGGAGTTGGGCCCTTTCTGTGGATCCTGTCAACTAGTTAACCTGCCTATTGCAACTACTCAACACACACAACATGCTGGAGGAACTCAATAGGCCAGGCAGCATCTAGGAAAAGAGTACAGTCGACATTTCAGACCCAAATCCTTCAGCAGGATTTGCAGTTCAATAAGCTCTAGTAATTACTCCCAGAGCCCTGTTGCTGAATGAATTTTAAGCCAGGGTTTTAAATTACTTTCAATTCAATGAGCCTCAGCTAGCATTCTCTTATGATGGATATGATCAATCAACTTCTAGATGCCCATATTCTAGATCCTTACACATCAAAAATGCATTCAAGTACATTATAAGCCTGAGAGATTCTGTGGATGTTGGAAATCCAGAACAATACACACAAAATGCTGAAGGAACACAATAGGTCAGGTAGCATCAACGGAAATGACATTTCAGCCTGAAACCCTTATTCAGGACATCAATTAATTTTAGTGGATGTTTTGGGATACTTGTAACATTGGACAGGTTATCAATAGAGGGATAAACAAAGATGAAATCTAATATTGTTCCAAACACTGAAGTATTAAACAACATTTGCCAATAGGTATTAGTTTATTAATTATAAAAGTAAGTCATTATGCTAATAAAATGGTTGTATTGGAATTACCTCATAAAAGGCCACAGCTGCACTGTGATCACTGGAGCATAAATCTAATCTATCATGCCAAATTGGTTAGATTTTAATAAGTTTCATGCATTTCAAGTTATTTAAATGACGGCTTTCCAGTGGAGAAACTGCAATGTGTTCGAATGAGCTTTACTAGGCTCTCCATTTAGCTATTTTACAGCAAGTACTTTATTTAAATTCAATTATTGAAAATATATCATCAATACACAGCACAATATCGTAATGTGGTTTATTTGTTACTACAACGACCTAATGTGAAACGAATAACATAATGAAGAATGATAAGAGGAGAAACAATCCTACTGTTTTCTGGAAAATGATTATTACTGATTCAGACAGAAGCAAAAAAAAACTGATCACTAATTATTTCTATCGAAGAAGCAACAATTTTGATAAATGTGATGATCATCTCATTTCAAGGTGTGACTCACAATCTTCCCTTTACAAATCCTATCTGTTTGACAAGTAAGGGGAACATCTACAGTACGCGTGTATGATTTCTTGTCTAAGAAGTGTCTAAGAAGTGAACATGCATCTACTAATATTACAGAAATTGATATAAAGTTGGGAAGAATAAGTTCCTATTACTTTCTCCTCAGGTATACTATGAGAAATATTAGAGTTCCTAGATTATTTCAACTCTCACAATATTTTCCATGGAAAATAATCTATAGTAAATTTTGCAGAAAAATTCATTGTAAAACCAGTAATGTGTAACAGATAGCTAATATATTAATGAAATGGAGTAAATTAAATACTTTTCTTTTGTGTATATTAACTGAACTCAAGTTAATAACTCCAAACTTCTCTCTCATCTCTCTTATGAAAACTATATTAGAGGTGTATGTAGCGTGCTATCTCTTTCTGATCCTACGTGATGATGAAAATGTGGCCTTTGGTGATTTGGAAATGAGCAATTCCACCTTAAATGAAGATGAATTTTCCATCACCACCACATCTATTGATTATTTATTTGAGGAATAACGCACCTCACAGTTTTCAATAGAGCAGATGGGGAGAGCCTAAAGGTCTGGTGTGGAAAGTGTTAATCAGGTCAACAGCAAGGCAGCTGAGATTCTCTTGATTAATGAGAATATTTGCTGGCTGTGATTTGTTTTATATATGTGTAAACTTTTTTATTTGTTAGAAATAATACTACGCTTAAGCCACAATGTCTAAAACAGCCAATCAGCGGATAGAGAGAATGTAAATGTTATGGGTAAGGAAATGTTATTTTGATAAATGAGTAAAGAAATGAAATCTGTGGTTAGTGATAAGAATGTTGAGGTTAGGAAAACAAATACAGTATGTCTTTTCAATGAAATATGGCATTGCAGGATTGCACAGGCTGACTTGAAAGTTGACAGGTTCCTAAGAATGAATAGATTCATGGTGACTAGATTAACATTGCTGAATAACAATTGCCTCCATTAAGAATTTACTGGGCAATAGTGCAACTGGTACATGCAGATACAAATTGCGGCACTACCATCATGTTACTTCAGCAAAAAAAAGGGAACAATTCCCTTAAAGATTTATACATACAGTAAAGTTTATGTAAAGGACAAATAGAAGCTGCTACTGTGACAGAAAATGGAATGTCATTAAGATTGATATAATATGTGAAGAAAGAAGATGGGCACCTGCAGTGGGGGCATGCAGAATAGGACTTTCTGTGAAAGAAAGGTATAAGCTGGCAAAGTTCATGGTAACCGTATCAATCTATTTGGTAATGATTATTTTTATCATATTTTACATGTGTATTTTCCATTTAACACCTAATTACAGTTTTGATTCTGCCCTTCCATTGCTGAGATGGCAGCAGCATTCTAGTACCTTGCCTGAGACAGCCAGAGGCTAATTTTAACCTAATTCTTCCAGCATTAAATTGACAGGATGAGACCAAGAAATTGACGGGATGAGAGTAGGCTTCTAATTTACATGCTGCTCAATTTTACCTTACATTAAGGGATGCCAAAAATATGCCATAATGCAGACATCGAATGAAATCCTGACAGTTTCTTGTCAAGTGTATTAAATTAAAATTTCTTCTTTCAGATCAGTAAGGTCGGGAACTGGATCAAGCACATATAACTCGAGGTTGTCCTCTAAGTATGATCACTTTTTTGATACAAATATGCAAGGAAGCATTTGCTGACCTTTTATTTTCTGTGTTTGGATCACTTCATTGGAACTTAATTCACCATTACAATACATTAACTGTAAACTGCAGTCCATGATATATATGAAATGAAGACCTTTATTAGCTTTCTGATTTTCTCCATCTTCTCTCCAACACTCTTGCCTCTGATCTGTTACTCTGTCATCACATTTGGTAGAATAGCAATAAATATAATACTGTATTTCACTTTCTACATATTCCTGATAACACACAGATTATATATCCATGGTCATTGTTCAAATTTTGGATGATTTTGTAATTAACTTAGCAGCCATATGCTGCACACTGAAGGTTAATCCTTATAACCCATAGTTGTACCACTCATTAAATGCTAGTAAAATGAGTGAGACACCTGCATTGACTTCCGCAGTAAGTCTTTATTTACCTTTGAGGATCTGGTACCAAATTCCGAGAAAATGCCAGCCCAGACCATGACACCAAGGCGACTGGTCCTTGACTTTTAAATACTATCCCTCGCAGGAGAAAGCAGATTTAATTTTTCATACAAAACAGCTGACAAAAAGCACAGCAGCTGGTTAAGTCACATTTGACCTCTTATTAAACTTTTTTGGACTGCATTCCAAGTTTGGGACTTCCACAAGAACAAACACATTAGTGGCAATGCCAAAATGATTAATAGAATCATAAGAATGTATGTCTCCTTGCTCTGGAGTGTCTTATGCTACTTCAAATAAGAATGCAGAAATCAGGATTTGAATTAAAGCGCCTCTGCCATTTAATATCGGGTTGTCCTCTGTGAAGGTATTCACTATGGCTGATCGTGAGGGACCTGATAAATATATTTAAAGAAGTGGTCAATGGCACAATGAAAATTGCCAATGAGTTTTTTTGGGTTAATCCATTGGATACTCCTACTCCTCAAGATGCTTATGTTTCTGCTGGTTAAACGGAGAAAAACAATTACATACGGAATGCTAAATAACGCTTTAACATTTCAAGGTAAAGAGATTTAATTCTGTGTTTAAGAGGTTCATGTACCTTTAAAAAATCCTGGAATAAGCAACCTTTCATTTCCAGATACCAACTATTTCATTAATAACTATCAAAGAAACAAAATTGTTGTTTTATTACATACATCATGTGAAAATTCAGTTTTGGTATTACATAATTGTCAAACAGTCATTATTTTCCTATCAATGTTAAATAATAATCTGAGACACAGAATGGAGATACTTACTGGTGTGTAAGACAGACTGGATCCTGACAAAGTCAAGGCACTAGAGATTGTCATACTTTTTTATATGTCAGATGAAAAGGCACACTTGGTAATATATTGCATTCCAAGCTAAAGGTCGAATCGTATAAAATTCAAGACTGTGATTTGAGAAATGCCAGCTAATTAGACAAGACTTCTAATCCAATAAAGAGGAGGTTAGACAGTATTAGATTTATGCACCTGGCAGGCATCAGCACTCAGTGGAAATAGTATTCAATAGAATTTTGAATGCCTAGCAAGAGCCTGGCTGGAAATTTTTATCTATTTGTGGTCTGTCATGAATTGCCAAATAATTCTGTCAGACAACAGTGTTCCTGGTTAGTATCTGAAAATGTCATTGTTCAGTACTGTGACTGAGAAATATTGCTGATTGCAGGTTTAACAATGTCCTTCAACTTTGTTCATTCATTTGAACAAGAAGGTCATTAGAATAAATTGTTAACCATATCTTCTTCACAGACCACCACCAAGAGATACCCAGATCTTCCAGCAAATCCTGTCTACAATTTCAGCACTTTTAAAATCTCTTTAATGTTATTAATTCAACACATTATCAAATTAGCTATTTTTCAACATTATTGCAAGAATATAACCAGCAAATTGAGTCTTGTAATAGATATAGATATTTTATTGATCCCAAAGTAAATTACTGTGTCACAGTAGCATGAGAAGTGCACAGATATGCAAATACATAAATATTATGAGAGAAGTAAGAAAGAATAAAAAATAAGTTACCTCAAACAATCTATCGGGGGTGGGGGGTTGTCACTTCCCTGGCTATTGGTTGACTCATTTTCGAGCCTAATAGCAGAGGATAAGAATGACCCCCTGTAGCGTTCTTTGGAGCAACGTAGTCGACTAGGTCTATTACTAAAAGTGCTCCTCTGTTCAGCCAAGATGGCGTGCAGAGGGTGAGACACATTGTCCAGACTTTCCAGGATTTTGCTGTGGAGTCCTTTGTTTTCTTACAGCCTCCAGTATGTCCAGTTTGATGATGAAAGATCTTTGACCTTATGTGCCCTCATCAATAAAAATATGTGCACTATAAAGAAAATTAAGATTGTTAAGGCTCGAATTGATTAAATTAATTTCATTGATTTAAATTGATTAAAATAAACAGGACAACATTTTACTGAATCTGTGAGCAGACTATTCTAGATCTGGAGTCTCTGATGACACAGATTTTTTGTTGATCTCGTGATAGAAGATCACTATGGAAAGAGTAACATAGTTGGCAGAATTTCAAATTCAGTGTCAGATCTTGTGTCTGAAACTCATGCCCTAAATGTAAATAAAGGCAATTGCAATGGTATGAGGACAGAATTGTCAAAAGTGGACTGTGAAAAATAAGGATGCTGGCTAACTGTGGCAGACATAAAACTGAAGGTTTCTTCCAGGGATGTGAGAACAGATTTGAGAAGAAGGATGTACCATCTGTAGCTAATTAAGATTATCTGCTTCTGCCTGCTGAAAATTAGGATGGTGTTAACCTAAAAGGGAAGAAATACAATGTTATGAAGAATAAGGAAGAGGATTACTAAATTGTTAGAAATCAGTAAAGGATGACCAGACAAATTATGAAAAGAAGGAAGATGGGTCATAAACATGAACTGCTTGTAAAGTATATAAAACTTCAGGTAGATAAGACTGGGGAAGAAATAATGGATAATAGGATAAGATCCAACATCAATATAACATTTGCACTAGGAACTGTTCGGTATCCAAGGAATTTTCTGGATAACAACCAGTATATCCTTTACCTTTGTTTTCACAATTGCTTCTTTTAAAACTCTGTGTAGCATGTCTATGGACTTGCAAGCCTTTTATTCCATTTTTTTTTACTTAGCTAAAGAAGTACTGTAATTTCTACTTCCTCTCTCCCTATAGCCCTTTGATTGTTGAATATTATAGAGATTTTTTGATGTTTCCTATTGTGAGGGCTAAACCAAAATTATTACTCAGAAATTCTGTAAAATACTAAGAATACAAATAATAATAACAATAATAAATCAATAAGTAATAAATAGTATTGAAAACATGAGTTGTAGAGTCTTTGAAAGTGTGTCTATAGGTTGTGGAATCAGTTCAGTTTTGAGGTGAATTTTCACACTGGTTCGGGTGCCTGATGGTTGAAGGGTAATAACTATTTCTGAATTAGGTAGTGAGGGACCTGAGGCTCTTATACTTCCTTTACAATGGCAGTAGCGAGAAGAGAGCATGGCCTAGATGGTGAGGGTCCTTGATGATGGATGCTGCTGTGATGGATATTCACTCCTGGTCAGTAGGCCTCTTGGTTGTTTGCTAGACTGATGTTCTAAACACAGAGGCTGCCACTTGTAAGATCACAAACAATTGCATGTGAACTTCCAACTAACAGTTACCACTTTTATAGGGACTGAAAATTTCCTAGTTCTCCCAATGTAGGAGAAACAATCAGAGAATGTATGCAAATGACCCCCTAGACCATGCAAGTAATAGCAAAAGCCCCCAAAGAGACCTTGATTTAAAGTTCATCAAAAACTATAGTCCATAACCCAGCACTTTGGTATCTTAGACAGGATCTCTCTCACCAGCGAGGAGATAGAGAGATCACTCCTGCAACAACAAGAGCGGGAGACCAGCTGCTCGCTGTTCCAATGTTACAATCTTCCACGTCACTTCTCTAGGCCCCCTCGACTTGGGGACTGACAGGCTGTCACACTCCATTGAGAGAGAGAGGGGGTTCGTTCAATTACTGGGGCCTTCTTCTGACAGCAGCACATTATGCCACTGTCCAATTTTCCCTCTAATCAGTGGGGACAAAAAATCTTGTGCTATCCAATTTTTTGCCCAGTGACAACAGCATGTGCACACTGAATCCTTAAGTGCAAGTAAACCTGAAACTATTCTAAGGATGATGAACTACCAAACCCAATTTGTTGTACATTGTTTAAAAGAAATAATATAATACATTCATAATGGAAAATGAGATTGTGTACAATCGTGAAATATACTTAACATGCCAATGAGGTAGAGGGGGACAATCTTTTGTGAGCAGTTTAAATTCCTTTGTGTGCTAGTAGCAAAAGGTGTGTGCACGTGCACACGCGCACAACTTAGAGGGAATATTGCTGCTGTCCCGATGCTTCAGTCCCCCACAACGCTTCAGTCGGTGAAATTGGCAAGAACCGGGTCATCCACAGGGCTGCACTCCGAAGGCACACATCTTCCAGGCCACATGGCCGATGTGAAAACCCACTGCTTGCAGAGAACCATAGTCTGAGCTGTAGCTGTAGCTCATGGATTGTGACAGAATCCCAGCCGCCTCGTAAAGAAAAGAAGAAAGGAAGGATAAGCTGTTTTGTGGATGATTTGGAAGAAGCCACCTAGGTCTACAAGTAGACCTGGTGCCAGATTTAGACAATACCTTAACGGATATGAAAAAATGTTCTGGGGAATTCATCCTCCAATTGTCGAGGGTGTGCTTGGCCTTATTTTGTGGTATTCAGACAAGGCATGCCTCAACAGGTTATCAAATTCAGTGAAAAATGAATGTTCCTCCACGTGGAGGCATTAATTATTGTTTGCTTTGCTACCAGAAAGGGAAAGAAATGAGATGCTAATTAATATTACAGTCACCTCTTCCTTTAAAATATAGTATTACAATATAATAAATATCTGTATTAGCACTTTAGAGGAAAATGTTAATAGTCAATTTTAATTATGGTTATTCAGTGTAATACTTGCTAATCACAGATGTTTCGTATTGTGAACTTATACCTAATATTAGAAACCATTACAAGTTTTGTAATTAGAATTCAATCCATGTCAAAAACTATTGTCGATATATTCACATCATGCCAAACATTATTACTTAAGTTGCAGTCTGGTACTGTCTTCACTTTGAAAACTAAAATAATAAGGCACTATTACATATAATCATCTCACTTCAAGGTCTTTATTTTGCTATCTCCTTTATGAGAGTATAATTAGTTTTGAATAAATTATATATGACTTAGCAAAATTATGATTTTGCATTATAATGGTTGACCAAGCAGGGGCATTCCAGTGAAAAATATAGTCGTCTAAAATAAATGTAGCAAACTTAATTGGAATGTAAATGAAATAAGGGAATATAGATTGAACCTTGTCATATTTGAATGCTTCCAATCTATTTTTTTCTCTGGTAAAATATAAATTACGGACTCCCCAAAAGCTGGCAAGTTAATTTTGTTAAAGAATTTTATATTTAAATTTCTCCCTATGTGGCTTCATTATTTTTGAAATTTATCTGAAGTACCGGTTAATTATCAATTTTTTTTTTTTATGAGACCATACTCACTATTGGGAATCTGACATTACAAGAAAAAAAATCAAAAATAATAGGTAGATCACTTGGGGACTATAGAGAGATAAACAGTTAAAAAAGACCAAATTTTACTGGCTATTACTGGTAGCTGAAATAGATAGTGTTCAATCATTGAAACTTGGAAGTCGTTATGTAATTTGGAAGGATGAAGCTGTCAGTTACCTCAGCAATTTTACCTTCATGAAGCCCAGCTTGGAATGTAACCTTGCCCAGCATACTGCTTGAGAATTATCTCTCAGTTCAAGTGCCAAATTTGGGGTTAAATAGAATCCGGCAGCAACCAGGATATTGCTGGTGAAATTTGTCCAGTGAGCTCAAGACGTCTCCGTGTGTGTAGGAGTCCCAAAATTACCGGCCGTCAAGAAAGTAAATGCCAGCTGTTACTCATGGAGCTGTTGGCAGTTCACAGCAGTTCCAGCCCATTAAGTTAATGTATTTTAGCAGATCTGATTATAAGTAATTATTTCCTATCTATCAAGAAGGCAAAGAAGATAAAGTAAAAAGATTAAAAATGTCACTATAACAAATTTGCAGCCTTTATTTATTTTTCCTTTAATTTGTTCACTTATAGAGAATACATGTACCAATATAAACAACAAAGGCATTTACATAGGAGTGTTAATTTAATTCCAAAACAGTTATGTTGTCCTCCAGATCTTTGATAGGAAATTATTTGTAATGTCACAGAGAAACATTCATCACAGAAACCATTTCTTCTTAACATGGTCTTTAAACTTTGTTTGCACAATAAAGTTTTAGTTGAATTTATTCATTGGCTTTTGAAGGATATTTGATTAAGATGCACTTTGAGTAGCATATTGCATTTTAAGTGAAGAAGATTGTCCAGTGTAATCCATCTATTTATTCTTATAGATATAATCATGTGAAATGATTACACCTGTGAAATCGTGGAATTTAAATGTTGTCATTTATTCATTCATTGTAAACATGAATTAAATCTGGAGTTTATCTTGGTAGTGGGCCATGAAATATAACAGCAAGCATGTCCCTCAATGCATTATCTTGTATTCCTATGGCCCGATAGACAACCAATATGCACAGAATACCAGCATGCATCTGGTCTGCAAATTTCCTTGAACTAAGCAACTTAGTCAACTTTGTCTGTTTTGAAACAAGTCAAACTAAATAACACATTATCTTATACTGCACCTCTTGAGAAGCAATGAGCCAGATGCTGTGTCCAACATTTTACTTTATTCAGGCAATGTGTCTGCTATATACAGAACTTGTTTGCAAAGTTGCTTTATAGACAGTGGTTTGTTTTAACTTCAAACTGATCACTGCTTTCCATTTCCATTTTAAGAACCGAAGGCTGGTTCCCATTTATGACCAGAAGCTAAACAAAAGATATTGTTGGAAGTTTAATTTATACTGTTTGATCTTACAGCTGGCAGCTGCTGTGCTTAGAAACCCAAACTTGGCAAAAACTTGATGCCCCCTGTCCTAAGAAGGAAACCAATATCCTTCACAATGGTGGGGTGGGGGGGTCAAAGAGATTTTGGGTTGGATGGGAGAGATTCTAAGGGCCCTGCGTACCCAGCACTCCTGATAAATATCTCAGATGGATGGGAGAAAGATGGTACAGACCACCTGTACACAAATTTACTGTAAAGGGCATTCAAGCCAATAATGAAAGTTGTGTCTAAAGGCCTCGGGTAGAATTGAAAAGCATTTATAAACAGACAAGGTTATTATTTTATCAACATATAACTAGAATGCAATGACAGGAGTGGGTTTACTCAAGTGCATGCACATCAGAGTTGCAGCTCTAAGGTTATGATGATCATAACATTACTAATTAGTGTCTATTTTATTCAATAGGCTAATACTTCCAAATTTTTTTTATTTTTCAAGAATATGTCCAAATAACTGTGGTTCATTGCATGCTTTGGCGAAGGTCTGTGCAGATGTATGATGTTGTTCATGCATCCACAATGGGTAACAAATCATCAGTTTTCCAAAACACTAGGTAAAGAAATGGGAATGGAAGCAGGGACATTTCAATATCATCTTGACCTTATATGTTGGGACTTAGGTGGATGAAGTTAAGACTTTGCTAATGATCTTCCTAATGTTGACTCAAAATGAGGCTATTTGGCCCATTGAGTCCTTGTTGGTTTCCAACAAAGAAATTCCTCCCATGTTCCCTTCCTCTTCTTAGTTTTCCGTAGTCCTTCACTCACGTATGCCTACCAGCTCACATTGAGTATTTTGCCACTTAAGTACACTATGGCAAATAATTAACTCCCAGCATGTCTTTGGGGTGTGAGAATAAAATATAGCACCCACATGGTCACAGGGAGAATGTGAAAATACCACAGCACTGTGGCCAAGGCAACTGTTGTACTATTATGTGGTCCAACATTCAGAATTATAGAAGAGTAGATCAACAAGGATTGTCAGTGCAACTAGGAGAGGCATCGTCTAAGGAAAATGAAGGGGTTGCTGTGATTATAGAAGGGAGTTGGTGAATACAAAAGACAACCTGGTAATCAGGAGAAAAATAGTTGAAGTTGGGGAGCAATACTACCTGACAATCCTACCTTTATACCTAGAAAGGTATACATCATCCATGCAAAATCTCATCTCCTTTTAGCTGCCAGATATAACCTCTTGGATAAGTTAAATCAGAAAGAAAGAAGCAAGCTGTTGTGCTCATCCTTATTAAAATAATTAGACAAGCGACCGTTTGTTAGGGGCAGGTTAGTTGCTTGTCTCTTACCCTGACTCTCTTAATAAACTGCAGATTTAGTTGGGATCAGTTTTCAGATTTAAAAACCATACATGCTTAAGCCCCTCCATCATTGGCAATTCAAATTCCCCTCATTATTCCTTACAGAAGGAATTTCATAATTGGAATCAGCTGAAGGTTATATAATTCTCATTGCTTGCGGTATCTTCCTCAATATCCTGCGATGTGAAGGTCCAGTGACCATCTAACCAGGAGAACAAAGACAGCAAGATACTGAAGAGGTCAATGTTGAGCACAAAGACACAGAATTATCAACAGAACAAGTAGTTCAGTCCTTTGCAATTTCATTTAGAATCTAATCTCCTAAACCTTTCTTAATGTGTACTCAGCAGTGGATTCGAACTTGCTTTCAATTACTCACAGCTGTACTTCAGCACCCGAGAGTTCAACCTGAATCAGGCTTGTGATAAAAGAACTGACAGGCCTATTCAGTATCAGTCAATATAAATTTCTCTAATCATTGCAATGTATGGTATTGCTTTGATAATTATATATTACTTTGATTTTTTTAAATTTAATTTATTACCTGGTGTCTGAACCTGAGTTGTTTCTGAATATTCCGTAGATGTAGTAGCAGATGTAGATAGTACTTGGTGTTGAAGTTGGGAGGATTGAATGGGGTGATCTATACCCTTCTTACACAGTTAAGATAGCCTTGATATTCAGGACATGTGAACAATGATAAGGCAGCTACTTGAATTTAAACAGTTCTTGACTCAGTTGTTAACTGAATGGAATAGCAGGGTAATGTATTTGATACAAAAAATGCTGGATGAACTTTGTGAATGTATGTTGCTTGGTTCCTTAAGGTTATCATAACTAAGGGAGATAGTGGGGATACAGATTGACAGGTATGATGTTGTGGCCATCACTGAATCGTGGCTGAAGTTGGGAGCTTAATGTCCAAGGTTATATGTTGTGTTGGAGGGATAGGAAGGTAGGCAGAGGGGGAGACATGGCTTAACCAGTAGAGAATGGCACCAAATCAGTAGAAAGATGTGACATTGGATCAGAAGATGTTGAATCCTTGTGGGTTGAGTTAAGGAACTGCAAGGGTAAAAGGACCCCGATGACAGTTATATATAGGCCTCCCAACAGTGGCTGGGAGGTGGACCACAGATTACAACAGAAAATAGAAGAGGCATACCAAAAGGTCAAAGTTATGATAGTCATGGGAGATTTTAACATGCAGGTTGATTGGGAAAATCAGGTTGGTAATTGATCTCAAGAGAGTGAGTTTGTTGAAAGCCTAAGAGATGTTTTTTTTTAAGAGTAGTTTGTCATTGAGCTTACTAGGGGATCAGATATACTGGATTGGGTGTTATGTAATGAACCACAGGCGATTAGGGAGATTAAGTTAAAAGAACCCTTAGGAACCAGTGATCACAATATGAGTTCAACTTGAAATTTTATAGGGAGAAAGTAAAGTTTGACATAACGGTATTTCAGTGGAGTAAGGAAAATTACAGTGGTATGAGAGAGCGGTGGCCAAAGAAAATTGGAAGGAATTACTGGCAGGGATGTCAGCAGAGCAGCAATAGCATTCGTTTCTGGAAAACATGAGGAAGGTTCATGACACGTGTATTCCGTAAGTGAAGAAATACTCAAATGGCAAAATAGTACAACTGTGGCTGACAAGGGAAGTCAAAGCTATTGTAAAAACAAAAGAGAAGGCACACAACAAAGCAAAAATTAGTGGGAAGATAGAGGATTGGGCAGTTTTTAAAAACCTATAGAAAGCAACTAAAAGAATCATTAGAAGGAAAAAAGATGAAATATGAAAGCAAGCTAGCAAATAATATCAAAGATCTAAAAGTACATAAGTCATCTGGACTAGATGAACTTCACCCAAGGGTTTTGAAAGAGGTAGCCTTAGAGATTATGGTGGCATTAGAAATGATCTTTCAAAAATCATTGGACACTGGCATTGCCTTTAAGAAAGGAGGAAGGCAGCAGAAAGGAAATTATAGACCAGTTAACCTGACCTCAGTGGTTGGCAAGATGTTAGAATCAATTGTTAAGGATGAGGTGATGGAGTATTTGGTGAAACAGGACAAGGTAGGACAAAATCAGCATGGTTTCCTTAAGGAAAAATCCTGCCCGACGAATTTGCTGTAATTCTTTGAGGAGATTACAAGCAGGATAGATAAAGGGGATGAAGTGGATGTTGTATATTTGGACTTTCAAGAAGGCCTTTGACAAAGTGCCACACATGAGGCTGCTTACTAAGTTAAGAGCCCATGATATTAAAGGAAATGTACTTAGATAGTTAGAGCATTGGCTGATTAGAAGAAGCAGTGAGTGGGAGTAAAAGGATTCTTGTCTGGTTGGCTGCCAGTGACTAGTGGTGTTCCAAAGGGATAGGTTTTGGGACCACTTTTTTTTATGCTGTATATAAATGATTTAGATGATAGAATAGATGGCTTTTTTGCTAAGTTTGCAGATGATGCGAAGGTTGGTGGAGGGGCAGGTAGTGTTGAGGAAACAGGAAGACTACAGAAGGAATTAGACACATTAAGAGAATGGGCAAGAAAGTGGCAAATGAAATATAATGTTGGAAAATGCATGGTCATGCACTTTAGTAGTAAAAATTAATGTGCAGACTATTTTCTAAATGGGGAGAAAATCCAAAAATCTGAGATACAGAGGGACTTGAGTGTCCTTGTTCAGAACACCCCAAAGGTTAACTTGCATGTTGAATCTGTGGAGAGCAAGACAAATGCAATGTTAGTATTGCATTTGCAAAAGATCTGGAATACAAGAGCAGGGATGTGATGCTGAGGCTTTATAAGGCACCGGTGAGGCCTCACCTTAAGTATTGTGTACTGTTTTGGGCTCCTCATCATAGAAAAGGTGTGCTGGCATTGAAGAGGGTAAGAGGAGGTTCACAAGGATGATTGCAGGAATGAAAGGGTTATCATATGAGAAACGTTTGATGACATTGGGTCTGTACTGGCTGGAATTTAGAAGGATGAGGGGGATCTCTTTGAAACCTTTCAAATGTTGTAAAGCCTGGGCCAGAGTAGATATGGAAAGGATGTTTCCCATGGTGGGAAAGTCTAGGACAATAGGACACAGTCTCACGATAGAGTGGTGTCCATTCAAAACAGAGATGCAGAGAAATTTCTTTAGCCAGAGGGTAGTGAATTTGTGGAATTTGTTGCCATGTGCAGCTGTGGGGGTCAGGACGTTGAGTGTATTTAAGGTAGGCATTGATAGGTTCTTGATTGGACATGGCATCAAAAGTTACAGGGAGAAGACCAAGAAATGGGGTTAAGAAGGAGGAGAAATAAAAAGGATCAGCTGTGATTGAACAGCGGAGCAGACTCAGTGGGCCAAATGACATAATTCTGCTCCTATGTCTTATGGTCTGTCCCCACTACCTATTAAATGCTCCCTATGACATGTGTCACAAATAGCCCCTGACAACTAAGTCCAGCTCCTGGCTTTCACACATGGCTTAGCTACTATGTCCGATAGAAACATTACTACTGACAGGAGAAGAGGCAAAGGTAGGTTACTGGCACCTTAAAACCAGTCACTTCAGGCAAACGGGGCTGTTCAGCTACGATTGGCAGCTCAACTAGGAGAAGGAGAGGTCTGACCTCAAACTTCCTCTGCCTTGTGGCTATATCCACTCTCTGGGAAAGCATTGGGAGAAAATCTCAAGGAAAAATCCAGAGCTGGGGTCCCGAAGGCAATCCAAGGTTGAGTTCATCGCTGACTGACAACTCCTGCATCGGTGCCAAACTTTATCTGCCATTACTTTAGATTTATCAGCTGCATCGAGAAGGGAGCCTGCTGCATGGGCAACAACTTACTCTCCGTATCGTATTGCCCTGGCTTGTGTATCACGTAGACAGCAAGAATGCGTAATCCATGATTGACCCTGACCAATGGAGGGCATCAAGGTTTCCAACATCTGCAGAAACTCCTGTTTTTAGATGATGACTTGATATTACCTTGGAGGCATTGTCAGCATTGCATGAGCTCTTGTGCTTCCACTTAAGAACTTCCCTGTAGTTTGACAAACTTGCGCATAATGAAAATTCAATCCATTTCAGTGAATCTTACAAAGGTAGTGGAATAGAATTCAGGTCACTTGTGCCCCTGGTGAAATCACTTCAGTGAGTACGTAAACTGTGATCTCAGAACCTTTCATACTGAAGGTGTTCGGTCTTGATTCAGTGTTGCATGAGTGCAGCTTGTGGATTCCTCTTTTGTTTATATATAGTTCATTTTCCAGTATGTAGGTGTTGATTGAGAGGTCTGCATTTGTTGCCTGTGACTAATCATACTTGTGAATGTGACAGTGAGCCATCTTCTTCCATTCTTGTCATTGCAATGGGATTTCTAGAATTTAACACAGCAATGAGGGAAAACCGATATTTGTCGAAGTTAGCATACTGAGGGGATCCAGTAGATGGTACCCCATGTGCCTGAAGCCCTTGTTCCTCTTGACAACAGATAATATGTGTTTGTGAGGGTTGAAGGAAAACTGGTCACAAATATTACTGAGTGCTGGTGAAAAGGTTGTTGTTCAGTTGTTTAGCCGAGTCCAACTCTTTGTGACCTCATGGACCATAGAGTTTTCATGGCAAGATACTGAAGTAGATTGCCAGGCCTCTCTTCTGCACTGGTACTGCTGCTGCCCAGGTTGGGACCTGGCTGGGTTTGAATTCTGGACCATCTGCCTTAAAGTCCAGTGCTGATGCTACTACACCACCAGCTGGCCTGAAAAAGTCTGAACTAAGTCAATATTCTGCTCATGTTGGGTTATTTGGAAATAATTACCACCTGATGCTGTGGTCCTGATCCCTGGACACAAGAGCCATACAGTTTTAACTCAACACATGCCCTCTCCCTTACTGAGCTCTGTCTCTCTTCAGCACAGATCCCATAAAGCAACATAGTTGTGCTGCGGATAACCATTATATAAAAGCAAAGAAAGAGCAAGGAAAATGAGTTGTGCTTTATTCATCTCAATGACTTGCAGATAATTTTCTCATGATAAATAGTACAGGCCATTCAGTTGGTGGCTTTCTTTATTGCAAGCATTAGAATTGTAAATCTGATCTATTATATTCCTCAATTTGGTGTCTGAAATATGATGAATGAAAAAGCAGTGACAGGGGAGCTCCTGATGAATAAAGACATGATTTACATGAAAAGAGGAAATTTTGGGAATATTCACCAAGTCAGGGATCATCTCATATGAGCACATGAGTGACAGAGGGTCAGAGGGTTATAGGGCAGCAATGCATACTGTAAAAGGCTTCTTTGAATACACCTTGGGCGAAAGGTGTAAACCTCCCTATTCTGAAAATGCCTTGACTCTCTCTGCTGGAGACCTCATTGTAAAGATGCAGATCTTCTCTCCTTGGAAAGACAACAACTACAGACATTTGAGATCTGAGGTTAAAGGAAGAAATGTTGCCAATGCTCAGGAAAATATGTGTCATCAAAGCAGACTGAAACAGAGTTAATACTTCAAACTGATGATCTTTCTTCATTATCTACAAAATTAATGCTGCTTCTTTACCAAAAGATGCTGCCGAATCTGCTGGAATCTCCAATATTTCCTGCTCTTATTTCAGTCTTCTCTCCTTCTATTGCCAGTTTTAATACATAAAAGGTTGCCTTTAAACTGATATTGCCCAAATTAATACTTGCACTTCAAAGAGCTGCTAGACCTCGCTAAAATGTTTGTTGCATTACGTATTCTTCACTTGTCCATCTGTAGACCTAATTCACCTCTAGAATGTCAATGGAGTGTGAAAAATCTTATGTCTACACAGCATGTAGCTGATACAAAATCTGCATGTGCACTTCCAGAATTAGATATCAATAAAGGTCAAGATTGATGGGATCTCTCAACTCATTGGAGAGTTAGAGAGAAAGACAGATTATTCATTCTTGACTTTTGAGTTCAAAACGGCAATAAACTGAAAATGAATTACTCATGGGCAGTTATAAGCTTTAACTGAAGTAGGACACAAACATATGAATACAAGTTCAGGGAAGGGATATCTAGGAATATAGCAGAGGAATTAACCTTTTCCCTTTTGAAATAATTGCCAGATAATGAATAACAGAGTATTTTTTAATCAAGATGTTTGGTTAGAATGGGGTAGGTGGGGTAGATGTTGAAGTAGAGGGCTGTATTGACTAAACCAACAAATCAATATAATGACAGAGTGACTTGAACTATATTGTGGATGGGTTCTGTTAGAAAATAATAGATGTGCTGCATGACTAGCTTCCACACTGTGTGACAGAACAAGAAATTCAGAATCAGGTTTAATATTTCTGGAAAATGCTGTGAAATATGTTGTTTGTGGCAGTAGTACATTGCATTACAAAATAATAAAACTATAAATTACAACAGGAAATGTACATAAAAATAAATTAAATAAGTAGTGCAAAAACGGAGCAACAAAGAAATTGTAAATGAGTGTACATGGGTTCATTATCCATTCAGAAATCTGATGGCAGTGGGGAAATAGCTGTTCCTAAAGTGTATGTTTTCTGCCTCCTATACCCCACCTTTGATGGTAAGAATGAGAAGAGGGCATGTCCTGGGTTAATGATGGATACAGCCCTTTTGAGGCATCTCCTTTTGAAGCTGTCCTTGATGCTGAGCAGGCGAGTGCCTATGATGGAGCTGGCTGAGTTTATAACCTTCTGCTGTTTTTCCCAATCCTATGCAGTGGTCCCTCCATACCAGACAGTGATGAAACAAGTTAGAATGCTCTCCACTTTACATCTGTGAGAGTCTTTGGTGACAAACAAAGTTACCTCAAACACCTAATGACATATAGCTGCTGTCGTGCCTTCTTTCTAATTGCATCAATATGTTGGGCCCAGGATAGCTCTTCAGAGATGTTGAGACTCAGGAACTTGAAACTGCTCACTCTTTCCACTGCTGATCCCTCGATGAGGACTGGCATGTGTTCCCTCAACTTCCCCTTCCTGGTCCACAATCAGTTCTTTGGTCTTACTGACGCTGAGTACAAGGTTGTTGTGACACCTGCTAATCTATCTTACTTCCATATGTCTCCTCATCACCGTTCTGAAATTCTGCCAGCAATAGTTGTGTCATTGGCAATTTTATAGATGGCATTTGAGCTGTGCCTAGCCACACAGTCATAGGTGTAGAGATAGTAGAAGGAAGCTCACTTCCTTTAGTTATGCCAGGGTGGTTTGTCCGAAAGGAGGAGATGTTATTTCTGATTCACACAGACTCTGGTCTCCCAATGATGAAGTGAAGAATCCATTTGCAGAGGGCCAGGTTTTGGGGCTTGTTGATCACTAATAAGGGTCCGATGGTGTTGAACACTGCGCTGTAATCAATAAGCAGCAGCATGACATAGGTATTGCTATTGTCCAGATGATCCAAGGTCAAGTAGAGAGTCAATGAGATTGCATCTGCCTTAGACCTATTGTGGTGATAAGCAGATTGCAGTGGGTCCAGATCCTTGCATAGGCAGGAGTAGATTATGACCATGACCAACCTCTCAAAGCACTTCATCACAGTAACCATGAGAGCAACTGGACAATAGTTAATAAGGCAGCTCCTCCCTTCTTCTTGGGCATTGGTATGATTGTTGTACTTTTGAAGCAGGTAGGAAACTCTGATTGCACCAGTGAGAGATTGGGGATGTACTTAAATATTCCCATTAGTTGGTTGGTGCAGGTTTTCACTGCCCTGCCAGGTACACTATCAGGTCCTGGTGCATTGCGAGAGTTCACCATCAAGGAAGATATCCTGGCACAAGCCTCCGAGAATTTGCAGAGGTATAGCTTTATTCTCCCTTTTAAAGCATGCATAAAAGGCAGTGAGTTCATCTGGAACTGAAGCATCATAGATGTTCATGATGTTGGATTTCACCTTGTAGGAAGTAATGGCCTGCTAACCAGAGCTGACATCCATCCAATTCCATCTCTAACCTCAATCAGAATTGTTTTTCTTACTCCTAAAGTACCCTTTCATTGGTCATAACTGGACTTATAGGTCTGGATAACTGGTTGTGAATGCCACAGCACTAGCACTCAGCAGACTACAAATCTCCTGGTTCATCCAGCTCTTAGCTTGGATATGTCTGGTAAGTTCTTGAAGGCACGTGTTCATCCACACGTCTTGATAACTTGACAACTGTGGCACATTCATTCAGATTCAAAAATGAATCTATGAATATTGTCTAGTCCATCAACACAAAACAGTTCTGTAACCTCCCTTGACTGTAACTTCTCTGGTTCTCACCACTGGAGACGTGGTCTTTGGCCCCTGATAATACACCAGGAGCAGAAATACAGTCAGGTAATTAGACTTCCCAAAGTGTGGGCACGGGATAGCTCAGTAGCATTCACGTAACTGGTATAACAGTGGTCAAGTTTGTTGGCTCCTCTGGTTCCACAGGTGATATTTGGCTTTAGACATTCAGAGACTTCTTCAAGCTCTCAATGATAAGGAAGGCATCAAGGTATGTTATTTCCTGACTGCTGATCATGGTACTCATCTCCTCCAGTGCCTGCTGAGATTGGCCTGAGGTGGAATGTACACTGCTGGCAGGGTGATGGCTGTAAGCTCCCTCGGCAGATAAAGTAGATGACACTTGGTCACTAGATGTTCCAGGTTGGTTGAGCAGGATTGAGTCGGAACCGCCACGTCAGTGCACCATGATGAGCTTGTCATGACGCATACTCCACCTCGTCAAACTTTTAAAAAACTGCATTGTCCTGTCATTGTGGAGAATGCTGAAGCCATTGGGCTGCAGCGCTGCATTCGAAGTGCCAGGAGTAAGCTGTGTTTCCATGAAGCAAAATACACAGCAGTCCCTGATGCGTCTCTGGTGCAGCAATCTTGCTCTGAAATCGTCAGTTTTATTTTCCAGAGACTGTACAATTGCCCCAGGATAGTTGGCAGTGGAGTCTAAGGCCTCAGCACTTCAATTGTATTGACTTATTTAGAGATGCCAAAGGTTCTATTGGATGTACACGCTCAGAGGGAGGGTTCTGTTCCCTTGAAAACATTGATAAATTTGATAAAATATTGGTGCATATCTTCTGCCTGGGTAGCAGAACATCTTCCCGGATGTACCCATAATTCTTCAGAGTAATTCCAAATCATTCAGTGCCACTGGTAATGTGGCTACCCAATGATGTGCCAGTAGACCCCCCCAACCCCAGGGAATCCAAAATATCAGTGTATGTTTCACATGACTTCCCTATTTTTGGATTGGTTAAACCTCTTCCAGCCGAAACCTGGAGCGAATTGTGGAGAAGGAGCAGTCATCCACAGAACATCAAGCAGAGATTATTTCAGTTTTAGAGTCTTAGAATGCTACAGCACAGGTAAGGCCCTTCAGCCCATCTAGTCTATATTGAACTATTAATCTCACTTATCCCATCGACATGCATACGGACCATAGGCCTCCATACCTTTCCCATCCATGTGCCTATCTGAATTTCTCTTAAATATTGAAATCAACGCTGCAACCATGACTTGTGCTGGTAGCTCGTTCCACACTCTCACCACCTTCTGCAAGAAAAAATGTCCCTCCATGTTCCTCTTAAACATTTCACCTCTGATCCTTAACCCATGACCTCCAGCTGCAGTCTTATCCAACCTCAGTGGAAAAAGACCGCTTGCAATTACCCTATCTGTAGCTGTGAGAATTTTGTATGCTTCCACCAAATCTCCCCTCAATCTTCTACATACTAGGAAACAAAGTTCTAACCCATTCAACCTTTCACTATAACTCAGGTCTTCAATTTTCTCTGCACTCTTTCTGACTTATCCATATCTTTCCTGCAAGTAGGTGACCAAAACTGCACACAATACTCCAAATTAGGCCTCATTAACATTTTATGCAATTTCAACTTAACATCCCAACTCTTGTACTTGATTTATGAAGGCCAATATGCCAAGTTTTCTTTAAGACCCTATCCACCTGTGACACCACTTTCAAGAAATTATTCACCTGTATTCCCAAATCCCATTGTCTACCACATACCTTAGTGCCCTACTGCTTACCATGTAAGACTTACCCTGGTTAGTCCTCCCAAAGTACAACACCTTGTCTGTATTAAATTCCATCTGCCATTTTTAACCCATTTTTCCAGATGCTCCAGATCCCATTGCAAGCTTTGATAGTCTTTCTCACTATTCACTACAGCCCATTCTTGGTGTCATATAAAATTGTTAATCCAGTTTACCACATTATCATACAGGTTGCTGGTATGGATGAAAAACAACAACAAACCCAGCACCAATTGCTGCAGCACACCACAAGCCACAGGCCTCCAAGCAGAGAGGTAAGCACCTACATCCACACTCCAGCAACTTCCGCGAATCCATGCTAATGTCTAATCCAATTTACTACCTTAACTTCTTTCTTAAACTTTTTTGACCGAACTCCCATGTGAGATCTTATCAAATGCCTTGCTAAAGGCCATGTAGACAACATCCACTGCCTTGCCTTCATCAATTTCCTTATAACTTCCTTGACAAACTCTATAAGATTGGTTACACATGACTTACCACACACAAAGCCATGTTGACCAACCTTAATCAATGCCCCTCTATCCATATAATTATATACCCAGTCCCTTCAGGATAACTTCCAATAACCTTCCCACTACTGATGTCAGGCTCACCAGCCTATAACTTCCTGTCTTATTTTTGCAAGTTTCTTAATGTATGGAACAGTTTTAGCTATCCTCCAATCCTCCAGCAGCACACCATGGCAAGGGAAGTTTTAAGCATCTTTGCCAGGGCCTCTGCAGTATTCACAGTGTGAGTGCACAATCTACTCTCTTGTTTCAGAGGAATTAACTCTAGAGTTACCTTAGGCAAGAGAGGCCAGCATACTGTTCATTCTCTTCCCAGAAGGAATGTGCTAAAAATGATTTATAAAGACAAACGTACAAGGTTCTGCAGGTGTTGGTAACTCAAAGTAACACAAAATGATGGAGGAATTTGGCAGGTTAGGCAGCATCTATGGAAAGGAATAAAAAGACAATGTTTCAGGCTGCGATCAGGATGAAGGGTCTTTCCTGATGAGGGTCTCAGTCCAAGGCATCGACTTTTAATCCTTTCCACTGATCCTGATGATCTGCTGAGATCCTCCAGCATTTCATAGCATTATCAAGGCAGAATAGGAACAGTTTCTTGGTGGAGTAACAAACCATGCTGAACATTGATTGAGATCAATCCTAAAAAGATGGCAGCATTGTTCTGCTGCTGTATTCAGAAAATAAAACTTTTTTTTGTGATTGAAATTAGTAGTTCAATGTTCAATAAGTACGTATTTTACATGAGGCAGAAAGGCCAGGCTTCAATAAGTATCTTTTAAGTTTTCAAGTTTCCTCCACAGATAATAAAGGTCCCATGGGATATGTGTTTAAGAATTCCAATGATATACCACAATCTTTGGAATATGTTCAATGACTGGATTGATAGGAAAATCACACTTCGGACATCAGGTGGAATCTATTATCTGGGAGCAGTTGGCATGATGATGGTGAGGACAACTTCAGTTCATGCTCTCCACATTCTCAAAAAAGTTCACTCCAAAAATGTTACATATTCAGATTTAAAGAAGAGCAGTGGACTTTGCTAGTGTTCTAGCCAAAATTTAGCTTGTAATCAACATTCCCAATGAACAAATGGTTTAGTGTAGCGATGTGCTACACAGCACTGAAATAACGACACGCAGTCGGTAAGTCGATTTGAGACTAGTTTATTCAAACTTCGTGCCGCTGGGATTTAAATCCTTAGCGCCCGCCCTCTCCGGGTGGAAATAACGTCAGAGGTGCATTACCAAAGTCTCTGCCCGTGCGCTGGCTATTTGTGAGCCAGTTCACCTGCGCAGAAAGTGGGTCGCCACATAACCCTCCCCAGAACCGGCGATACACCCCCCAATGTCCACAGTCTGGATCAGCCTCTGTTTGGGAGGTCTGCCTCTGCACCGCGGTGCCGGAACCTAGACCGGCTGCGCCAAGTCCACATGGGCTGGTTTGAGTCGGTCCACCGTGAAAACCTCCTCTTTCCCACCAATGTCCAGAACGTATGTGGACCCGTTGTTGTTGATCACCTTGAACGGTCCCTCATACGGCCGCTCTAGCAGTGCCTGGTGTCTGCCCCTTCGTACAAGCACAGACTTACAGTTCTGCAGGTCTTTGGGTACATGGGTCGGGGTCCGTCTGTGCTGTGAAGTCGGTACGGGGGCCAGGTTGCTGAGCTTTTCATGTAGCCTGTCCAGGACTGCTGCGGGTTCTTCCTCTTGCCCCCTTGGGGCTGGTATGAACTGTCCCGGGACGGCCAGGTGTGCGCCGTACACCAACTCGGCTGACGAGGCATGCAGATCCTCTTTGGGTGCTGTACGAATTCCAAGCAGGACCCAGGGAAGCTCGTCCACCCAGTTAGGTCCTCTCAGGTGGGCCATGAGAGCCGACTTCAAGTGACGGTGGAAGTGTTCCAATAGTCCGTTCGACTGTAGGTGGTAGGCTGTAGTGTGGTGTAGCTGCATTCCCAACAGGCTGGACACAGCCAACCACAGGCTGGAGGTGAACTGGGTGCCTCTGTCGGAGGTAATGTGGGCTGGTACCCCGAAGCGTGCTACCCAGGTTGCGATCAGTGCTCGGGCGCAGGAATCGGCAGATGTGTCGGTGAGCGGGACCGCCTCTGGCCACCTCGTGAACTGGTCTACCATAGTTAGGAGGTACCGCGCTCCTCGGGACACTGGTAGGGGGCCCACAATATCCACATGAATGTGGTTGAACCTCTGGTGGGTGGTTCGAACCACTGCAGCAGGGCTTTAGTGTGCCGCTGCACCTTGGCTGCTTGTTCTGGCCCATTCACTTTTTTTTTATTTAATTTTTTTTATTGTATTTCAAGTAGTTACAAAATAAAAGTATGGAAAAAAATATATATTACTCATCCTCCCCTGCCCTGCCCCCTAGCATCCCTATAGAAAAAAAAAGAGAAAGAAAGAAAGAAAAAACAAGAAAGAAAGAGTGCCTAGATATCGGGAGATCCCCACATGCTCCATGGAGTTCGTAATAACTTTAGTATATATATTTATTTCTTTCCCCAAATAACCAATTATTTCATCTTCGGAGCACCTATATATTTAATCCTGTCTTTTGTAAATAAGGGTGCCAAATTTTCAAAAATGTTTCATATTTATCTCTTAAGTTATAAGTAATTTTTTCAAGTGGAATACAGCCAAAAATTTCTTTCTTCCAATGATCTATACTTAGATATGTATCCGATTTCCAAGTAACTGCAATAGCCTTTTTGGCTACTGCCAATGCAATTTTTATAAATTCTTTCTGATATTTATTCAATTTGGGTATTGGTTTTATCCCTTCAATATCACCTAGTAAAAATAATATTGGATTATGTGGAAGTTGTATTCCAATAATTTGTTCCAATAAAACTCTTAAATTTGTCCAAAAAGGTTGAACTTTAGAACAAGACCAAGTAGAATGTAAAAAAATACCAATTTCTTGGTTACATCGGAAACGTTGATAGGATAAATTTGGGTTTAATTTATTTATTTTTTGTGGTGTAATATATAATTGATGTAAAAAGTTATATTGCACTAATCCTAACCGGACATTTATTGCATTTGTCATACTCTCAAGACGTAGTGTTGACCAATTTTTTTCTTCAATTTTAATATTCAAGTCACTTTCCTATTTTTGTCATGACTTATGGTTATCTTATTCCATAAGTCAATCAAATGTTTTAATATAGGAGATTCTTTCTTTTCCTGTATCCATTTAGATTCCCATTTATATATAAAATCTTCTGGTATATTTTCTCCTATTTTATCTAGTTCTATTCTAATCCATGCCGGTTTGTCTTTCTCAAAAAAAGATGCAATAAATCTAAGTTGATTTGCTTTATAATAATTCTTAAAATTTGGAAGTTGTAACCCTCCTAGATCAAATTTCCATGTCAATTTTTCCAATGATATTCTTGACATCTTACCTTTCCAAAGAAACTTTGTCACGTATTTATTTAACTCCTGAAAAAACTTCTGGGGTATTTGTATTGCTAGTGATTGACATAAGTATTGTACTCTAGGAAATATATTCATTTTTATGGTATTTACTCTACCTACTAATGTTATTGGTAATTACATCCATTTATCAAGATCTTCTTGAATTTTTTTCAATAGTGGTAAGTAATTTAATTTATATAAATTCTTTATATTATTATCAACTCTTATACCTAAATATTTTATACCATTTGCCGGCCATCTAAATTAGATTATTAATCGATATTGACTACAATCTCCTTTAGTAAGAGGTAAAATTTCACTTTTATCCCAATTTATTTTATAACCTGATATTTTCCCATATTCTTCTAATCTATAGGATAATTTACGCAACAAGTGTAATGGGTTTGTTAGATAAAGCAGAACATCATCAGCAAATAAGTTAATCTTGTATTCTTCCTGATTAACTCTAAAACCCTTAATATCTGGGTCCATTCTAATTAATTCAGCTAATGGCTCTATCGCCAACACAAATAAAGCAGGTGATAATGGACAACCTTGCCTAGTTGTTAACTGAAATGGTGTTGAAATTTGACCATTTGTCACTACTTTAGCTTTGGGATTAGTATTTAAGGTTTTAATCCATTTTATAAAAGATACTCCTAATTTTTTTTTCAATACCTTAAATAAAAAATCCCATTCCAATCTATCAAGTGCTTTTTCTGCATCTAAAGCAACTGCCACACTCATTTCTTCCCTCTTTTGCGCTAAATGAATTATACTAAATAACCGAGTTACATTATCTGCCAATTGTTTTTAATAAATCCTGTTTGATCCATATGTACTAATTTTGGTATATATTTAGATTATCTGTTAGATAAGATTTTTGTTATTATTTTATAATCAGTGTTTAATAAAGAAATAGGTCTATATGATGCTGGCTTTAAAAGATCTCTATCTTTTTTTGGCAATACTATTAAAATAGCTGTCGAAAAAGATTCTGGAAGTTTATGCGTTCTTTTCGCTTGATGTATTAACTCCATAAAAGGAGGAATTAATAAATCTTTAAACTTTTTATAAAATTCAGGCGGAAAACCATCTTCTCCTGGAGATTTATTACTTTGAAGTGATCCTAGGGCTTCTTCGACCTCTTTCAATGTAAAAGGCATATCTAATCCCTTCTGTTCTTCCGTATTTAATTTTGGAAGAGTTATTTGTGATAAAAATCTTTCTATCTTGACATTATCATTTTGTGATTCTGATTTATACAACTCAGAATAAAAATTCTTAAAAGTTTCATTAATTTCTAAAGGTTTATAAGTAGTTTTATTTACTCTTGTTCGAATTGCATTAATTGTTTTAGAAGTCTGGTCTGTTTTTAACTGCCATGCAAGGACCTTATGTGATTTTTCACCTAGTTCATAATATCTCTGTTTAGTTCTCATAATTGGTTTTTCTGTTCGATATGTCTGGAGTGTATTATATTGTAACTTCTTATTAGTAAGATGTCTTCATTTTTCTTCTGTCATATTTCTTTGAGATTCTTTTTCTAATTTTGTAGTCTCTATTTCCAATTGATCTATTTCTATCATATATTCCTTCTTAATTTTAGAAGTATAACTTATTATCTGACCTCTCAAGTATGCCTTCATTGCTTCCCACAATATGAATTTATCATCAACTGAATGTGAATTTGTATCTAAAAAGAACTGAATCTGCTTTTTCATAAAATCACAAAAATCTTGACGTTTTAGTAACATTGAATTAAATCTCCATCTATAAATTGGTTCCTCTTTATCTGTCATTATCATTGTCATTATCAAAGGAGAATGATCTGACAATATTCTCGCTTTATATTCCGCATTTTTCACTCTATCTTGAATATTCGTTGATAATAGGAAAAAATCTATCCTTGAATATGTTTTATGTCTATTTGAATAAAATGAGTAATCTCTTTCTTTTGGATTAATTCTTCTCCATATATCAATCAAGTTTAAATCTTTCATCAATTATAGAGTTAATTTTACTACTTTTGATTTTGTGACCACCTTTGTTGATCTATCTAAAACTGGATCTAGACAAAAGTTAAAATCTCCACCTATTAATATTTTGTCATGTGCGTTAGCCAAATTCAAAAAGACCTCTTGTATAAATTTTACATCATTTTCATTTGGTGCATAAATATTCATGAGTCCATAGTTCCGAAAAAATTTGACAGTGCATAATTACGTATCTCCCCGCTGAATCAATTATTACGTTTTGTATTTTAATTGGTAAATTTTTATTAACCAAAATTGCAACTCCTCTCGCCTTTGAATTAAATGAAGCTGCAATAACATTTCCAACCCAGTCTCTTTTTAATTTCTGATGTTCTTTATCTGTTAAATGTGATTCTTGTAAAAAAGCTATATCTGTTTTCATTTTTTAAATGTATGTTAGAATTCTTTTTCTTTTTACCGGTCCATTAACATTAAAACTTTAAAAATTCAGTAAATTAGTCATTATTTTTAATTATGTTACTTCAAGCTATAATAATACCTAATCTTACAACTTTCTTGGTATCTTGGGAAATCTTTTTAAAATTCTCCATGTTGCTATGTGTGTCCCCACCAATCATCCAGGCAAAAAGATAGAAGAAAAATAGAATATAAAGAAAAAAACAAAATACCCCCCTACTAATGTTGTGAAAAAAAACACAACATTACCCCCCTCTGTTGTACGGGTCATGGCAATCCCCATGATTATACACGTGAATCCCGCAGAAACCGGTCCAAAGCTCCCCAGCCCCCCCGTAACATAAAAAAGTATATACATAAGAAGAAAAAAATACTATTCTCAATTAGTGTTTCTAAAATTTTATTTTTCTCCCCTATATTATCCTTAAATGTCCATCACTTCTGTTCACTGTCTCTATCTTCATCTTTAATCCATTACGTTTGGAAGTCTCTATGTATAATTAGCCACTAGATGGAAGTTCTTGTGCGAACACCTCCACTTCTCGATAAACGAGAAAATATCTTCTTGTTCCCTCCTTCAAAAAAATTATCAATGTTGCTGGGTGACGCATTATAAATTTATAACCTTTTTCCCATAAGGCTTTTATCGCTGGGTTAAATTCCTTCTTTCTCTTCAAAAGGTTATAACTTATATCAGGATAAAAAAGAACTGGTTTCCCTGCTGTCATCAATGGACCATTTCTATTTTTGGCTCTTTGGGCAGCCACCTTCAGGATCTTTTCTTTATCTTGGTATCTTAAGCATTTTATCAAAATTGATCGTGGATTTTGATCAGGTTGAGGTCTTGAACTTAAGGTTCTGTGAGCCCTTTCTATCTCAATTGGAGTTTCTCCTTCCATTTCCAATTTTTCAGGGATCCATTTTTGAAAAAAACTTATTGGATCATCACCTTCTTCATCTTCTTTAAGTCCAACAATTTTAATATTGTTTTGTCTACTAAAATTTTCAAGCTTATCAATTTTTTCCATAAATTGATTTTTTTCTGATGTCCAAGCAGTATTCTCATTTTCCATTTTGTTCATTCTTTCAATCATGTCTTCTGTTGTAGTTTCCAAGTCTCTAATTCTCTTTTCCATTTTTTCCTGTCTCTTTGTCATTTTATCAAACATAATCTCCATATTTATCATTTTTTCTTTGGTTTCTTTTTGATTACTTTAAATTACTTTTAATGCACCTAATTTACGCATTATTTGCCTCAAAGTCTTTTCTATATTTCCAGAAGAACGTTTATCTCCATCTCCGTCTGATCTTTCCAGAGAATCTGACTCTCCCTCAGATTCACTTTCACTTTCGGTTGCAGTCATAACTGGGCTTTGTAGTTTTGGTTGCTCCCGTTTGCGCATGCTCCTTGCTTCACGCTTGCGTAGTTCTCGTTGGTCTTTTCCTTTAGAAATGTCCGATGTTGCCGCAGTTTACTGTTCCGTATCGCCGGTGGTGTAATGTACCTGACTCCACGCTTCTTTGGTAGAAGTGGGCCTTGGTTCTGCTCCAAGTTGCGTTGTCTTCCCGGTAGTGGTTTTCTTCATCTTCTGTTTTTCAGGCATAGCTTGAAACAATCCGGAGTAGTTTATAAGTAATTTTTAGAAAGTATTGACTAACTTTTCTTCACTTAAACATTAATTTATTGATTTTTTACGGGAGTGCTGAGTTCCAGCGTCTCGATCCTACGTCATCACGTGACGTCCCCCCTCTGGCCCATTCACTGACCTGCTTGTGAAGTCCGTGCCACGCGAAATTGCTGGAGACCAGCTGGACGGTTGTCCTGATAAATGGGTGCACCAAACCATGTATAGAGTCGAAAACCCGCTGCCTCCAGGCTGCCGGGACGATGGGGGCAAGGTTGACCACGTCGCACAGGAGGGTCCTATCACCTGGGCCTACGAGAAAGTCTTGCAGCTGCAAACCCAAGACTGCGGTCCTGTAGCTGGGCATCTCGTCGTCTGCCTGCTGCACCTCTGCCAGTGCTGCATAGTCCATCCCCAGGGACAGGGCCTGGATAGCTGGTCTGGAGTGTGCGTCCGCCACGATGTTGTCCTTTCCCGAGACATGCTGGATGTCCGTCATGTACTCGGAGAAGTAGGACAGATGTCACTGCTGGTGAGCTGACCAGGGATCAGACACCTTCGTGAACGTGAAGGTCAATGGTTTGTGGTCCGTGAACGCAGTGAACGGCCTGCCTTCCAAGAAGTACCTAAAATGCCGGATTGCCAGATACAGTGCCAACAGCTTCTGGTCGAAAGCACTGTACTTGAGTTTGGGTGGTTGTAGGTGCTTGCTGAAGAATGCCAGGGGTTGCCAGCGCCCCTCGATGAGCTGCTCCAGCACCCCACCGACTGCTGTGTCGGATGCGTCCACCGTGAGTGCGGTCGGAATGTCCGTTCTGGGGTGCACCAGCATCATGACATCTGCCAAGGCTTCCTTGGCCTTAACGAAAGCGGCCGTGGCCTCCTCGTTCCCAAGTAATGTCTTTGCCTTTACCCAACATCAGGGTGTACAAAGGGCACAAGATACGGGCTGCTGAGGGGAGGAAACGGTGGTAGAAGTTCACCATACCAACGAACTCCTGCAGGCCTTTGACTGTGTTGGGCCGGGCAAAGTGGCAGATCACGTCTACCTTGGCGGGCAGAAGTGTTGCTCCGTCTTCAGTAATCCTGTGGCCCAGGAAGTCGATGGTATCAAGACTGAACTGGCATTTGACCGGGTTGACCGTGAGGCCGAAATCACTCAGGCAGGAGTAGAGCTGGCGGATGTGCAACAGATGCTCCTGACGATTACTGCTGGCTATAAGGATGTCGTCCAAATAGATGAACGCAAAGGTCACATCCCACCGCATCCATTAGCCACTGGAACGTCTGTGCGGCATTCTTCAGGCCAAACGGCATTCAGAGGAACTCGAACAGGCCGAACGGTGTGATGAGTGCTGTTTTGGGGATGTCTTCAGGGCGCACCAGGATTTAATGGTATCCCCGGACGAGGTCTACATTGGAAAAGATTCTTGCCCTGTGCAGGTTTGCTGCAAAGTCCTGTATGTGTGGCACAGGGTAGCGGTCTGGAGTTGTAGCGTCATTCAGTCTGCGGTAGTCACTGCATTGTCTCCAACCCCTGGCTGTTTTGGGCACCATGTGCAGGGGGGAGGCCCATGGGCTGTCGGAGCTCCATACGATCCCCAATTCCTCCATCCTCTTGAACTCCTCCTTCGCCAGGTGGAGCTTTTCTGGGGGGAGCCTTCGTGCATGGGTGTGGAGGGGTGGTCCCTGGGTCAGAATGTGTACCCCGTGTCTAGGCATGGCTGCCGTGAACTGCGGTGCCAGAATCAATGCAAAGTCCGCCAGGATTCTAGTGAATTCGTTGTCCAACAGCATGATGGAGTCCAGGTGTGGGGCCGGCAACTTGGCTTCACCCAGGGAGAACGTCTGGAAAGTCTCAGCATGTACCAGTCTTTTCCCTTGCAAGTCGACCAGCAGGCTGTGAGCTCGCAAGAAGTCCGCCCCCAGGAGTGGTTGGGACACCGTGGCAAGTGTGAAGTCCCACATGAACCGGCTGGCGCCAAACTGCAGCTGTACTGTGCGGGTGCCGTAGGTCCGTATCGTGCTGCCATTTGCAGCCCTCAGGGTGGGTCCTGGCTTCTTGTTGCGGATGTCATACCCCGTCAGGTGCAAGACGCTGATTTCCGCTCCAGTGTCGACCAAGAAGCAGCATCCCGACTGTTTGTCCCAGACGTACAAGAGGCTGTCCTGGCGGCCAACCGCCATAGTCATTAGCTGCAGCTGGCCCTTGCAGGGCGGGCGACAACTGTGGGCTTTTGTGCCCCACCGTTGGTGGCAGCAACATCATTGTTCACTGGCCTCCTCACTCCTGCCTTTGTGTTGTGTGTGCCCCCCTGCCGGGCCTGGTCTGGTCCGCTGTTGGGAGCGTGGCCTGGTAATCTGACCGACGGACGCCACGCTCTCCCTCTTGGCTTTCCACAGCACGTCTGTCCGGGCCGCCACCTTCAGGGGGTCGCTGAAATCTGCGACGGCCAGCAGCAGATGTATGTCCTCGGGCAGTTGCTCTAGGAACGCTTGCTTGAACATGAGGCAGGGCTTGTGTCCATCAGCCAGGGCCAGCATCTCGTTCATCAATGCTGATGGCAGTCTGTCTCTCAAACCGTCCAGGTGAAGCAGCCGGGCACCCCGCTCACGCCGTGAGAGGCCAAAGGTCTCAATGAGCAGCACCTTGAATGCTTCATATTTGCCTTCTTCCGGGGGCAACTGTATGAAATCCGCAACCTGGGCGGCCATCTCCTGGTCAAGGGCGCTCACCACGTGGTAGTAACTCGTGGAATCAGAGGATATCTGCCGAATCTGGAACTGGTCTTCTGCTTGGCTAAACCGCACGCGTGGTCGCAGCATCCAGAAAGTCGGCAGTTTTAGCGAAACTGCGTGAACAGATGAAGAGTCGGTCATCTTTGGTCCAAATCCCGTTTGGACCGTCGGGGTCACCAATGTAGCAATGTGCTACACACAGCGCTGAAATAACAACATGCAGTCAGTAAGTTGTTTCGAGACTAGTTTATTCCAACTTTGTGGCGCTGGGATTTAATCCCTAGCGCCCGCCCTCTCCGGGTGGAAATGACATCAGAGGTGCATTACCAAAGTCTTTCCCCGTGTGCTGGCTATCTGTGAGCCGGTTCGCCTGCACAGAAAGTGGGTCGCACATTAGACACTATAAGCAAAATTACCATTTAATTTGGTTGAGGCACTCTGCTATTAAAAAAAAACTATTTACTAATGGTAAAATTCTTAAAGACATTCAGAGAATGCAAAAGACACTTAGATCAATGGAAGTAATACACAGAAAATGCTGGAGGAACTCAACAAGCCAGGCAGCATCAATGGAAAAGAGTAAACAGTCAACATTTCAGGCCAGGACCCTTCATCAGGATCTTTCATGCATCCTGATGAAGGGTCTTTGACCAAAATATCTACTGTTCATTAATTTCCGTTGATGCTGCCTGGCCTGCTGAGTTCTGCCAGCATTTTGTGTGTATTACTTTGATTTCCAGCATCTGCAGATTTTCTCTTATTTGTAGATCAATGGAAAACATTTGTAATGCTTTCTGAAGATGTGCAATATATTAATCTAATTTTCCAAACAAATCATGTTATAATTTACACAATTTAAAGATTAAAATCACTTTCACCTACTTGATTGTGTTGCAGAAATTAAACAATTCAGAAACTGCTAACAATCCTCTTCATTCTGTCCACTGATCAGAGCAAATGTTAGCTCATTCAGTTATAAAGTCTGAGTCCCTACTTCATGTAAGCAAGGTCAGGCTTCTTTCAAAAGGATAGACTGATTGTAGTGTAATGCAATTATTTTGGCTTCTCTTATACTCCAGTGAATGGGGAAAGAGTTGACAAGTTTCATTAAGTATGAGAATGTACTTTAAGTAACAGACTACAATTGTTGAATAACAAATCAATCTGTGGCCAATAGTGCAAGTAAACAAAACATATCGGAAGTATAAAGAACAGAAATGATTTTGAACACTGGAGATTCTGCAGATGCTGGTAATCTTGAGCAATACATCAACAATGCTTGAGGAGCTTAACAAGTCAGGCAGCATCTACGTGCGGCCTTGTCAACGCCACGATGAATTCACACGCATGTGGAGGAGCAACTCCTCATTTCCTGGTTGTTTCACTTTGCTAAAGCTGGGGTTGCTAGCGGGGGTAAGCTCCCACTCCTCCCCTGATGACCAAGTGCAGCTCCTGGGCTTCGTGTACGGCTTAGCAACTGAGCTCAGCAAAACCGCTTCTACTGATAGGAGAAACGGCAAAGGCGGTTCTTGGTGCTTGCTTCAGGTAGATGGGGCTCATCAGTTGTGGCTGGCAGCTCAACCAGGAGAAGAAAAACTCTGATCTCAAACTTCCTCTGCCTTGTGGCTATACAACTCATATCGCTTAATTTAACTTTATCAGAGGAGATAGTATGTAACCTGCCTGGTAATGCCCCCCAACCCCCCCCCCCCTCCTCATTTCCCATCCCCTTTTCCCTCCCTCACTTCATCTCTTCGCCAACCTGTCATCTTCCTCTGGTGCTCCTTCCCCTTTTTCTTTCTTCCTTGGCCTTCCATCTCTTCCATCAATCAACTTTCCAGCTCTTTACTTCATCCCTCCCCCACCTGATTTCACCTATCGCCTGGTGGTTCTCTCTCCCCTCCCACCACCTTTAAAATCTATTCCCCATCTTTTTCCTTCCAGTCCTGCTGAAGAGTTGCGGCCCGAAACACTGACTGTACTTTTTTTCCATAGATGCCGCCTGGCCTGCTGAGTTCCTTACAGCATTTTGTGTGTGTTATTCGGATTTTCAGCATCTGCAGATGTCCTCTTCGTTGTAAAACAATTTGGAGGTAGAGAAGTTCTGGAACTCTACAGAACCTGTGTCTCTATGTGCTGGCTTTGGGTACCCATAACACCATAAGGCATAGGAGCACAGTTAGACCATTCAGGTCATTATGTCTGTTCTGCCATTCCATCATAGCTGATTTGTTATCTCTCTCAACCCCATTATTTTGCCTTCTCTCCATAACTTTTTACATCTTCAATTATGAAGAGCCTATCAAACTTTGCCTTAAATATACCCAATGGCTTGCCCTCGAGATCTGTCCACAGATGTGCCTCTTCACCTCTGTTCTAAAGGGATGTCCTTGTATTCTGAGGCTGTAACCAGTTTTTCTTCCAGACTGAAATAGGTTACAGAGTGGCAGAATGGCTTGGTGCTCTTCAAAATGTGCTGGGCAGAACTACCTACTTCACAGGCTTGAGTCAGGGTATAGGCTATGCGTTGAATCACAGCTTCATCATTTTATTTTGGACATTCCCAAACTAAAAATAGTTGGTAAATCTAGTTTTAAGAAATACAATGCACATTTATAGTTAATTTTATGGAGATTAAACTACTAGCTTGGCTGCACCAATAATACTCTGCTGTTCTTACCAATGCTGTTGGGGACTTTTGCTCGGATGACCAGCTGCTAAAAGTGCTTTCTTTTTCATAAACTGAGTTTCAGGAGCAATTTCCAAAATATTGTCCAAGCACTGCAAAATATATAATAATATAAGCAACAATGCGTACTTCTTTTAGATTTTGTATAATCCTTATGTAATGAAAGAATCTTATTAATGTGGCTTCACTTATGTAAGCCAAGTGTTACTGTCATGTCTCTGAAGTCACTCAAGCTGTTGTATTCTGGCTTTCAATACAATTATATCTTCCCCTAGTAGTAGCACAGTACATTGTTAGAATTCAAGTTCTGAATGCTGTTGTTTGATAGGTACAATATAAAGTTAATGTTCTGATGTTCAATATGGTGCAATTCACATATGCAATTTTGAAGATTTTCTTTCTTGAGCCAGCATGGTTATATAAGCAAAGATCCCTGTGATTTCTTGATGCCAACTAGGAAAAAATTATGACAGTTTTGATGTTGTTTTCTTTCAGCATCTCTTATTTACTAGCTTGGGAGTTAAAGCATTAGTATAGATTCAAAGAGAACTGATTAAATAATACCTTCTGTTGTTGGTTACTTTCACTGATGAAAATTCCATCATCCATACCTCTAATAGTATATTCTTGTGCCAATAAATCCTAATTGGATAATGTTGTTTCCTTCCACTGATCTCTCCTTTTACCTCCTTCCACAGAGGATCCTGTCATTAATGTGTATTTGCATCAATTTATCTTTCTACTGATGTCTACTTCAACTGATTTAAGGCTGGTTGTCCTACCAAAGTGCAACAGCTCACATTTGTCTGCATTAAATTCCATCTGCCATTTTCAATCCCATTTTTCCAGCTTCTCCAAATCCTGCTGCCACCTCTGATAACCTTCCTTGCTGTCAACTATGCCCTCAATCTTGGTGTCTTCCATAAATTTGCTGATCCAGTTAACCACATTATCATTGATTTAAATGACAAACAACAACAGACCCAGCACCAATCCATGTGTGGCACTCTACTCATCTCAGGCTTCCCGTCAGAGAGGCAACCATCTACTACCGCTTTCTAGCTTCTCCCGCAAAGCCAATATCTAATCCAATTTACTAGCTCATCTTAAATGCCAAGTAACTGAACTTTGTTGACCAATCTTCCATGCTGGACCTTGTCAAATGCCTTGCTAAAGTCCATGTAGACAATATCCACTGCCTTGTATTTCTCAACTTTCCTGATAATGTCCTTGAAAAGCTCTGTAAGGTTGGGTAGGTATGACCTAACATGCAGAGAGCCATGTTATACCTGTCAGTCCCTATTTGACTATCCCTAATCAGTGCATGTCTATCCTACTACGCGCCTCCTTTTTTGCTTAACCAGGGCCTCAGTATCTTTTAAAAACCAATGTTCCTTAAACCTGCTATTTTTACCTTTTATTCTGACAGGCATGTACAAGCTTTGTACTCTCAAAGTTCATTTTTGAACACCTACCATTTACCAGTGCACATTTGCCAAAAAGCTGCCTGTACCAATCCATACTTGCCAGACGCTTTCCAATACTGTCAAAATTGACCTTTCTCTCATTTAGAATCTCAACCTGTGGGCCAGCCCAATCTTTTTCCAAATTTACCTTGAAACTAATGGCATTATGATCACCAGATGCAAAGTGTTCCTCCACAAAAAAACTTTTATCTCCTACCCTGTCTCAGTCTCTAGTAGGAGATCACGTATTGCACATTCTCTTGTTGAGACTTCCATGTACTTATTAAGGAAACTTTTCTGTACACATTTGACAAATCTATCCCATCTAATCCTTTTACAAAATGGGAGTCCCAATCAATATGTGTAAAGTTTAAATTACCTACTATGACAACCTTATGTTTCTTGCAACAGTCTGTGATCTCTTTACCAATTTGTTCCTCTAAATCGGGGGGACTGTTGAATGGTTTGTAATCTAGCCCCATTAACATGATCACACCTTCCTTATTCCTCATTTCTACCCATAAAGCCTCACGAGATGAGTTCTCCTCTCTGTCCTGTCTTAGCACTACTGTGACTTTTTCCATGACCAGTAATGCCACGGTTCCCTCCTGCTCTATCACATCTAAAACAATGGAACCCGGTAACATTGGGCTGCCAACCCTGCCCCTTCCGTAACCAAGTCTCACTAATGGCTACAATAACATAATTCCATGTGCTGACTCATGCTCTTAAAATATTTTTCGCCTTGCGCTGTACTGCAGCTGCAAAAGAAATTTCACGACAAGTGTCAGTGATAATAAATCTGATTTTGATTTGATTGCTATATTTCTACATTTTCACAAATAAGATGACGTAAGGCATTTTATGTTTAAACGAAAACCGTAACAAATTATTTATTGTACCCCAAACACTGAACACAGAGTGTGATAACAGAAACCCACATGATTACATCATCACATCAGACCAGACTCTTTAAATGAACCCCAACTCAATGGTGATGGTGTGAATTATGTATGTTTCCACCAATTACATTACCCTACACCTTCACTTAACATCCAGTCTTTTCTCTCCAGGGTAGTTTTCACACATGACTGATATGCAGATTACATGTTCTGGGATACAAAGCCTAAAATTGTTCACAATATTCCAAGACCACTACCTTATAAAGCCCAGTGTTACCATGTTCCGTTGTTTTAGGTGTGATAGAATGTGAGGGATTAAAGATGGAGCCGTGTCATTACTGGTCATAAACTCTTGAATTTATATTCTAGCCCTCTTGAAATGAATGATAACTCCACTCTGTCCCACCACACAGTCTATATCACTTTGGCAGTTGATTGAGTGTTTTTATCCTTTCTATACTACACTTAGATCCAGTAATATGATAAGTCCTCTCCCTGGCCTCAGTGCATTCATGCGTACATCCAGTGGACCCTATCGTAATCATTTATACAGTCCCTGAGAATGACTACCCCAAAACTGTCCCTTCCCCTGTTCCTGTACTCTCCTCAATGCTTCTCCTCTCCTCCTCTTGGTGAATGAGTGGCTGTTCTTTACACTATTGCTGACAGTTTTAAGTCCTATCTTACTGGGCTCTGGTTTGATGTTTGATATTCCATGTGTTGCATACTTGCTTTATGCACAATTTGCACAATTTGTTCTTGTTTCGCATGTTGGGTGTTTGATGTTTTCTTGACCAGGTTCCGTGGTGTTCCTTTGTTTTGTGTTGCCTGTGGGAGGATGAAGCTCTGAGTTGAAAACTGTATGTACACTTTGATAATAAATGTACTTTGAATCTTTGAATTATCATCAAACTCAGCCAAGATCTTGACCTTCTCACACCGAGGGTCAAGAAACCTCAGAGTAAATTCCTTTTTCCCGATCTAATGCTTTAAGTACTTTGTTCCATATCACCTCACATCTCTCAATATTGCCGATCCCTTAAAACTATCCTTATCTTTGAGGCTATGCTTTCCTCGATGAGGGTCCTGCTTGGTGGCTCAATAACATCAGCACCGGAGTGAAGGTTCCCGAGTTTGAATCCAAGTCGGGTTGAGTGTCAAGCTAGCAACTCGGCCTCGTAAAAACAAGAATAGCTTGCTATGGAAACACCATCATGACAGTGCCCCGATAACTCCACTGTCCAGTTAAGAGATATTCTTCTTCTTCTTCTTCTTCTTCTCTTCTTTTTCCTCGATGATGCCACCTTGATGCAATGCATTTGCTCAATGCTACTATCCTGCAATGTTAACTTTTCGATGCTGCGCCTTTTTTCCATGGTTGCATTCCATCAATGCTGTCCATTGCCTAGATGCTGCCCTTTTCATGGTGACCCTTTTCTTGATGTTACTTCTTCCCTTGACCTTGATTCCTTCCTTGATGTATCATCTCTCTCGCTGCTCCCACTCTGCCCCCTCTGACCCTTTCCTCTTCCACAGTCCCTGCCCCATTTGATTTCCCCTCTGCAGATTCTACACCTGAGATTTCATGTGCAACAGATTATCTCTGTAGAAACTGGCACTAGCCTCGTACACGTGGCACTTTACCATTTAAGAGCATGGCCCTGTAAAAGTTCCGTTCATTTGGAGGATTGGTGGATGTTCAACGGAAAGAGACCATAACAGAATTTAACAATTAAGATAATAATTTAAAATTGAAAGGGCAGTGTAGAGAATAGTCACTTGGTACTTTCTTCTTGAGATGTTATGGTAAACAAGAAATTTCAATTACATTTTATGTACTTGATGCTGATTACTTATATTTGCTGTTGCCTTTGTTTTATGTTAACAAATATGGCAACCAATATTAGCATAGATTGCTTACACCCAAGTGAAAATGAATTTAACATCTGGTATCATTGGTTGGGCATTCATTTTAGCCAAGATGCACACATTTAAATGTCAAAATACCATCTGTATCCAATAAATAAGTATGTCTAATCAGTATGCAACATAATTTTTTATCTTCCTATCCAAGCAATGGAAATGGAAATTGGCAATGTTTACCCAACAGTCGTGACTCAAGAAGCACAAGTGCTGAACCATTAATAATTCCAGCTCCTTGAAGTTAATCAAATATCCTACTGTATCTTCAGATAAATAAATATTTTGATAGCAGTCTCTCAAAGTCCCACCCTGTTGTAGTCACTCGCCCTGCAGTCCAATTACTTTGCATTCAGTTCCTAGTATGAGATAAAATTGACTGTCAACGAGCAGCTTAATAGGCAATAAAGTGATGAGAGTCTAAAATATTCACTACCCCAAGAAAGATTGTGACAGATAGATAATTTAAAAAGCAATAAAGCTGATTTCAAATCACCATTATTTTTCTTCCCTGCTTTGTAATGGAAAATGGCCACAATCGTTCTTGATGAAACAATTTAGTCAACAAAGAAGCATGCAACAGTAACATAACTATATTACTGTATATCAAAATTACTTTTATGTTTATAACAATAAGAAGAATTACTTAGAATCACTTTAAAATGAGAAAAAAAAACTATGTTATTCCATTAGGCCATTTTGTAATTAAACTGAAATATTTGTCTAATAAAATATATATTCATGGCAGAAATTAATTAGTTCAGCAGTTCTGACTAGTTTTAGGGAAAGGCTTTATAACAAATCAAATGTGGTAATCTGATACACAACAAAGATATGTTCAGAAAAGGTGTGCTTGATCTGGAGAGAGTCCAAAGGTTCATGAGAATGATCCCAGAATGAAAGGATTAACATATAAGGAGTGTTTGATATCTCTGGGCCTATGCTCAATTGAGTTCAGAAAGATGAGGGAACTTCACCAATACTGAAAGGCCTGGATTAAATGGATATGAAGAGGATGTTTATATTCATAGAAAAGTCTAGAATCTGAAGTCACAGCATTGGACCAAAGGGATAGGAAGGAATTTAAAATTTTAAAACTAAGATGGGAAGGAATTTCTTCAGCCAGAAGGTGGTGAATCTCTGGATATTTTTGCCATAGAAGGCTGTGTAGACCAAGTCATTGAATGTATTTAAAGCTGAAATTGATAGCTCCTTGACTGGTAAGGGGTTACAATTTACGGGGAGACGTGAAAAGAATGGGGTTGAAAAGCACGCTCAGTGGACTGAATGGCTTAATTATGCTTCTGGCCTATGGAGTGGAACAGTGAAATTAGAGCAAGGGTTTCCAACTTGAGATCCACAGACTTCTTGCTTAATGGTATTGGTCCATGACATAAAAGCAGATGGGAACCCCTGAATTACGGAGAATGCACAAGGGGATGATCTGCTGGATAGTTGCTTGCAGCAGATCAGCTAGGCCTGACCCCCTTTTCAAACATCTGGACATGCTTTAACCATCCAGTTAAAATCTGCTTCAGTGTGAGTACAGGTCGCAACATTTGACGGACCTTGAATGAACAACCAGGATTGTTAAGATATGTGCTGCATGCCACTTAACAGCTGCAATTTGCAGCTCCTGTGTAAATGCTTATCAAATACACCAAGAACCTACCCTGAATTTCCACAAGTTTAGAGCTCGCAAATGATCTGATTATATTTAGCCTTCAGATTTCAGATTAGAACTCTTTGCACTGCACCTAAAATTGCTGTGTTGTGCAGAAGAAGTTATGGTCCCTTAATATTTTAGTCTAAGGCTTTTGAATGTTGGAAGGCCTGTGAAAATATCCTTGGGATCTTGGATGACCAGGAGTTCTCGCAGTTTATGATCAGGTAATTGTATTGGTTGCCATATGTTTACAAGAGCATTGCGGTCTTTTGAAGCTAGTGTGTAGGGTATTTGTAGGTTTCATGACCATAAAAGTCTGAAAGACACTGACGAAATTTTTCATTAAGAATGACTATGTTTATAGGAGCTTGAATATGCAGAATTGTAAATTAATATACATATTGGCTCTTCTGACATATCCATAAATTCTGAAGAAACATGACACTAAACTGTGCAAAATGACACAAAAGCTAAATGAAGACTGACACTGGATTTTGTTTCCATAAAGCTGAGAATCAATCTTCTAGTGATTGTTGAAGACTACAGTTTACTTCAGGACGGGACCATGGGTTGAGTAAAAGGTGCTGATATATAAATGTTATGTATTCAGATAAGACTGGCTGCAAAATGATCAGATGCTACAATTTGCTTCCAATTTGGTTATGCACTACTACATTTTATAGTTGATTTATAAAGTCTTTCTTAAATGGCAAGCTACTGTTTGAAATTACTGACGATACAGTTCATGGACTCATTAAAGAATGGAAAATTACAGTGAAGGATTGTCTTTTTCTCCTCAGATATGGATACCTTAAATCTAATTTCCCTGAGGGTGAATTAGAATGGGGAGGGTGAGGAAGAGATTTCAGAATAGGGCAATCTGTTAAAAAAAGTGAAGAAGGGGAAAGAATCCTTAATTGATTAATGAGTAGTCAAAGATTTCAGATAGTATACTTCAGCAAAAAGAAATGTTTGAATAATTTCCTTCAGCAAAGAGACCTGTATAAAACCAGTTGGAGCCACAACTCCTGGCACAGAACTGGACTGCAGTTCATCATTAAGGACCCCCATCACCCAGGGCGTACCTCTTTCACATTGTTACCATCAGGAAGGAGATACAGTAGCTTGAACACACACACTCAGTGATTCAGGAACAGTAACGCATTGTACTGCTGCTGCTAAGTTAACAAATTTCGTGACACAGGCTGGTGATAATAAACCTGATTCAGAATCTGCAACTGTATTACCATTAGCTGCTAACATCACTGTGAATATCAACTTTTATATATATTTCTTCTTTTTCCAGGCAGGAACAATGGATACCTGCAATAGTTCCTATTTTGCTCATCTTATTTTCCTTTGTCATTCAACAACTCTCAGCAAGAGTAAAGATGCCTGAGGTCTTCACAATGGGACTCCCTATCCACTAAGGAGGCCAGATATGGTCCGAAATCTATCCTAACAAGATGTCCCACGTTCATGAACTGTTTCTTGGAGCACAGATTGCTAGACTGCTGCAACACAAGTGGAGATACACTCCTGGCACGGGCTGTGCTGTATCCAGGAAGCATTCACAATGTGCAATCTTGCTGTGTCCTTCATTTTTGAGATAGCACATCAAACCAAAGAGAGGCTGCTGGGAGACGAGGCTTGCCCTTTGACTTCAGAGCTCTTGATTCAGTTCACACACCAAACACGATAAAGCACAAGCCAAGCTGCAGAGACCAAATAGCCAGTGCCTTCAGCAAAGCTGCTGCCTCCTCTTTCACCCTATGCTGTACACAGCAGAGTGTGCTTCAGGACATATCACGACCTGGTGCACGCTGCTCTTTTTTTTCCCCAATGAATGCAGTCCAAATTTCCTACTCCACAAAACAGCCCATCTGATTTTCCCTTCGTTGCTGAGCAGTATAGAAGCTGATTGACACTGCTAGTTCACTGGCCAGTTTCACAGATTCCATCCTAATCTCACATCCTGCATTTGAAGTGTGCACTGTACTGCAGGACCTGTCAGGTCCTCTGGGCTTTCTCCCACATCCCAAAGACATGTAGGTTAACTGGCACATGAGAGGCCACTGTAAGTTGCCCCTATTGTGTGGGTGAGTGGTAGAATCTGAGGAAAATTGATGGGAATGTGGGAAGAACAAAATGGGATTAGTACAGGTCTGGTGTAGATGGGTGCTTAATGGTCAACAGAGCAGACTAAGTGGGTTGCATGGTCTAATTCTGCTCCTATGCCTTATAGTCTCAGTCGGCTTAAGTGCCAGTGTTTGGTTTTAAATGACTTTCATTACACCAGGATTCCCTACCTTTCTTATGCCATGGACCAATACCATTATCAAAAGATCTGTTTTGAAACCCCTGCTAGCAGTACATCCACTGGGATTCTGTTATATTATTAGGTGGCAAAGGGCTAGTGTAATGCATTACAGTGTCAACAACCAAGGTTCAATTCCTGCCACTGTCTGTAAGAAGTATGTACGTTCTCCCTGTGACTGCGTGGGTTTACCTTGGTTGCTCCCGTTATTTCCTCCCACATTCCAAAGACGTATGGGTTCAGGTCAGTAAGATGTGCCCATGCCAATTTGGCATCAGAAGCGTGGCGACACTTGTGGGCTGCCCAGAACAATTCACGCTGACTTGGATAGATGCAAACAACACTCTTCACTGTACTTTTCAATGTGCATGCGACAAATAAAGCTAATCTTTGAAAACAAATCTTTAGCTCGTCCGCATGGAAATAAAAGGCCAGTAGCAATGAACATTTCAAACCAAATTTATAAATCATCTGGAGCAGAAACGATGCAAGTATCCCCAGCACACTTGAGCACTCCATTTATGCCAACTTTCGGCTTCCTGTTCCCCTTTCATCTGCTTCCACACTGCATTACCACAAAAGTTCCAGGCAGCTGGTCGAAAGCTGGCAACATCCATTGAAACATTTTTCAGATGGCCTTCAAGTGTAACCTAAAGTGGCTCTGGGACTGGAAAGCCCAGCTTCAGATTACCTGCTTCTCTCATCAGCAGGAACAGTCAGGGCTACCTGCCAGGGATTATCCCAAGAGAAGGCAACAGATTTGCATTCCGCTGTGCTCATAGGGCAGCACCTGAGCAACATTAATAATCTCTTGGAGGACAGATTGGTTGTCTGCTGTAGCATAGTTAGGGAAAAGCTCCTGGCAATGACTTCCATAGTTAACTCCAACACCACAGTGGTACATGCTTGAAGGACATCTTTGCCTTCTGTGGGTTGAGGATATACCCTGTCCTCTCCACTGCATCAAACAAGTGTTCCATTGCTGAATTAAAACCAATCAAATGCATTAGAGATAGGGTTAGCTTTAATGCGCTTGCCTGTGTCCCGTTATCTCTTGCATCATATTGCAAAGACCTCTCGAATGAACTTCATCAGCTTGTCCACCTCCCCTTTTAAAATTGACAGGCTGGCTTTAATCATTGCTAACTAACTTGAACTGCTGCTAGTCGTTCACGAAATCACACACTGTGGTGATGTAATAAGACAATCAATTGCACAGTTAATGCTGTTTGGATAACGAGGAGGTGGCACAAATTTCATATGTGGCCTAGTCAAGACTGAGTGGGAGTAGATTTATCATGCATCTTGCTCAAAAAGCATGTATTCACATTAACCCTTTGTGACTGGTAACTCAGATGAGGTGTATTACCTCACTGCCATCCAATACATAGTTCTGACTACAACTTCCCCACGGGTTGGGGTAATTGGTAAATGTGTTCTGGTACTGTACAGTGTCAACTATGGAGCTTCTACCATAAGCTCCAAAACGGCTATGGTATTTCATAAAACATAGAATATAGAACACTATGGCGCAGTGCAGGGTCTTTGGCCCTTGGTACTGTGCTAATCTTTTGACCTATTAATACATTTCTAGATTATACAATTAGTGAATGTACTAGCTCAGAAACTGGATGAGTGCAAAGCTTTATCTTCACATTGCAACAAAAAACTGCCCATTACGTTAAATTTACTTCCCCTGGCATTTGGCCCCTCTATTGCAGAAAATAGGCCCATCCTAATTGCTCTGTTTAGGTCCACAAAATATTATTTATCTCCTCTCTCAGCTACCCTTGTTCCAATGAAAACAACATCAGTCTGACAAATCCTTTCCAATTGCTGCAAATTTCCAATCTCATAACATCCTTATAAATCTGCTTTGCAGCCTCTCCAGTGTAAACATTTCTGTCCTGTAATGTGATATAGAGTACACATGCCGTGGTCCCACTAATAGTGTATATATATTCAACCTAATGTTCCTGGTCTTATAGTCGATGTCTTAGCTAATAAATTATCCTATATAGTCTTTTCATCACCTTATTGGCCTAAACTGGTAAAGTGATAACTTCAGTATAATAATCTGTGGATGTATATTCCAAGGTCACTATTGGAGCATTGTCCTCTAAGACATAAATGATTTGATAGAAGAATAAACCTTTCAGTATAAAGTACAGAAATATGCAACTGAGGAAATGAAAAGCAATTAAATTTCACCCCCTCCGTTTCCTCTGTTCTCCACTCTGACTTTTTATCTCTTCTCACCTGCCTATAACTTCCTCTCAGGTCCCATCCTCCTTCCCTTTCTCCTGTAGTCCACTCTCCTCTCCTATCAGATTCCCTCTTCTCCAGCCCTTGACATTCCCGGCCACCTGGTTTTACCCATCACCTTCCATCTAGCCTCCCCTCCCCATCTTTTCATTCTGGCATCTTCCCCCTTCTTTATCAGTCCTGAGAAAGTGTCTTGGCTCAAAATGTTGACCATCTATTCATTTCCATAGATGCTGCCTGATCTGCTTAGTACCTCCATCATTTTGTGTGAGTTGCTTTAATTGTATGGGTATATGTTATAGGAAGGAACAACTTCCATTTTATGAAGAACAGTACAAACAGGTAAGTTGCACTTCATGAAGTCAAAACTATTGCAAATTTAATAGCATGGGCCTTCTTGACGAGATAGAAATAATCACACAAGATATAAATGGTGTATCTTCTAATGAAAATTTTGATAGAGATATTAGCCAGTTGTCTCGTGAATCATAAAGTCAAAATGCTGTAAGGGAAGACAACTGTTGCTATACTCTTCCTTAACAACACTCAACATCCTACCATCTATTGTATATTCTCTTGATCTATTACATCTTGCTAAATGTATTACCCCACACTTCTCGGGATTAAATTCAATTTGCCATTTTTCTGTCCATCTATATATTTACGCAGTCTAAATTTTGCTTTTCTTTTATCAACCAGAAAACTAGTTCTTGTATCACCTGAATTTTCTTCATCATGTTCATTGTACTAAGGTTTAAATCACAGTAATCAATGGACTGAGTTCTGAGAGCATAGTAAATGTACTTTACTTGTAGCAACAAAATGCATTTTTGTCTCCGACAAAATGGAACCTTTATTGTACCAGAGTGCTTCCTTAATAGCGTCCATGCAATATTATGCCAATGGTCTTTGAGCATATGACAAACTGCAGAAAGACAAGTGGATTCAGTTACTGGAAGGATGCCAGATACACTTATTAAGCAGACTAACAGAATGCACCCTGTCCTTGAACTGGTGTGGGTGGATAATGGTGTATAAAGGAGAGATTATGCTGTCTATTTTTTCGATGCAATCACTGGCCCTTCTGCGATGATGGAACCCCTTGCAGCAAATAATGTAAATGTGCTTACAATTGATCTACTCTGAGTTTGTTATAAGACAGAGCAAAAGTGTGCTCGACAGAACTTGGAGGTTCCACCAAGATCACATTTTTAGGTGCAGGAGAAGGCCAAGGGAGTTTCCAGTGACCACCTGCTCCTGGGTAAACTCTGGGGAAAGAGTTAACAACCAAAAAGTTAAATTTGCTTTTCTCTCTGTGTGGCCTTTCCAGGTCAGTTGTAAATATTGAGATCTTCCCTGCTCCCATTCAAAACACCGCAATCTGAGCTACTATCTAATAAGTAGGTCAGTTTGTCTCTCTGTGATTCTGATGCTTTTGGCACAGCACCCAGAAACATATGGGTATCAATGATTAGAGTTGACGGGTAAGAGTGTTGGGGACACCATTGGTGTCAGGAACACATTGAATTTGAACAGTAAGAGTGTCAGGGACACCTAAGCACCAAATCCATATGGCATGAGTGTCAGGGACACCTGAGATCTGACGTCAGGACCACAGCAGACCTGGCATCAGGAACACACCTGTACTGGTAAAGTTAGTAAGCAGGTGTAAAATTTGTGGAAACTGAGCTCATAATGGGACAAGGGGAATCTTTCCCTGTCCCAAACAAGGGGACACCAGCATGTATTTAATAATTATGGGAAGAGATCAGTGGAAGAATTATGGATGGGGAACCAAGGAATGTATACAGACCTTGGGCCATAGTAGAAGAACAACCCAATCTGGAGACTGGTTCAGAAAAAAGTGATTCAGAAACTTAAAACTATTGTTTTGTGTCATAAACTTAGTATTATGGATCTGGAAACCTTAATGAGGGCAGTGTTAGTCCCCAAATTCAAATTTTATGAGGTTTAACTTCAGGACTTCAAGAACTCGCTAATGTTGCCAGGCCAAATGAACATTTTTATAAAAATATGCATGAAACGTTTTATGCTGTCTTTCAAAAAAAGGCTGATTGGTCTAAGATTATAGAGACATAAAAAATAGAGTTGAGTCCGTAGAAAAATATATACAGAAGTTAGTATAGAAAGTGGAACAATATTCAGGACAACATAAAAGCAGGCTATGGTACCTACATTAATTTTTATTGCAAATAGTCTTTGACCTGAATTGCATTCTGTCCTTCCAAAACAGAGGACAGCCTATTAATGCCCCAAACCAGACCCGTTAGAGACCAGGTTTCTGTGCCTATAAAATGATATAGAAGAGACTTATTGTGTAAAATGCAAGCTACTATTACCTGCATACCTGAGGGACTTAATGTGTGTATACCAAAGAGCATTTGTGGACTATACTACTTCAGTAGAAGTTAAACCTATTTTGTATAACTGGCAGTTACTCTCTTCCCACTTATCAAGGAGTTTAGAACATTTATACGAATGTGCCTTGAAAGCCTCTGGTGATTTCTTTAGATTCCATTTAGACGTACAACTCAGTAAGTGGTACTATTATCTTTACTGTAAGGATTATTATAACTCTGCTAGAAATGACCATTTCATGCTGCAGAAATTGGACCTCTATATCTATAAGGAAATTGTTCTGTACCCTTCTGAAATATATGCGGGTGATTCCAGTTTTGCAGCATCAGCGCCATTGCCCCATGAGGTTCAGTGGCTGATACAAGAACAGGAGAACAGGGAACCCCACCAAACTTCAGCAGTTTTCAGAGGTAAGGCATTGGACTTTGGACCAATGGTCAAGGTCTGCAAGAATTGCCACGACAGGAAATAACTGCATAGAGTCTGTGGCAATTATAAGGAGGCAAAAGTTTTCTTTTGTCACTCACAAGTGCATTAGGACCAGAGGAAACCTTTGAACAAGAAGGTGTAGGAAGTTTGTCATTGAATGTTGACGTGGAGCCTTTACTTCCCAAAGTCCCACCGAAACTTTGGGCACTCCAGCCAAATGAAACAAGTAACATGCTCACAGCCAAGCCACATAAAATGACCATCAACCCAAATGTTCCACTGTCCCACAGGGCACAGTACCCTCCTTCCCGGTCTGAAGAGGAGGCAGATAGACTGTATAAATCAAGCTCCTGGTTTATTGCAAGCTGTAAATCATGTTTGTGAATGATGTATGATATATATTTTACAAAACCCAGGAAAACTAGTAAAGATGGAAGGATCTTATATACCACCCTCTCATGGACCATTCGGGCATTTACAGATGGATTTTTTAGAATTATCTCTGCGTGAAGGATGTAAAAATATATTGGCGATTATTGATGCTTTTTCACAATTGGTTGAAGCATTTCCTTGTAGAAAGAATGATGCAGTTACGGTAGCTAAATGTTTATTGAAGGAAATCATCCTGAGGTTTGGGATCCCTTGGAAACTGTCTATCAACAATGGTACCTACTTTACCCGAACTCTAGTTAAGTAGGTAGGGCATTACAGATTGACCAACATTTCCATTATACACACGATCCTCAGTTGACAGACTTAGTAGATGAATGTAACAATTAAAAACAAGCTTAGTAAAATGTGTGAGGAAACTGGATTAGGATAGAAACAAGTATTACCTTTGGTCCTTATAACCATTAGGGCACAGCCAATAGGACTGCTGGATTGTCTCCCCACAAAATTATAATGGGCCAGCTATTATGCCTGCCATTCAATGCATTTCTTGGAGTTAGTACATAATTTGGGTGAAAGCATGTTAGTCTACTGTGTATCCTTCCTCAACTGATGGTCAGCACTAAAGGCTGATTTATACTTGCGTGCACAGGCTACACCACAACCTACGCTGTAGCCCTGATTTTCACTTCTGCGTCACTCTACGCCGTAGTGAGCATGCGTTGGTGTGCGCCAAAACACTAGCTGGCGGTGGTGTTTCTATGCCACTGTGTTGAGTTTCTTCGTGAGAGATGTGGATGAGGAAATGCATTTCAAACATTTTTGCATGTCAGCAGGTAGATTTGAGGATTTGGTTCATCTATTTTGCATCGGTGTACAGACATGGCGGAGAAGAAGCAACCGGAAATGCGTAGGAGGAAATGCAATGCTACCAAGTTGCAGTTGTTGCGGTTTGCGTGGCCGCGATGTATGTGATTTTTTTGGGGGAGGTGTACGTCACCCTACGGCGTAGGGTATGCAATACCTACAGCGTAGATGCGACACAGGAGTATAAATGAGCCTTAAGTGTCATGACATAGAGCCTGGAGATTACATGGTTGTCTGGACATTTAAGAGAAAAAATTGTTGAAACCTCTGTTTGAAGGACAGCTCCGGATACTGTCAGTGACTAATACAGTTATCAAGGTAAGAAAGAAACTATTGTGGATACATGCCTCTCACTGAAAAAAGACCTCCGAGCCAATAAAATCAAGAGAGCACTCAACACCGCACCAATCGCCCTGCTCGTATTGGTGATGCTGGAACTTCCATGGTGAAGGAGAAATCCCGCTATGGGTGGTTGCCTTTAATTCCACTAAATGGGGTTTGTCATACACATTCAGGAATAATTCAGAGACCAGTGGAGCTGAACTAAAAGCCCTGAATGGTTACAGGATAGACACCAATTGCCGTTACGAGTGATTTAATAGATGGTATGTTCTCCCTTTCCCCCGGAAGTATGGGACTAGATATCCCACGTGAAACTCTCTGGTGCAGTGGCCAAGGGTGTTGATCGGGTAACATTTCACTGCCACTGGAAGAGCAAGGGCACCTATCTGGGGAGCTGTAAAGGAAGATGCACAGAATCTCAGTCCTCTCTGTCTGCTGAACAATTATTGGGTAGGTGGTTACTGGGCGTACTCCTGGCTGCCAGGCATGACTCCGGGCATTACTGGTTGATTGTCAGGTACACTAACTAAGCAGAGTAACTGAATGCACCCTGTCCTTGAACTGGTATGGGTAGATAATTGCGTATAAAGGAGTGATTATGCTGTCTGTTTTTTTTTAAGCTATCACTGGTTCTTGTGCAGAGATGATCTTCCCTCGCAGCAAGTAAAATAAATGTGCTTATGATTGATTCGCTCTGAGCTAATTGTTTGTTATGAGATGTAGCAGAAGTGTGCTCAACACAGCTTTCCAGTCATTAAAACACTTTCAGCCATCTTCCCTTGCACACTGAATTTTGGATTTTATTTGCCACTTTAGTTTTGATCTTATGAACTTCTACTATTTTAATCTCCTATTTGAGCCCTTTGCAGAACTCATGTTCCTCAAAACCTGATCATAATACCCTGGTAATAAAAGCCCTCCTTCTTGCACCATCTCCCCAACTTACACTCATCTGTGCTATTATTGTACTTCTATACTCACTAGTATGTGGCACTGGATTAGTGTGGTGATTATTAGATTTACAGTCCAGCTTCTCATTCTCCTTTCTGACTCTTCAAAACTGGCCTGCAGGTTCTCATCCATTTTATTATTTAAAACGCCTTCACTATATGACGTATGCATATGAATTCAGGTCCAATTTCTAGGCAATTGTGCTTGTAATTAGATCTAGGATTAATTTAATTCAACAGACTCAGCTGAATTCCCTTGTATTGTCATGTTTGTAAATTTAAATGAAAGACTTTCCAAGACACCACTGCACCAATTTCAGAGATTCTGGCTGTTCAATGAGAGTAGGGTTAAAATTATAATGTCAAAGAGCTGAGAATCTTCAATGCAATTATCTTCAAAAGATTTGTTTATTTTAAATTGGACAGAAAACAGATGATGTGACATTGAAACTTTTTGCCTTTCACAAAAATTTATATCTTATTATAGACATCAGGTTTTGACAGCCTGTGATTAGCTGCCTTACCGAAGATTACAACCAGTTATTCAAACACAGCAAGAGATTCCTACATTTGTCTCATTTGCGAGTAGATATTAGTGAAAGAAAGACAATTTTCTTAGCTGCATTGTGAACCTGATGCAAGTAGAGACTCTAACTACTCAATAGGGTTTTAATCTATACAGAAATTTGGTGACAATATTTTGGAGTTATCATTGCCGCTTCAGAGTTCTTGGAAAAATTAATGCAGTGTGTCCAAGCCTCAACTAACTTACAACTTGTGAAGGAGCAACACCTCGTATTCCATCTGAGTAGCCTCCAATCTGATGACCTAAACAGTGGTTTCTGTAACTTCATGGTAAATGGTAGGGCATTGAGGATTGCAGTAGAACAGAGTGACCTAGGAATATTCGTGCATAGTTCCCTGAAGGTGGAATCTCATGTGGATAGGGTGGTGAAGAAAGCTTTTGATATGCTGGCCTTTATAAATCAGAGCATTGAGTATAGGAGTTGGGATGTAATGTTAAAATTGTACAAGGCATTGGTGAGGCCAAATTTGGAGTATTGTGTACAGTTCTGGTCACTGAATTATAGGAAAGATGTCAACTAAATAGAGAGAGTACACAGAAGATTTACTAGAATGTTACCTGGGTTTCAGCACCTAAGTTACAGAGAAAGTTTGAACAGATTAGGTCTTCATTCTTTGGAGCGTAGAAGGTTGAGGGGGGACTTGATAGAGGTATTAAAAATTTTGAGGGGGATAGATAGAGTTGACGTGGATAGGCTTTTTCCATTGAGTGTAGGGGAGATGCAAACAAGAGGACATGAGTTGAGAGTTAAGGGGCAAAAGTTTCGGGGTAACACGAGGGGGAACTTCTTCACTCAGAGAGTGGTAGCTGTGTGGAACGAGCTTCCAGTAGAAGTGGTAGAGGCAGGTTCGATATTGTCATTTAAAAAAAAATGGATAGGTATATGGACAGGAAAGGAATGGAGGATTATGGGCTGAGTGCAAGTCTGTGGGACTAGGTGAGAGTAAGCGTTTGGCATGGACTAAAAGGGCCAAGATGGCCTGTTTCCGTGCTGTAATTGTTATATGGCTATATTTTTCACTCTCCCTTCTTTCTTCTTCTATTACCCACTTTGGCTTCTTCCCACTTCTCCTCGCCTGCCTATCACCTCCCCATGATGCCCCTCAGATCTAGGTCAATGAGAAGAGTGAAAGGGAATGTCAGCAGCAGCAGAAGATACAGCTAAAATAAGGTGCTTATATGGTGAAATATAACTCAGTATTACATAAGCTAAACAGCCTGAAAGAAAGTTAAATAATCCACAACCTAATGGCAAATTCAAGCTATGCAGTCCTGCCATATCAAGTTATTAATGGTTGTAGACTGGGGCTGTAGGTGTAAAAGGCCTTTGTTCAGCACAACAAGCAGGCACACAGAGGACACGTGTGAAAGAATCACTTCAGGGAATCTCTGGGTAGAATCTCCCGGAACTCAAAGTATTTTGAGTATTCATCCATGTTAAAAAAAATTGCTGTAGATAATTTTGTGTGTGTGTGTGCGCGGGCATGCACGCGTGCCCTTTACTCCTGGCGGAGTCGTCGGGGTGCCGTCATGACAAGCTTTTTGCACCGATATTTTTGGTGATTGCTCATCGTACGGCATGTCTTGGGCACCTGACACCTGGCAGAGCCCATCCCTCTGCAGGGTTTTTTTTACAAAGTTGGGTTAATAGCTCGTCACTCAACCCAGACACGGATGGAGAGTGTGCAAAGGAGCCGGCCGGATTCGAACCCCAGACCTCTCGCCCCAAAGTCCAGTGCTGATGCCACTACACCATATAACCATATAACAATCACAGCACGGAAACAGGCCATCTCGGCCCTCCTAGTCCGTGCTGAACTCTTAATCTCACCTAGTCCCACCTACCTGCACTCAGCCCATAACCCTCCACTTCTTTCCTGTCCATATACCTATCCAATTTTACCTTAAATGACACAACTGAACTGGCCTCTACTACTTCTACAGGAAGCTCATTCCACACAGCTATCACTCTCTGAGTAAAGAAATATCCCCTCATGTTTCCCTTAAACTTTTGCCCCCTAAATCATGTCCTCTCGTTTGAATCTCCCCTACTCTCAATGGAAACAGCCTATTCACGTCAACTCTATCTATCCCTCTCAAAATTTTAAATACCTCGATCAAATCCCCCCTCAACCTTCTATGCTCCAATGAATAGAGACCTAACTTGTTCAACCTTTCTCTGTAACTTAAGTGCTGAAACCCAGGTAACATCCTAGTAAATCGTCTCTGCACTCTCTCTAATTTATTGATACCTTTCCTATAATTCGGTGACCAGAACTGTACACAATATTCTAAATTTGGCTTTACCAATGCCTTGTACAATTTCAACATTACATCCGAACTTCTGTACTCAATGCTCTGATTTATAAAGGCCAGTGTTCCAAAAGCCTTCTTCACCACCCTATCTATATGAGACTCCACCTTTAGGGAACTATGCACTGTTATTCTTAGATCTCTCTGTTCCACTGCATTCCTCAATGCCCTACCATTTACCCTGTATGTTCTATTTGGATTATTCCTGCCAAAATGTAGAACCTCACACTTCTCAGCATTAAACTCCATCTGCCAACGTTCAGCCCATTCTTCTGACCGGCATAAATCTGCCTGCAAGCTTTGAAAACCCACCTCATTATCCACAACACCTCCTACCTTAGTATCATCGGCATACTTACTAATCCAATTTACCACCCCATCATCCAGATCATTTATGTATATTACAAACAACATTGGGCCCAAAACAGATCCCTGAGGCACCCCGCTAGTCACTGGCCTCCATCCCGATAAACAATTATCTGCCACTACTCTCTGGCATCTCCCATCTAGCCACTGTTGAATCCATTTTATTACTCCAGCATTAAAACCTAATGAATGAACCTTCTTAACTAACCTTCCATGTGGAAGTTCTTAACTAACCACCAGCTGGCTTAGATAATTTAATGTAATTGCTAAAGTCTGAACTTCATAAGTTTATTTCAATACTTTGCATATAGAAACATGGTTCCATAGGATTACTTATTTACTATGACAAGGTTAGCAAATGACACTGTTAGGACAATGAAGTTTGCAAGGATGGTCTAAAACTTTTGAACACAAAACCCCAGATTTTTAAAATAAACCTTATTTATCACAATATGGAGAGATAGCTCTTTGGATACACTAACATCCTCAGTTACTGATTGGCGAAACAAATATGCTAATAATCATGTGCTAGATGGTAAAAGAGCAATCTGAAACTTCCCTTGATTTCTACAACAAAGATGCAAAATATCTTAGCTGAAGACATCTGAAACTTGGTTTGATGTATGCTAATTAACACCGTCAGTATATTTGGCCATTGCACATGAGAAAATCTTATAGTTATGTTAGCTTCCAAACCACATCTCTTATGTGGCCTCCTGCTATGAGCATTTAGAGTACTCTTCTTGCAGGAAACAGTATCTGTTTGATTACTGCTTCAATTATATGTCAACAGTTTGAAGGCTGGTTGCTGTTTGTGTTGCTGACTGTTGTCCTCATATCTCCTGATTACACTTGCTTAACAATCCCGAACAGTGAATAATTAATCATATAACGAGAGGAAAGAGCTCTTTCAACAAAGGTGGCGAACAGCATGTGACTTCTAAAGACATGCTGAAACATGCAAATAAGTTTACCCAGAGGTTTGAAGTGGACAATTTATTTTGGCTTCCTCCTGACACCTCCTCCAACAAGGCTCCAACAATCCAATAAGGCTGCATTTCACTCCATGTGGCATCCAGAAACTGTTGGGGACACTGGAAGCAGCAGGTGCTTTGGGATCTGAAGACACATTCCAGAGTTAGCCACTCCTTAATCCAGGTTATTCCAGAGCAGCTATAAAACTGGCCTCTGTCCAGCAATGTGACAAATTGTCTGGTTGTGTGCTGTCTACAACGAAACAAGACAAATATGATCCAACTAGTTATTTCCCACTCATTCTACTCTCCATCATCTGCAGAGTAATGGAACGTGCCATCAACATGTCAAGTGCAATATGCTGTTCAAAAACTTGTTCACCGATGCATCACTTGTATTTCCTCTGGACTACTCACTCCAGACCTCATTACAGCCTTGTCTTAATGTGGACCAAAGCATTAAATTCCTCTGGAATTCAATTGAGCATTTGACTGCGTGCAGCATCAAATCCTGGTGAAACTAGCTTCAATGGCAGCGAGTAAAATAGCCTCAATGTTTGGAGTTATATGTCTTATGAAAGGAAGCTGATTGTTGTTCTTCAAGATTAGCCCCAGCCGCACATCTTTATTGCAGGATCTTCGTAGGCCTAAGTCTAAGAATCCATCATTTTCAGCTGCGTCATTATTCACTTTATTTTCATCAGAAAAATGGGCAAAGAAGTGACAGATGGAATACAGTGTAATGAAGTGTATGCCCATGACGTTGGCAGAAAGAATAAAGGTGCAGACAACTTTCTAAATGCGGAGTAAAGCACGAGTGTAGGATTTCCTAAAGTTAAACTTGCAGGTTGAGTCAATCGTAAGGAAGGCAAGTGCATTTCTGGAAGTCTGGAAGATCAAGCAAGGATGTAATGTTGAGGCTTTATAAGGCTTTGGTCTGAATCACTTTGGGTATTACAAGCAGTTTTGGGCTCCATGTCTAAGAAAGGAGAGTTGCCATTAGTGAGGGTCCAGAGGACTCACAATAATGATCCCAGAAATGAAAGGGTTAACATATGAGTGTGATGGTATTGGGTTTGACTGTGCAATTCTAAACTAAAATGAAGATTTTAAACCCTTTTGGATATAATTAGCCACACATACTCTCATGAAAGAGAGATTATAACTACACAATCTTCAAAGGCTAGTATAACTAAGTTTGCTGAAGACACTATTGTCGTTAACTGAATCAAAGATGGCAATCTGTCTGAGTGGTTCCACAACAACTACCTCTCACTCAATGTCAGCAAGACAAGCAGCTGATAATTGACTTCAGAAGGAGGAAACCTGAGGTCCATGTGACAGTCCTCAATGGGAGAATCAGAGGTGAAGAGGATCAGGAATTTCAAATTCCTCTATGTTTTCATTTCAGGGAAACCATCCTGGATCCAGCACATAGGTGCTATTATAAAGAAAGCATTGCAGTGTCTCTGCTTTCTTAGAAGTATGCAAAGATTCAGCATGTCAACTAAAGTTTTGACAAACTTCTATAGACGTGCAGCGGACAGTATATTGACTGGTTGCATCATGGACTAGTACAGAAACATCAATGTCTTTGAATGGAAAATTCTACAAAAATTATTGGATATAGCCTAGTCCATCACAGGTAAATCCCTCCCTACGATTAACCACATCTCCATGCAGTGCTGTTCCAGGAAAGCAGCTTCCATTATCAGGGACCACCCCACTATTTACCCCCCTCCCCCCACCATCCAAGCCATGTTTCTTTTTCTCGCTGCTACTATCAAGAAGGAGGTACAGGAGCTTCAGGACCTGTAAAAACAGGTTCAGGAACAATTATTACCTCATAGCCACCAGGCTCTTGAACCAAATGAGATAACTTCACTCAACTTCACTTGCCCAATCATTAAAATGTTCCCATAACTCATAGATTGACTTTCAAGAACTCCTCATCTCATGCTATCGATATTTACTCCTTATTTATTAATATTATTTCTTTTTTGCATTATTTATTCGCACAGTGTGTTGCCCTTTGCACGTTGGTTGTCTGTCAGTCCTGTTGGGTGTAGTTTTCTATTGATTATATTGCGTTTCTTGTATTTGCTGTGAATCTCCACAAGATGACGAATCTCAGGGTTGTATATGACAACATTAACGTACTTCGGTAATAAATTCACTTTGTACTTTGTACTAGCTTACTTCACTGTTAGTTTCCATAGCGAACTTAGCTTAAAATATCCACAATTTGAGTGGCCAGTACCATTTCCTACCAAGGGAAAGATAGTTCCAACTATCAAAATACATCGTTTAAAACAGAGTTAATTTATTTCCAGTGATACTCATTAAATCTATTAACATTCTTAAACCAAATTTAAAGCTCAGAAGAATTCTATCTTAAACATTTCCAAATGATAAACCATTTTTGGCGACATAATTCTCAGCTACCTACACTTAATGCTTTGATTCTAACTTACTTGAGTACATAAAACTTCCAACATTAATAAGCCATTTATTGATTTGTTAAATGATTGTATTTATCTGGTGAATGGGCATGAGACAATTATGTATGACATTCCTACAGAATGGCTAGATGGTGAAAGAAATCAATTGGGCACTTAAAATGGTTGATGGAAAAACCAAGAAACCTAACAACAAGGGAGAACCCATTGCTACTGCCTGTCTTCCCTATAATTCCATGTTTTTTTTGGAAGGATTGCCAGAATCCTGAATAAATACCAGATTAATGCCATCCACAAGCCTGTAAGGAAGCTCAAATCACAACCTGGAATTCAGGATGGCTGGTGTTTACAGGATTCCCTATATCAGGAGCATATATTGGTCAGATGGGATGCACAGTGGAAACCCACATCAAGGAGCGCAGGAGGTGTATCTGTCTAGGTTACCCAGAGAAATTGGGCAGCATAACATGGCCATAGGATTGACTTTCATGGCACAAAAGTACTGTGCTCTGCCAATGGCTTTTGGGACTGCTTGGTGAAGGAAACCTTTGAAAAAGACTAGAGAGAAAGAATTTTAGCAAAGATGAATGTCTCGCTCTAAGTAAGAACTGGAATTTGATTGTAAGTAGGATGGGACAGTAGAAACCTGATTGGATGAGGATTAACCACTCAGAAGGAATGGATGACGGGGTTATAAACACCACTGAACTAGACATGCCCAAACATAATCACTGATGAAGATGGCAGAATTTGTCATTGAGACGTCGGCTAACATTAATACCTGTACCTGGCTGGAAGCCCAAGAATAGTTTATTCGTCACAAAATGTCAGAGAAACAGTGGATCCTTTTTCACCTTTGCTATTGTTTGGGGGGGGGGGGGGTCTGTACCTACAGTAACTCCCTTCAGGTTATTTTACCCCTGTAGCTCCTTAGTTCTACCCACAATGATTCAACAACTTCTGACCCTATGTCAACTCTTTCTAATGACTTAATTTCATTTTTACCAACAGAGCCACCCCAACCCTATTGCCTTCCTGCCTGTAATTTCAATACAATGTGTATAGCTCTCACTTACAATCTTCTTTCGGCCATAATTCAGTGATGCCCACAACGTCATACATGCCAATATGTAACTGTGCTACAAGTGCATCTACCTTATTCCGTAAACTTTGCACATTCCAATATAACACCTTCAGTCCTGTATTCTGGTCCCCTTGCCAAATTAGCTTAGCCCCCACCCCCCACCCCACAAAAAGCCCCACAAACCTACCTGCAAGGATATTGGTCCCAGTGGAGTTTAGGTATAACCCATCCCTTTTATACAAGTTCCTCAAGGTTGTTATAGCCAGTTGTGGTAATGGGGATAAGCTCCCACTATCTATTGAATGCTCTCAATGGTATGCCCCTCAAATAGCCTCTGACAACCAAGTCCAGCTCCTGACATTCACATCTGCATTAGCTACTAAGCCTGGTGGAACCATTTCCACTTACAGGAGAAGGGGTAAAGGTGGGTTACTGATGCCTTAAAATCAGTCACTTTAGGCAGATGGGATTTGTTCACTGAGGTTGGCAGCTCATCAAGATGAAGGAAAACTCTGATCTCAAACCTCTGCTGCCTTGTAGCTATATGCACTCATGGGGAAGGCTTCGGGAGTAAGCCCTCCAAAGGGAAAGCTGGTAACTTGTAACTTCTGTGATGCTGCTAGAACCAAACTGTAACAGCATCTGTCATTCCTTTGGGTCCATCAGATGCATAAGACCATAAGACATAGGAGCAGAATTAGATCATTCAGCTCATCGAGTTTTCTCCACCATTCTATCTCCACCCAACCCCATAAATCAGCCTTCACGCCATATCCTTTGATGTCCTGACTGATCAGGAAACTATCAACTTCTGCCATAAAAATACCCACGGACTTGGCTTCCACCATTGTCTATGGCAGTGCACTCCACAGATTCACCACTCTCTGGCTAAAAACATTCTGGCTTACCTCAGCTCTAAAGGGTTGACTTCAATTTTGAGTCCATGCCCTCTAGTTCTAGATACCCCCACAATAGCAATCATCCTCTGTACATCCACCCTATCTATCCTTTCAACATTCAGTAGGTTTCAATGAGATCACCCTCCCCTCCATATTCTTCTAAATTCCAGTGAGTACGGGCCCAAAGCTGACAAACATTCCTCATGTGTTAACCCTATCATTCCTGGAATCACCCTCATGAACCTCCTTTGGATTCTGTCCAATGACAACCCATCCATATGGAGCCCAAAACTGTTGACAATGCTCTAAGTCTGAGAAGTGTCCTATAAAACCTCAGCATTATCTCCTTGCTATTATATTCTAATCCCCTCAAAATAAATACCAGCATTGTATTTTCCTTCTTTACCACAGCCTCAACCTGTAAATTAATCTTTTGGGAGTATTGCATAAGGACTCCTAAGCCCCTCTGCACTTCTGATGTTTGAAACTTCTTCCCATTTAGATAATAGTCTGTACTATTGTTCCTTTTACCAAAATGCTCTATCATACATTTCCCAGCACTGTATCCCATCTGCTACAATTTTGCCCATTTTTCCAATTTGTCTTAAGTCCTGCTGCAATGGTATTGCTTCCTCAGAACTACCTACCCCTCCACCTAGTTTGCCTCACACTTTTTCCTTTGTAATAATAATGGTGCTCACTTCTGCTCCCTGACATTCACAGACATCTGGCACACTGCTAGTGTCTTCCACAGTGAAGACTGATGCAAAGTACCCATTAAGTTTGTCTGCCATTCCTTTGTTCTCCAATACTACCTCACCAGCAACATTTTCCAGTAGTTCAATATCAACTTTCATCTCCCTTTTACTCTCTATAGATCTGAAAAAACTTTTCATATCTTGCTTTATATTATTGGATATTTTGCCCTCATATTTCATCTTTTCCCTTCTTATAGCTTTTTTATTTGCCTTTTGTTAGATTTTAAAAGCTTCCCAATCATCTACCTTCCCACTCATTTTTGTTACCTTATATGCCCTTTCCTTGACTTTTATGCAGTCCTTAACTTCCTCTGTCAGCCACAGTTGCCTATCTCTGCCATTTGAGAACTTCCTCTGTGGGACATACCTATACTGAGCCTTGTGACCTATTCCCAGAAACTTCAGCTATCTCTGTCATCCCCACCGGTATCCTCCACCAATCAACCAGGGAAAGCTCCCCTCTCATGCATCTATAATTCTCTTTATTCCATTGTGATACTGATACATGTGACTTATACTCCCAACTATGGCCTTCTCATCCACCATTCAGTGATGCCCACAATGTCATACCAACCAATCTCCAATTTTGCCATGAGTTTGTCCACCTTATTCCGAATGCTACACACATTTAAATACAGCACATTCAGTCCTGCATTCTTCACCATTTTTAATTTTGCCTCTGAGGTACAATTTAACCCTTTTCTCTGTAAGCATTTGTACCCAATCATTGGCTAGTCCTTCCTTACATTCATATTACATCCATCATCTACTTGTAAACCTGCCAGCTCATCCTCAGCTCTATCATACTGGTTCCCAGCTCCCTACATGGAGAGGGGGACAGGACTTCAAAGGATATGGTGAGAAGGCAGGTATATGGGGTTGAGTGGGATCCAGGATCAGCCATGATGGAATGGTGGAACAGACTTACTGGGCTGAATGACCTAATTCTGCTCCTATGTCTTATGGTCTTATGATATATGGGAATCATCACCATCTGATTCCCCTCCAAGTTCCACAACTTTTGGAAATATTACTGCATCATTAGTGGGTTAATATTCTGGCAGTCTATTCAACAGCTTTTTGGAAGTACCTTCAACAGAAGAACTGCAATGATTTGTTCGCCTCTTTAGCTATCATTGATGATGAGTAATATACATGAGTATTTCCAATGATGTCCACATCCTGGAAAAGGAATAAATAAAGTAAAATCGAGAAGGAGAGGAAGATGATAATTGTTCTCACCTGTTTGTCCATTCCAGATGCTTGTCGTGCTCTGATAGGTTTTAGGAAAATATCTTTATTGCCAATCATTAAAATCAATTCAAATTCAGCTTTGATTGCACCATTGAGGCTTTGTAGCTGTAGTGCTTTTTTTTGAGGAGAATATGCATATTTCAGTGATATCTCACTGATTCATCTGTAGAAGGTTTTCATGAGATCATTTTGACAGGGTTGAGCACCACAGTAAGAAATTATTGAGATGGGAGATTACTAGATATTAGAGGCGAGCTTATAGAAGCCAGTATGCAGGCACAGATCTCGGATGGAGAGCTAGACATGTTCCGCAGATATGAATTGGTCTGTCTGGATGCTGATGGCACGTGCTCTGGCAGAGTGACTGGGAGGTGCCTGAATATACAGGGTGAATGGTGTCAGAGGGAGCAGGCCTGAGAGGACCATCCTGCCACTCAAAGCTGGGCTTGACAGCCCAGGAAGGCCCCATGGTTCTGCTGGACCTCATAATTAAGCAATAAATCCAAGATGTAATTGGACAGCACCCAAGACCTCTCATCTGGGCTGCATCTTTCCAAGTCAACGAGGTTCTGCACAAGCCTCCCAGGGAGATGTGAATCCATCAACTGGTAAACAGTGTGGACTGGACCACCTTCCTCCATCCTAGGGTCTGGAAGTGCAGGCTCAGGTGGGGTCAGTGGTCCATAGACCATGGGCTTTAGGAACCATCAATAGTAGGAGTGATCCTGAGGGATGGTGGCAGCTGGAGGCAGTATGTGTCTGGATTAGGCATCTGGTGATCTTGAAGGGGCTAATGAATGGAGCTTATGGAAGTCAGTGTGTAGGGGCAGATGGAGATCCAGACATGTGCCCGAGGCCAGATTAGTCTGGCTGGATGCTGATAGCAGTTAGACTGGCAGCAGTAGGCATGGTTGATGGGTAAGATGTCCCTCCATGCCCTCCGCCAAGCTTTCAGTGATTGGCAAACCAGGGTCCTGGTGGATGGAGACTCCAACGTGTGCTCTTCCGTGGTGAACAAAGGGTGTTGGTTGCCATGAAACATTTCAAAGGGTGACTATGAAGTGGGCTGCCGTGGAGAACCGGTCCACTACAATCATCATCACTGTGGTCACATCAGAAGGTAGCAAAGCCTTGATGAAATCCATGGCAATGTGGGACCACGGGCATTAAGGGACGAGTAGGGGCTTATGGAACCCAGAGGGCTGCTGTTTGGAGGAATGGCACACTGATCATAGGCAGCAACAAATCAATGTAGAGTGGGCCATCAGAGCAGGCCTCGCTGAAAATCCAGTCTGTTATGTGCCTGGACGGCTGGAGAGAGGGGAGGAGAGGTCCATTGAAGGGCCTCAGAGTGCATAACTGCTGACTTGTACATGAGGTTGTTTGGTGTGTCGGCCGAAGCAGGCTCATGCTGTAGGTCCTGGCAGATGTGGCTCTCAAAGTCCTAGATGATCAGGGCGAAGATCTGAGAGGAAGGATTAATGGGCTGAGTGTCAGTCTCTGGGTTGAACTGCTGTGGCAGAGCTTTCACTCTGTATTTGTGGAACTGGGCTGGTAGTGTTAAAACTTATTTCTAATTATTACCCGTTACTGCAAGAACGCACAGTACTACGGAAGATAAAGGAACGGCTTTTTTTATTAGTAGCTCGCTACTAGGGAGAACCTTCCTTCATCACTCTCTTGGAGTCTCCAATTACTTGTACAAGCATGGCTCTTTTATACACATGTAGTCGTGTACACTTGTTAAGCAATTGTGTAATTTCTTCTTTACTTGCCCGGCATCAGTAACATAAGGTAATTGATCATTTAGCAAATCATTCTTCTAAGAACCTGCTTAGCATGGATAGTTCCCGTTTACTTCTAAGAACCTGTATTAGGACATTGTCTCATCAGGCAGTTCTTTATTTAATCCATGGTCTAGTAATGTTGAGAACAATGTCTAGTATGTTCAGAAAACAGTGCATAATTAACACCACGTCCTCTGGTGTGTCAGCAACATCGAAATTACTCTTTAACCCCTTTAATTCCTTCATTAGGAGATGGTGAAGTTGAATTGTTCAAAGAAGCGGGTCTAGCGAGACTAATGTGGATTGAGTTGGTGTATCTGTTGTATGGGCATGAGGTTCTGGTGGTCAGTCCAAATCAAGAAGGGTGCAGTGTATCTCAACACCCAATGTGTCCATCCCTCCAAAGTCCATTTGATGGTGAGTAGCTCCTTGTCTCCTACTCAATAACAGCACTATGTAGAGTTGAATTTGCGTGAGAAAAGGACACTAGAATGTGTCTTCCCATCCAGTCCTTGCTGATAGAGAGAGGTACCAGCATCCACCTCTGCCACATATGTATTAGAGGGATTCAAAACACGGTGAATAGGGGTGGTGGTGAAATATCTTGTGAGCACCTCAAAATTGTGGTCCATAACGGGAGACCAGGTTATCCATGAGGTAGTTGACTTGGAGAGGGAGGTGAGAGAAGTATTGATTTGATAGAGGTTGGAGAAGCTTAAGAAGCACGGTAACTGTTTGAGGGTGCATGGATGGGGCCACTCAATGATAGCACACAATTTCTCTTAGACCATGGTTATGCCTTTGGAAAGAGATGAGGAAAGTGATCTTGGCCCACTCTGTAAAGTACAGAAACAGCTGGAGCTCGGAGACACACTAGGACAGGAAGTGGTGGCACTGGGTTGGGGATCCACCAAAGCATTCAGGCATGGGAAGCTGGGGCTCCGAGGGAGTGGGTGGACTGACGCAGAGTTTCTGCACCAAGGTGGAGCGTTGGAAGAGAGTGGTGAGCAGATGGTCAGTGGTCTCTTGCTGCTTCTGGATCATGAACTCGAGTCTGTGGACAACCTTCTTTAGGTGAGCATACTCTGCTAAGTCAGTCGAGGGTTCACTCATCCTGTCAGGCCATGTAGAGGAGACTTGACCCAAAAGCTCAGCAGCAGAGATGATGCAAATATGAGTGATAATTTTTTTATCATAGACTGCAAAATAACAACCACTAGGGACCACAAAACAAGAGAGAGCATAAACTAAACGCAACAGGCAACAAGATAAATGTAAAGCGGGGACAGTGAAAGCTAGGAGACAAAGGTTGAGACAGATTGGTTCAAGGAGTGAGCAAGGACTGTGGATGAGAACTGGGGTTAAATAGGCTGGAGGTAATGAGTTTAGAATGAGCAGCAAATAAATCCTATCAATGAGGTTGAGGCTGGGAAGTGTTAACAGGAGCAGGGCTGACATCTTCAAGGTGAAAATTTATTCTATCAAATCAAATAACCATAACTGTGATCCAAGAGGTAAGTTTTGAATTCTAGTTATGGAGGAACAAAAAGTAAAGAGTTATAAAGGCTCAGGGAGGGAATTCATGATTTGAAGGCTATATCAGCAGAAGACTTAATAGCTAATAATGATTTAATTAAATCTGGAATAAGAAAACTGGAGTTCATTTCAGAGGGATAAAGGCTTGGAGAAGATACAAAGATAGAGGTGATCTTGGTTGCAACCTATATGTGGATTTGTGGACTATAAAAACAAATAGTTGCCTGTCTAAAAATCAATGCACAGGAACAATTTGTGAGCTGATACACGATAGCAAATACAGGAGTGAAATGTGAACATAACTTGGGGAAGTTAGGATGTGGCAGAGTTTGTGACAAGTTCAGGTTTATGGATATTGGAAATAGTGCTGACCTTTCAGAAACAGGGAAAAAAAAACAGGTATATAGTCAAGTTAAATCAGAACAGTTTTTTTTTCCATAGACCTTCATTTATTAGTCCTAAAACCAATGTGGATAGGTATGAAATGCTGACTGATGGGGATGAGTCAGAAAATCAATAGGGCAAATCTCCAGGGAAATATCCAAGGGGAGTTGGTAACCCTAGTCCTCAACAACGGGAACTGACTCACGCCAATCAGTTTTATTACAATAGCTATAAAAGAACATTGATGCCAGAACCAATTAACACACCAACACCTAGTCCCAAGGGTACCAGCTACATCACCAGACTATTCAAACTTGGAGTCACTTTAAAGCTGACTTGAATGAGAAACACTTTGACTTCTACTCTGCTATGAGCTACTAATTTAGCAAAATCCCAGAGAGAGGGTAATCGTCTTACTTCTTTATTATCCAGCTATCTAAATTCTCAAGATTAAGCACATCCAACATGAGATATGAGCAGGGTATTGCCTGCAAAGAAAATCACTCATTTAATGTTGAAATGAATTCTACAAGCTGGTCAATTAAATCAGTCTATACTAATGAAAAGAATGCAACTGATGTTAAGAATTTATATCAGGGATATTGGCCATCAGGGAAAGGTCTGGATAATTACTGGAATGGTGTCGTGATTCTAACTGAGAATGGGGAACAATGTGAGCTTTGAATACAATGTGTTGCTGGATCTCCAATTATAAGAAAGATTTGCATTTATATAGTGTCTTTTTCAGGATGTTTCACAAGTTTTTACTGCTAAAGAACTGGAAATATAGCAAATTGCATATGATCAGAAACTCAATGACATTGTATACAAGTTTCATTTATACAGTACCTGCAGAAGAACAGACATGTCATCTGTTTCAGTAATGCTGAGTGAGAGATAAACATTGCTAAGAGGGGAGAAAATTCTCCTCCCACAATGGCTAATTCTACCTGAGAGAGTAGATAGAAACTTTAGTTACTGCCTCATTTGAAAGAAAACACAATGAAGAATCCTCTCTGTAAAACACTAATCTGTCTCGCAGATTAGATTGAGCTCCAGAAGAATCTGGAGTGTGAATTGAACCCACAACACTATGATTAGAAGCTAATTACTAGTATCAAATGCACAATCTGTTCTAAATGGAAATATTCATGGTGATATTTTTAAAATATTAATGGACTATGAGTTGATAACCTCTTCATTGTTAACCTAAATGACTCTCAGGAGTTCAAACTATTAACTTCTCACATATATATACCAGCAACCTTATTAACTTGCCTAGATGACATTGCTGATTTAATGTCACATGATTAGCCATGTTTGTATCATATATCTGTGCCTTGTTGGGGATCATCTAACCATATTTGCATATTTCCAAATTTATTTGTAATACTTCAGACTTGCACCTACTTACATTCTTCTCAAGATGCAGGTTATTTTCTCAGTCTGTAAAGTGGTATACAGAAAATAGATAGCAGTTGATTACAAGTACCTACTTAATTCATTCTAGTTTGTATCATCTTTGAATAATTCACATTGTTTTGCTCCTCTCAAATAAAATCATGGAGCTGTCTCCCTGAGAGAAATTGCCAGAGTAGCACCAATTAGTATTGGGTTATTTACACTTCTCCACTGAGCCCAACAGTATCTGTTTGATGCTGCCTCAATTCATTTCATTTGGGAAACTGTGATCTCATCAGCATGGTCTGAACTTGGAAACCTTATTCTACTGGTGATATGTAGATTTTCTTAACAATCCTATTTTTCTCATAAACTAGATCTTAGATCCGATATCTCGGTTGTCGTGGCCAACTAGATGCAAACAGAGTGATTATTGACTGTAGCACCATTGAGAGAATAAACATTAAATGCCATTTCTCCCTGTGATTTGATGGTATCCTATTCTTATGAGCAAACAATGCAGAAATATTGAAGAAATTAAAATAAATACTTGAGGGATAATGGGCATATAATGTGGATTTTTGGCAACCATTGGATCTAATTTAGGTGACAAATGTACAACCATTTTTAATGATGCTGGATCCTAGCTTAGAAAGGATGTTTGCACACATGATACCTCAGCTTTCCAGCAGCCTGTGGAGGAGGAAGACCATTAAATACTGATATGATGCCAGCTCTCACATGAAGCAATTCTGCTCAACTGACAATAATCTCCTTTGCATCCAGGATAATTTCTCCCATCAACCCCTTCATCATGTGTGGTTTTAAAAGGAAACACTTTTTTGGGGGAAGATTGCTGCTGTCTGACTTTTACTGACCACTGTTTTAACCGAACTTGGGCTTAATGGTTTCTAAGCATTGTTAAAGTTGCCCAAGTCTCCACAATGTAGTTTCCACAACCTCAAGGAGCTTGTCTTCACTTTACAAGTCTCACCATAACCTTCAGATATGCATGGATGTCACTTCCTTGTTACTTCGAATTCACATGGAGACTAGAGCTATAGGTGGTAAAACATTTTTACTTTGCACAAGTAAACATGCAGTAGACCTGATGGAGGAATGTCTGGGGAGACTTTCACAGTAGAATCTCTTGGGAAATATTTCCTGAATGCAAGGTATATTGACCCTTTTAGTATAAAGATAACAGCAGGCATTTCAGATTCAGTTTATTGTCATTTAGAAACCACAAATGCAATGCAGTTAAAAAATGAGACAACGTTCCTCCAGAATGATATCACAAAAGCATATGACAAAACAGACTACACTAAAAAATTCACATAACATTTGCAAACCCCAATCCAGAGTCCGGAGAGGCTGCTGCGTATTAATATCGCGCTACCATCTTAGCACGTTCCCCGGAAAGGAGCTCCGAATCCACCAGACAAACAAGATCAAAAACTAAAGCTACAAGACCTGCACAAAACCATACAGTTACAACATATAGCTACAACAGTGCAAACAATAGCATAATTGATAAAAAAAAACAGACTATGGTCACAGTAAAAATAGTCCAAAGATGTTAAAGGACTGTAAGTTCAAAAGAAATCACCACACAGTTTCCACAAGTCCCCAGGGTCCTGACAGATCTGCCATCCCACGCTGGCGACAGAAGGGAATACCCCTACTATGGGCTTCCATGGCGCCGCCCGACTCAGCCTCGCAGATGCAGCACACAAAGAAAGCTCCGTCGAACCCAGCCTTGCAGACGCAGCACACACTGAAATACAAATTTAAATTTAATATAGTTTTGTGAGTTACAATTACAAAGTTCACTCCAATATTTAGAGTATGGACAAGTGGCCACGTAGAATGACATATGAAAGTAGGACTACATCTCAAATAACAAGAGTACATTTTTATTCGAGCAAATTTGTTAAGAATCCAAACACCGAAAAAAATGCATTCTTTTATTATTGCAATGGGAGATGATTCTTCCTATGGAAAATAGAGTTTGTTCATGCAAATATCCTTGTCCTAAATTGAAGACTGGCTGTTTCATTTGGTATCTCCACAACTCCTGAAGAATATCACATGCCAAACAATTCCTACTTGGTAGCAGAAGCTTCTGGAACGGTAAGACAGTTTGGAGGACTTTTGATTAGAGGACCACATTAAGAGATCAATTTCATGTGTCTGAAATATATCAGATGCTCAAGTCACAAGTGGACATCAGAATAAGGGGAAGATCAATTATTATGATCGCATGATTTGTGAGAATTTGACTGGTCATTTTGTAGCATCAGGGTAAATATTAAGGTTGAGTACCTGCAAAAATATACTGAGGGAAGTATTCAAGATGAAATATGTACTAGATTTGGGATGATTATCACATAATGAGATGGCAGATGATAAGCTGAAGAAGCAGCAGGTGTTTAAAGAAGAAAATCACATGACATGACCAGTTTATAAACCAAAGGAGTAACAGCTCCAGTTGTGGAAAAAAAACATGGAAATCTAAAGAGGTAATAGACAACACCCCAAAAAAAAATCACCGAAGGAGCAGAAAAAAAAGTCAAAACAAGAAGATAAATCTGAAAAAGGGGAGTATGGATTGAAATTTGTGGGAATATTAAAACCAGAAAATATATTATGGAGAAATGTGGTCAATAACATTCTGAGTCCATCAAAAATAAAGATTATATGACATCAGAGCAGAATTAGGCTACTTGGCCCACTGAGACTGCTCCAGCATTCTATCATGGCTGATTTATTATCCCTCTCAACCCATTCTCCTGCCTTCTTCCAATAATCTTTGGTGCTCTGACTAACCAAGAATCTATCTACCTCCACTTTATATGAACTCAATGACTTAGCTTCCACAGCTGTCCACAAAAGTGAATTCCACTGTCCACTCAGTCTACTCAGAAAATGGTCATTCTGCTCAAACTCCACTTCTTTTTATTGGCCCTTGGTAATTAACCCTAATTACTCTTAACTCGAGGAATCTCCCACTCCACAGACAGGCCATGGTCACCTTTTAAAAGTGTGTGTAAAGTCCACAAGTGACAGTCTCCGACTGACTCCACGATATCTCCCACTACAGACAAATCCAGACAAGTCCTGTGTGCTTTTAAAATATCAGGAATATTGTACATAACCATATGACAGTATTTACAATGGAGGAAATGTGAAACATTCCTAACATTCTAAGAAAATTATCACTGAAATAGGGAAGGATTTAAATAATATTAAAGTGCAAGGTACGAATGATGACTAATACAAAAAGGAAAATATCTAAACAATAATAATAAATACATAAGTAGTAAATTTTGAGAACATGAGTAGTAAAGTTAATTCATAGGTTGTGGAATAAGTTCAGTGTTGGGGTGAGAGAAGCTATCCGCCCTGGTTTAACCTATTGTTTGAGGGTTAATAACTGTTCTTGAACCTGGTGGTGTGGGACCAAAGTCTCCTTTACTTCCTTCCTGACACAGCAGTGAGAAGAGAGCATGGCCTGGATAGTGGGCATTGTTGATGAATTCTACTCTCTTGTGGCAGTGGTCCTTGTAGATGTGTTCAATGGTGGGGGGAGCTTTAACTGTGAAGGACTGGGCTGTATCAATTACTTTTCTACTAGGCCTTTCTGTCAAAAGCATTGGTATTTCCATACCAGGCAATGGTGCAACCAGTCAGTATACTCTCCACTGCACATCTATAGTCTGTCAAAGTTTCAGATGACATGCCAATTCTTTCCAAACTTCTAAGAAAGGAAAGGCACTGTCATGCCTTTTCTGTAATGGCACTTAGGGCTGGAATTTGTTGGGAAGTTATTAGAGTCTGTAATTAAGGAAAACAACAGTAAACTTGAACAGACAGTACCAACATGGATTTGTATTGGTTAAGTCATGCCCAATGAACCTGACTAAATTTTCTGAAGAGCCAACCAATATTCAGGGAGAGTTTATGTATGATATTTATAGGAACATACAAAATCATCTGACTAAGCCCTTTTTAAAAGACTGGGAGTAAAATTTGAAGTTAATGAAATTGAAGATAAATTATTGATCTATGAGACTGAGTGAACTCAAGAGGCAAAATGTTGATGTAATAGATACACCATTTAGCAGAATGTGACAAATGAAGTCCCACAATGATTTGTGCTGTGGCTGGATATATTTCCAATATCAATAAGTCACTAAAATTATGGGCTGTCTGAGGAGCAATAGGATAGCAAAGGATGGGTGTAGACATTGTAGATAAAATTATTAAGGGCCAAAGAAATATTCGTGAATTTTAATGGAGAGAAATGTGGTGTCATGTATTTGAAATACAAAAAAGATAGAGAAAAGTACGGTATATACTAAATATTGAAAAGGACAAGGGAAACACGTCAATAGCTTATTCACAGTTCCAGAAAATAATCAAGCATATTAACATATTAACAATATTGATAGTTCTAACTGGAGCACAGAAGTAAAGGGAACAGAAATTATGATACAGCTATGCAAGGTTCTGGTTGGACTCGACCAGGAATATCATGAGATATTCAGAGCACTACACCCCTTGCTCTGTAGGAAGTCTAACAGAATGATCCCCATTATCTAAGAAGTAAATTACAAGGTCATCTTCAAGAGACAATGGGGATATTCTCTAGGATCTGGACTAATAGGGAATAATTAGATTGAAGTTCTCAAGATTTTAAGAGGAATAGCAGGGTAGTTAGAGAAAAGCTGCTTCTGCTGGTTGTGAAGACTGTGATTAGCGGCATGCTCCAAAAATTAGTGCTCAGTCTATTAGGAATGAAGTATGGTAAGCCAGCAGAAGAATTCTGGGACTCTTCTGTAAATGATAGGTCAATTGTTAATTTTACATCTCAGATTGATGTTCTTTTTTTTCTAACCAAAAGCATTGGGCTAAATATTGCCATTAATTCCACAGCATTTAACTACTAAATGGACCATGAACCCTCCCTAATGAAAAGTTGAAGATCATCCACAGTACCATCAGTATCTTATATGTGCCACATGGGAAATAAAAATGAAATCTGTAATCACATTAGGAATGTTAAAAAAACAATGAAATTGAATTGTAGCAGCATCTAATTATTCAATAGAAAAATGTAATCGCACTGATGAGTTCCCGAAACTTTTGTTTTCAATTAAGGTTTTGCAATTAACTTTTTAGCACTTTCAGATGAATCTGTGGTCTGTTTCTTTCTTGTAATATTGTACAATCCCATTGATCTCTAATTTGATGGCTTCTTTGAACCACAGAGTGTAATAATATTTCAACAACAGTACCTAATTTCTTCATAATGCTTACTTTAACTGACAGAATATTTTCTTTGACAATGGGCTAGATTTCCATTCTGAGATTCAGATTTAGATTCACTTATTTATCACATTTACATTGAAACATACTGTGAAGTGCGTTGTTTGCGTTAACTACCAACAAAACCTAAGGATGTGCCTGCAAGTGTTGCCACACATACTGGTCCCAAAATAGCATGCCTACAATGATCAGCAGAACAATACAAGCAACAATAACAACAGCAGCAAAGGACACCTCCAGCCCTAAGTCTCCCATCCCTGGCCCAGGCTTCCAGACTCACAGATACTGGGCCTCTAACATCCAGATCCCCTTGACCTCTAGGCCTCAACTTCTGGACTTGCTGACTCAGCTCCAATAGCTTTGCCTGTTGAGATTATGTTCAGCTGGGATATACAGCATTACAGTAACTGCAATTGACTTCTGTTTATGGATCGTTTCTCAGTGCCTGTTAATGACGGAAGCTTAGAATGTGAAAGCAGAAATGAATGTAAAGGAGGAAGCAATTATATTACTTCAGCTGCCTTGAAAATTGCTGGTCGTGCTGTGCCAAGAATATTACTGCAAAGAAACTTCAGCTTCTCTTCCATGACTGTCAAAATGATGGGTGTAGGTGGTCAGGCAACCCTAGACAACAATCATCATGTTGGAAAATAGAGCTCTATCTTCATCTGGAAGCTACTTATTTTGTTGTAACGTCATTCTCAATAATCAATTAAACAACTTAGTTCCAAGCAGTACTTTACTCTACTGATTATGTGGGACTTTATTCTTTTTCTCCAGTTCAAACCTCTTCCATTGCCACCTTTTAATTTCACTAATATTTCACTATCCTCGATTTCAAAGTTCAAAGTTGAAATTCAAAGTAATCATTATCAGTGTGTATATGTTACTATATATCACATTGAGATTCATTTTTGAAGGCATTTACTGAAAAAAAAGGTATTACAATAAAATTTTTTTGAAAATCTACACCACAGTGGAATTGTAGTTAGTGCAACACTATTACAGTTCAGGGCGTTGGAGTTTGGGGTTCAATTCCAGTGCTAAGTGTAAGGAGTTTATATGTTCAGCCTGTGACCAGGTGGGTTTCCTCCAGGCTCTGGTTTCCTCCCACAGTCCAAAAATGTACCAGTTAGTAGGTTAGTTGCTCATTGTAAATTGTCCTGTGCTTGGGCTATGGTCAACAATGTGGGTTGCTGGACAGTGCAGCTCGTCGGGCCAGAAGGGCTTGTTCCATGCTGTTTCTCTAAATAAAATAAAGTAAGTAAACAGACAATGACTGACAAACAACCACTGTGCAAAAGATGGCAAACTATGGAAGTAAATATAAAACTGAAAACATGAAAATTGAGTCTGCAGGCCGAAGAATCAGTTCAGAGTAAAGTTCAGAGTGAAGTTATCCACTCTGGTTCTGAAGCCCAATGGCTGTAAACTGTTCCTGAAGATGGTTGTTTGGAACCTAAGGATTCTGTATCTCCTGTCTAATATAACAATAAAGTAAGGTATGGCCTGGATGGTGGGGGTCATTGATGATGGATGCTACTTGCTTGTGCAGTGCTCCATAGAAACGTGCTCAATGGTGGGGAGGGCTTTGCCTGTGATGGACTGGGGTGTATCCATAAATTTCTGTAGCCTTGTCATTGCCTGGGACTTCCAGGCCATGATGCAACCATGATGCTTGCCACCACAACAATAAACATTTACCAAAGGTTATGGTGACATGACAAATCTACACAAACTACTAAGAAAGTAGCGGTGCCATCGTGCCACTTTTGTGATGCCGTGCTCTTAGTCCTGGGTTCCTCACTTTCATCATTTAATCTTTTCTGGTCTTAATTCTAATGCAAACTCTGCCTTTCCATCTGCCCTCCTGTTCCTTTTCCTCTGGATCTTAAGCCTGTTTTATTTTTATACCCTCAAGTTCTAGTGAAAGTTTGTGAACTTGAAACATTAACTCTGCTTTTTCTTTTTACAGATTCTTTCTGTACTGAGATCTTCAAATGTTTTCTGTTTTGATTCAGATTACCAGCATCTGTAGCAGTTTGCTTTTAATTTCTACTATCCTAGTGTTTTATATACAGTATTATTATTTTATATATTATTCATATTTTATGATATTATTATTTTCTAGAATTTTTATTGGTTTTGCTTCAGACCTTTAGTGGGTAAAATTCTGTTCAAAATTAAAACATTCTGGTTGTTATCAATTTAATGTTAGATTTGTTTCCTATCTCTTGCAATGATGAAAGCAAATAAATAACAGGTGAACAAAACTTTATTCAGACATCGGTATTCACTACAATGGAGCTGACCTGGCATGGTATATTTTCAATTAGTTATAGTGGAAAGATGAACTTAGAGATATAAAACAACTAAAAGCAACTGAGCAATTGCACAGAGCTGAGATTCTCAATAAGGAATTCCATTCTTTAATTGATAGGGCAAATATAGAACAGAGTTAAGGTTCAATGATAGAATTCTTTCCTGAGTACATACCATGAAAGAGAAGTAAAGGTTCAAACTTTGGTTTTGCCCACTCAAAATTCAACAGATGTTGCATGTGAAATAAAGGATATAAATGCCATAAATTCAGTCCGATCAGATAATAATACAGGCTGATTCAGAGAAAACCTTCTTCTAATCTCCTTTCACACCAGTGGAGCCCAAACCCATTCACATGGTCTACTGAGTCAAACTAGGAAGTCTAGCCCAGTGTTTAAAACCACTGCCCCCATTTTTTCTCCTAACCTACTTGGTAGGAAGCAGAGTGAATGAGATTTGCTGTCCTTTTTACACCCTGCTTGGCTTTGCTCCTCATGGAGCAAAATGGAACTAATCCTCTCAGGTTCTCAATGTGGATGAAGTTAAGTTTAATCTTCCCCCTACCAATGGTTTAAAATATTGATTGCCAGCTTACTCTGACCACTATAGAAATAAAATGATCCTCGACAACTTTAAACCATAACTGATTGAAATGTACTTTTTTCCGATTAAATTATATGTGAGCCCTATTACCTCATGGTTAATGAATTGGATAAATCAGGATAACTATACAATAATACAACGACACTGTTGATTTATTCTCCATAACGTCTTATGGAAAACAAAAGGCTCTAACTATTATACTACTAAACTTAAACTTTCCTCACCTTTGTGATCCGCAGGGCAAATGAGCATTTCATGAGCAAAAGTGATTATGGCTGACGACAGTTCACTTGCAAGTCACAGTCCTGCTCTCTAAACAACTGTAAGATCATTAGACCATAAGACCAAAAGACATAGGACCAGAATTAATCCATTCAGCTCATTGAGTCTGCTGCACCATTCTATCATGGCTGATTGATTATCCCTCTCAAACCCATTCTCCTTTCTTCTCCCTGTAACCATTAACCCCCCCCCCCCAAGAACCTATGAACCTCTGTATGAACCTCTGCTTTAATTATATCCAATGACTTGGCCACCTCAGCTGCCTGTGGCAATGAATTCCACGATTCCACAAATTTAGAAATACAAGTAGACTTTTAACCTCTAAATAGTTCCCAGTTTCTTTGTCCAATCACAGACCACATGCAAAGCAAAATATTGTGGCGAGCATTTGGTCCATAATGACAGGAGAGGAAGCTCGTTAACTCAACAACAGTTTTATTGTGATTGACACAAACAGACTAGGCACCATGACCCAGACAGTGAACCCAACCAGTCTCACACAGATGGGAGAAGGTGACCATCACACACCCCGGTTACAGTTAGGGTGTCCCACAAATGCACAAGCAAATGACTGTATAACCCAAGCTAAAATGTAACAATAAACAAACTGGAACTTTCCACCATAATCCCATAATAGCATTTTAACACAAGAACAATAAACAGTGCTGGACATTAGAAATGCAGGGGCATGCTGTCGACCTCACCCCCCGCCCCCCCAGAGCATCACAATATTATATTTCATTGTACTATATCCATGTGAGCTTGTCAGTGTATGCTGCAGTTTCAGGACACCCACGGAGCTACCAAGTGGTCCCTTGATCTTTCATTGTAGATGGCTGTGACTTTCAGGTGACTGATGTGTCATGTCACATGCTTTCCTTATGTATACACACAATTTGTATAAACTTGTTCTACCTTTGTTTGTCTCAGTAAACTGTGTCTCATTTTTTTATCTGTCAAAAAAATCAGCTTCAGAAATACAAAGGCATTCAGTAAATTCTCAAGGAATTCTGGGAATGCTGTGAATTTAAAGAGTCTAATTTTATAGACTATTCAGCCTTATATTTTAATAGATCCAGTGTCTGGCCTGAGGCTAATTGTTCACCAACTCAAGGCACAGCTGTTTTTATGTAATTTATAGCAATCTTGTACTGAAGTGTGATGTATCTCTCGCTCGAGGTTTAAGTACATTGACCATTTTACTAGATCATCTGGATGAACCTTATCTGCTCTAATTGGGCATTGTCATTTAAGACAACTGCCAATTTGCCTTTACAACTAATTACAATCTGTCTATTGAAGCTGTAGTAATATTAGAATCAGACATTCTACTATTCTTGCAATATCCCTCTGCTTTGGGATTGGATATTTTTAACTCTGTTTTTCTTTTCCAGAACTGCCAAATCAGATTACCAAAGATTAGTGTATCACAGCTAGATAATTTCTGACAAGTAGCGAGTACGAACACACGGACAATGTGAGATCTTTACAATCTCATTAGAGAAGATCACTTGATTGCTTCCACCTTTTTAGTGCTTCCAGTGAAATCAGATTGACAAACTCAATTATTTATAAATCTCTCAATTCTGTAATGTTTTTGCATTTTATTTATGTTTGTCAATAAACATACAAGTATTTCTGATTCAGAATTCTATAAACATAGGAACATAGAAAACCTATAGCACAATATAGGCCCTTCGGCCCACAATCATGCCGAATATGTCCTTTCCTTAGAAATTACTAGGGTTACCCATAGCCCTCTATTTTTCTAAGGTCCATGTACCTATCCATAAGTCTCTTAAAAGACGCTATCGTATCCGCCTCCACCACCGTTGCTGGCAGCCCATTCCACACACTCACCACTCTCTGCATAAAAACCATACCCCTGACATTTCCTCTGTATCTACACCCATCCACTTTAAACCTGTGTCCCCATGTGGCAGCCATTTCAGCCTTGGGAAAGATAAGATAGTAACCTAGAGAAAACCATCTACTTGCTTGTCCCTACCAAATGTTTTAAGGACTCTTTTAATGGTGTTTTAAATTCTGTTAGAAAAAATATTAAGACATCCCTTGAAACTGGAGTTTTAATAGATGCCTTCAAAATTGCTGCTGTCAAGCCCCTATTTACTAAGACAAATCTTGATAGGGAGGTATTAGTTAACTACAAGCCTTTATCAAATCTTCCCTTCCTGGGTACAATTCCTGAGAAAGTCATTCTTAACCAACTTATCAACATTCTGAATGAGAACTATATTCTAGAAAAGTTTTGGTCAGGTTTTAGAGCAAATCACAGCATGGAGATGGCCCTTACTAAAAGTATCAGCAACCTTAGGATCGGCACTGATGCCAACAGGGTTTCTGTTCTAAATCTCCTCTATCCATGTGTTGTTTTGGACACAGTTGATCACAACATTCTTGTAGATTGCCCTGAGAACTGGCTTGGCTTCTCTGCTAGTCCTTCATTGAATTTGTTCATATATTTTGCGGGGAAATTTTTTGCCTATTTTGGAAACCATTTTTCTAAGGGCCAAGATGTACCTTTTGGTTTTGCTCAGGGAAGCTGTCCTGATCTCCTACTCTTCTCCTTACGCATACTCCTCCTTGGGAGACGTTATTAGAGAATAAACTTGATTTCTGCATTTGTACAGATTACAGACAATTGTATATCGGCTGATGACAATGCCCAATCTTCTCTGACTTCTGGTATGACTGGTATGACTGCATAAACAAATCGATGACCAATAGTTTGCTGCAGCTAAATGAAATACTTTTTGTTGGTCCCAAAGTCAAAAGAGATAAACCTCTTGATGAACTTGGGAACTTGGCTCCTCTTGTAAAATCAAAAATAACAAGTCTGGGTGTTATCCTTGATTCAGATTTGAATTTTAACTCTCACATAAAGAAAGTGACCAGAACAGCATTTTTACAAGAAAGAAATATTGCAAAAGTACGTTAATTTCTGTCATGTAATGATGCTGGAAAACTAATTCATGCCATTATATCAAGTCAAGTCAAGTCAAGTCACTTTATTATCCTTTTGACCATAACTGCCCTTGGACATAGCCAAGCACACTCATATCTCAATTTTTAGGAACTTTTGAACTATTCTAGTGGGGTTTAGTATTGTGGTTTTCTGTAGATTTACATAAATATTGCTGCGTATCCCTAATTGTTTAATGCTATTGTGTAGTGACTTTGGGATGATACTACTTGTGGATATTACTATTGGGATAATGTATATCTCATCCATGTTCATAGTCTTTCAATTTCCTCTTTTAATTCAGCAATAACAATAACAAAAATAATCATCTTCAGAAACAAGAAAATGAATTATATCCTGACACACATTCTGTATATGGATAATTTAAAATTATACCCTCCTTCATCAGCAAAGCTAGAGCAATGAATTCAAATAGTAGAACTATGTTCTAAAGATATAAACTTGAATTTTGGAGTAGATAAGTGCAGAACGTTAAACATAAAGAAATGAGCAATAGAGCTAGTAGAATACAAAACAGAACATCAGGATACAGTAAAACTAATGGATGAGTATAAAACATGTAAGTATCTGGGATATCAACGAGCAAAGAAACAGATCATAGTGCCATAAAGGGAAATCCTTTGACAGAATTTACTTCAAAGCTTAAGAAAATCTGCCAAACAGAAGAGTATAGCAAAGGCAATAAACACTTTCTCAATACCCATATTAACATATTCTTTGGCATAATATCTTGGTCTGAAACTGATCTGGAAAATTTACAAAGAAAATTAAGAACTGAAATGCCAAATTTCAGAAAACACTATGTACACTCAAACATGTTTAAATTAACATTATCTAGGACAGAAACAGGACGAGGAATAACAGGCACTAAAACTTCGAAAGATATATTTTCTTTAATGAAAATAGGATTGAGCACTCCACACAAGCATATGGAACTCTGATAAGAAGTACACACCACTAAACCTAAATGAGAACACACCCTAGAAAAATGAGGAAATTATCACTATTCAAGTAAAAGAACCAATAGAAGGGCATGACCATTCATGGAAGACATCCCCATGATCTGAGCAGACTAGATGTTGACAAAGAAGCATCAAATGCCGAGCTCAGAGTTGTTGACATCTTCCCTGAAACAGAAGGCTTCCTTGTGGGGATACAGGACCAGACGATTAACAGAAAAAAATGATCAAAAATACATAATAAAGGACCAACAAATTCAAGAGGATAAATGCAGAAAATGCCAAGAGAAACTAGAAACAGGATCCTGTGGCAGTTTAACTCCATCTGATTATTTACACACGCACAATCGTGTGGCAAACATCATTCACCAAAATCTTGCTCTAAAATACAAACTCGTAAAAGAAGCCACACCTTATTATCAGTACAAGCCTGATCCAGTTTAAGAGTCAGAGCCCCACAAATTATATTATTATGACTGATTTTTTATTGCAGATAGGACAATCCATATTAACTGCCTGTATATAATACTACAAGATAAACAAACAAGAACAACTTACTTAATATCTATTCCAAACACATATAAAATACAGAAATCAGTAAGTGAAAAACATGAGAGATACGCTGAATTAAAAGTGGAAATTGAAAGACTATGGAAGATGAACAGGGTATACATATCCAGATAGTAATATATATAAAATAGCATTAAACAATTAGGGTTCTACAGCAATATCTATGTAAATCTTCAGAAAGGCACAATACAAAACACCACTATAATAGTCCGAAACTTCCTGGCAATTGAGAAATGTGTGTGCTTGGCTATACCGTACCTCAGATTTTACCAGCTTGAGCTGAGAAATAATAAAATAATAATATTAACTATTATATTTATTATTAAACATTTCCATTCTGTTAATTTCCAAAATAGCAATATTGTGCTCCAGGTTTCTGCTTATTGACAAACAGAGTGATGTGAAATATCCTTTTGAATGAGGGAGCAACTACTAAAAGAATATACATTTTCAACATTTAACTAATTAAAATAGAGCTTTTAATTTTCTAGAGTTGTATCATTTTAACAGCAGTCACTTTTTCAGACAAAGGCTTTTGCAAATGAGCTTGCATAAAATCCTCCCTTCCAGTAGGCTTTTGAAATTTGTAATCATGCCAAGGAATATTAAAATATGAATACTTAAGTGCTCAGCACTCTCATTTGAAATTCTACTCTGCGGAAAAATAGTTAGAAGAAAATCCAGATAAGAGCAACGTATAGATATTTCAATATGATGCCATTTTGCACATTTTGTTATACAGGAAAACTGGCGGAAGATCTACAAATCTGCATAATATGTAATTGCAGATTTTCTTAATCGTCTTCTCTCTACTGGGCATAATTCTAAAAGGTATCACTAACTTATTTGAGATTTGCTAATATAGCAAGAGTTCTCCTATTGTGTCTTTCAGTGTCATGCCTACACAGGTAGGCACCTCCCAGTCTCTATCCAGCTAACAAATCACCTGCCATTCATTTCCAATTCATCACCTACAGCCTATTTAACTATTTAACCCAGCACTCAACTTATTTTGTGGCCTCTTGTGGCTTGTTATTTTGTCATTTATTATTAAACTAATCACTCACTGCTATATTGTCTGTGCTGCTCTACATATGGCAAAACATAAGGCCTCCCCTACATTTCCTAACGGGGTGGGTGAACCAATGATTGACCCAACAGAATTTGCTCACCTAAAGGAAGTCTTCTGCCTTAACAAGTGCATGATCTGGAAGCAGTAGGAAACCAAAGACGACCTGCTTGTTACAATCAGCCAACTCTCTTACTTATTACAGCAAACCTGGTCCAGTCAACCTCCTTTCTTGGAGCCTTGGATTCTGGTGCCCGAACACTTCGATGGATCTCAAACCTGATGATGCATCTTCCTATCCCAGTGTGTTTTGCACTTCAAGCTCCCATCACCTCTGTGTTCTCTGGACTGAGCCAAAATTGCCTTTGTCATCTCCTTCTTGACTGGCTGAGCTCTGACCTGAGTTGTGCTAACTGGGACAATAAGACCAGCATCTGCAATAAAATTGAGAAACTCACTGCTGGGTTTTTGACCACCCAGAAAGTGGAAGGGAAATAATGGATTGAATATTTCACCTACATCACTGCTCACACATGGTGCTGGATAACACCTTGGAATTGAGAACCCTTGTGGAATGCAGAAGCACTGCTGGCCCATTACCATTATGGCCCCTCATAGTGCTTGAAAGACGAGCTATCTACCTGAGAGATGCCCATTGACCTCAAAAGCCTCATCACTCTGGCCCTCTGTGTTGGCAAGCGTCTTATAGAAGGGTCATCCAGATCACCAGTCAGAAGCTCAGTTCCATTCCCAGAGCCATTTCATGCTGCAGGACTTTCATCATCAATGCCTGTAGAGCCCAGGTAGGTAAGAAGAGCTCCCATCACCTCTAAAAGTTTGAGCATTGGTGGTGAAACAACTTGAGCACCTACTGCAGAGCAACTGATCACCCACGCATCAAATGCCCACCGTGCCTGAGACCTCATCACCACCAGATAGAGATATATCTGGTAAGATCCCCCAGCCCCTCAGTCCAGCATGATGCCACAACTCATGCTGTCTGTCCTCCTCCACACCCCAACAGCTCTATGCACACAGATTATGTGAATTTCTGGCAGAGCAGGCAACTTTCTGGACTGGACCCTACCCTTGTAGCATGGACTTCCTACTGAGCCTACCTCATACCACTTCTGCATCATGGCCATTAAAGGACATCCTTTGGGGTTGGAGGGTGCATAGAGCCTATGCACATAAGTCTTGGTGCGCACAGTTCCTCTTTATCGACTCACCCAACGCTCCGCTCATCTTGAGTTACTCTTGGCTTTCCACTCACAGTCTTTACTTCGCCTGGTCATCTCTCCTGATCCCCTGCTTAGTTGGGGACTAACCTGTCTGCAACCTCAGTTGACTTCACCCTATAAATCCTTGGAGACAAAGGAAACCCTTTATCTAAACAAACTCTGACAGGAATACTCAGACTTCATCCTGGCCTTCAGCAAAAGGGAAGCCAGCACCCTGCCACTTCACAGACCACATGATGCACGATCAAACTCCTCTCAGGCATCACTCCTCCTGAGACCTAAGCCACGAAAGACTACATCAATGAAGCACTACAGCATCACTTCATTCAGCAATCCCAGTCCACAGAGGTGCAAGGTTCTTTTTTGTTAAAGAGAATGATGGAAGCCTCTGTCCTTGTGTCAACTACTGTGGACTCAAGAAAATCTGCATTAAGAAATCTTCCCTTGATAAATAGCACATTCAAAGCACTTTGCAGGGCCCAGATCTTCACCAAACTAGACTTAAGAAGAACACACAACCTGAACTGCATCCGCCATGAAGATGAGTGGAAGGCAGCATTCATGTCACCCACTGACCAATATGACACCAATCATCCACTTGGTGATGCTTTTTGGACTTTCAAACAATCCAGCCATTTTCCAAGCCTTCATTCACAAGATCCTCTGAGATGTGTTATGCAGGTACTTGTTCGTCTACAACAGCAACATCATCTTCTTCAAGGACAACTGGAACCATTCTATCATATCCCTTCAGTCCGTCAGCAGCTCCTTGACAACCACTGTAAAGCAAGTTAGAAAAATGCCAGTTCATTGTCCCAGTCATTCCCTTTCAGAAGGTTATGCACTTTCACCCCAAGGCATAACTATAGATTACTAAAAAATATAACCAGACAAACATAGCGTATACAGTCCAGACCCCTCAGTCCATTTTAAATCTTTAGTTGCCACAACTGCACTGCGCTGCTCCCGGTTGAATGTGATGACTCAGCCACCTCACCTCTGATGGCTGAAAAGAGGCGACCCCACAGCTTGAGGCCCCAGTCCATAGAGTGCGCTGAAAAAGATCTACATTTGGCCACATCAGAGCTTGGCTTCTGCCAAGTGAAGCTCTAGGAGGGCAGCACCAACTCCATTCTGGACACGATGTCGCACTGCCTCCAGTGAAGTACAATAGCTTTGTCCTCTCACTCAGAGTGATTGCAAACAGGCAACACCGTGGGTTCAGGCCTAGTCCTATCTACAACCAAGAATTAGGTGCCATCCATCCACCCCAGCCCGCATCCAATAAATTAACAAATTGAACATGCGGTATACCAAATTAATAATGTCCAAATAATGTCATGTGATCACAAGAAAAAGGACCTTGACGACCACTCACTATTTGACTGTAAGCCTCCATCGACTTGGGCAGCAGCACTTTGCATAGTTCCTTTATTATCTCTGCCAGCAAGCAACTCACTGATGGTGTAGACCTGCAGTACTTTGCGTTCTTAATGAATAGCAGGATCTTGCGATAATTAGACGTACATTTAAGTAGAACGGTAGCACATTTTGTTGACCCTCTAGAGCTGCTGCAACCTATCACGCAGCCATTGTTACGATACGGCAACGTTGAATATAGAATTGAGACAGGTTTTTATAAACAAATAAAACATTTATTAAACACTGTTCAATAAAAAACCAAAAGTAAACAAATGACTAACTTAACCAGAAGTTAACTGCTATATGGAAACTCGAACAGTTCTTAAAGCGATAAATGCAAACACAGTTCTTAAAAGTAGTAAATGCAAAAGTCCAAATGATTTACACAGTCAATTAGGAGAGATTTTCTGAGAAGGAACAAATTCCTCGACGATGTGACGTCACTGCTGATCCCAGCCAAAATATGCCTTGCCCGAAGGATTTACGATGAAGGAAATAAAACTGCTTAAAGGCACTGACCTTTCCTTGGGGAAACCCTGCTCCAGTCCTTTCTGCTTTTTAGCAGGGACTATCTTGGAAGCAGGTTACTAATTCCTTCCGAATGAGGATCAATAAGGCCGAACCCATTTCACCGCCAACAACACCAACTTTTCTCGATCCTTCGGGTTTTGCATACTTCAATAACTAACTCACTCTCCAACTGGACTGCAAAGGTGGGAATCAAAACTGGCAGTGGTTTTAAAATCTGCCGGCACAACTTAAAATAGAATGTAAAACTCCACCTTAAAACAAAACTGCATCATGAGACAAACACGCAGCATAACAGAACCACTGACAAATTAAGCCAAAAGCTGACGCATCCCCACAGGGCATTCCGCTTTTATACCTGTTGATAAAGGTCATCACACGACCCCTCACTGGCGGGAAAATTACATCAGTCCACCATCACAAGACCATTACATCATGCCCGGCAGATACACCATCTTGCCAGAAATCAAGAAACCTCCTCTCACCTTCATCACCAAATCATCTATCTCATGGATAACTTTGTTTGTTGCCAAGTACCATGCTTTTGAGGAGATGGTTCAATACAGCTCCCATCTTCTGCCTCCCAAACTTTACAGCAGACTGAAACACTTGAGCATATAGGCATTAAGAAAGAGGATATGCTGGAGCTTTTGAAAAGCATCAAGTTAGATTAGTCACGGGGACCAGATGAGATATACCCCAGGCTAATATGGGAAGTGAGGGAGGAGATTGCTGAGCCTCTTGCAATAATCTTTCCATCATCAATAGGGATGGAAAAAATACTGGAGGATTGGAGGGTTGTAAATGTTGTTCACTTGTCCAAGAAAGGGAGTAGAGTTAACACAGGAAATTTTAGACCAGTGAGTCTTTATTCAGTTGTGGGCAAGTTGCTGGAGAAGAGCCTGAGAGGCAGGATTTATGAGCATTTGGAGAGACATTATCTGATTAGGGATAGTCAGCATGCCTTTGTCAAGGTCAAGTCATGCCTTACGAGCCTGATTGAATTCTTTGAGGATGTAACAAAACACATTGATGAAGGTAGAGCAGTGGATGTAGTGTATATGGATTTCAGTAAGCATTTGTTAAGGTTCCCCTATGCAAGTCTCTTTTAGAAAGTAAGGCAGCATGGGATCCAAGGGGACCTTGCTTTGTGGATCCAAAATTAGCTTGCCCATATAAGGTAAGGGGTAATTTTAGATGGTTTGTTCTCTGTGTGGAGGTCAGTGACCAGTGGTGTTCTGCAGGGATCTGTTCTGGGACCCCATCTCCTTGTGATTTTTATAAATTACCTGGATGAAGAAGTAGAAGGGCGGGTTAGTAAGTTTGCTGATGACACCAAGGTTTGGGGTGTTGCGGATAGTGTAGAGGGCTGTCGGAGATTACAGTGGGACATCACTAAGATGCAGAACTGGGCTGAGAAGTGGCAGATAAGTGTGAAGTGGTTCATTTTGATAGATCCAATTTGAATACAAAATATAACATAAATGTTAAGACTTTTGGCAGTGTGTATGATCAGAGAGATCTTGGGGCCCATGTCCATAGCACACTCAAAGCTGCTGCACAGGTTGACAGTGTTGCTATGAAGGTGTATGATGTGTTGGCATTCATCAACAATGGAATTGAGTTAAAGAGCATTGAGGTAATGTTACAGCTATATAAGACCTTAGTCAGACCCCACTTGGAGTACTGTGTTCAGTTCTAGTCACCTCACTACAGGAAGGATGTGGATACTATAGAGAGGGTGCAGAGATTTACAAAGATGTTGCCTGGATTGGAAGGTGTACCTTATGAGAATAAGTTGCATGTACTTGGCCTTTTCTCCTTGGAACTAAGGAGGATGAAAAGTGACCTGATAGAGGTGTATAAGATGATGAGGGGGCATTGATCATGTGGATAGCCAGAGGCCCTCTCCCAGAGCCGAAATGGCTAATACAAATGGGAATAGTTTTATGGTGCTTGGATAAAGGTACCGAGGGGATGTCAGGGGTAAGTTTTTCACACAGAGTGCTGGGTGCATTGAATGTACTGCTGGCGGCGATGGTGGAAGCAGATTCAATAGGATGTTTTAGGAGCCTCTTAGATAGGTACATGGAGAATAGAAAACTAGAGGGCTATGCACTATGGAAATTCTAGTCAGTTTCGAGAGTAGGTTACATGGTCAGCACAACATTGTGGGTTGAAGGGCCTGTAATGTGCTGAAAATTTCTATGTTCTACAAACCCCTCTGGACATTTTGTGGTAGAGCTGCTCACATCTGGTGTGGGGGCCAAGGTGATCCTCTCCCAGCGAGAATGGATGGAAAGACACACCCTTGTTCCTTCTTATCATTCAAGTTCAACTTCATGTAATGCCATTATAAAGGAGGAGACAGGAAGATATTTTCCATTAAATGGGCCTTGGAGGGGTGGCTGATGGGGAGCACTAATCAGGATCTCCTGATCTGGACTGATCACCAGAATCTCCTGTCCATTCCGCAAGCCATGCCAGGCTCACTGGGCCTTCTTCTTCGAGCAGTTCAACTTCACCATCTCTGACCAACCCATCTCCAAGAATGCTAAAGCAGATGCCCTGCTACAATGGCTCAGCCCAGCTGAATTGGAGATTGGCCAACAGACCATCATTCTATCCATTCAGATCCCCACATTGCTTGTCTGGGATTTTGAGAACCACGTCTGGTAGTCCCTACATGACTAAGTTGCTCAGGCTGACATGCCTGACAATCGTATGTACTGGCAGCTCTGTGTTCTAAAGCACTCCAGTGGCCTTTCTCATGCCATCCAGGCACACAATAGATCCTGGATGTTCTGCGACGCCTGTTCTGGTGTCCCACCATGGTCAACAATATACGTCAATTCATCACTGCCTAACCTCAATGTTCCCAATCTGACTCCTTCAACCAGTGGTCCTCTAGGCTCCTGCAGCCCCTACCTGTCCCTCAGTGCCCATGGTCCCACACGGCCATGGATTTCATCACGGGTTTGTCACCTTCCAGTGGGGTCACGGTGATAATGAGAGTGGTGGACTAGTTTCTCAGAGGCAGCCCACTTCATTGCCGTCCCCTAACTTCTATCGGGGGACAGCAATGTCTAACTTGAGACAGCAAATCTGGTTATTCACGTGTTGTTCACCCCCATGGTTTCCCTAATGACCTTGTGTCAGACCAGGGTCCACAATTCCATTTCCCTCTTCTAATGAGCCTTTTGCTTCCTCCTCTGCATCTCAATGAATTTGAAAGTACTTGAGGAAGAGCCAGCGATGGAGGTCTCATTCACCATTGCCCTGGTACACTGCTGCCAAAATGCTTTGCAGAGAGCCATCCTAGCTGCCAGCCGTGCCTAGTGCCACCAGGAGTGCAAGCCAGACTACTCCAGCCTGGGGATTATCTCTGGCTGTCCACCCAGGATCTGTCCCCGAGCAGTGATTCCTGCTAGCTCTCACCCCAGTTCATTGATAGCTTCCAAATCACCGTTCGTAACAATCAGTCACTTACTGTCTCCAGCAGCCCCCATTCCTCAGGATCATGTCTACATTCCACATGTCCTTCCTCAAGCCCGTTGTCCATGGACCACTTAATCCACCTGAGCCTATACCTCTGAAATCTAGGATATTGGAAAGCGGCCCATTCTATAAGGTTCACTGATTGATGGATTCACCTCATCATGGTCGGGGTGTGCATTACCTGTTTGATCTTATGCCATCTAATTTCATCTTGAATCCAGTGCCATTGAGGAGATCCACCTAACCCATCTGGAATTCCCTGCACTATTCAGTGCCAGCTGTAGGAGTCCCTGTTAGTCCTGCAAAGGCAGGCATCTCCCGGCCTCCACCCGGCTAACAGAATTCACCTGTCACTAGTTTCCAATTCGTCACCTGCAGCCTATTTAAACCCAACTCTCATCCACAGTCCTTGTTCACCCATCAAACCAACCATCCTCAACCAGTTACGTCCAGACTTCAGTTACCTTGTCAAGTGTTTGTTCTCTCTTGTTTTGTGGCCCATTGTGGCAGAAAATTATTAAAGTGATTGCTGTCTGTTAAATTATCTCCACTCCTCTGCATTTGCGTCTAGTCTCCACAATATTTCCTGACATTCCTGGCCTCTCAGAGAGTTGTCCAGCCATTGAGGTACTTTTCCTGTGATAGGGGAAGTGTATACAATCAATTTATTCCCAATATGCTTCCACTAATAGCAAAGTGTTAATAATTAGGTACTGTAATTGGTTTTGTTAATGTATATTGTGCAATAAATACAGGCCAAAAGTTTTCAGGGAATTCTTCCATTCTATAAATTAGTGCGAAGGCGCCTACTAGTTGTATAATCCTGCTTTGAAGTATCAGCCTTTATTTTTGTCCTCAGGATTCTTGTGCAGGACTTGAATGTACTAAGCAATACCAATTCCATAGTATAGCCTTCTCTCAGTACTTACTTATTATCACATAGAAGGTTGTAATTTGACCCAGTACAACTTCAGGCAATTAGACCTATATAAAGAGGTAATTTATAGTTAGATAATTAAGCCACCAACACTTCTTTGAGATGCGGCAGGAAACCACAACACCCAGTGGAATTCTATGCAGTCACAGGGAAAACAGCCAGTCCAAACAGAAGGCCTACAGTGTCAGGATTAAATCCATATCCCTACATCTGTGAGGCAGCCATATCACAATGTTTTTCCAAATGGAGAGCTGCACTCTATTTTGGACCTCTGATCAATGCAGCAGGACTGTAATACACAAGTGAGTGACTGAGAGAAGAAGATATTTCCAAGATAAGGCAGGGTGTTGGGACCGGAGGTGAGGATCAGGCCAATTCCACTCGCTCTTCTTTGATGTTTACTCCTCTCTCCACGGCGGTGATATTGTAAGACCATCCCAGCTGTTACGTGCTTCATGTCTGCAAGCTTTGTGGTGATATTGGCTTCATAGCCATAGATCTGTCTCCATATCTATGGAATCAATTTGGTTCAGAATGCTGTTGCTTGCTTTAATTGTTTGCATGATTTGAGATTTTTTTCTCTCTCTGAGTATTGGATATTGGCGTTTTTTAAAAATTGAGTTTTTTCAGGTTTCTTGCTTCGTGGCTGCCTCTAAGCAGATGACTCTTATTTGTATAATTTATACATACTTTGGTAATGAATGTTCTTATGAAGTTCGAACTTTGAATTTTGTGGATGTGATCAACTATGCCAGAGGCGACATTTATTAATTTGGAGACAGCTTGAAGAAGGTTGAGTTGGCAAGTTCTTGAAATGAGAGGATTGTCCTTCCAGGGGATGTAAGATACTTTAGGTTTGCATTCCTTGGGGTTTAGAAAGGTGTGATCGTATTCAAACTTTTAAGATTCTATGAGCATTCATCAGGACAGTTGTTGAGATGTTTCTACCAGGGCAAGAGTCTCAAACAAGGTGGCCAAAGTTACAAATAGGGAGCTGGTCATTTGAAGTGAGGAGTTTAGAAAATACGTCTTTCAGGCAGTCATGAAACTCAGTAATTTTCTGCTCTGAAGGGAAGCAGAGGACAGATCATTAGAAACAGTTAAGGAGGAGATAGACAAGTATTTGAAAGATTAAGGAAATGAGAGCTATGGAAACTGGCAAAGAAGTGGAATGAAAGCTAGCATAGATCGACCATTATTATATTGGATGGTAGAACAGGCTTGAAAGCCCTGGTGGCCAAGCCCTGTTCCCTTTTATCTTGCATCTTGCATCCTTGTAGTGAAAAATGGACTCTACATCTCAGCCTTTGTGGGTCTTAATAATTTAACCTCTCAGAGGACAAACTGAAAAATCTGACAGTTTTTACCAGTACTTCTTACTTCTTTGAAGTCTTGTCTTCCATAATTTTGATTATTTTTTTTAAAGTTCTGATGCCTTAATCACCTGAAGAGATTTTCCTGGACATTACGAAGGAAATGGATCAATTGTTAAATTGGAATGTGAGACATAAGCAACACTGGGGGTTTTCAAAATGTCACAGACAGAACTATTGCTAAAGGGCAAGCTGTAGGGAAAATTTGAAACAAGTTCAAGTTAGACCAAAGGATTTGTGAATAGTGGGCAGCATCCTTCTGAAGACTGCTGAAGTGAAATACTGTACATCCAACAAACAAACACTGACAAGAACTTTCAAATGAATGCAATCATCCATGAATATCATAAAATAAAAATGTCAGGACAGCGAGGAAGATTGTCAAAGTTTGCAGCAGGATCTGGACAAATTGGAAAACTGGCCAAAGAATGGTCAATGGAATTTAATACATACAAGGGGGAGGCGTTGCATTTTGGGAGAGCAAACCAGGGTAAAACCTACACAGTGGATTCTTGGACACAGGTCTGAGGTGAAACAAGGGAGCCTGTGAATACAGATTCTTAATTCCTTGTAATGGCATCACGTTGGGACATTGAGTACAGTAGTTGGGATGTTATGCTGAAGTTGTATAGGATGGTGGTAAGGCCAAATTTGGAGTATTCTGTACAGTTCTGGCTATCTACCTATAAGAAAGATATTAATAAGCTTGAAAGAGTACAGAAAAAATATACAAGGACTCTGGATCTTGAAGACCTGAGTTATATGGCAAGGATGAATACGTTAAGAGTTCATTCATCGAAGAGCAGGAAAATTTAGATCTTATAGAGGTATATAAAATTATGATGGTGAATGTTGTAGGATTTTCCCTTCTGGTTGGGGAGAGACTAGAAGTGGAGGTTGTAGGATACACTAGTGAAATTTAAGAGACTACTAGACAGGTATATGAAGGTATTTAAGGTGGGGGGTTATATGGGAGGCAGGGTTTAAGGGTCAGCACAACATTGTGGACCAAAGGGCCTGTACAGTGCTGTACTATTCTATGTTCTATGTAATCTGAGAGGAAACTTCTTCACTAAGAAGGTGGTGTAAGTGTGGATCGAGCTGCCTGAGAAAGTGGTAGGTGTGAGTTTTATTATAATATTCAGGAGAAGTATTGATTGGTACATACTGTAGATGAGAGAGGTATGGAGGGCTATGGCCCAGGTAAAGATAGATGGGACAAGGCAGAATACAAGGTTTGCATGGACTAAATGGGCCAAAGAACCTGTTTCTGTGTGATAATGCTCTATAACTCTATGCCCCTACATATCGTTACTATGCAAAAAAAATCAGCTTAAATTATCAGATGATAATTTAATCAGGTGATCAATATTACATTTTGTTAAAAAAAGTCTGATATATTTTCCAAGAAAGAAGACTGAAAAATGCAGAAAGGGATATTTTGTTCCAGCTCTGCCTGGTCTACCATTGCCTCGACTACCTCAGTTGGTTGCTATAAGCTTCAGTCAGTTTATTGATGTGCTCGCCAATGAGAAGAGCAACTTACTGGAGTGGCAGAGATCCAGCAATTTTGTTCCAAGCTCCTTTATCCCCTGAATGACCAGTTCACAGTGTTAATGTGTGCTGAGCATAGGTAGTCTATTGCTCTTCTCTGAATGGAAGTGCTAATGGAGATGCAATAATTCAATAATTTAATCGGAAATGTATTACTGCATGCCTTCTCACTCCAGTCTAATGCTTTTTAACGTTCATTAAAAAAAATACCTTCAGCTGCATTGATTTTCTAAAAAAAAATAGTTTTCTCGACCATTAGCATCTTTCAATATCTGATAGAAGAGAGATGACTGTGAAGTTGGAATGTGAAACATAATAATCAACACAACCTTTTCAAAGCAGATAATGGAATCAAGTTTACCAATTGGCTTGCCAGCAAGTAGGACAGAAAATGGAACTTTTTTTCACATCAGAGCCGAAGATATGTGAATATAGGGTGGAGCTTTTTGGAGAGCTATTGAATTGAAACTCATCCAGTAAACAAACACTGACAACAGAATTATTAAGGGACTGTCAAATTGTCTGAGATCATGCATGAATAACTTACAAAAAATGAATAAGGCTCTGGAGATTGAAAACATCAACAAAGAATCACTAAAAATAGCTGATGCTACATCTGAAGAGTGGATCCGCCTCATCTGTTCTCATGTCTGGTTTAAATAACATTTCCGTTTCACTGGCAGAAGGATGCCACATGAGCAATGCAAGTTGACGTTCCTCTCAACAAGTTTTTTCTCTTCCTCATAAATTAGCAAAGTGAGACCAGCAAAGTTTGATGTCTTGGATAAGACTGCATAATAGTCAGGCATGACAAGGGTTTTGAAGCTGGGCCTTTTGGGAGTCCAGTCATACAGTTAAGATGTCACTAGCAACTGCAAATATTCTTTTATCAAGTGCTTAAAATTACATTAACTATGCAGTTTGAAAAAATAAGTGAAAAGTAGAATTTCCTTGGATCTGTAAAGGTGTTACATGATCCAATTCCTATGAAAAATAATCTTTGTTAAACAATCAGTGACAGGATGAGAGGCCTGGTGGTGTCAGAAGAGGTTGTGATTTGGAAAGACAGAGGAGGGTGCCAGCAATTATTATTGATAGGAGAGTTTAGCATTGGTGACTAGTATTTGGGCCAGTTATTCGGATGCAAGCATATAGCATAATCTGGTGGGGCAAAGGTACGGGGATGGTGGGTGGAGAAGTGGAAACTGATGTTATCAGGGTTAGTTGGGGTGGGGCTGTTTGCAGAAGCAGGGTGCTGAAGGTGAGGCTGTAAGGGAAATTTCAAAATGAATCTATTTGAGCTGGGTTCCTATTGCCATATTGTAGCAGTACACGGAGACTTCCTTGAAGATATGGAGAAATAGGCACCATAAAAGACTACTTCTGGTAGGAATGGTCTGGAATGAAACTAGCACTCTTAATATAAATGAAAGTTCCCGTAATGGCACGTGAACACACTTTGAAAGTTGTTGGACATTTAGATTTTTCTGTGCATTTTGCATTGATCAAATTGGAACCTGGAACTTCCTGATTTTCACTTGCATTTCGTTTTTTTTAGGGTAATTGGAATACATAACATCAAAATATATCATGTCAACCTGAATTCTGGACGTAATAATCAAGTCAGTGCAGCTGGTCTTGCAAATATTGAGGTACAGTAATTGCGAATTGAATGGGCATCAATCAAAAGAGAATCCACATCGCTTTTCCCATTTCCAGACGACCTCTGAACTGTGTCGGATCGATTGCCAGGATGTTGCATGCAGCCGATTGATCACACGGTGAATCAATTCAACCATCTATGTGCGGGAGGCACTCTCTTTTTACATGGCCTTTCAAGAGCACATGACTTTCGTCTCGGTGGGCCCAGTTCCTTGCTCCCTCACAAAGTCACAGGAGTTTACTGTGCCTAACATGAATCAGTAGAAGCGTTTAATCCTACTGCTCTGTTGTCATTCTTTCTCTGCCCATATGTAACAACATTAATCCAGATTCTGCAGCTTTTCAGACAATCTTAACCCATTGCAATTCACCTACCACTGTACAGGTTTATAATAGATGCCTTCTCACTAATCCCATGCATATCTCTACAGAGTCTGGACATTAAAAACACCTATGTCAAGCTATTGTTTACTGAACACACAACCCTGCCTTCAGTACTATAACTCCAAGCAAACTGATCACCAAGCTCTGGGCCCCTCATAGGGAGGGGGTCAACGCCTCCCTTTGAAACTGAATTCTTGATATCCTGATCAATAAAGCACAATCAGTAAGGAGAGGCAGCAACGTACTGTATCTGCCATAATGATTCTGAACACTGATGCTCCACAAGGCTGTATCCTCAGCCCCCTACTCTACACCTCAGTCCAACACACTGACACTAGGACAAGGAAGCTCATCAACATCTTTACTTCCTCAGGAAACTAAAGAAATTTGGTCTCATCAACCCTCACTAATATTATCCGCCTGAATGCATACTTGCTTGGTATAGCAACTGCCCTGCACGTGATCATGAGAAAATGCGGAGAGTTCTGGACACAGCTCAGCACAATTTGTAAACTAACCTCCCCTCTGTGGAGTTTTGTCTATGCTTTTCATGGCCTCAATAAAGGAGCTGGTATAGTTAAAGATACCACCCAAGCTTGACATTCTCACTTATGCCCTCTTCAATAGAGCAGAGTACACAGAAGTCTGAAAGCACGAGTCACCAGGCCGGAGGGCAGCTTCTACTCCCTGTTTTAACTCTGGTAAATGGTTCTCTAAGTCGATTAGATGGACATGGACCTCTCAATCTACCTCATTATGAGCTTGCACACTATTGCTTACCTGCAATATACTTTCTCTGTAGCTGTTACTGTATTCTGCATTGTTATGGTTTTATTTTGTTCTACCTCAACGTACTTTACAATGATCTGATCTTTATGAATAGTATGCGAGAAAAGCTTTCCATTACATCTTGGTACATGCAACAATAAACAAATTCCAATTCCAATTTTGTGTAAACAGCCAAAACTTAAGGTAGGCCAATGATTTTCTGGCTGAAATTATCAATGCCTAATTTTAATATTATGACCTATTGTATATTGATGCTTCCAAGTTGGAAGATAATTTTCTAGCTCCCTGAAATCTGTGCCAGTTGTCGATTGCACAAAAACATTGTTAGACTGTTGACACTATGGCTAATTCTTGGCCGACAGAAAACTAGAACTAAAATGGGAATCTATTGTGGGGGGAAACAGAGGATGCCGTGGGCCTCCCTGTGTCTGGTTAGTGACATTTGCAACTGCTGGTTGTGGCATACCGATTTTTGAAGCAGTAGCCTAAGAATTTTGGCTGTCACTTTATTACCTGTCACATCCATATTTTGAAGATTGGTTTTACAATTGGCATATTGTTGTTTTGGGTTTATTTTACAGATGAAGCAGTCAATGAAGGAAAGGGTATGAATCATGCTCAAACTGCAATGATCATTAACTTCAAAGACCTTCAGTGCAGAGAAAACAACTCAGAAGGCCTAGAACTCAATTCACTTTTATGCAGTGTCATCATTGCAGAATTCTGTAGGCATGAGGTGTTGGGAGGAGAAACACAGGATTCTACGTCTGCATGCTGCATCTGATTGGTGGCTCCATTTGTTATGGATGTACCAAGGGGTCCCACATCACCATCTCCATGGAAACAAGGAAACTAAATTGCTATACTACTTGTTTAAGGAGATCATTCAGCTCATTGTGTCTACACCAGCTCCTAGCAGAGCAACCCCATCAGTCCTATTGAATCACCTTTTTTCCATATCCTTGTGAAGGCTGGCAAGGGACTGAATTAAGAAACTAATGCTGCAGCTCTTTAGGAGGCTGTGACAACTCACTTTATTGTTCCTTTGAAGAGAGGAAGAAATGTACAAGAGGAAATTAGGTTGATTAGGTTTGTACCTTATGGAAGCATATAAAGCTCAAAGTCCAAATTAAATTTGTTATCAAAGTGCATATATGTCATCATATACAACACTGAGATTCATTTTCTTGTTCTTCACTGAAAGAGATATGAAACAGGAGAAATCTCTGCTACAGAGGTTATGAAGGCCAAGGCATAGAATATACTTAAGAAGAAACCTATGAAATAATTAAACCTGACATAGTGGTTTAGTGGTGGAGGAGTCGGAAGATTGTGAGGTGGATGTGGGGGGGGGGGGGGAGAGGCTGCAGGATTAAGTAAGCATTTAGGAGGCAGAATACTTGTTACGGAGAAATGATAGCTATTATAACAATAATGGAGGAGAATTTAAAAGAGGCAAAACAATAAGCAAAAATGCTGTAAGTGATAGTTTTGGGAATCAATACTAAGTCACAAGAAATGACATAAGATCTAATTATGGACTTTAAAACAGTGAAGTGCTATATGTTGATTGACTTAGCACAACTTCATGTTTTTACCCAATGGTGCATCTATGCTGATTTGCAGCATATGTATATTAGTTGTGGAAGTGCAAGTATTACATTAGGTTTATCGTTGTGGTTGTTACCTTGAGTAACTGCATTCCATGGTTAATTGTTGCAGCAGTTTGCATTCAGTTCTCCACTTCAATTACTGCCTTATAAATCGATGTTTGCTTCATGCTCCCAGTGAGTTGTTAATGCTCAACAGTAGAAATAGAAGAAGAACCTAACACATTACATACTTGCGGGAAAAAGTAAAGCTAAAAGTCATCTGTTAAGCAAGATAACAAAAGAAGCACTCTTCACCTCAGTGCCGATGAGAATCCGTAACCTGCTACTACAGGAAATGATGGAGAAAAACAATAGCGATGTATTAAAGCTAAGGCAAAAACAAGCTACAAGGGAAATGTGAATTAGGGAGTACAGCCAGATTTCCATACCAGTATAAAAGGAGAATATTCAGTCCGGTGCTAGCCCTCAGATCAATCCCATCCATTCAGTGATTTCTATCAACTCATTCTTTCACTCATGTCCTCAACTATCCCTCACTCCCCTGCCACCCAGCTGCATCATAGTAACTTATTAATCTATTAGCACACTCCCCTGTATGGAAATAGAAGTATGGCAAGCACGCAGGTCTATAGTTTCGATTGAAATGAAAAGGCTTTACACCCCACTCACGACCATCCTAATGGTAAATGTACAGCGTCTGGAAAATAAAATTGAAGAGGTCAGAGCAAGATCCAGTACCAGAGGGATATCAGGGACTGCTATGTACATTGCTTTACAGAAACATGACTAACCTCTGCCGTTTTGGATACAGCACTGCAGTTCAATAGTTTCACCATTCTCTGTAAAGACAGGACATCTCATCCTTCAGGGAGAATCCTTTATGACTAACTCACCTTGGTGCACAGATGTGCTCCAATTCTGCTCACTCGACCTGGTACATCTAGCAGTCAAAAGTCTTCCATTTTATCAGCTGAGGGAGTTTTTTTTGCCATCATCCTAGTAGTGGTACACAGTCTGGCTGAGGCCAACATCAGGAAGACACCGGAGGGGCTGAGAATTGTGATCAGTAGCCACGAAACAGTGCACCCTGATGCTTTCAGTACTATTGCAGGGGATTTCAACCAGGCCAGAGTGGAGAAGTCTCTGAACCACTACAACCAACATATCGCCTGTGGAACCAGAGGAGGCAACACACCTGACCACTGTTATACCGCCATTAAGACCACTTACTGTTCTATCCCACACACACAATTTGAAATGTCTGATCAACTGGCTATAATTCTACTCCCAGCATATAGACAGAGGCGGAAGACAACAGCACCAGTGTATGGTGAAGGGAAGTGTGGGATTGTTTTGAGCCAATGGACTGGGCAATATTCAGGTATTCGCCTTTGGTAGGCGGATAGTAGTGCTGAAGATCAGGTAGCTGGTTTACAAATACAGGCAATGTGTAGTGAGGAGAGGTTGTTGATAGGGCAAAATAACAGTCAACAGGATAAGCTGCAATGTAAAAGGTGCAAAATCGAGAAGGGTGAATACAGGACTGAAGGAGTTGTATCTGAATGTGTGCAGTATATGGAATAAGGCAGATGAAATTGCAGCACAGTTGCAGATTAGCAGGTATGATGTTATAGGCATCACTGATGTAGGCATGGATGCAAGATTATAGCTGAGAGCTTAATGTCGAAGGACACACATTGTAATGAAAGGATAGGCAGGAAGAGAGATGGGGCAGAGCTTCTCTGTTGGTAAAACATAAAGTTACATTATTAGATTGAGGTGACATAGAGTCAGAAGGTGTTGAATCATTGTGGACAGAGCTATGGAATGGCATGGGTTAAAATACCCCATTGGGAGTTGCATACAGACCCTCAAGTACAGGGGTAGCAAGGATATGGTCTAAAAATTACAATGGGAGATAGAAAATGCATGCCAAAAGGGCAATGTTGCAATAGTCATGGGGGATTTCAATAAGCGGGGGATTGTGAAAATCGGGTTGGTGCTGCTTATTAAATAGATAATTGCTATTTATATTATTTATTATTATGTATTGCAATGTACTCTGCCACAAAGCAACAAATTTCATGACAGATTCCAGTGATATTAACCCTGATTCTGATTCTGAACTTTGAGATCCAGAGCACCCCCAAAGAAAAGCCATAAGAACACAGGGAGAAGATGCAAATCCGAGACAAAGAGCCCTACAGCAGAACCAGTGCACTGCTGTGCTACCCTGTTGATAGAGTTAGAATTAGGAAGGTTAACACAGTTTTAATTCCCCTCATCTCTTCAGACGTTCTGAAATCCCGCATTACATTTGTTTTCTTATGAGTAAGATGAGCAAGAACCAATTGAAAAATATCTCTTCTAATTTTGTCCTGCTACTTCCTATGGGTTCAGGATGTCCCAAAATACTTTTATAACCAATGAAGTATTTTTGGAGTTATAATCACCAGTGAAATATAGGAAATACTGCAGCCGATTTATACATAATGAGGTTCCACAAATAGTGGCAAGTTAACAGCCAGATAATCTGTTTTATTTAGTGTTGTTAGCTGAAGCATAAAAATAGGACATGGGGAGAGTCTGTCTTTTCTTCTTCAAGGAAGTTCTATTGTATCTTCTACCTGAGAAGGCAAGCAGGGCCTTTATTTGGTGTGTTATAGAGCTTTATAATACAGAAATAGATCTTTCAGCCCAGTATGCCTATACTAGCCATCAAGGACTCATCTATAATATTCCCATTTACTTGGGCCATAGCCTTATACAAACAACTCAAGTACCCATCTTAGTAAATATTTTAAGGGTTCTACAGCTATTGGTATTCCTGTATTGGTGATCTCTGGAATTACATAAACTAATAATTTGGATTTATATTTACTTGGATCAATAAATTGGCAGATGGATTAAAATTGGTGGTATAGTGGAGAGTGATGGTGGGTGCCCAAGCAGGATACAGATCAAGTTGGGAAATGGGCGAAGGAATGGGAGATGGAATTTAAAGTCATCAAGTGTGAACTGACTTGTTTTGGGAATTAAATTTGGAACAGGTCATAATAGGCACTGGGGGTTAATTCTGAACAGACAGGCCTAAAGGTATAATGACATATTTCTCTGAAAATGGCGATATACTGCTGGTCAACAGTACATTTGGTCTTCACAGGGTGGCTGCTTTTGTCAGCTGGCACATTGATCATAAGAAAAGGGATCACGTTACATTTGTACAAAGGATTGGTTTGGAGTACTATGTGCAGTCCTAGATGTTACTCTGTAGGAAGAATGTGAATAAGCTAGGGAGGATGCAGAGAAGATTCACAAGGCTGCCAATTGGATTGGAGGGCTGTATAGCTTCTAAAGTTTGTTGCTTTGTGGCAGCCATACTATGCAATACATTACAAACACTATTACTGCTAATTGTTATTCATGAACATACCTTTGTGTTTAAAATGAACATAAAAATATACAAACTTACATCAAGAGTAAGTCACACAACTCATTGTACCTGCTGTGCCAATTAATGAAATCAAGTCTGATCTGATTATATCGTACCTCAACTCTACATTTCTGTCTTCTAGTAATCATCCATCCCCTTGTTCATCAAAAATGCATCTACATCTGCCTTAAAAATATTCAAGAGTCTGCTTTCAGTGCTCTTCAGTGGAAGTGAATTCTGAAGACTCATGACTCTCCAAAACACACTGTCTCAGTCGCAACTATGCATATGTGGGCAAGTGTTAGGAATAGATTTTTTAAAAGTTGCTGCCTTGTTTTGCAAGGGCAAACTAATTTCTAACCTAGACCTCCTGCGAGGCTCTTGAGAAAAATTAGGGTCACCGATAGTTCCAAAACAAATGAGACAGACTCAACCATAAATTGTGTGGTGAATAAAGGGAAAGCTAAAAGGTGTGAAATAATTTAACTAAGTGAGGTAAAAAGGAAGGTGTTATTGAAAACAGGAATACAGGGCAAGTTAAGGAATGTCACATACATTTCTTTGTTTGTTATGTGCGGTATCGTGTGATATAAGTGATCGTAGTCTTACATGATGAAGGGAAAGGGTCCTGATTCTCTGTCCAAAAAGTCAACAATTTACTTTTTCTCCATAGATGCTGCCTGACCTGCTGAGTTCTTCCAGTATTTTGTGTGTGCTGCTTAGATTTCCAGCATCTTCAGATACTTGGCAGATGTTTCCAGAGAAGTGGTTTGCTATTGCCTTCTCCTGGGCAGTGTCTTTGCAAGAAGAGTGACCCCAGCTATCATCATTACTCTTCAGAGATTGTTTGCCTGGTGTTACTAGTCACAAAACCAGGACATGAGATATGCTCCAGCTGCTCATACGGCCATCCACCACCTGCTCTCATGGCTTCATGTGACCATGATCGGGAGCTAAGCAGATGCTACACCTTGCCCATGGGTGACCTGTAGGCTAGTGAAGGGAAGGAACGCCTTACACCTCCTTTGCTGGAGATATATCTCCACCCCACCACCCATTATTTGTGTAAAGAACACATACATTAGTGTTTTTTTTTAAATATAAACATGCAGGATAATGCACCTGGAACAAATTGGATACATTCTAAATACAAATTTACCTTGCAGGCTATGACACTGTGGCTATTAGCCAGATATGGCAGAAGGCTCTACCATCTAAATATGTCCGAGTTTAAGGCCCTCAGAAAAGACTGGAGAAACAATGGCGAAAGATGAGAAACCTTTGTGATTGAGATCCTCTCTTGTAATTGGACTTAGTTCAATAATGACTGAGGACATAATAGGAGGCAAGCAGGCAGTGAGACCTTCCTGAGCTGAAATGAGAAATTGAAAAAGATTTAACACCCTCATGTGTTCTTTGCTTTGCTGGTGGTTATGACCTGGCCGTGTGCAGGCATGCTGGGTGTCAAAGACATATTTTTAATGGGAAAATTAATATTCCTAATGATTGGTGTAAGCAACACTGTTCCCTCTAAGCTGCATGGGTGTGTGGTCATGCGGTGACTGAAATACTCCCATCCACATCACCTTTGTTACTGTGCAGCTGGAATTTTCTTTTACATAATGTTAATATAATTTAGAAATTATGCTAATATAATTTTAAAATCTAATATAATTGTAAAATACCCTGTTATTAATTATGTGTTAATGAATATAAACCATAAAGTTTCTAAATAATAAACATTCTAAAATCTTTACTTTGAAATATTTCAGAGCTTTAACATATTTACATTGTCAGTGTTTCAAGCTACACCACCCTTACAAATTGTAACAATAAACACAGAATGGAAGTCAGTAGCTCATTGTTAATAAATCACCAGCCTGTTGAAGACCAATGCTGTCTAGTCAAAACGTTTTACTTTTCCCATTGTGCCTGTCGATTGTTTTGATTGCCTGACATTGCTTCCGTGTGTTGTGAGTTGAGACTTGTGTTTTTTTTTGATGTGCATATTACAGAAATAAATCATTTAAAGTGCCATGTAGCTTTTCAGGCTCTGTAAAAATTTCCTGCTCAGAGCAATCATTGGTCGGCATTGTTGTGAAGAAATTAGAGGGAACATTGGTAAGCAGGTTACTTTATTTCTAAACAATTTATGGAATGCATTCAAGAGAATATGTACTGGAGCTAACTCAGGCACCCACCCTATTAAACTTCGTAGTGAGTAACAAGTCAGATTTCATTAAATCTCTGTGAACATCTATTCGTTGATTACAATGGATACAATGAATTACAACACAATATCTGTAAGGGCATAGCATGAAATGTTACCAAATTTCTAAGTTTTTCTGAGGCTTACTTTCATTGAGCAAGGCAAACTATTCAAGTCTATGAATAGGTAAGCTGACAAAAGATTAGTAGGAGGTATTCATAGGAGAATTTAATGTGACACAAAATCAGTTTATACTCTTATGCCAAGTTCCACTTATCAAAATGATAAAGAAGATGACAGGCAACTGAAAAACAGTAAAGAAACATTTGCATCTCATTACGAGCTTGAAGGGAGGATGTATAGAAGTCTGAAGACACACACTCAACTTTTTAGGATAAGCTTTTTCCCCTTCACCATCAGATTTCTGAATATTCCACGAAGCCATGAACACTACTTCACTATTTTGCTGTCTTTTTACTCTCTCTCTCACACATATATATATATGTTTGTGTGAGTGTGAGAGAGAGAACATAAGTACATAAGAAATAGGAGCAGAAGTAGGCCATCCGGCCCAAGAAGCCTGTCCCACCAATCAATAAGATTATGGCTGATATGTTCGTAAACTCAGCTCCATCTACCTGCCTCTTCCCCATAACCCTTAATTCCATTACTATGTAAAAACTTATCTAACTGTATCTTCAGTATATTTAGTGAAGAAGCCTCAACTGCTTCCCTGGGCAGAGAATTCCACAGATTCCCCACTCTCTGGGAAAAACAGTTTCTCCTCATCTCTGTCCAAAATCTTCTCCCCTGAATCTTAAGGCAATGTCTCCTAGTTCTAGTCTCACCTACCAATGGAAACAACTTTCCTACTTCTATCTTATCTATCCCTTTCAAAATTTTGTATGTTTCTACAAGATCCCCTCTCATTCTTCTGAACTCCAGAGAGTATAGTCCCAGGCGACTCGATCGCTCCTCATGGGTTAACCCCTTCATCCCTGGATTGTAACTTATAGTATTTTTTATTCATTGCACTATACTGCTGCAATAAAACAACAAATTTCACAACAGTAGTCAGAGAAAATAAACCCGATTCTGACTCTGATTTTGAAAACCAGAAGAAAAGGCACACACAATTGGAAAGAAAATAATGTGGATTGTGGTAAATAGAAAAAATGCAAGGTGCAGCAAAAGGTAACAAAATCGATAGCAAAACCAAAAAGAAACATCACAAAAAGAAAGTTTGTGAGAGATACAAAATTCATCAAAAAAATCTGCAATTATATTAAGAAATACAATATAGCCGGGAGCAGTGTAGGCCTATTAAAAATTGATAATACAGTTGAGGTGTTAAAAATAAGAACATGTGGAATTATAACTTTGGCTTAGTATTTTCATCAGAGGATAACAACCCATAAATCCCAAAGAAGCTAACATTAAACTCACCAAAGCTTACAGAAACACAGTAGAGGTAATACAGAAATTATTTGCATGAGGAAGTGAATAGTCCCCAGCACCAGGTGACCTTCTTCACTGGATTTTAACTACATATAAAAAAGCATCAAGGATGCCTCAACGGTAATTTCCAAATTTCTTCTGCTTCAGAAATGATAGCTCAACTTTGGAAAATTGTGTGTGTTGTCTTTATTTCAAGAAGGAAACCAAAGGTTATAGACCAGCTAACCTAGCATGTGTTGTCTGGGTATTATTAGCATTCTTGATTAACACTACTGAAAATAATTAATAGGAAAACAAAGGATTTCAGATACTCCTCTATAAGAAACTGCATTTTGAAATTTTCCAATAAACAAGGAGTTGGTATAGAAATATAAGATATATTTAATATCCAAGAACCTGGAAAAGTTAGAAAAGTTAACTAAAATGATGGGAGAAATAATTGCAAATGTAATTTAATGATGTTAGATCTCTGGACCTGTGACTCAATGTCTCCCTCTGCAAACCATGAACCCTTGAACATTATCTGCCCTCCATATTGGGTTCATCAGGTGCGTGGAGAGGGGGAGCTGGGGCATCAGCTTGCCCTCCATATTGGGTTCATCAGGTGCGTGGAGAGGGGGAGCTGGGGCATCAGCTTGCCCTCCATATTGTACTCCATAATCGGGTTCATCAGGTGCGTGGAGAGGGGGAGCTGGGGCATCAGCTTGCCCTCCATATTGGGTTCATCAGGTGCGTGGAGAGGGGGAGCTGGGGCATCAGCTTGCCCTCCATATCGGGTTCATCAGGTGCGTGGAGAGGGGGAGCTGGGGCATCAGCTTGCCCTCCATATTGTACTCCATAATCGGGTTCATCAGGTGCGTGGAGAGGGGGAGCTGGGGCATCAGCTTGCCCTCCATATTGGGTTCATCAGGTGCGTGGAGAGGGGGAGCTGGGGCATCAGCTTGCCCTCCATATCGGGTTCATCAGGTGCGTGGAGAGGGGGAGCTGGGGCATCAGCTTGCCCTCCATATCGGGTTCATCAGGTGCGTGGAGAGGGGGAGCTGGGGCATCAGCTTGCCCTCCATATTGTACTACCCAGACTTGCATATCTAGACAGCTGGGATGCAATGGCCATGGCCACTCTATCCAACGGAGGCCAAGAAGAAGAACAAAAAGAAGACATAACATCCGTATTACACACAGTAACTTAGGAAAGTAAGGATAAAATCAGCAGAAGAATTACACATAAATAAGCAAAGTAATGTGCATAAATTAAACATTATTAGGTACAGAACAGATTAAACAGCGACACATTGAATGCGATACGGCAGAGAGTTCAGAAACCTCATGGCCAGAGAGGTGAAATTGTTTCCCATCCTGACCATTCTTGTTTTTATGCATCTGAGTCTCCTGCATGACGCTAGAAAGTCAAAGAGGATGCTGAATGGATGGGTGTGATCCTTAGGGCCCTAAGGGCCCTGCGTACGCAGCACTCCTGATAAATGCCCCCAGTGGATGGTAGGGAGACCCCTATGATCCTCTCAGCTGTTCTCACAGTCCTTTGTAGGGACTTCTGGTCTGATGCTCTGCTGCTCTCATACTAGATGGAGATGCAAGATGTCAGGATACTCTCAAAGGTGCTCCTGTAAAATTCAGTTACTATGGAGGGGAAAGGATGGATCCTCACTTGCCTCAATCTCAGTAGGAAGTGGAGGCACGGTTATGCCTTCTTGAACAGGGAGGGACTGTTGAGGGATCAGGTGAGCTCATCCATGATGTGAACTCCAAGGAACTTGGTGCAGAGGAGCTACGTATTCACGGGGGTGGGGGAGGGGGGTGATGGTCCATCTGCACCTTCCTGAAGCCCACAATGATTTCCTTGGTCTTCTCCATGCTCAGACTACTCATTCCAGTCCACCTGCTGCTTCACATCCTCTCTGTAATCCGACTCGTCATCATTACTGAGGAGGTCAACAGCTGTTGTGTCACCTGTAAATCTGATGATTCCGTTTGAGCTGAATCCTCCGACACAGTCACGCGTCAACAGTGTGAACAGCAGCGGTCTGAGCACACAGCCCTGGAGAGCACCAGTGCTTCGTGTAACAGGACTAAGAGGCGTTGCTTCCCACACAAACTGACTGTAGCCTTTCTGTTAAGAAATCCAGGATCCAGTTACAGAGGGAGAGTTTGAGGCCTGTCGAGGACAGTTTCCCCACCATTTTCTGGGATGTGGTGGTGTTCAACACTAAACTGAAATCTATAAACAGCAGCCTGGCACATGAGACCACATTTTTCAGGTAGATCAAAATAGAGTGGAGGGCTGAGGCTATAACATGGTGAGTGAATTGATCCAATGATAAGTGAACTGGAAGGGGTCCGGTGTAGATAGGAGTAAGGCTTTAATGAGCTCCATGACCAGCAACTCAAAGCATTTTTACAATGGTTAATGTCAATGCCACAGGTCAATATTCATTTAGCCAGATTACTATCACCTTCTTTGACACTGGAATGATGGTTGCTGCCTTGAAAACTGAGGGGACAAAGTACTATACCAAACAGATGTTGAATATATCCATCAGCACCTCAGATGGCTGAGCTGTGCAGTCTTTCAGAACCTGACCTGGTATACTATTGAGCCGCGCAACTTTGTGTGAGTTAACCCTAACCAGGGTCTTCCTCACCACAGCTTCAGCCGGATGGAGTGTCTGCTCCCCTGAGGAAAGGGGAGCCTTCCTCATTAGCACATTGTTCTGTGCACCAACCTGGAAATAACATGCTTCCAGTCTGTCAGGGAGTGAGGCATTCTGGTCACTGACGCACAAAGCAGACCTGTAGTCTGCAATCCTCTGAATTTCCTGCCACATGCACCTGGTGGATCTGGAATCACAGATATGTTTGTGCATTCTCTGAGAGTACTTACATTTCACTGATGGAGTGGGAAAGCACAGTTCTTGCTTCCTTGACAGCAGTCACGTCCCCCAATCTAAAGGCGGCTTCACGATCCCTCAGCCCATGCACGGACCTTTGCATTAAGCCATGACTTCTGATTTGTCCTCACCCGGACGTGCTTCGTGTTTGTAACATCCTCAGTACACTTCCCTATGTAGCTGGTCAGAAATCAGCAAAGAATTGTGATCACAGCTCAACACATTATGGAAACCATCTTCCAGGGAATCTTTCAGTAAAGCAGTCAGCATAATTGAAGATCCACCCAGTCTGAACATTTTCTCTTCTCTTCTTTTCCACTGGACGGAAGATACAAAAGCCTGAAAGCTTATACCGCCAGGCTCAATTAATCTGTATGAAAAAGATGCATGACAAGTTTTTCACTGTATCTTGATACACATGATAATAACAAACTTTCCAATTTCAGCTCCAATTCCAATTTCAAATCCAATCTGAGCTTAACAACTTTGGTTCCAAAAGCATGGAACAGAAATGAAAAATAACCAGAATTTCTGGAGATGCAAATTCTTGATGATCCATGTTTGTTGATAATTTAATCTTGGAAAACAGAAGTAACTATTGCACTGCTACAGAATAGGATAGAAATTTATTGTCATTGCTCAAGACAGCAAGATTGTGGTGCTCCTGCACTCCGTGCAAAACACAGATATTTACAATGTATGGAGTATGGCTTAATTTTTTTTTTAAATCCCATATTTGCAAGTAACAAGTGTCCTTGATAGTCCACAACACTCAAAGGCCATTGGCAAGCTGAGGTGTAGCTTTATTCAACTGCACAACAGCTTTCAGGAAGAAACTGTTTTGCAGCCTTACTAAGATGTTTGTGTATCTCCTACCAGATGGCAGGAGATAATGTATTATTGGATATGCAAAGAATTGGAGTGCAAGGAGGGTTAAGCCAAAGTAGCTTAAAGTTGCAATCTTATCAGATCATTTTTTTCTCCAAGTGAGAATATGAAACGTGGCTATAAATTTACTGGAATTTAGAAAGACAAGCATGACTTAAATGCATTACTTTCCAAAAATATAGTGGAACTCTGATTAGCCATTGTATCATTGTTCAGAAATCTTGATGCGCACAGTAATTGCTTCACCATTTTTCTTATGTTCCCTTTAAACTCACCAGGACCCAGTGAGCTCAACAAAATTATGGGAAATAATGAGTCTATATACAAAGCAGGAACAGGAGCTCTGTTGACCATCAGACCATAAGACAGAGGAGCAGAATTAGGCCACTTGGCCCATCATGTCTGTTCTGCCATTTCATCATGGCTGATCCAAGTTGTTCTCAGCCCTAATCTCCTGTCTTCTCTCTGTATGCCTTCATGCACTCACCAATCAAGAACCCATCAACCTTTGCCTGAAATATACATGAAGACTTGGCCTCCACAGCTGCTTGTGACAAAGAATTCCACAGACTGTCAGGCTAAAGAAATTCCTCTTCATTTTCAATCTAAAAGGACGCCCCTGTATTATGAGGTTGTGTTTTCTGATCTTAGACTTTCCCACCATAGGAAACATCCTCTCCATATCCATTCGATCAAGGCCTTTCACCATTCGATAGGGATCAATAAGGTCACCACTTATTCTTCTGAATTCTAATTAAATCAGGCCCAGAGACATCAAATGCTTTTTTAATGATAAACCATTCAATCCTAGAATCATTTTTGTAAACCTCCTCTGAACCCTCTCCAGTTTCAGCACATACTTTCTAAGATAAGGGGCCCAAACCTGCCCACAATACTCCAAGTGAGGCCTCACCAGTGCTTTATAAAGTCTCAACATTACATCTTTGCTTTTAATTCTGGTCCTCTAGAAATTAATGCTAACATTGAATTTGTCTTCCTCACCACAGATTCAACCTGCAAGTTAACCTTTAGGGAATCCTGCACAAGGACTCTCAAGACCCATTGCACCTCAGTTTTTGTATTTTCTCTCCATTTAGAAAATAGTCAACCCTTTCACTTCTTCCCCCAAAGTGATTGACCATACACTCCCCAGCACTGTATTCCATCTGCCATTACTTTGCCCATTCTCTGAATCTGCCTAAGCCCATCTGTAGCCTCTTTACTTCCTCGAAAATACCTGCCCCTCTAACTATTTTTATATCTTCTATAAACTTTGCAACAAAGCTATCAATTCCATCAACCAATTCATTGACATATAAAGCAAATAGAATCAGTCCCAACACAGGCCCCAGTAGAACATCACTAGTCACTGGCAGCCAGCCAGAAAAGACTCCCTTTATTCCCACTCTTTGCCATCTGCAATTAGCCACTGCTTTATCCAGGCCAGAATCTTTCCTGTAATACCATAGGCCCGTAGCTTGTTAAGCAGCCTCATGTGAGTCACCTTATCAAAGGCTTTCTATAAATCCAAGTAAACAACATCAAGTGATTCTCCTTTGTCCATTCTGCTTGTTATTTCTTCAAAGAATTCCAACAGATTTGTCAGGCAGGATTTTCCCTTGAAGAAACCGTGCTGACTATGGCCTATATTATCATGTGCCTCCAAGTACCCTGAGATCTCATCTTTAATAATTGACTCCAACATCTTCACAACCGCTGAGGTCATACTTTCTGGCCTATAGTTTCCTTTTTCTGCTTCTCTCTCTTCTTGAAGAGTTGGGTGACATTTGCAATTCTCCAGTCTTCCAGAACCATTTCAAAATCTAGTGATTCTTGAAAGATCATCACTAATGCCTCCACAATCTCATCAGCCACCTCTTTCACAACCCAGGGATATACACCATCTGGCCTAGGTGACTTATCTACCTTCAGCCCTTTCAGCTTCCCAAAAAGCTTCTGTCTAGTTATGGTAACCTCATGCAATTCATGAACCCTGACACCTGGAACTTCCACCATACAGCTAATGTCTTCCACAGTGAAGACTGATGCAAAATACTTATTTGGTTCATCTGCCATTTCATTGCCCCCATCACTATCTCTCCAGCATCATTTTCCTCTGGTCCAATATCCACTCTCTCCTCTCTTTTCCACTTTATGTACCTGAAGAAACTTTCAGTATCCCCTTTAATTCTATTGGCTAGCTTCCTTTTGTATTCCATCTTTACCTTGTTAATAACTTTTTAGTTGCCTTCTGTTGGTTTTTAAAGGCTTCCCAATCCTCTAACCTCCACTAATTTTTGCTCTATTATATGCCTCACTATGGCTTTTATATTGGCTCTGACTTCTCTTGTCAGCCACAGTTATAACATCTTTCCTTTACTATACTGTAATCCTTCCTCTTTGGGATGTATATATCCTGTGCCTTCGGAATTGTTTCCAGTAACTCCAGCCCTTGCTGCTCTGCCATCATCCCTGCCACTGATCCTTTCCAATCAATTCTGACCAATTCCTCTCTCAAGCCTCTGATTCCCTTGACTCCACTGTAATACTGACACATCTGACTTCAGCTTCTCCTTCTCAAGTTTCAGGGTGAATTCACTCATATTATGATCTCTTTCTCCCTTAATGGTTCTTTTACCTTAAGCTCTCTAATCAATTCTGGCCATCGCATAACACCCAATCCAGAATGTATGATCCTCTACTGGGCTCAGCCATGAGTGGGCCAAAAAAGTCATCCCATAGCCACTCTAGAAATTTCCATGCTGTAATCCAGCACCAACCTGATTTTCCCAATCTACCTGCATATTGAAGTCCCCCATGACTATTGTAACATCGCCCTTTCCGCATGCATTTTCTATCTCTCGTTGTAGATTGTAGGCCACATGCTTACGACTGTTTGGAGTTCTGTATACAACTCCCATCATAGTATTTTTCACCCTTGCAGTCCCTTAGCTCTATCCACAATGATTCAACACCTTCCTATGGTATGTCTCCTCTTTTTAATGATTTGATTTTATTTTTTACCAATAGAGCAACACCACCCCTTCTGTTATCCTGCCTATCCTTTTGATACAATGTGTAACCCTGGATGTTAAGCCTGCAGCTATAATCTTTCAGTCATGGTATTTAGTTCAATACCTGCCAACTTGCTACCGTGCTGCAAGTTCATCCATATTATTCTGTATATTGCATGAATTCAGATGCAACACCTTCAGTCTTGAATTCACCCTTTTTGATTTTGTTGCACCATGCTCAAACTTTGGATTCTAACTTTGCCTGAGGTTTTATCAACACCTACCTCCACAACCTCTCCACTAACTATTCTGGCACTCAAATTCCAATCTCCCTGCAACTCTAGTTAAAACCCTACCGTACAGCTCTAGCAAAGCTTCCTGCTAAGATATTAATCTCCTCCAGTTCAGGTGCAAACCATCTTGTCTGTGCAGGGCCTACCTTCCCTGAAGAGAGCCGAATAATCCAAAATTCTTATACCCTCCCTCCTACACCAACAACCTAGCACTCTACAATAAACTGCATAAGCTTCCTAGTTCTAGCCTCGCTAGCACAAGCATGAGTAGCAATCCTGAGATCACAAACCTGGAGGTCCTGCACTTTAATTTAGCAGCTGAACTCCCTATGCAGAACCTCATCACCTATCCTACTCATGTCATTGCTACCTACATGGACCACAACTTCTGGCTATTCACCCTCCCACTTAAGGATGCTGAGGACTCAATCCAAGATATCCCAAACCCTGGTGCCTGGGAGGCAATGCACAATTCAGGAATCTTGGTCTCGTCCACAGAGCCTTCTGTTTGTTCCCCTGACTAATGAATCCCATGTCACCACAGCATGCCTCTTCGACCCCTTTCCCTTCTGAGTCTCAGAGGCAGACTCAGATCCAACCATTGTGACTCTGTACTATTAGGTCAACCCCAACAGTATCCAAAGTGATATACCTGTTGTTGAGGGGGATGGCCACAAGGGCACTCTGTACTGGCTCCTTATCCCCACTCGGCTTCCGGGTGTCATCCAGTTTCCTGTGTCCTGCAGCTTGGTTGTAACTACTTCTCTGTATGGCCTCACTATCACCCCTTCAGCCTCCCGAATGATCTGGAGTTCATCCAGTTCTAGCTCAACTCCTTAATGCAGTTTGCTTGAAGCTGCAGCTGGTTGCACTTCTTGCAGATGTTGTCGTCAGGGATTTCTAGTAAGCTCTCCAACACACTTGGAACAACCTGCCAGCCAATTTTCTTATAAACTGCATGATAGTGTACATACGAGAACTGATGCAGCTTTAAACACAAAAGGTAGTCACACCAAATATTGATTGAGTTTTTTTACTGCCTACTGCTCTTTACTGTATTTCTTTATATTTAGAAACTTTTCATTTCATGATTTTAAAAGCATCTTTGTTTTACCGATTTTTTTTCATGTATCTTAGACTTTTGCACAGTACTGTGAATATATTGTTCTACAAGGATTTTAAAAGTGACATGGAAATGGTTGGAAACACAAGAGATTCTGCAGATGCTGGAACTCTAGAGAAACACTCAAAATTCTATAGAACTCAGCAGGTTATGCAGCATCTATGGAGAAGAGTAAATAGTCAGCATTTCGGTCCAAAACCCTTCAGTGAGAGTCGAAAGGGAGGTGGAAGAATCCAGAACAAGAAAATGGGAGGAGGGGAGGGAGCACAACGTGGCTGATGACAGGTGAAATTAAGTGAGGGAAAATATCAGTAGATGGGGGAGGGGATCACGCAAGAAGCTGGGAACTGATAGGTGGAAAAGGTAAAGCGCTGAAGATGAAGGAATCTTATAAGAGAGGAGAGTGAACCATGGGAGACAAGGAAGGAGGAGGGCACTAGAGGGAAGTAATGGGCAGGCGATGAAAAAGTAAGGGAAACAGATGAATATATTGTCCTGGCTCACAGATCAGCCATAATATCATTAAAGAGTAAACAACTGAAGACCTGGTACTTCTGGCGAAATAGCAGAGTGTTTGGTTGCAGCAATCACTCCAGGATGATTCAAAGGTGTATTTGTTTATCTTGTACATCTCTTTCACAATTGTAGGTCATTGCTGGATACTAAGAGTGTCAAGTACTGTTGGATTATCCCATCAATGGGTTGCTCAATGGCGATGGACCTGGAGTTGTTGCATACCATCATGCCAAGAAAGTGCATGGCCCAACAAACGGAATGAATGATTGTCTTGAAGTTTTTTTTGTGATCTCAAGACCCTGTTGAATAGTGCAGGTCCAGTTCACAGGTTCACTGGATTCTGCTGGAGGTCTCAGATGCTGCCACTCACTCGGCATTTCCATATGGGCTGAGGCATGGCGCTGGGGCAGGGCAGCCACAAGCAACATGGCCTGCCTCGCCACATAGGTAGCAGAGATCACTCAGTGGCATGCAGCAGGGCCACCGCAGTGCTGGACGAACCTGTCTCATGAGCTCCTTCTCCTTATTAGTGACACAAGCCGAGACTCATGGCATGCAGGGCGATGCTGGAATGCCGTTGGGGGCTAAAATTGCTTCTGCCCTCTGCCAGCACCTTGTCCAGCAATGATGTTGATATCAGGAGCGCATGCTGCTGAAGGTGATCCAGCATCAGCGCCTTTACAAAGGCGTGGAGCTGCAAACTCTTCCTGGGCTATGGGAGAAAACTGGGGTTAGCCATGCCAGGCACGGTGACAGAGGTCAGCTACAAACTCCTCCAGACTCCCACACAGAGTCGCCTGCTACCTAGTTCTTCCCTCATTGCTTCTTCCGATGGCCTCTGTCCGAAACACTGATGTGAGGGCTCTATAATCATACTACTCAGCCGGTGTTAGGTCGAGAAGGACCTGCAGGACATCCCACTCCAGCACCACTGTCTCGGTGGGGCTCTATGTGGGCAAGTTTGACTTGTTCCAGGTAAGGCTCCAGGCGGGTGGCACTATTGTACCTGGCGAGCATCACCTTGCCGTGTAAATTGCTGAGGCCTGTTGGTCCTCCTTTTGCTTCAGTGGCGTCAGTGGTTCCTGCCATGTTGCCCATCCTCCCAAGGCTGTGCTATCTTGGGTTACCCAGTGTGGGCCACGAGGGAGGTGGGTGATATAGCTTGCCTTGTCCCCTGGGTTGGGGAGCCTGGGTATGTTTGCTCTGTCGGGGTGCCCTGTGAAGACAGAATGCTCGGTTCCCCGGGCCACCCTCTTGGTCAGCAGGAAGCAGGGGAAGTATACCGTTGGGCCCTTAACTCATTCCTGAGTCTTAAGACACTCCATCTGATATCATAACTCTTCAATCTCGCCGTCAATTTCTAATCCCACTGCTGACACCAATGTGGAAAGCATTCAGTCCATGGTGACGGATGAGAGAAGCTCACTTAGCTCAACTGACAGTTTTATTGCAGCAAGCACAAAAACAGACTAGGTACTAAGACCTGAGGAGAGAGTCACATACTGACGGGGAAGATGATTATTACTTCTTCTTCTTCAGTTGTCCATCGGAATCCGATGACGACGTCCACTACTGTAACAGTGAGATCTTTGATGACTGTACAGTCCTATCCTGGACCCACAGGTTCCATTGCAGGTGGGACATGTATATGTGGTAGTGGTGGTGGTAGTGATGGCAACCATGACAGCATTTCTCAACATTTCCCTCACTCCCTGGTTACAGTCAGGGAGACCCACAAACACACAAGTGAGTAACTATATAACTCGAGCTAAAATGTAACAATAAATGAACTTGAACATCCCACCATGATCCCACGAAAGCTTGTGAAACAAGAACAATGAATAGTGTTAGTCATCAGGAATGCTTAGGTGGGCTGCCAACCACACTTCTTCCAGAGCATAACAGCATTGGAGTTTGTGTAAACTAGGATGTTTGGGCAGATGTTTTACTGTTTGTCTGTAAAGAAATTATTAATGTGCTTATTCATAATCAGTGTCTTCTGTGTCACTTACCAAACCCATAAACCTGTTTCCTCATTACAGCAACTCAGGGACATGGGATATATTTTGATTTTTTTCTCTTTGTGATTATATGCTTTTCTGAAATCATGCTACTTCTGCCGTGTGCTGTTGGTAATGTGTTTTACATCTTGGCCATGGAGGAACACTGTCATTTTTGGCTATATTCATGTATAGTTGAATAATAGTTAAACTTGAAACTGAAACTTGAGTACACTGGACCTATCATGTTCCTTTGGGTCTATGTAATACATTCGAAGGCAGTGACTCATCTCCCTGGGTAAGCTAGAGCGGAGTTTTGCATTGGTTCCTTCCCGATCTGGGGAAGCTGGATCCATCAACATAATTAGCCCAGATTTCCTTGGCTTTCTTAGATTGTAAGAAATGGTTGAAAGCTTCCCTTAGTAAAACCATCTGGGTACTCTTTTGACATCCATGTCAGTGTTGTTGCTGGCTTCTTTCACCAGAGCAAAAGCAAGAATCAATTGGAGCCAATGAGAAAAATCAAGGTCACAAGAGCTTGAACAAATCCTATATACAACAATGACAACATTTCAAAAATACGCTTACTGCAATACTCTTTGTTACATCTGTAGGTCCTGTAACATCTTATTTTTAGTGATTCAATTTCTGAAATTCATCACTGTCAAGGTCAACCGCCATTTGAAAAAAACTATACTGAGTTGCTTCTTTAATATAACAGTTCACATCTTTCCTTAGTCAGGCAAGTTATAACTCCTCCACCCATGTATACACCAGTATTTTTTGTACACATCCCAATTACACTGCTTTTAAAAACATAAATGCACTATAAACATAGAATAAAACACCTTGTTTGCTCCAGTACTCAATATTTCATGGGTGATTTGATCGTGGCTTTAACTCCACCATCCTGCTTGATCCTCTTTTCTCAAAGATGCTGCCTGACCTGCTGAGTTCTTCCAGTGTTGTGTACGTATACTTTGATCCACAGCATCTGCAGTTGTATTTTTGTGTTTTGATCCCCGTAGCCCTTGATCTTACTAAACTATAAATTTCTCCGTATATCAACCTGGATTGATGCTGATTCCATGGTGCTTAGGTCTAGAACATAGAAATCCACTGTAAGCTACAGGCCCTTCAGCCCACAATTTTGTGCCGACCATGCAACCTACTCCAGAAACTGCCTAGAATTTCCTTACTGCATAGCCCTCTATCTTCCTAAGCTCCATGTATCTATCTAAGAGTCTCTTAAAAGACCCTATTGTATCCACGCTCTGTGTGAAAAACTTACCTCTAACATCCCCTCTGTACCTACTTCCAAGCATCTTAAAATTATGCCCCCTCATGTTAGCTATTTCAGCCCTGGGAAAAAGCCTCTGGCTAACCACATGATTAATGCCTTTCATCATGTTGAGAATTTCTAAGATTCACAGGCCTTTGAAAATAAAAAAAAATCTTTATTTCAGTATTAGATAGGAGATGACACTCTGAAGTTGTAAACCTTCATTCTCCTCAACAGTAGGGGTTGCCACGGTGCTGTAGTGGTTAGTGGAGTACTATTGCCTGTGATCGCTGATTGGATTCAATTCCCACCAGTCTGTATGGAGTGTGTATCTTTTCCCTGTGACCACATGGGTTTCCATCATGTGCTCTGGTTTGTTCACACATTCCAAAGATGGGTAGGACCGGTAAGTTGTGGGCATGCCATATTGGCATCAGGAGCATGGTAGCACTTGCAGGCTGCCTCAGCACAATCTCCCTGATTTGATTTGACACAGATGCCACATTTCACTGTATATTTTGATATACATGTGACAAATAAAGCTAATTATTTTCTTCCTCAACAGAAGGAAAAAGCTCTCATGATCTACTTTCTCAAGCTCTCTCATAATCTCATAATCTTCTGACTACCTCTCTGAACTCCATGGAGAATAGACCCAAGCTGTTTAATCTTCCCTCCCAAATTTTGATATCTGGAGTCAACTTTGCCATTCCTATAAAGCTATTGCATCACACTTCTAAGATTTAAAGTCAAGGTGAAGAAGGAGTATTATTTTTTTTCCAAATGAGGTGGTTGAGTGTTTTCAAGACAAACTTGTAGATAGATACTTACCATTTCCAAATGGCTGATGTCATTTTTCTTCTAGGTGATAGAAGGAACAGTGGTTGCAGGCAAGAAGTCTTGGAAGGTAGATAAAGTACACTTTGTAGATAATGCCTCTTTCTTTCTTTCATAGAATCTAACCAAATGATTTATCTAATTTTAAATAACGTAACAAATTCCAATTTAAAAAAAAACTATTAGTGAACAGGATCATTTTGAAACAATCTAATAGGACTTTACATTGTACAATGCTAAAACTGTTTCTTGATGTTCCACTTGAAGATTCTCTATAGCTGTCCCTTTAAAATGTTGACTGTGTGTGCCATTAACAAATACATCCAGTGGCCACATTATTAGGTGTGTCCTGTATTTAACAAAGTGGCCACTGAGTGTAAGGTTGTGGTCTTCTGCTGCTGTAGAACCACCCACTTCAAGGTTCAACATGTTGTATATTCAGAGAAGTTCAGTTATAGCTGTGCCTAAGAAGGATATGGTAATCTGCCTCAGTGACTATTGTCCAGTAGCACTTACATCCACTATGATGAAGTGCATAAGAGATTGGTGATGAACATATCAACTTCTGCCTGAGAAACAACTTGGATCAACTCCAACTTGCCTACCGGCACAATAGGTCCTCAGCAGATTCCATTTCATTGGCTCTTAATTTGATTCTGGAGTTTCCGGACAGTGAAGATGCACACAGCAAGATGTCCTTTATTGACTACAGCTCAGCATTCAATACCATCATCCCCTCAAAACTAATCAATAAGCTTCAAGACTTAGGTTTCAATACCTCCTTGTGCAACTGGATCCTCGATTTCCTCACTTGCAGACCTAATTTAGTTCAAATTGTCAACAAAATCTCCTACACGATCTCTATTGGCACAGATGCACCACAAAACTGTGTGCTTAGACTTTTTACTTATGAGTCAAAGACTAAGCCTAGCTCCGGTGCCCAATTTGAGTTTTCTGACTACACCACTCTCATTGGCCAAATCAAAAGTGGTGACGAATCAGTATATAGTGTAAAAGGGAGACTGAAAATTTGGCTGAGTGGTGCCACGGCAGAACCTTACTCAATGTCAGTGAGACCAAGGAACTGTTTATTGGCTTCAGGAGGAGAAAACCACAAGTCCATGAGCCAGTCCTCACTGGGGGATGCGAGGTGAAGAGGGTCAGCAATGTTATCATTTCAGAGGATATAAACTGGGTCCAGCATGTAAGTGCTATTGCAAAGAAAGCACAACAATACTTCTAGTTTCTGAGAAGTTTGCAAAGATTCAGCATGTCGTGTAAAATTTTGACAATTGTCTATAGATGTGCAGTGGAAAGCATATTGACTGGTTGTAATATTCACTGGATGGGGACACCAATGCCCTTGAATGGAAAAGTCTACAGCCCAGTCCATCACGGTTAAAGCCCTCCAAACCATTGAGCACATCTATGTGGAGTGCCATCCAGGCCTTGCTTTTGTCTCACTGCTGTTTTTAGGAAGGGATGGGCAGAAGCCTCAGAACCTACAAAACCAGGTTCAGGACCAGTTACCCTTCAACCATCAGGCTCTTGAACCAGACGAGATAACTTCACTCACCTCATCACTAAACTCTTCCCATACACATGGACTCACTTTCAAAGACTCTTCCTCTCATGTTTCCAAAATTTATTGCTTATTTATTACTATTATTATTACTTTATTTTCATATTTCACAATTTGTTGTCTTTTCCACATTGGCTAGTTTGTCTATATTATTGGGAGTGACCTTTCATTGATTCCATTGTTTCTTTGTATTTACTGTGAATGCTCAAAAGCAAATGAATCTCAGGATTGTATATGGTGACATACATACGTTGATAATCAAGTAAAAGTTCAAAGTTCAAAATAAATTTATTATCAAAGTACATATATATCACCATAAACAACACTGAGATTTTCTTGAAGACATACTAATAACCACAATTGAATCAATGAAAGACTGCACCTACTTAGGTGTTCAACTAGTATGCAAAAGACAATGAATTGTGCAAATACACAAAGAAATAAATAATAATAAATAAATAAATATCTAAGTAATAGCTATCGAGAATGTGAGATGAAGAGTCATTGAAAATGAGTCAATTGGTTGTGGGTACATTTTGATGATGGGCCAGGTGAAGTCTGGTGAATTTGGTTCAGCAGCCTGATGGTTGAGGGGTAATAACTGATATCGAACCTGGAAGTGTGAGCCCTGAGGCTTCTGTACCTTCCTCCAGGTGGCAGCAGTGAGAAGAGAGCATGACCTGGGTGCTTGGGGACACCGATGACAGATGCTTTCCTGTGAAAATTCTTCATATAGATGTGCTCAAAGGGGAGAAAGCTTTACCTGTGATGGACTGTGATGAATCCATTACCTTTTGACAGATTTTCTGTTCAAGGTGTTTCTATTATAGGCTGTGATACAGCCAGTCAATTTGCTGTCCACTACACATCTATAGAAGTCTGGCAAATTTTTAAATGTCATACTGCATCTTCTCAAACTCCTAAGAAAGAAGAGGTGCTGCATTCTTTCTTCGTAATTTCCCTTACGTGCTGGGCCCAGAAGAGGTACGCTGAAATGGTAATACCAAGGAATTTAAAGCTGCTGACACTCTCCACCTCTGATCCTCTGATGAGGACTGGCTCATGGACCGCTAGTTTCCTCTTCCTGAAGTCATTATCAGCTTTATAAAACATAGAACATAGAATAGTACAGCACATTACAGGCCCTTCGGCCCACAATGTTGTTCTGACCTTCAAACCCTGCCTCCCATAGAACCCCCCACCTTAAATTACTCCATATACCTGTCTAGTAGTCTCTTAAACTTCACTAGTGTGTCTGCCTCCACCACTGACTCAGGCAGTGCATTCCACGCACCAACCACTCCCTGAGTGAAAAACCTTCCTCTAATATCCCCCTTGAACTTCCCTCCCCTTACCTTAAAGCCATGTCCTCTTGTATTGAGCAGTGGTGCCCTGGGGAAGAGACGCTGGCTGTTCACTCTGTCTATTCCTCTTAATATCTTGTACAACTCTATCATGTTTCCCCTCATCCTCCTTCTCTCCAAAGAGTAAAGCCCTAGCTTCCTTTCTCTCTGATCATAATCCATACTCTCTGAACCAGGCAGCATCCTGGTAAATCTCCTCCGTACCCTTTCCAATGCTTCCACATCCTTCCTATAGTGAGACGACCAGAACTGGACACAGTACTCCAAAGTGTGGCCTAATTATAGTTTTAAGGAGCTGCATCATTACATTGCGTTCCTTAAACTCTATCCCTCGACTTATGAAAGCTAACACCCCATAAGCTTTCTTAACTACCCTATCTACCTGTGAGGCAACTTTCAGGGATCTGTGGACATTTACACCCAGATCCCTTTGCTCCTCCACACCACCAAGTATCCTGCCATTTACTTTGTACTCTGCCTTGGAGTTTGTCCTTCCAAAGTGTACCACCTCACACTTCTCCGGGTTGAACTCCATCTGCCACTTCTCAGCCCACTTCTGCATCCTATCAATGTCTCTCTGCAATCTTCGATGATCTTCTACACTATCTTGCTGACATTGAGTGAGAGGTTGTTGTTATGGTACCGCTAAGCCTGATTTTCAATATGCTGATTCCTCACCATCATAGTCAGTACATGACTGTGGGGTCATCAGCAAACTTGAATATGGCATTGAAGCTGTGCTTAGCCACACAGTTATAAGTGTAAAACGAGTAGAGCAGGGGACTAAGCACCCAGCAACCCTTTACTACCACTCTCTGGCTTTTCCCACAAAGCCAAAGAATAATCCAATTTATTATCATAGAAGGCCTTGAGCTTAGCTTGAAGAGAAGCTCTGTGACACCTGATTTAATTTTATAAGTGATGATGGCATCAAGCAAGCGTTGCCAAAACTATCAAGAATCCTTCCTTCATTGATTCAAATTTAGTTAGGAATTGCCATTTTACCTGTGAGGTGGCTTTCCAGAGATCATACCTAGAGCTCCTACGACATTTTTGATTACTGGATTATAAAAACCTGCAAAAGGTAAGGGATACAGTCCATTATTCAAGGGTAAAACTCTCCCAACCATTGTGCACATCTACAGGATACATTGCTGGAGGAAAACAACATCTATCATCAAAGATCCTCACCACCCAGGTCATGCTCTTTTTTCACTGCTGCCTTCAGGTGGAAGGTACAAATGCCTCAGGACTCCACCACCAGGTTCAAGAACAGTTACTACCCTTCAGCCATCAGGGCCTTGAACAAAAGGGGATAACTACACTCATTTAAGGACTCATTTATCTTGTTATTTCATGCTTGCTATTTATTTATATCTGCATTTGCAGAGTTTGTTGTCCAGTGGTCCTGTTTACAGTTACTATAAATCTGCTTAGTATTCCCATAAGATAAAGAATCTTATGTATGCTGTGACATGTATGCACTATGCACTTACTTTGACTTTTTGACCTTGATTTTTTTGAGTTGAATGCCTCTGATATGGCCCTCGGCAGACTGTGAATCTCATAGTTCATTCAGGACTTCTGGTTGGGAAAAACTTTAAATGATTTTGTGGGGATTTTACTTAGAGCTTTGAACTTCTGCACACCACTCATAATGTATGGTCACCTGAGTTACTATCACCTTCCTGTTAGCTTGAACTATTCTGGCCATTCTCTTCTGACCTCCCTTATTAAAAAGGATCATTAGGAGCACCAAATTTCTTGGTGTTTTTCTGGCAGAGAATCTCACCTGGTCTCTCAACACTAGCTCCACAGCAAAGAGCGCCCAGCAGCGTCTCTACTTTCTGCGAAGTCTGAGGAAAGTCCATCTCCCACCCCCCCCCCCCCACCACCATCCTCATCACATTCTACAGGGGTTGTATTGAGAGCATCCTGAGCAGCTGCATCACTGCCTGGTTCGGAAATTGCACCATCTCGGATTGCAAGACCCTGTAGCGGATCGTGAGGTCAGTTGAGAAGATCATTGGGGTCTCTCCTCCCACCATTACAGACATTTACACTACACGCTGTATCTGCAGAGCAAACAGCATTATAAAGAACCCTACACACCCCTCATACAAACTCTTCCCCCTCCTGCCGTCCGGGAAAAGGCACCGAAGCATTGGGGCTCTCACGACCAGACGATGTAACAGTTTCTTCCCCCAAGCTATCAGAATCTTCAATACCCAGAGCCTGGACTGACACCTTACTGCCCTGTTGTCCTGTGTATTATCTATTGTAATACCTGCTGTTTTGTTCACTTCATGCAGTCCTGGGTAGGTCTGTAGTCTAGTGTAGTTTTTTTTTCTGTGTTTTTTTTTTACGTGGTTCAGTCTAGTTTTTGTACTGTGTCATGTAACATCATGGTCCTGAAAAAACGTTGTCTCATTTTTACTATGTACTGTACCAGCAGTTATTGTTGAAATGACAATAAAAGTGATTTGACTTGACTTGACTTGATTTTCACCCACAGAACTGTTACACACTTAACTTTTATTTATTTTCACGTCATTTTCTATGAACTGTGGAGAACATCGTGTGTGAAAAATAGACAGGAGATCAATTTTTTTTTCTGAGGTGTTCAAAAACAATCCCTCCTGGCATCAACAATCATTTCATAGTCAAAGTCACTTCAGCTATATTTCTTCCCCATCCTAATGTTTGTTCTGAATAACAACTAAATCTCCTGACCATGGCTGCATGCTTTTATGCATTTTGAGTTGCTGCCACAAGATTGGCTGATTAGATATTTGCATTTACAAGGTGGTGTACTGTTGTACCCAATAACGTAGCCTCTGAGTGCAAGCATTTTAAAACATCCATCTACCCTACAAAAAGAATGACCGGAAGGATGAGGGTGATGAAGAGAACAGATCACTTGTTTTCTCCTGGGATAATGTGTCAGTGGAACAGTGTTCAGGTGACAGAAAATGAAATCATTTAGCAGCTCCCATTTTGGCAGAGTTTAACCTTCAGGTATGGTGTGAAGTTCTGAGTAAACATACTCCCTCTGTCACTGCACCGGTAAGCAGATGAAAATGCTATTGTCCAAATTTAAATCTGACGAACTCCCTCTTAGACTGCTTCCTAAGTATCATTCAAAATAAAGAAAAAGATGCAATCATTCAACAAAACGGTTATTTAAAACAAATTATTTTTGTTTTGTATGATAATTCCTTCTCGTTGGAGGGAGTGCAACTTCCAGTTTATAATGGAGCTACTGAATGCATGTGGCAGCTCATTGGTAGTTCAAAACCCAAGGAACTGGACTAAAAGCATTACTATTAATACCTTTTCTGAAGTAAATTGTGGTAAATTATCAGCACAAACAATGAAGAAGCGAGTGAAGGTGAGGCAAATTCGAGGGATGAACTGTGCTGACACGTTGCAGAATCAACGCAGATGGAGTGAGCCTTCAGAGGGAAGTCAGGGCACAGGAGTTCCGACACTTGTACAATGGCCTGGGTTCGAGGTTGGATTGGTCTGGGGGTCGAATTGATTTGAAGAAACAAAGTGGCTTTGGGTTGGGCAGAGAAATCTGGGCCTGGAGAGAGTTACTGGGTGGCGAAGTCTGGGCCCAGAGGAAGACACTGATGGCGTGTTCTAGGCCCAGACCCTTTTCACTTCAGTGGTGCCCAGGTCCTAAAGTGATGTATCATATGATGTTTGAACAATTTAAACAATACACGAGAAGACAGGGCATCAGGATCAGAGGCGAGAGCCAATTTCACTCACCCTTCCACAATGTTCTCTCCTCTCTCCATGGCACAGATGATATGAAGACTGCCCTCTGTGCTCACTAATACGATGGACTGATACTGATGCTTTGGGCCTATTCTGGGCTGCTCTGGGGTTCAGATCTAAGGACTCATTTTGGTTTGGAATGTTGTTTTTAATTTTTTGCATGATTTGCATTTTTTTTCCCCGTTTCACTGCACTTCAGCTGTTGGTCTTTCTGGTTTCTTGCTTTGTGGCTGCTAGTAAGCAAACAAATTTCAAGGTTGTATAATTCATACATTCTTTGACAATAAATGTACTTTGAACTTTGAATAAATGAACTTTGAAGTTAAGGGTAAGTCATTTTGGATGGTCTGCTTTGCTGCATCTATGAATATGTAGATACTTAGAATTACACATGAAAAAGGTATATAAATTTAGGTAAGATATTCATTTTAATAGAATTAGTTCAGCTAATCAACAATAACGAGAGGGGCAACCAGTTTGATAACGCCTTTTTTACATAATTCAGTAGGGTAAGAAAATTTTCTTTAAGTAGGTGTTAATAATTCTTAGTAATAGTTAAACCCAAATAGGTAAATTGATTTCTTACAATTTTAAAAGGAAGGTTAGTATTAAATGATACCAAATTATTCAAAGGAAAAGGTTCACTCTTATGTAAATTCAGTTTATATCCTGAAAACTGGCTGAAACGGGAGAGGAAAAAAAGCACAGGCAATAACAAAGTCTCAACATTAGAAATAAAAAGCAATAGGTTATCAGCACAGAGCGAAAGTTTGTGGGTAGTATCTCTCCTTAAAATACCAGTAATATCACTAGATTCTCAAAAAGCAATGGTTAAGGGTTCTAAGGCCAGATCAAAGAGCAAAAGGTTCAAAGGAGAGCCTTGTCTGGTTCCATGCTGAAGTTTAAATGGTTTGGAATTCTGAAAATTAGTAGGAACTCAAGCAGAGGGAGATAAATAAATTAACTTGATAAATTGAATGAAATCGGGCCCCAAATTAAATCTTTCTAAGGTTTTAAATAAATAATTCCTTTCGACCCGATCAAAAGCCTTCTCAGCATCTAAGGGTATCACACATTCTGATATCTCCTTAGAAGGAGAATAGATAACATTTAACAAACGATGAGTATTAAAGTGGGGATATATACCTTTATCAGGTCTTACCGGTTTTTATTCCTAAATCCTTTATTGATTCTCTTGATCCTATGTTATCTTCTTATATATGGAAAAACAAGCATTCTTGACTAAATAAAGTTCATCTTCAAAAAGCTAAAAGGACTGGAGGTTTTATTTAGCTTTACCAAATTTTAGTTTTTATTACTGAGCAGTCAATATATGAAATCTTACAGTTTGGTCATGTTATATTAACCATGAGGACTATCTGGTATGGGATTCTTTAGAAGCTAATTCTGTTAATAAATTTGCTATCATTTCTCTTCTTGGATCCTCACTTCCTTTATCTTTAAATAAACTAACTGACAATTTGGTAGTTAAACATACTTTGAGGATCTGGATACAATTTAGAAAATACTTTGGTTTATTGAGATTTTCTCTTTCAAGTCCCATTTTTTCTAATTTTTTTAAACCTTCTATGACCAATCTAGTTTTTAAATAATGGGTAAGTTTGGGTATTAAATGCTTCCAGGATTTGTTTGTTAGAGGAAGTCTCTTTTCATTTGAGCAATTGTCAGCTAGATATAGCTTACCAAAAACCGACTTTTTTGAATATCTACAAATTAGAGACTTTCTGCAATCTCTATTATATACAGTTCCTAAAAGTCCCGATTAAGAACTCATAAGATGTAATTTCTAATTGGAAACGTTTTTATAATGGTTCAATATCCAATATTTATGGCCTGTTGCTGGGAATGAGAAATGCTCCTTTAGACAAAATTAAAAATCTTTGTGAACAAGATTTACAGACTCCAATTTCTGAGTTAACTGAGAATTAAATTTTTAAATTGATTAACACTTCATCGTTATGTACCCGCCACTCCCTCCTACAATTTAAAGTGGTCCACAGGGCCCACATGACCGAGGATAAGCTATCTCATTTTTATTTGGATATATCTCCTTATTGTGATAGATGTAACAATGGAGAAGATTCACTAATTCATATGTTTTAGACATGTCCGAGTCTTGAAAAATACTGGAAGGAAGTATTCTAAACTTTCTCTGTACTTTGCAAAGTAAATTTTAAGCCTTACCCTTTGACTGCCTTATTCAATATTATTGGAGGAAAATATATTATTTTGGAGACGTCTGATTTGCAAATTTTGACTTTTATTTCTCATATAGCTAGGAGGGAGCTCTTGCTTAAATGGAAGCATGTCATTCTGCCTACTCACGCTCAATGGTTACGTGATGTTATGTCATGCTTAAATTTATAGGAGATCCATTGTTGAATTTTTGTATCTAGTCAAGTCGTTCAAACATTGTGGGGACCATTTTTGAACTATTTTCAAAACATTTGACTTCTTGTTAAAGTACAGATGCTGGCTAATAACATATTTCACTATATGATAAGGATTTTTTTTTCCTTTTTTCTTTCTTTGCCAAATGGCTTCAGTCTTGGAGGTGGGCTTAGATTCTTTTTTGTATAATAAAATTATCACATTTCAATATTACAATTTAATTTAATTTATATGAATATAGGGTAATGAGATTGCAAATGTGATTCAAATATAATGTATTTAGTATTATTTTATCTTTTTTGACTTATAATACATATCTTCTTATACTCTGTGTTCTATGTAGAAATTAATAAAAATATTTAAAAAAGAATTACACATGGATGAATGTCACCTCTGAATACTGAAACAAAGAAAATATTTTCTTGTCTCCATTCCAAGCTAGTCTATTGCAATTATTCAATGCTTAGTACAAAAATATAAAAATAAAACCTTTTCATACATTCCTGGGAATTGTTCATATGTACCCCAATTACTCTGCATTTTACTATTCCCACAGAACATGACTGAAGATGTTGGCAAATTCTGCTTAGAATAATTATCCTGACAAACAGTTCAAACAGAATGTAAAAAATAATGTATATTCACAGTTCAATCTCTCTCTCTCTCTCTCTCCCTCACTATCCATCCCATAGGGTGATGATGGATTCTTTCAGTCAGTTAGTGGGAACCCCACTCCTCAGAAAGGAACAGCATGAGCATGAGTGGATTTTTGGTGAGTAGGGGGTTGCACAGGTCCAGACCCACCCTCTCAACATCCCCTCCCAGATTCAGCAGCATGGTGGGGTCCAAGAGGGCTGGGGGAAGTTCTGTTGCAGTGAATGGCCAGACTAAGCTTTGACGCAAGGGATGCCCTTTCCGCACTTCATGGCACATGTTTGTTAGATGGCCGTTGACCCTACGAGAGGGTTTATCCACACTTTGACAGGTCTTGTTTTTCGACGGTTCAATATAAGTTTCTATTAACAGACCATTATCTTTACATTTGTCTCATGTTGCAATTATAAGCTTGTAAGCAAGCTATATAATTTCAATAATGTTGTAAACTAGTTTATTTATAGCTTTTAAAATTAATGTCAATTTTGTGACATTATCCATGTCCATGGGGAATGTAAATTAAATTGTGCAGTCAGATAATAGTAAGCTAAAAGACAACAGAGAAAATTACAAAATGTGCCCTAAATCTGTAGCTGGAGCACTATGTGTTGGTTATATGAATGCAAGTAGAATATTTGGACTATACTAATGATTCTGCTCCTTATCCCAAAAATTACTGTATATTGTCAGGTTTTGCTCAGTATCTTCAAAAGTAAATATAAATATGAAAAACATTTAATCAATGAACCATTGAATTTTATATAACATATGTTTGGAGCGTTCTTTTTTTCAGTGGTTTGCCAGAGAAGTCCAAAACTCTAAAACTAATTCTGAAGTCATAAATTCTTCTCACAGCCCTCAATCACACAGAAGTGAAATACTGCTGATGATAGAAAGATGAGATAAAATTCTCTATAGGTCAGGTTGCACCTGTGGCGAGAGAATAAAAGACAATTTCATGCTTAACGTCTTTTATCAGAATGGGGAACAGATAAACCAATTTCTTAATTAAGAGAGAAGAGGAGGAGTGAAAGGAATGACCTCAAGATGCTACAGAGGATAGTAAAAACTGCCAAGCAGATCACTGGGCTCCTGCTCCCCCTTATTTGAGACATTTATTGGGTGTGTTGGTGATGAAGGGCCTGATGAATCCCTACCACCCATCCCACAATCTCTTTGACCCACTGCCATCAGTAAAGGAGGTACAACAGCATTGAACTAGGACTGTCAGACTGGGTAACAGCTTCTTCTGTCATGAATACCCTGCCACCACCGAGGCCTTGTCAGTAGAACAGCAAACTGTTTATAGTTTACTGTACTGCTTACTGTTTACCTGTGCTGCGTACAACGTGCATTTTGAATTATATTTTACTAACTTATTAATGGTAATATTTTGCTTTATGAGCTGTGTGTGATATATGTTTCGTGAGTGCACCATGGTCCAGAGGGACTTTGTTTCATTGGGTAGTATATATGTTGCCAGATGAAAATAAACTTGAACTTGAGCAAGGAAACATCCACTCTCTCAAAACTTTTCAGGATCAGATATCTTATTGCCTGAAATTGTTGACCTTATCATTAAATTAAGAAAGCTGAATTGTATCTACTCAGAAGACTAGATGTCTTTCTTTGATTGCATTGATCTGCATGGGTTTATCGAAAAGACAGATGACACTGAGATAAGAATTGAAGTGGGATGATGAATTAAGGTATCAAGCAACTTGAAAGTCAGAGTCACATTTTCAAGCTGAATGAAGGTGTTCCATAAGCAATCACCCTATCTGCATTTTGTTTTTGCAAAGTAGAGGAAACCATATTGTGCATCACACACAAAATATGTTCTCAGTTTGGAGATAGGTGAATCCATACATACAGAAATCCAAATATAATAAGATGAAAATAAATCTCTGCTTCACCTGAAAAGGTTTCAGACCGAACAATGGTACAATGGTGAGGAGATACAAGGGACTACAGTTGACTATAGAGACATAGAAAAATCAACCTCTCGGTAGCTGGAATTCCTCCTGGCATTCAAAGGGGGATGAATGGAGATTATAGTGGGCAATCTCTGCCCAAACCAATTGTGAGCTCCAGATGTGGGGTTGGGAGAGGAAAGGCAGTGGAGGGTTGTCTCCAATTCTTGATTCGGTCCCTCAGTCTGGCCGTCAGATTGGGGGTGGAAATCTCACGAGAGGCTGGCTATGGCTCCCACAAGAGTACAGAAAGCCTTTCTGAAATGGGATGTGAACTGTGATCCTCACTATGTCCTGAGCAAAGCTGTGCAGCCTGAACACATGCTGAACCATTAGTGTGGCTGTCTCAAGAGCTGATGAGAGCTTATGGAGAACAATGAAGTGGGCAGCCTTAAAGAATTGATGCACATTGAGCAGAATGGCAGTGTTTCCATTGGAAGGGGGGGGGGATCAACTTTGAAATCCACTGAGAGGTGGGGCAGAGGCAGCAGTCAAAATAGCCCCATGTGGTGCTGCTGTGATGTCTCATTCTGAGCATAAGTGGGACATGTAGAGACAAAGTCTGGACATCCTGGGACGTAGAAGACCACCATAATTGTCTCTAGATAATTTTCTGGGTTTGGTGAATTCTTGGATAGCCAACCAGATGGGAGGAGTGAACCCCATTCCAGCACTTCGGGACAAACAGCTGGTTGAAAGGTCCCCACCTGGATCTGGATCCACCTGTAGGGATGCCCTCACCTCCACCTCCATCTTCCAAATTATTGGTGCAAGAATGCATGAGCAAGGAGGAATGGGCTCTGGACTGGCGTGATCCTCTGACATGTCAGACTTCCAGGAGAGAATGTTAACCATGATATCCTTGCTCCCTGGATAGGTGACGATGAAATTAACCCATGCGAAGAAGAAGGTCCAACCGACTTGATAGGAGCTGAATCTAAGAGCATCCCAAATGTTTGAGTGGCTCTTGAGATCTGTCCAAGCAAAACACAGATGCTCTGCCTCCTCCAGTCAATGTTACCATTCCTCCAGGGCTTCCTTGACAGCCAGAAATTCTTGGTTCCTGACATCATATTTACTCTCGGCCGGAATCAAGTGACGGGAAAGAAAGGCAACAAGGTACAGCTGCCTATTCACAGAAGAGCGCTGAGAATGGCCAGAATGGGTCTGAGTTTTGCAGCAGCAGGGCAGTGGTGAAGCATTATTTTTGTTCTGAGAATGCTTGGTCCACTTTGTTCGTCCATTGGAAACCTGCAGACATCTTCCTGGTGAGTGCACTTGGAGCTGATATTTTGGAGGAAGCGGCAATAAAAGTTTGCAAACTGTATGAAGCACCTCACCTGTTTGACTGTAGATGACCTGGGCCATCCCATGACTACCTGAACTTTACCTTGGCCCATTTAAACCCTGGAAAGAGTAAGTATGTAGCCCAAAAGCAACAACTGGCATTTATGGATGTCACATTATTGGCTTGGTGTAAAGGTTATTCTCAAGGAGCCATCTGAGAACCCTTCCGTTATGCTGGACGTATTCCTGGTGAGAGTGGAAATAGATTGGGATGTCATCCAAATGCACAAAACTAACTGATTCAACCTGTGTCTGAGCACGTTGTGGACTAGGGCTCAAAAAACACCAGGGATATTAGCCAGACCAAAGGGTACCACAAGGTACACATAGTGGCCCATGGAGGTGTTGAGGACTGTCTTCCACTTACCCCTTCTCTGATATGAATAAGATTATAAGCATTGTGCAGACCTCCCTTGGAAAGTATGATTACTCCCTGGAGATGTTCAAATGCAGAGGGAGACAAGGGAAAAGAATAGTGGGGTTTAATGGTGATATTGTTTAGGGGTCCCATAGTCAATGCAGAGACAGAGTTTGCCATCCTTCTTGTTCACAAAAAAGAATCCCACCCCTACTAGTGCGGATGGATAAACACCAAGGCCAACACCTCCTTGATGTACTCTTCCATGGCCATCATTTCAGAATGAGAGAGAGAAAAGAGCTGGCCCCAGAGAGGACTAGACCAGGTAAGAGATCCATGTGCAGTAATGTGGTTGGTGAGGAGGCAGGGAGGTAACCTCCTTTTTACTGAAGACCTTAAGAAGATCAGCATATTCAGCCATAATGCGAGACAGGTCCACAACTGTCATTGATACTGAAAGGGATCTGCAGACTGGAGATTGAGCTGGAACCAAATAGCAGAGGGGCATGCTGGTCCCGACTCTTTCAGGGACCAGCCAATCTGTGGTTATGTTGGGATAACTAGGGGAGACCAACACCAGTGGCAGTTTAGGCAAATCATCCAGATAAAAGCAGAGTTGTTCCCTATTGGTTGCCTTCAAGCACAAGTCAGAGGGATTCAGTGGAAAGGAGTATCTTGCGTGAGATCAGTCATCCAGGGTCTTGACGTCAATGTTTCTTCTCCATCTCTGAGTTGGAGCTCCCGAATTTTGAAACAGAGAGATGTCCATGAGATTCCCAACTATCCTGGAGTCAATAAATGCTTAATGTTCATGGTTCTGCGACCCCCATGACAAGGAAGCTGAGAGCATCACACAATGAGGAAGACGAATGCAGAGAGGACTGATCCTTCAGTACACCCCACTGTGCTGATGGATATTCTCTTTTACATGAACCCTGGAAATGTCCAGGATCACAACAGAGGCAGGAACCTGTCCTCCCTTCACTGGTCTTGTTCCTCCTGAGATACGCACATATTGGTTATTGTATTGGCTGCTCTTTGGGCTGAGTACTGGGTGATGACAGATGATAATCTGAAGATGAGAGAACTTGAGACACTCTTTCTCAGGGTGTGTAGACCCTGCAGCAGAGTCCATTGTTGTGACAAAAGCAGGTGTTTATCAATGGAAATGCCAAAGTAAACCTGGGAGTCTCAATCTGAATGGTGTCTTTAATGTTGAAACACCATAAGACCGTAAGACATATGAGTAGAATTAGGCCATTCAGCCCATTGAATCTGCTCTGCCATTCCATCATGGCTGATCCCGGATCTCACTCAATCCCATACACCTGCCTTCTTGCTATATCCTTTAATGCCCTGACCGAACAGGAAACTATCAGCCTCTGCCTTAAATATACCCATGGAATTTGTCTCCACTGCAGTGTGTGGCTAAAAAAATCCTCCCTACCTCTGTCCTGAAAGATTGTTCTTCAAATTTGAGGTTGTGCCCTCTAGTTCTGGATACCCCCACCAGAGGAAGCATCCTCTAGACATCCACTCTATCTAGTCCTTTCAACATTCGGTAGGTTACAATGAGATCCCCCCACATTCTTTTAAATTCCAGTCAGTACACACCCAAAGCTGCCAAAAGCTCCTCGTATATTAACTCCTTCATTCCCTGAATCATCTTCATGAACCTCCTCTGGACCCAAAATTGTTGATAATACTTCACATGCAGCCCGACTAGTGTCTTATAAATGCTCAGCATTATCTCCTTGCTTTCATATTCTATTCCCCTTGAAATAATTGCTGACATTACATCTGCCTTCTTTACCACAGATATAAGTTAACTTGTAAATCAACCTGTAAATTAACCTTCTGGAAGTCTTGCATGAGGACTCCTAAGTCCCTCTGCACCTCTGCTGTTTGAACCTTATACCCATTTAAATAATAGTCCGCACTATAGTTCCTTTGACCAAAATGTATTTTCGTACATCACTGAACAATATATTCCATCTGCCACTTTGGTGCCCATTTTTCCAATTTGTCCAAGTCCTGCTGCTTTCTCAGCACTATCTACATCTCCACTTATCTTCATTCATCTGCAAATTTTGCCACAAAACCATTAATTCAATTATCTAAATCATTGACAAACAATGTGAAAAGTAGCAGTACCTCTATTCACTGGCAGTCAACCAGAAAAGTCCCCCTTTATTCCCACTCATTGCCTTCTGTCTGTCATCCATTCCTCTATCCATGTCAGTATCTTTCCTGTAATGCCATGGGAATTTATCTTGTTAAGCAGCCTCATGTGTGACACCTTATCAAATAACTTCTGAAAATCCAAGAAAGTGACATCCACTGCCTCTCCTTTGTCCACCCTGCTTGTAACAAATTTCACGACACATAATGACGATAATAAACCTGATTCTGATTCTATTTCCTGGAAGAACTCTAACAGATTTTCCTTAACAGAAATCTCACTGGCTTTGATTTATTTTATCATTAGCCTTCCTTTATCATGGACTCTAATGCTTTCCTGACCACTGAGGTTAGGCTAACTGGCCTATAATTTCCTTTCTTTTGCCTTTCTCCCTTCCTAAAGAGTAGAGTGATATTTGCAATCTTCCAGTCCTCCAGGACCATGTCAGAATCAAGTGATTCTTGAAAGATCATGACCAGTGCATCCGTTATCTCTTCAGCAACCTCTCTCAGAACTCCATCAGGTCCAGGTGACTTATCAACTTTCACCATTTCCCTTCTTAAAGCTCCTCTCTCATGCCTCTGTGGAGCGGAGAAGGTGGTATCATGCTGCAAGTACTATAAATTGCAGAGGGTGACACATTGAATGTGAAAGTTAGCAGTCTTTGAGAGAAGAAGATCAGAAGGTCATTATCCTAAACCTACAATTACCCTGATCCTTCTGGTTCTAGAAGATCAGAGGAAGAGGTAATTGAGAAGAAGGATATGACCTGTAGGAATTGTTAGTCATGAATAGTTTTGAGACCTTATAGAAAAGGCTGGAATAATCCTAGGTAGAGGCCTCAGCAAAGACAGAAAATCTATGAGAGCAAGCACTGAGATAAAGTAATGCAGTCTACTCAAAATGTACACGCATGGCAAATCATAATTATGCTTTCCTTTTTTCAGGAAAATAACTTTAGGTTTTCCCCTTGTTTTCCATTCCTTCTCTGAATGAATCACAAATCTGCACTCCTTCAGCTGAGGAAGGACGTTATTTAAATGTGCAAATCATCTGTCACATTAAGAAACGAGTAGAAGTGCCACTTGGCATTGAAAAATCTAAAGCAATGGTCAACCATCTAAAGATTGAGAAAATATCTGTGTATGTTGTTCCTCAGTTTATTTCCACATAAATCTTGTTTCTTGTATCACGTTTTTAATTTGAACTTGGTCACAATTCTTTGTGCTTTAGAAGGAACAAATGGTTCATTGCTATCTTCTGATTTGCTATGAACTATACTATGGGCATCTTGTGATCTTTCTGAAATGAACAGTGAAACAGAACTGTATGCACTGTAATTTTTTGATTGATGAGTTTGATTATGAAACCCCCTTTTTACTGGGTGTCCTGGAAATGCAGCTTGTTAGTCCTTTGCTGACACCCACTGGATTCTGCAGCAAGAATCTCACTTTTCTCAGGCTTCGTACATCTAGGGTGTATATAAATTTGGTCCTAGCAAATCCATGAGACTGGGATGTCCCACCCACCCAAACCCTGGCTTGTGGGAATGCTGCATGACTTACTGCCCCCTCCCACCCAGCAATTGACTGTCAGGAAGAAATAACAGATTGTACACTGCACACAATTAATCAGAAGTATATTTAAGAATGTTAACTTAAAGAAACAGTTATTAAAGGAAAGAAAGAAAAACACAAAAGGAGCTTGTTGTACTTTAACAGTCACATGTGCACGCTGGAGCTCAAATCTTGAACATGTCTGTAAGTCACGAGCTGGGCCTTCAGTATGTGTGAAAGTACATACCACCTTCCAAAGTTTGCTCAAAATCCATCTTGGACAAACAGGCTCTGCCATAGGAGGATTGGTCCTTCCTCCTCAAAGCCATTCATCTGCCCAATGCACAAAACAACAGGGACAGCACCCTCCATCATCTTCCCTCTTGTCTTCTCCCAGCTCGTGCCAACAAAGACAAGCATTTTCTGGAACCTTCTCCCAATTCTACCATCCTGATTGGCTGACACCACATTCCTAAGTTGAAGAACAAGCCTCTTATCTCAACTCAAACCCAAACAGGCTGAAAGCAGAACAGACTACTGTTACAGAACTGTGAAAATGAAATACCTACAGCATAGCAGTAAAAACCTACAATTACATCAAAAGCACAGTGAAATCTGAAATATTAATAAATGCCACACAAGACCAACAAATTGTATAAATTGACAAATTAATGGACATCACACACAAAGTGCTGGAGAGACTCAGTAAGTCAGGTCAAGACCCTCCATCAGCATTTATCGAAGCATCAACTGCTTAGTCCTTTCCATAGATGCTTCCTGACTTGCTGAGCTCCCCCAGCATTTTGTGTGCGTTGCTCTGGATTTACAGCATCTGCAGAATCTCCGGTAATTAATGAACATCAACGTGATAGATTATTCCATCTTGTTCTTTGTCCAGAGCTGAGCAATGAGAATTTCCTGCTGATGAATGACTGTTGTTTTGTGCAAGTGAAGCTGCTGTTGAAACTTAACACCATCTGCAGGTGACATTCATAATCTAATTTATCAATTTCTGCTCTCAGATACTAAATAGCAGGAATGACTATATATGTATAAATTGACAATGCAAAAGAAGCTGCACTTGGTGATTTAGCTAGAGGCTATGCTTAAGCATTGAGAGAGAGCCTCCCAAACCTGACGTCAGTGCATGCTCAGTACTGCTGATAGATGAAAAAAAGAACTACTATAAATCTTCAGCAGAAATCCTAACACAAGAAAGAAACCCATTATATGACACGGGGCAGCATGTTTCCATCATTAGCCAAAGGTAATTATTGGATGCAATATTAACAGGCTGTAAATGATTATTGAAATACTAAGGCTGGCTCTCAAGGAGGGCTTTGTTGTCTTTGGACAGTCATCTGAAATTCACATCATGTGTATCAAAGAAAGATTATATCATTATATCATGGATGGATGCTGATTTCCTGAGCATTTCATTTATTAAAGCAAGGAATAGAAATAATCACCTACATCTGCCCTTATGTTACATCCAAAGCAGAAACCATTCCAAGTGATATGTCATACTGTGCTTATACATAATTTCTAAACCACATAAACTGAATATTATCTGACTGTCTGCTTTGTATATTTTAAGTAGAAGTAATAAGTAAACATTTCCGAATTGCACATCCAGCTTAAATGTTGAACGGGGAAGGCTATTGCACTTTATGAACCAATATTACAATCCATCCACAGCCAACAAAATTGCCTTGCTTCTACATTTTCTTGACTTCATAATTAGATATTAGAATCATTTTTAGAATAACTTAAACAGACAATGAGAGTAAAACAGACAGTTCAGATGATAAAAATCAAAAACAAAGCCTGACATTGCTGGACGTACTCAGTAACTTGGGCAGTAAATGTAGAATGAGAAATAGGTACTATTTCAGGCTTGATCTACGAAATTGTCCAGCATTTTCTGTGTCTGTTCTAAATTAGCAAATACTTGTTTTATATTTCTGCCTTTCTCTATTACTTTTTTGTCCTTTTTTCAAAAAGAATTTTCTTCACAAAACTTCCTCTGATTCGTAATTTCATTCTTGGGCTCTTTTCTCCAATATTACGATTCACATTTCCACATATTTTATACTTTTTCTCCTTATTAATTTAACATTCCTTTAATTTAGTGTCTTTCTTGTTTGGTTAATTCTCAGATATAATTCAAAAGGAATTGTAACATGGTTTAAGTCTAGATGCTGATGCCTGGTTAGCTTGCTGTCTTTTTTATCATAAGCAGACAATGTGGTGAGGCATTCATCCACTTAGCAATGTCATCTTATCCTATGTCAGGCTGTGTGTTACTTCAGTTAATTGAAAATTAGTAAGACATAAATACCATTCTCTAATTTAGATTTCTTATCAGATCATCTTGAGCTTTCATAAAGGAGGGAAAACAATACCAAAAAGTAATAAAACAACTTTAAATAAGATGACAATATCAGCTAATTAAACTGATGAAATAACCCCACAAATGCTGACAAAGGATTTATATACAATGGAACAAGCTGACGACCTCTTCCCAAGAGAGACAAGAATGATCTGTGAATAGCATTCCAGCCCCAGATAGGGGATTGTATTAGAGCATTGATTATGGCACAAACGAGGTACTTAAACTAACAAAGCAAACTGGGAAGCTTACCTGTTTCAAGCTGAAAGTCCATCTCAACTTCACAATTTACCACTACCTTCCTTCTTCAGTATTGGTGTGCTATTTATTGTGTCGATACACAAATCCAAATCCATGAGACAAATGTAAGCCAATTCTCTTCAGATCTTATATTTTCCTGATTCCATCTTCCTAAATTCCATCTGGTAAAACTGTGATGATCACGGCCTGCATTTCTTTTCTAGCTATCAAGGCATAATTCCCCTGTTGGCTCAACTCATTCTGTTTTCTTTTCTGAGCATATTGGCTCCAAGGAGCTCTTCCTGTCTTTTCAGTATATGTTTCATGCTGGAAATGATATTCAAGTATAGAATCAATGCCAATCAATGCTGCAAATTGTGTTCTGCCCTCATGCCAGCATGGATGAACTTTGCCTTTGGCAACATTCTGAAATGCGCTGGCTGCTGAATGCTCCCCATTCGCAGCGATGTTAATCTTTCTCTGATGACAACCCCTTCAACTGTAGTGGATGTGGTTAGACAGCATTCAGAGCTCTGCCTGCTTAACGGTTTGTAATTCTCACAATTCTGGTGCCTTGAATTGTACCGAGGTTGTATTTTTGCCTGAGTGTTATTTAAAGAAAAGGACCAACGGATTCTTCCAAAATACATTCCACAGCCCCATTCTGATTCATGGCGTTCCATCTGGACGCACTCCAGCGTTAGGTTTGTAGTCACAGTCCCTTATGCTCAGCATCTAGCAGATCACTTTACAGTGCCAGCAACATTTTCATTGTATTGTTCAGCATTCTTTCTTTATACAGTCCGTGAACCTATGAATGCTACCTCACTATTCCGCTCTTGGATGGCTTGCTTATTTATTGTAACTTGGAGTAATTTTGATGTCAACCACTGCACTGCTGCCACAAAACTACAAATTTCATGTCATACTGTACATCATTGATAATAAACCTGACTCTCATTCTGGCTTCCTTCCTCATAGTCTTGTTCGCATAGACTTCAGTGCCCTCTTTTTTCTCAAGCTGATTACAGGTGCAATGTATCTTCTCCGTCATATCAATGTTTAAATACAACATATTCCATACATTTGTCCATATTTCTTTCCACTTAATATGGGATTTATCTCCTTTTCATCATTTTAACATTCTGTTTATTTTCCAGTTACGGTTAGTGTTTCTTTTGTACTCTTAAAATCGCATTTGCCTTCAGGGAGGAGGTACTGAAAACAGAAGGCCCACACTCTGTGATTCAGGAATGGCTTCTTTCCCTTCACCATCAGATTTCTGAATTGGGCATGAACCCAAGAAAACCTCATAATTGCAATCACATCAAGAGAAAATCTGCAGGTGCTGGAAATCTGAACAACACACACAAAATGTTGGAGAAACTCAGCAGGCCAGGCAGCATCTAGGAAAAGAGTACAGTCGACATTTTGGCCCGATGTTGCCAGGCCTGCTGAGTTCCTCCAGCATTTTGTGTGTGTTGCTAACACCTCATTAGATCTTTACTTTGTAATTTATAGTACTTTTATGTCTTTCCATAGTAGAACTGCTGCAAAACAGCAAATTTCACCTCATATAATACAGTGGTAATAAATATGATTTTGATTATGAGGTATTCCTCTGTTTTTATGCTAGAGAATCAGGTCAAGCAGAACTTCATACATAAACAAAGGGCTTCACATTTACTATAACATTGCTGTGAATCCGCCAAGCTCTTAGAATACTGTTACTTTATGGTGAGCAAAAAGTAATCATTATGGTTGCTGTTCAATATCTCAAATTTAACAGATGTAGCTTTGCAGAGATGAAAACTATGATGTAAAGCTCGAAAGACAGAAAAAAGTTATTTACCATGGCAACTCGTGCATCAATTCTGCACCTAATATGACTTAAAATTTACTTGATTCATCACCTTAAACTTTGACCCTATTTCATGGAATGGGATGCAAAAATATTGAAGGAGAAAGTGACCTTGAAATGCCATTTCTAATGCTGTGTTAATTTGTGTGCCCTTAGAATTGATGGCTGAGATTTATGCCTGATTCTTTCTTGACATGAAACTTCGAATGGAACACACTCAAAATGCTGGAGAAAATCAGGAGGTCAGGCAGCATCTATGGAAATGATTAAGCAGTTGACCTTTCGGGGCCGAGACAGTTCATCAGGACAGTTCCTTTTCATTGATGCTTCCTGACCTGCTTTGTACCCCAACATTTTGTGTGTGTTGCTCTGGATTCCCAGCATCTGCAGAATCTCTTGTGTTTATGAAACTTCCAATGATTTGTTTCTCTTTCATAATTACACTCTCAGTGGCCGTTTAATTAGGTGCCTCCTGTAACTAATAAAATGGCCACTGAGTATACATTCAAGGTCTTCTGCTGCTTGCACATTCATTTCAATGTTCGAAGTGTTGTGTGTTCAGAGATGCTCTTCTGTTCAACACTGTTGTAACTCGTAGTTATTTGAGTTATTGTTGCCTTCCTGTTTACTTGAGCCAATCTGGCCAATCTCCTCTAACGTCTCTTATTAACAAGGCTGTACAAAACAACAACACACAGAACTGGGGCTGACAGAATTTTTTTTATGTTTTGTTTTTCTCACGTTTCCCTGTAAATTCTGGAGATTATTATCCCAAGAGACCAGCGGTTTCTGAGATACTCAAGCCACCCCATCTGACAAGTTACAGGGTCAAGTTCACTTAGATCAGATTTCTTCCCCATTCTGAAGGTTGGTCCGAATGACAACTGAACCTCTTGACCTTGACTGCATGCTTTTTTGCCTTGAGTTGCTGCAACATGATTAAATGATTAGATGTTTGCATTAGTGAGCAGGTATCAATAAAGTAGTGACTGAGTGTATAAAAAAGCGTAATGGATTCTGCAGGTATGTATGGGAGCATAATGCTCATTTTACTCCCATTTCTTCTTTTTCCTGGTGTCAATTTATTTAACTATGACATAATTTCTAAACATAGTTTCAAACTTCTGGGAGTGCACATCTCTCACAAATTCATGGTCTCAGAACACATTCCACACAATCAGGAAAGCATGCTAACACCTCTATTTTCTGAGGTGGCTGAAGAGAGCTGGACTATGCACGTCTATATTCACAACCTTCTACAGAAGCACAGTGGAGAACCTCCCAACATGCTGCATCACTGCATGGTATGCAAACTGCATGACAACAGACAGGTAGGCTCTACAACGGGTCGACAAAACTGTCCAATGCATCACCAGCACGACCCAATCAGCCATCGTGGACCTAATAACAGAAGGGTGCCGGAAAAGGTCAGTAACATCATGAAGGACCCCACCCACTCTGCTCATGGACAGTTTGCCCCACTCCCATCAGCAAAGAGGTTACTTTGGCATCCTCATCAGGACCACCAGACTAAAAACTGGTTACTGTCCCTAATCAGTAAGGCTGATCAATACAACCTCTCATTAACCTACCCAATCACATCTCCCAACCTCACTATTTTATCATTTCCTATCAGAATCACCTTATGTAGATGTAGATGCTCCCGTGCCTGCGTCACTTCAATAGGTTTCAATTGATTTCAATAGGTATATTTAATGTCAGAGAAATGTATACAATATACATCCTGAAATTCCTTTTCTTCGCAAACATCCATGAAGCCCAAAAGAATGAATGACAGTTAAATGTTAGAAACCCAAACCCCTCCAGCTCACCCTCCCATGCATAAGCAGCAACAAAGCAATAATCCTCCCCTTCATCCCCACCAGCAAAAAAGCAATGGCTCCCTTCACCAAGCACTCAAGTGTGCAGCAAAGCATCAATAAAGACACAGACTTGCAGTACCCCAAAGACTACTCGACATACTACAGGCTCTCTCTCTCCCTAGTAAAGGAAAAAGAGGTTAAAGACATACAATCAACTTATGTATATAAGCTATCTTATGTATTTATATTGATTGTGCTTTTTATAATTGTGTTCTTCACCTCAATTTTTTTAGTGCTGCATTGGACCTGGAGTAACAATTATTTTGTTCTCAATAGACAATAGGTGCAGAAGTAGACTATTCGGCCCTTCGAGCCTGCACCACCATTTTGAGGTCATGGCTGATTAACTACTATCAATACCCAGTTCCTGCCTTGTCCCCATATCCCTTGATTCCCCTATCCATAAGATACCTATTTAGCTCCTTCTTGAAAGCATCCAGAGAATTGGCCTCCACTACCTTCCGAGGCAGTGCATTCCAGACCCCCACAACTCTCTGGGAGAAGAATTTTTTCCTTAACTCTGTCCTAAATGACTTACACCTTATTCTCAAACCATGCCCTCTGGTACTGGACTCTCCCAGCATCTGGAACATATTTCCTGCCTCTATCTTGTCCAATCCTTTAATAATCTTATATGTTTCAATCAGATCCCCTCTTAATCTCCTTAATTCCAACGTGTACAAGCCCAGCACTCTGCTCCTGCTCATTATACTTGTGTACAGGAAATAGCATTAAACAATCTTGAATCTTAACTTGAACTTTTGCTCAAATTATCATCCAATGCTCTTTTCTGTAGAAGTACAATCCTAATCAAAAGTACTGCATGGACTAAACTTTGGGACAGCACTTTGCACTTCATTTGTGTTAAGATCAATGGAGTGAGTTTTGGAGAACCCCATGATAACTTCTTCACCCAGTGTGCCAATCTCTAGCAACTGAGGAGCAATTTCGAGCAAATAATGTTTCAAGGGCTAGTTCTATTATAACCATGTCACTTTGCTCTGTGCAAATCTCAATGTTACTTCCATAATACTTAACCCTCTTGCAATGCACAAAGGAGCTGAAGGAACTCAGCAGATTCATGAATCCAGATGAATTGTCTCGAACTAAACATCATTTTAACTATTTCCCTCCTGTGATGTTGTCAGAACTATTGGACTCCATCCTGTGTGCTTGTCCAAGTTTCAGCAGCTGCATCTTCTAGTGTCTACACTTAACTCTAACTTGGTTAGTTTATGTTCCAGCAAAACAACTTTCAAAACGAATCAAAGAAAATATATTTATAAATAAATCATAATAACAAAAAAGGAACATAAATCAATAATGAAATCCAATGCTGTCAGTCTGGAAAGATTTAGTGAGAGAACACACTGATATTTTGGACTTTTACTGCATGTGTAATTTTGCTTTGACATTACAGAAAACCAATAGAAAACTAACAGAAGAAAATCATTTGTCTATCATTTTACTTAAATAGAATTGTGACTCCTTCTTGGTATAACTTGTGTACGAGTACCATAAAATCAGTAACATGGATTAGAGCTATATTTTTGGCTCTTTAGCTACCTTACAACTGAATGTGTTACGTGAAGAATATGGCATACTTTTTAAAAGCAAATCCCAATGAAAAATTTTATACCAATAACTTTGAACAGACTAGGCATGAAAATTCAACTTTAATTTCTATATATAGAAAGTATAAAATTTCTAAAATTTAGACTTGCTGGATGTGTTCTTACCCAGAATGAACAGATAAAATATTCTAAACTCTAAATTTGCATGTTCAAACCTGAATGAGGTGGAGTATTTAAAATATGCCATTCTTACATGAAAAAAACATTGATGCTTCATTCTTCCAAAACTCGTGCTCAAGGTGTACGGATACTGACTTTAATGAAGATTGATACTGTAGATCCCTTCAGTGAAAATCATCTAAGCCATACTGTTCTCTAAGGCTAGCTATAATTCACAGATGATCAATAATACAACCTGAATTTCATGGCAGGGCTTAACTCCAATGCCATTTAAATAGCAATATGATTATATGTAGAATTAAGTTCACACTTGTTAGTTGTTATTCAGGTAATATTTTCCTTTTATTTATAGGAATTCATTGCTGTTTTCATATTCTTTATTTGCTGTCTATAAGACAATGAAAAATTTAAGGGATGGAGACATTTAGAGGCTTTTATTACATTGATTGATATGCAACTTGGTGGGTTTTACTCCAAGTACAAATTGTTCTAAAATAATTTAATGAGGTAAATGCTAATACCTATGTTCATTGATTGACACACCAGTTTTCTAAATTTATAGATTTGGCATAGGTTAAATGCAAACCAGGGAAGAGTTGGAAATAAAATAACATTAATGGAATGGTTCAATCTATTATTTGCTTTTTCAATTTTTGATACAATGTATATGTTGATAGCTTATTCTTTTTAATTCTGTTACTGGTGGGGAGCGCCACCAGCTTACAAAAAAGACATTGGCACCTCTTGGGAACTCCTACTGATTTTGGGATCATTTTGGTTATCAGAATTGACAAAGGCCAAAAAATAAAAGTGAGGTTTAAGCGGAGTGATGGTTGTGTGAATGGTCATAGTGAGAGTGGTTAGGGTTGGAGTAGTAACTGAGGCTTTGGCAAGCAGAGGTGGAGGCTAGGTTGATATTCTGTCAAGATTCAATTTCTCTTTTTTATATTAGTGTCTAGCAAGAGCAGCAAGAATGAATCTTAAGGCAGTGGTGTAGTCTTCTTGCATGATGTGGGAGATCTGGGAGACCTCCAGTGTTCCTGATTGTGACATTTGCAAGAAATGTGTCCTTGCAGAGCATGTTAGGTAACTGGAGCTGGAAGTGTAAGACCTGCAGAACATTTGGCAGAATGAGTTGGTAGATAGGAGCTACAGAGAGTCAGTCACACCAGAGTCGCAGGAGGCAGGTAGAAGGGTGATCGTCAGGAGAAAGAAAGGAAATACAAAGACAGTGCAGAGTACCCATCTGGTTGTTCCTGTCAGTGACCAGGTCTCTGGCACTGAGTCAGGCTCTGAGGCCCAGAAGGAAAGTGGAAAGGAGAGCATTAGTGATAAGGGATTCAATACTTAGGGGTACAGAGAGCATATTCTGGGGACATGAAAGAGAGACCCAAATGGCATGTTACTTTTCATGTGCCAGGTTCAGGGACAACTCAGGATGTGGGTGAATAGCAAGGTCATGCTACACATTGGTACCAACGGCATAGGCAGGAAGAAGGATGAGATCCTGAAGAGAAAATATAGGTTAGATAGATAGGAAGCAAAAAAAAAGCAGGAACTCAAGTACAGTAATCTCTGGATTGCTGTCTGCGCCATGTACCAGTGAGGGTAAGAGTAAAGGCATAGACCTATTATCTAAATAGGAATAAAATTTTAAAAAAGAGGTGCAAAGTGTTGTTTATTTAATATTTCAGGAATATTTGAGTAACTCTTTAAATATATTGTTTAAATAATTCATTACAGGTTATATGTAAAAGTTCATAAATGGCATCTGTCATTATGCCTCTACATCATATATGTGTGCACCTCACTAAAAGTTAAAACAAAGTTTACACTCATCCTCAGGCTCCCTCATTTTTCTTTTGATTATTTTTATACTTCAGTTACAAAATATAACAATGGTGGCACTATAATAGGTTTACTTTTAGAGTAGCAGCTACATCTGCTCTCCAACAGGAAGCTATGGACCAGGTTCCGCAGGGCTGCCCGACACTCAGTGTCACCTGGATGACATCATTTCTGCTGGTGAGGATGACAAGGAACATCTTCAAAATCTCAAGACAGTGTTAAAATGATTAGAAGATTACGGGCTCAGAGCACAACGTGGCAACTGTGAGTTCTTTAAGCCAAGCATCACTTCCTGTGTCACACCATTGCACATGAGATTTACACAAGTGTACTGATAAAATTCATGTTGCGGTTGGTGCCCCGAGGACAAACGTGTCGCAGTTATGGTCCTTTTTATGATTTGTCAATTACTATAATAGGTTCCTGAAAACCTGGCTACGGGGCTCCACCCCTTGAACTTGTTACTACAGATTGGGAAGAAATGGCAATGGACAAAGCAGGGTGGCTTTCCAAAAGACAAAGGAAATGGTGATATCAGACACTGTACTCACACATTATAATCCACAGCAACCAGTGAAAATTACCTCATGGTATAGGTGCAATCATGTCACATGTTATGAGTGGTGGAAGTGAACTTCCCGTAGCCTTTGCATCACATTCCCTTTCTCCGGCAGAGACAAATTACACACAAATTGACAGAGAGGCCTTGAGTATCAAAGCCATTTCAACTAATAGCTGTATTGACAAGAGTTTATGTTCATTATTGGCCATCAACCATTGGTGTCCATTTTTAATCCACAGAAAGATGTTTCACTAACAGCAGACGCATGAATGCAAAGATTGACTCTTTTTCTTGGAGGACACAAATATATGATGGAATTCAAGAGGATACTAATTAAGCAGATGCTGATGGATTGTCCTGCTTACCCTAGAAAAAGGAAATACCTGAAAAATTTACAAGAGAGGACATTCTCCTTGACATATTCTTCCTATCACAAATCAAAAGTCTTCCTAATATAGCAGAGATGATCCAAAGGGAAACCAGAAAAGATCCCTCACTCTTTCATAGCTATATGGCAACTCAAGATGGCTGGAATGTGCAGCAGAAGTTCTAGTTCCCACATTTATACCAGCACCAAGATGAACTTTCCCTTGAATACCTTATATGGGGATTGAAAGTTGTTCCATCCAAGTTGAGAACTAAAGTTTTGGATGAGATAAATGCCGGTCATCTAGGTGTAGTTAAAATGAAAGCATTAGCTTAAAGCTTTATTTGGTGGCCTGCATAGATCAGCAGATTGCGCAGCTTGCCATGCACTGTTTAGGAGTCCAACACGTCCAGAAGATGCCAAGAGCAGTGACTCCTCATCCCTGGGAGTGGGTTGCATTGCCATAGCAGAGGCTCCATGTGGATTTTACCGGACCATTCATTGGCACAAATTTTTTGGTAGCAGTGGCTGCAGCTACAACATGGCCAGAGTGTTCCCTGTAGCTTGGACTACAGTTTCGCATACTGTTGATGTGTTGAGAAGCCTCTTCTCAAGGATTGGTGTTCGAGAACACTTAGTCAGTGACAATACACCACAGTTCGTTGCGGAATAGTTTCAAGTCATTCCTGAAAATGAAAGAAATAAGACATATTACATTGGCACCATAGCACCTAGGTACAAATCACTTGGTGGAAAGGTTTGTCCAGATAATAAAGCACACACTGTGAGCAATATCAACACTGAATCAGAAGCTAGCAGATTTTCTCCTTGCATATTGCAATGCAGTACAGACCACAAAAAACAGCTCAACAACTATGCTGATCTTGGGTTGTGCATTGCATTCACGCTTGGTTCTCTTCAAACCGAATCTCAGAAGTACGCAGGACAAACAGCTGAGATAAACTGAAGGCTCCTCAAAGAAGGACAATCAATGTTTCACTCCTGGGCAAGCAGTCCTGGTGAGGGATGACAGCCGTGATCAGAAGTGGGTACTTGGAAAAATTAAGGACAGTACTCAACCTTATTCCTACATAGTGAAGTCTCTGTAACTTCGATGTGGAAATGATCATTGATCAGCTGAGGAGAGCAGTTAGAGAAGAAATATGTCCAGAATTGTCAGAAACACTTTCTACAGTCTCAGTCAGAGTCAGCTCCTACAACCACAGCAGAGGAGACCTCAGAACCTGAGATTATTTCACAGCCACAAGCTCTCCTGCCAAGCAAAGTAATCCCCCTTTATCCCACAAGATTAAGAAATCCTCCAGAGTGATTATATCTTTAGGCCTGAATGGGAGAATTTATAATTGACTATGCTGTGGAGCTGTGGATGTCGATATAGTAGTTGAATTATGTAGTAAACTGGGTATATATAGTTGAGGTACATTCCATATTGAGTTGGAGTTTATAGATCAGCAGGGAAGGGTATTATATATTTAATATTTTAGTTATCTTGCAAACATTTTGTTTGATGAAGCATTCTTTGTTGTTTAAATAATTTATTATGAGCTATATATAAAAGTACGCAAATGGCATACCTCATTAGGCCACCACATCATATACTGTATGTACATGCCTCGCTAAAAGTAAAAACAAATTTCTGATGCATTACTCAGATTCTGTTGTTTCTCTTTCAATTAATTTTATGTTTTGGGGTTACAAAGCATAACACAAAGGGACTTGGGACTCTTCATGCAAGATTCCTGAAGTTTAACTTATAGGTTGAGTCAGTGATAAGAAAGACAAATGCAAAGTTAACATTCATTTCCAGTGGACTAGAATATAAAAAAAAAAATGTAATGCTTATGCATCATAGGCCATTAAGCAGGCAGGACTTGGAGAATTGTGAGCAATTTTGGGCCCCTTGTCTAACAAGTGATGTACATTGGAGAGGGACCAGAGAAGGTTTATGAGAATGATTCCGGGAACAAAAGATTTAATGTATGAAGAACATTTGAAGGTTCTGGGTCTGTACATGCTAGAGTTTAGAACAATGAGGGAGGATTTCACTGAAACCTGTCATATATTGAAAAGCCTAGACAGAGTGAATGCAAAGTGAATGTTTTCTACTGAATAGTGGTGGAGTCCAGTACCAGAGAGCACAGCCTCAGAATAGAATAATGTCCTTTTAGAAATGAAGAAGAACTTGTTTAGCCAGAGGATGGTGAATCTGTGGAATTCATTGCCTCAACTGGCTGTGAAGGCAAAATCGTTGAGTATACTTAAAGCAGAGTTTGATCGTTTTTTGATTAGTAAGGGTGTCAAAGATTATGTGGAGAAGGCAGTAGAATGGGTTTTCGGGAAATAATAAATCAGCCATGCTGAAATGGTGAAGCAGACACAATAGGCCAAATGGACTAATTCTGTTCCTATTGTACGTCTTATGGTCTAATAGGATGATATGGTAGATGAATGTATGGCTTAAGAATTGGCGCAGGGAGCTGGTTTTAAAATTTGTGCTTCACGTAAGAGATGGGCTGAAAGTGGCACATGGAGTTAAATCTGGAGAAATATCAAATGATGCACTATGGAAGGTCGAACTTCAGGGCAGAATTCAGTATTCATACAAAAATTCTTAGTAGTTTGGAGGAACAGAGGGATCTTGAGGTACATATCTGCAGATACTTGGCCTTTGTGTTGGCCTTCAGACATCAGAGGATCGATGTCAAAAGCAGCAAAGTAATGTTACAGCTCTATAAAACTCTGGTTAGACCACACTTGAAGTGTAGTATTCTCTTCTTCTTGCCTCATCACAGGGAGGATGTGGGAAGGTTTAAAGAGGGTGCAGAGGAGATTTACCAGGATGATGCCTCAATTAGAGAGCATGTCTTCCAGTATAAGGGATAGCTGAGCAAGCCATTTGGAAAAACAGTTTGGAGCAAAGAAGGAAGAGAGGTGGCCTGATAGAGCTATATTTGATGATAAGAGGCATAGTTAGTTGGCCAATACCTTCTTCCCAGGGTAGACGTAGCTATTATGAGAGGACAAAATTTTATGGTGATTGGAGGAAAGTATAGGAAGGACATCAGAAGTAAGTTTTTACGCAGAGAGTGGTGGGTGTAAGGAACATGTTACCATGGGTAATGGTAGAGGCAGATGCATTAGGCACATTTAAGAGTCTCTTAGATGGGCAATAGATGAAAGAAAAATGGAGCAATGTGAGTTGGAAGGGTCAGATTGTTCTTGCTGTGGGTTAGAATGTCAGCACACCTCACGGGTCAGAAAGCTGTACTGTGCTGTACCATTCTATGCTCTATGTTCTATTGATAAAATATTAAAATTTACTGTATATGTAAAAATAACAATTAAGTTATGAAGTAAACAATATTCCAATTTATATGTCATGATTTATTATAGATGACTCCCGTAGTGTGAATTGGAAGCTAGCTTTTGTGTTCTATCACATGAAGTGGAACACCGCAGGGAATATTTTAAACATGAGGAAGCTTGGAAGACATTTGGAATTCCATGCCATGTGAAGAACAGATATTTGATGCACAGCACAGTTACCCCACACTACAGGGGAAATACTGATTGTTGTTCAGACCAATGGTGACAACACGTTGAGATGGCTATTTCATACCCTAATTGAATCTTTGGTTACTTTAATTAACTTCTACTAAGCCGTCTACAACTTGGTTGATTTTTGTGTTAATTCTACTGTAGATCTGGCATAGAGATCAGAAATAACTTACACCTCCTCACTGTCTTTTTGCTTACTTACTCATTGTTTCTACTGGGAGATATTAAATTCCATGCAGAGCTCACTATCATCAGACTTCATACAATATACTTATTTAACCAAAAATACCTATTGGGAAATTGGAAGACATGAAGAGAATTACCCCAGTGGCTTATTTAATCAAAAGATATATTCAGGCAGGAAAACAAGTACTTAGAGGAATAAATACGTGTTGAATGGCTCTAACACCAGTGTTGTTACTTATTGCTCAACTAAATTAGAGGGTAGAGGAAATTAAAAGACTTAAGCAGATTGGATCAGCTTAATAGTGCAGTAGTGCGTAAGTGAATATGAATTAAAAATTAAGGTAAGGATACACAGTATATTTCACTAGTCTATCTGCCATTACCATTAACATATTGAGGAAGTTCATATATTTGAAGCAAAATAATATAGTTTCTATTCTCTCTCTCAATAGATACATAATGGCAATCAAGGTATCTATTCCTGGTTTTTGATTTGTATTGATATTCATAACCATTGAATATGATAATATAAGAAATATGAAAGGAAATATATCAAGTCAAGTTTATTGTCATTTAACTCTATACATGGACACTGCCAAATGAGACAAAGTTTCTCCAGACCAGGGTGTAAAGCACAGTAGTACACAAAACACCCAATAACTTAGGAGAGTAAGAATTAAATTTAAAAATAATTACGCATAGATAAACAAAGTGAAGTGCGTAAATTAAATATTGTAGGTTACGGTACAAATTATCTGGTGACACTTCAAATACGATACGGCAGGGAGTTCAGAAGCCTAACGACCTGAGGGAAGAAGTTATTTCCTATCGACTGTTCCTGTCTTTATTCATCTGAGTCTCCTGCCTGATTGCTGAATGTATATAGAAGATGACTTTTTAACTTTGTGTCTATTACAGGAAACCATCTCCCACCAGCACAGAAATCCTCCCCGCTTTATTCTCTCTAATTCATGGTTTCTGATATGAACTTACTGTAATACTGTAGCTGGAAAATTATCTACATAACTAGAAGCGTAGGAGATGAAAGATCTCTCTTTTATAATTATTTTTACTTTCTATTTAATTTTCCCCCACCTGCATGAAAGTGGCAATATTGACTAAATCAAAAATACTGAGCTTAAAGCCATAATTATCTAATTATTTACATGAATTTCTTAAACAATGTTTCAGATAGGCATCAAAGTAATGCCAAGACCTGTCCCTACTTTCACCATTCCTGACTAATGACTGATATATTTTGCTCTGCATCAGCTCTCCCTTTTCATAAATAATCCATTTGGAAATTGAAAGTCAACAAAAATGATCAACATAATCCATCTAAGCAAATATATCTGCAATATTTACAGACAAAAAGATACTTGTGAATGAATGAGTGCTTGTAAGTACATATCAAATAATTCCATATTTAATTACTGTGTTACTGCTTAATACTCAACTAAATTAGAGGTCACAGCAAATTATGATCATCATTAATTTAAACAATTCAAAGAGATTAGATCAGACTAAACTATGCTTTAAAAACATATTCGTTTTTGTTGTTCTGTAGCAGGAATTTTAACCTCTGAAGCCTTTTTGCTTCTGTACTTAATTCATGCAGGTTTTAAGTCAGCAGTAATTAGTAGTGTGCTATCCCCAGGACATTACTCTATTGAATGGTCCAGGGGCTTAGAATTCCTTTTGTCACATTGAGAATAGTAACTATACTCGAGGTCAAACAAAATTAATTTTAATATACAGAGAATTGAGTATGTTTGTTCCATCTTACCACAATTTGTAATATGTAAATAAATAGTTTCAATTTGACATTATAATTGCTTTGATGTTTTGGCTTGGAAAGATCATGCCTCAAATTTCTGCATTTAAATCTGAAACTCATTGACATGAAAAGTGCAAAAGAGATGTGTTCTGTATATTTGAGCCTTTCTGAATGCAAACTTAAGAATAGATGACATAAAATGATGTCAAAATATATCCCTTAGGAATCTTTTCAGGATCCTAAGGATGAAAATGCATATTAAGCTGGTGTTTGTTACAAGATGTTTAAGGTCCTCTGCGTAACATCATATGCATAGTTGTGTCTGTGGTATGCTCTGAGAAATGTATGTTTTAATTGAGTATCATAGTGATCTTCTAAATTGTAGCTAACAAAGTCAATTGCAGAATGCATGGACTGAAACATATGGATACAGGGTCTCAAACAAGGTCCATCTAGTTTATTGAATGGCTCCTCACAACCTGTCTCTGGAACTTCTTATACAGTTTGTTGGAGCCCATAGAGTATTAAGTCACATACACAATTCTTGAAGATGTTTCAAGCTTAAAACAATAATTATTGTTTATTATTAATATTACATATAATAGTTTCTGACACTTAAAAATATAATGTATAAATATTATTTAATGTATTTATTTTTTACAGTTTTAACCAGATGATAATTTTTTCCACATTTTGTAATAACTGCAGCAGGATCACTTTTGAACTCAAAGATTCACCATATGTTATTGGAACAACATCCACCTCAGTAATATTCTTTTTTCATTTTGGCTCTCATCAATTGGTAAAATCGACAAATTCACTAACCACTGTGACCTCTATGAGGTACAGTGGAAGACACCGATTTGTATGTCTTCCATATAGATCATTCATCACATCAGTGAATGGAGATAATACAATGGGAAACAATGGAAACATACAGAATAAAGTGTTATTGATACAGAGGAAGTGCAGTGTAGGCAATAAGGTGGGAGGCCTTAACAAGGCTGATTGTGGAGTGAAGACTACATTTTATCACACTAGGTGACCATTCAATGGTCTTATAACAGTGGGATATGAGCCATCCTTGAGCCTTGTGGTACATGCTTTCAGGCTTTTGTATCTTCTGCCTGATGGGAGGGGGAGAAGAGAGAATATCTAGGATGGACATTCTATGATTATGCTGGCTGCTCTACTGAGGTAGAGACAATTATAGACCAACACCATGGGTGGACGCTTGGACTTCCAGCATCTGCAAATTTTCTGTTGTTCTTCCATGGATGGAAGGCTGGTTTCTGTGATCGACTGAACCGAGTCCATGACCCTGCAGTTTTGTACAGTCATCAGCAAGAGAGTTGCCATTCTAAGCTGTAATGCACCCTAATATCATGTATTGAAAAAGATTGGCAGCACCTACAGACTTACATGTTGGCTTTTTGTGAGTGATTGACAGATTTACTTCAGAAACATCTTCATCCTCACTGTTTTCTTCATTATTCTTCTGAATATCATGCAAAGTCAAGTGGTCTACATGGAATACTTTGGCTTCCTCATTAATCCTCACAAGAACATAAAATTTCAATATTTTCTTCATACCCTATCTTCAGTGATTCAGGAAGAGCTTCTTCCCTTCTGCTATATGATTCCTAAATGGACATTGAACCCATGAACACCACCTCATTTCTTTAAAATAAGTATTACTTCTGCTTTTACACTATTTTAATCTATTAAAAATATATATACATATATACAACTGTAATTGATTTACGTTTTATTCTTTCTATTGTTACGTACTCGTGACACATGACAGTGCTACCCTTGTCACGGGACTGGGGTTGAAGCTATACTGGACTTGAGGTAATGGTCTTGTGATGGTGGAGTGACTTCATTTTCCCGCCAGTAGAGGTCGTGTAACAGGTTTTTTTTACAGGGTATAAAAAGAGGACCCCTCCCTGTGAGGAGGGGCAGTTCGTGGCTGGATTTGCCATGTTGACTTCATGCCACTGCATGATTTAATGTTATGACAAGTTTAGTTGAAAGATGGAGTTTTATTTAATGCCTAAAGTTTAAAAGGTCATTGCCAGCAGTTTCTTTATAATACTGCTAGTTGAGAATTTGTGGAGAGTTTTTCCCCGTTGGAGTGGGAATCTCTAAAATTGCCCGAACTTTTGCCTGAACAGGAGCTACCTTACCTTGACCGACAGCACAACCAAGGTAAGTCACAGTGGCATGTCCAAATTCATTCTTAGCTAAATTAATAGTTAAGTTAGCTTTTGAAAGCCTCTCAAACAATTTCTCCACCGCAATAATGTGTGCTTCCCAAGTATCATTTCCTGTTACTAAATCATCAATATAAGCATCAGTATCTTTCAATCCCTGAATCACAGAGTTAATCATCCTCTGGAAAGTACCTGTGGCATTCTTCATCCCAAATGGAAGAACATTATATTCATATAGCCCAGATGGAGTTACAAATGCAGAAATCTCTCTACCTCTGACCGTTAATGGAACACACCAATACCCTTACAATAAATCAATCTTTGTAAGGAACTTTGCTTTTCCAACTTTATCTACACAATCATCTACTCTAGGAGTTTGATCCTGTAACGAAATCAGATGCATATCTAATTCCTAGAGTAGATGATTGTGTAGATAAAGTTGGAAAAGCAAAGTTCCTTACAAAGATTGATTTATTGAAAGGGTATTGGTGTGTTCCATTAATGGTCAGAGGTAGAGAGATTTCTGCATTTGTAACTCCATCTGGGCTATATGAATATAATGTTCTTCCATTTGGGATGAAGAATGCCACAGGTACTTTCCAGAGGATGATTAACTCTGTGATTCAGGGATTGAAAGATACTGATGCTTATATTGATGTTTTAGTGACAGGAAATGATACTTGGGAAGCACACATTATTGCGGTGGAAAAATTGTTTGAGAGGCTTTCAAAAGCTAACTTAACTATTAATTTAGCTAAGAGTGAATTTGGACATGCCACTGTGACTTACCTTGGTTATGTTGTGGGTCAAGGTAAGGTAGCTCCTGATCAGGCAAAATTTTAGGCAATATTAGAGGTTCCCACTCCAACGGGGAAAAAACTCTCCACTGATTCTCAACTAGCAGTATTATAAAGAAACTGCTGGCCAATGACCTTTTAAACTTTAGGCATTAAATAAAACTCCACCTTTCAACTAAACTGCGTCATAACATTAAATCACGCAGTGGCATGAAGTCAACATGGCAAATCCAGCCACGAACTGCCCCTCCTCACAGGGAGGGGTCCTCCTTTTATACCCTATTAAAAAAACTGTCACATGACCTCTACTGGCAGGAAAATGAAGTCACTCCACCATCACAAGACCATTACCTCAAGTCCAGAATAGCTTCAACACCTGTCATGTGACAAGTACCCCACTGTCATGTGTCACGGGTACGTAACACTATATTATCATGTGTTGCATTATACTGCCTTTGCTAAGTTAACAAACTGCACAACACATGCTGGTGATGATAAACCCAATCTGATTCTCATTTGCAACCTTCATGAATATCTCTCTACACAAGCACACAGAACATCTTCATTGCTTCTGTCATGATGCATTTTTGAATTTCCAACAATCAGCATTTCTTCTTGAGCTTTCAAAGTCATTCAATATCTAAGAGTTTTAGAAATGGAGTGTGATGTTGCTTAAAAGGAACATTACAAATCACTGTTTCATTGTGATGTTGAAAGATCTTCCATGACTGATTTCATCAACAATATCTTCACCGTGCAAACTGACACCTCCATTTGAAGCCAGCTGGTCAGGAGAAGTGACCCATAATTATGTTTTATTCCATTGTTCACAAATTGATTCGTGGTTCAAACCGAAATGATTAAAACCACGGACTATTATCCATTGTGACTTTTTTCTGGAAGACTGCATGCAGTGAAGGTATACCTTAATACTTCTTTCATCATCCATTGTAGTTGTTCAGAATTCTCGCAATAATCTATGTGGATTTGCTGAAATGATTTTATAGGTAATTTCTTCTTCTAGACTGTTTCTTAAAGATGTTATGTTCATCTGACACCTTGTATATCCATAGTTTGAATCTTATGAGTTGTTATCTATAATATGTTAGGAGAGAAATTGCCAAGACTCCATCTTCATATTCACTGCACCCGAGACCTCTGCATGGGGTTCTTCTTTTGCAGTTTGTCTACATTTTATCTAAACATACTTAGGAGACCAATACTGCTTGAATGGAAAGCACCCTGTCTGCATTCACACCCATGTTAGAGTCAGTCAAATGGCTTAATTTGTGTGCTTACACTTGCCCTAAATCAAATTGTTTCAAATAGCTATTTCAATTCCAGTCATTTTATGGTAAATTACAATTCAAATTTATTTGTACAATATAGAATGGATATCCTGCCATTATCATACTGAGAATAAAATCTCGATATAACTTTAACAGTGGAATAGGAATATAACCTTATAACCTGGGAATAACCAGTGGAGTGAGACAAGCAAACTTTAATCAAGCAATGGTTAATCCTCAAAAAGTGGTCAGTAAACAGAGTGAATGTCTTCTTTAAGTAAAAAAAAATGGTGCAACATTGTATAGGAGAAGTTCTGTTATCTATCATTTGACGGGTGTCAGTCAATCAAATATTCACTCATGTTGCCTGTCCTTCAGCCTGGCTGATTTCTCAGGGTGGCCAGTCAGTGGCATCAGCCAGTCACTCCTTTCGCATAAAAGCAAAAAAAAAAATTGTCCTGGATTCCAGGCTCCGCAGAGTCTTATCACTCCCTTGTCACTGCTGCGTCACCAGCCCTGTACTCACTGGCTGCTGACTGTCCTTCAGTTTTGTTGAGATGTGTGATGCATTAACAATGGCCTTGCCCTGGCTACAATTCATTGAATGAAAGATCGTTGCCCATGTCTTTTTTTAGTAACATCACAAGCAATTTTTAGTATAATATTGTAATACACCAAAAAGGACTCACTGCCTAGTACTTTCTTGCACAAGTTGTACTCCCTTTGTACTAAGCAGCACATTTAGAATGACAGATGTCAGCGCCATCAGTATGAGTCTAATTCCCACCGTTGTCTGTAAGGTATTTGTACATTCTTGCCATGACCATGCGGGTTTCCACTGGGTGCTCTGGTTTCCTTTCATATTCCAAAGATGTACGGTTTAGGGTTAGTGTGTTGTGGGCATACTCAGTTCACACCAGAAGCATTGCCATCCTTCAGGGCTGTCCCCAACACATTTTTGAACTGCTGTTGACGTAAACATATTTCACTGTGTGTTTCAGGGATTTGATGTGAATGTGACAAATAAATCTATTCTTTAATCTTTAACATTTTTGATCCATTGCCCTCCATATCCCCACACCGTCATTATTTGTCTGTCACAGCAGATGACATTGAGACATATTGTGGGAAGATCTGACCTACCTCTGTATCTTACCTAAAACTGATCAGTGCTCGCTAATGTAGCAAAGGCATGAGAAGTTGAACAACGTGGAACTCTGCAGACTCTGGAAATCCAGTGTAACACGCACAAAATGCTGGAGGAACTCTTCAGCAGTTTGATCGAAGCACGACTGCGCAAGCGCGCGGACGTCAGCCAGTTAGAACCGCGAAATGAGTTTAAAAGCAAGAAGAGTTTAAAAGGAGACGGTTATTTCTTCAGTGGTTTGATTGAGGCATGAATGCGCAAGCACGTGGACGTCAGCCAGTTAGAACAGCGAGATGAGTTTAAAGGATGCAGCTTTATAGAGTGGCTGACAGGGAGTGGGAGACAGAGTAGCAGGGCTTTGGCTGAACAGGGTTCCGGCGATAACGAGTCAAGGTGAAGTACGTTGCCTGTGTAGAATACAGACAGGAAGTATGTGTGTGAGGCCAGTGTTCTGTGCTCGGGGTCAGATGTGGGAAGTCCTCGAGACTCCCAGCCTCCCGGATGGCCACATCTGTGCCAGGTGCATCGAGCTGCAGCTCTTTAGGGGCCACATTAGGGAACTGGAGATGCAGCTCGATGACCCTTGTCTGGTCAAGGAGAGTGAGGAGGTGGGAGATAGGATCTACAGGCAGGTAGTCACACCGGGCCTTCGGGAGATAGATAAGTGGGAACAGTCAAAAGAGGAAAGGGCAGGAGTCAGATGCTAGCACTCATGTGGCTGTCCCCCTTAACAATAAGTATTCCTGTTTGAGTACTGTTGGAGGATGTGGGCGGCCTACCTGGGGGAAGCAACAGTGGCCACGTCTCTGGCACAGAGTCCGGCCCTGTGGCTCAGAGGGGAAGGAAAAGGAAGAAGGCAGCAGTAATAGGGGACTTTATAGTTAGGTGGTCAGACAGGCGATTCTGTGGACGCAGGAAAGAAACATGGGTGCCAGGGTCCGGGATGTTTCTGATCACATCCACGATATCCTGAAGTGGGAGGGTGAGGAGCCAGAGGCCGTGGTACATATTGGTACCAATGACATAGGTAGGAAAAAGGGAGGAGGTCCTGGAAGCAGTCTACAGGGAGTAGGAAGAAAGCTGAGAAGTAGAACTGCAAAGGTAGTAATCTTGGGATTACTGCCTGTGCTACACGACAGTGAGTATAGGAATCGAGTGTGATGGAGGATAAACGTGTGGCCAAAGGATTGGAGCAGGCAGCAGGGATTCAGATTTATGGATCATTGGGACCTCTTTTGGGGCAGGTGTGACCTGTACAAAAAGGAAGGGTTGCACTTGAATCACAGGGGGACTGATATCTTGGCAGGGAGATTTGCTAAGCCTTTTGGAGAGAGTTTAAACTAGAATTGCTGGGGGGTCGGAAACGAACCGAGGAGACGGAGGAAGAAGCAGTTGTCTCACAAATAGAGAAAGCATGGAAACAGTGCAAGAGGGAGGACTGGCAGGTGATAGAGAAGGGATGTGCTCAGACCGATGGTTTGAGATGTGACTTTTTTTTAATGAAAGGAGTATTATGAACAAAGCGGATGAGCTTAGAGTGTGGATCAATACTTGGAGCTATGATGTTGTGGCCATTACAGACTTGGATGGCTCAGGGGCAGGAATGGTTACTTTGAGTGCCATGCTTTTTTCAGAAAGGCCAGGGAGGGAGGCAAAATAGGTGGGGGCATGGCACTGTTGATCAGAGATAGTGTCATGGCTCCAGAAAAGGAGGAAGTCATGGAGGGATTGTCTATGGAGTCTCTGTGGGTGGAAGCTCAGAACAGGAAGGGGACAATAACTCTACTGAGCGTTTGTTTAATAGACCACCCAGTAGTAACAGGGACATTAAGGAGCAGATAGGGAGACAAATTCTGGAAAGGCGTAATAATAACAGGGTTGGCGTGGAGGGAGATTTTAATTTCCCATGTGTCAATTGGCATCTCCCTAGAGTGAGGGGTTTAGATGGGATGGTGTTTGTTAGGTGTGTTCAGGAAGGTTTCTTGACACAATATGTAGGTAAGCCTACAAGAGGAGAGGCTGTACTTGATCTGTTATTGAGAAATGAACCTGGTCAGGTGTCAGATCTCTCAGTGGGAGAGCATTGTGGAGATAGTGATCATAATTCTATCTCCTTTACAATAGTATTAGAGAGAGATAGCAACAGACAAGTTAGAAAAGTGTTTAAGTGGAGGAAGGGGAAATATGAGGCTATTAGGCAGAAACTTGGAAGCATAAATTGGGAAAATATGTTCTCAGGGAAATGTATGGAAGAAATTTGGCAAATGTTCAGTTGATATTTGCGTGGAGTTCTTCATAGGTACATTCCAATGAGAAGGAAAGGATGGTAGGGTACAGGAACCATGGTGTACAAAGGCTGTTGAAAATCTAGTCAAGAAGAAAAGAAGAGCTTACAAAAAGTTCAAAAATCTAGGTAATGATAGAGATCTAGAAGATTATAAGGCTAGTAGGAAGGAGCTTAAGAATGAAATTAGGAGAGCCAGAAGGGGCCATGAGAAGGCCTTGGCGGACAGGATTCAGGAAAACCCCAAGTCATTCTACAAGTATGTGAAGAGCAAAAGGATAAGACATGAGGGAATAGAACCAATCAAGTGTGACAGTGGAAAAGTATGTTTGGAACCTGAGGAGATAGCAGAGGTACTTAATGAATACTTTGCTTTAGTATTCACTACAGGAAAGGATATAGGCAATTGTAAGGATGACTTAAGCGGACTGAAAAGTTTGAGCATATACATATTAAGAAAGTGGATATGCTGCAGCTTTTGGAAACCATCACATTGGATAAATCACCGGGACTGGACGAGGTGTACCCCAGGCTACTGTGGGAGGCAAGGGAGGAGATTGCTGAGCCTCTGGTGATGATCTTTGCATCATCAATGTGGATGAGAGAGCTTCTGGAGGATTGGAGGGCTCTGGATGTTGTTCCCTTATTCAACAAAGGGAGTAGAGATAGCCCAGGAAATTATAGACCAGTGAGTCTTACTTCAGTGGTTGTTAAGCTGCAGGAGAAGATCTTGAGAGGCAGAGTTTATGAACATTTGGAGAGGCATAATATGATTCGGAATAGTCAGCATGGCTTTGTCAAAGACAGGCCGTGCCTTACGAGGATTTTTTGAGGATGCGATTAAACACATTGATGAAGGCAGAGCAATAGATGGAGTGTATATGGATTTCAGCAAGGCATTTGATAAGGTACCTCATGCAAGGCTTATTGAGAAGGTAAGGAGGCATGGCACAGAAAGGGACATTGCTTTGTGAATCCAGAACTGGTTTGCCCACAGAAGGCAAAGAGTGGTTGCAGACAGGTCATATTCTGCATGGAGGTTGGTGACCAGTGGTGTGCCTCAGGGATCTGTTCTGGGACCCCTACTCTTTGTGATTTTTTAAAAATGACTTGGATGAGGAAGTGAAGGGATGGGTTAGTAAATTTGCTGATGACACAAAGGTTGGGGGATGTTGTGGATAGTGCGGAGGGCTGTCAGAGGTTACAGTGGGGCATTGATAGGATGCGCAGCTAGGCTGAGAAGTGGCAGATGGAGTTCAGCCCAGATAAGTGTGAAGAGGCTCATTTTAGTAGGTCAAATGTGATGGCAGAATATAGTACGCACTCACCACTCTCTGCATAAAAAACCAGATTTACAAGGATGTTGCCTGGATCGGGGGGCATGTCTTATGAGAATAGGTTGAGAGAAATCGGCTTTTCTCCTTGGACTGACAGAGGATGAGCGGTGACGTGATAGAGATGTAGAAGATCATGAGAGGCATTGATGGTGTGGATAGTCAGAGTTTTTTTCCCAGGGCTGAAATTGCTAGCACGAGATGACAGAGTTTTAAGGTTTTTGGAAGTAGGTACAGAGAAGATGTCAGGGGTAAGTTTTTTATGCAGAGAGTGGTGAGTGCGTAGAATGGGCTGCCAGCGATGTTGGTGGGGTTGGATATAATAGGGCCTTTTAATAGATTCTTGGATAGGTACATGGAGTTTATAAAAATATAGGGCTATGGGTAACTCTAGGTAATTTGTAAGGACAGGACATGTTGGGCACAGCTTTGTGGGCTGAAGAGCCTGTATTGTGCTGTCAGTTTTCTATGTTTCTATGTTTCTAACTCAGTAGGACATGCAGCCTCTATGGAAAAGAGTACGCAGTCAACGTTTTGTTCTGAGACCCATCATCATGTGGCCTGATGAAGGGTTTCAGTCTGAAATGCTGACTATTTACTCTTTTCTATGGATGCTGCCTGGCCTGCCGAGTTGTTCTGGCATTTTGTGTGTGATACAAGAGAAGTTGTATATTGTAACCCTTATTGTCTAGTAGAGATGATGTACCTCTAACATGCTAAAAGAGCAAAGGAAAGGAAAGCGTCTAGTTCTAGAAATTGGCATTCACCTGCCATCATTGAAGATACAAGTGGTAAAATGTGATGATAGAAACAAGGAAAATTCAGCTCAATAAGATTGTCTGTACCTGCTGACAGACTTAAAATGATACATTTGTCAGCGTGCTCCACTGCCATGGAGTCTTTGTTGATTTATATCAGATAAGGCAATATTTAGCCAGATTGGATTTGCCTTGACCATGCAAAAGACATACATTGACACCTTCTTCATTTTTGAATAGTTGTCCAACTTCTAACTCTACTGAAATAGTTTGGTTGGAGATATAAATGGATAGAGACCTCATGTCTGTTCCCCTAGCCTGGTCTTCAGTGCCCACACCCATTTCCTAGAAATAAACTGGAGAAATGGCTGGAGTATGGTTTTGATGACTGTTGCAATCCCAGGGAAAGCAAAGCAATAGAAGCTGTTGCTAGTGGTACCACCAACGTACTCACTAATATCCCATTCACCACTTCCCACTTTGAGTTTGGCAGGACCATCAAAGCATTGCTCCAACCACAAACCAGAGAGCTAGGTTTGCAAAATAAGGTGAGAGTGATTGCCTTTGACATCAAGGCAGCATTTAAATGAGTGTGGTACCTTGGAGGATGTGATGTTCTTAAAGCCTCCTCTTTCTTCATGTGTTTGACTGTCCACAACGAGTTCACTTCCATAAATGGTAGACTACAGAACTTTAATATGAACCGTGGTAGTAGAAGGACAAAATATACTTGAACAGTTGCAGGAATGTGTTTAATTTTCTAAAATTCAGCATTTGTGATTTTACTTTAAGTAAAAATGAAATTGGGCAGATCTTGCTTCAAGCATGTACTCATCTTCAATTTGATTTGTCTCCCCTCTTCTTGTGAGTGATTCTTTATGTACAGAATAGAAGCTAGTAATCCACTGCAACGTATCAGCAATTGTAAATTTCTGAATTCTTGTCAACTTAGATCTTACAGGTAAAGACTCAAGATTTTTATTAAATTGTTTATTGTGTTCTCTGTGAATAAATGCTTTTCAAAGCAGTAAGTTATCAGTGAAGCATTAGCTTCTATGCACTTCCTTTAGGCACTCTTCCACCAGTTCACTTTATTACAGTTCTGTTTACTTCTTGCTTCCCATATCTCAAGTGTCATTCTGTATGTTTTTATTTATTTAAAGATGCAGCGCAGAACAGGCCCTTTCGATTCAATGAACAACCGCCCCTCAACCCACCTATTAACACTGGCCAAACCACAGGACAGTTTACAATGACCAATTAACCTACTAACTGGTAGGTCTTTGGACTGTAGGAGGAAACTGGAGCACCCAGAGGAAACCCACATGGTTGTAGGGAAAATGTACTAACTCCTTGCCGACAGTGCAGGAATTGAACTCCAAAAGCCGGAATATCCCTATAGCTAACCACTATACTACTGTGGCACCACATTGGCTGATAAGCTGATTTTCCTCAGTCTTTGTACCCTTAGTTACAGATTTGTAGTCCATATTTGTAAGTGATGTGGCAACTAACATCTACCTATCCTATTCTTCAGATTAGTTTCAGCATTCGATCAGCCTTTGACATCACAATCATTGTCGATATTTATCAGTATTACTTTCATGTCCTTTTCCTGCATCACTTCCAGTAACTTCTTCACTCATAGATGACTATCCTCACCCTACTATCACAATTAGTGTTGTAACCTTATATGGTTGTTCTTAAAATTAACTGACTTAGTTATTCCTCTGCCTTTATGTAAGTTTACACACTTATTGGAAATACAGATAGCCTATTGTTCATATTAAAAAGGTTTAACATGAAGTAGGCTATTTATTTCTGAAATTAAAAACAACTGCATAGAAAAGCTACCAGCACAGTTCCATGATATCTACACAGATACTTATCAAGCCTAACGGGTACAATACAACTTTAAATATTAGTTCCACTTTTTCAAAATATTCTGTAAGATTCAAGATTGTTTTATGTCATTTCCTTTACATGAGTGTTCCTTAAGGTTGTTATAGTCGGAGGTAGTAGTGAGGGAAAGCTCCCACTAACTATTAAATTCACCCAGTGATGTGCACCTCAAATACCCTCCGACAGCCAAGCCTAGCTCCTGGCCTTCACGTGTGGCTTAGCAACTGAGCCTGGCAGAACCATTTCTATTGATAGGAAAAGGGGCAAAGGCAGGTTACTGATGCCTTAAAACCAGTTGCTTTGGGCAGATAGGGCTCATCAGCTGTGGATGGCAGCTCATCTAAAAGGAAAACTCTGATCTCAAACTGCTGCCTTGCAGCTATACCTAATCATGGAGGAGACTTCGGCAGTAAACCCCGAGGGAAAAATTCAGAGCTGGAGTCCCTAAGGGAGTCCTACATTGGGTTCAAAGCTGACTGGCAGCTCCTGTGATGCTGCTGGTACCAAATTGTGTCACTCTCTGCTGACCCTTTGGGTTCATTATTTGCAAGCAGAGGGGGAGCTTGCTACATGGGCAACAGTTTGCTCTCCATATTGTACTGCCCAGGCTTGTATAACTGGAAAGCTGGGATGCAAAATCCATGATCAGCTCTGACCGACGCAGGCCCTCATCTCAAAGAAGAATGAAATAATTGTTACTCTGAATCTGATGCAGCACAAAAAAAATCACAAAAAGATAAAGGACATAATAATAATAAAAAATTTATAAATAAACTGATCTGCATATCTGACATTCACAGAATTTCTTATACCAATTGAAAAATCAAGGAGTGATTTCTCAGCATAACCTAGAATGCACATCAGCATTAACAGTGGATAGAATTCATACATCTCCACTACAGCATTTATGTCTACATTATGGAAAAATATAAGCTCACAACCATAGTTCAGAGAAGAGAATATATTAGACCTGGTCCATATAAACATTCAAAAAGCATACAAGGCAGCCCCCCCATCTCCTCCCCCCCCCCCCCTCTCCTTGCCTCAGATATTCAGACTACATATCAATTTTGCTAATCCCTGCAGCCAGACCACTGGTTAACTAAATCAAACCAGTTTGCAGGAAGATCAGGACCTGGCCAAAAGGGCCACATCAGCAATGCAGCAGAGTTTTGAAAACATGGACTGGGACACATTCACGGAGGTATCTATCTATGATTATCACATCAACATTAATGAATAAGTGGGATCGGTGACTGGCTACATGGGAAGGTGCATCGAGGATGTTACTGTGATTAAACGCTACACTGCCAAGGCAAACCAGAAAGCATGGCTGAGTGGCAAGGTTCATGCTTTGCTTCGGGATTAGGTTGGTCCATGGCCTCCTCTTGTGCCAAGATAAGGTCACTGTCAGGGTAGGGGAACAATGCCTTATATTCCATTTGGGTAGCCTCCAACCTGGTGGCATGAACATTAATTTCTGCTTTCAGTAAACAAATCCCTGCCACCCCTTCCTCTATCATCTACTCTAACTTTCATCTCTTCTCACCCTCCTATTACCTCCGCCCGGCTCACCTCCTCCTTCCCTTTCACCTATGGCCCACTCTCCACTCAGTTCAGATTCCTCTTCTCCAGCCCTTTCCCACCTACCTGGATTAACCTATCATCTTTCATCTAGCCTTCTTAACCTACCCCTCCTTAACCTTTTTACTCTGGAATCTCCCCCTTTCTTCTCAGTCCTGAAGAATGGTCTTGGCCCAAACATTGACTATCTATTCACTTCCATAGATGCTGCCTGTTCTGCTAAGTTCCTCCAGCATTTTGTGTGTGTTGTGCCATCAGGAAGGCAAAGCGAGTGTGCTCACAGAAAATTCACTGACATCTTTGTTACATCAGGAACATGCAGTCCATGTGGCAAGGTACAAGCCATATCAGATTCCAGGTCCTGTCTCTATGTCAACAACAGCCACACCTTCCTTCCTGATAGACTGAATGCTTTCTATGCATGATTTGACCAATTGAATGATGTGTCATCAAGCAAAACCTCCTCTCTCCTTGAAAAACAGGCACTCTGCCTCGCACTACCAAGGTGAGGAGGGTCCTATCCAGGGGAAGTAAACCCACCCAAGGCTCTGGGACCAGTTAATATAACTAGTTGGATGCTGAGGGATTGTTTGACCCAGCTAGCTGAGGTCTTTATAGACATAATTAATACCTCTTTGCAATGGTCCACTGACCCTGTAAGTCAGCTACCATCATTCCGGTGCCCAAGAGAGCGAAGGTAACTGACCTCAACAAACATAAAGTGCTTTGACTGGCTGGTAATAGGTCATATAAAAGCACACCTTCCAGCTACATTGGCATCATTTTGTAGGTGGGACAGGAAGGGCTGAGGCGATGGCATCAACAGAGAACTGGTTTGAGCAGCAAGTGAGCTGGGAAGTTCTATGGCTCAAACCAGTCCACTGATGCCATAGCTTCCTCCCGTCCTGCTCCACCTAGAAAACGATGCTTCATACTCCATGATGGTGTTCCTTGACTTCAACTCAGCATTTAACTTGATTATCCCTCAAAGGCTGGCAGCAGTTCTTATTGGGACTCAGTACCGCTTTCTACAACTGGATGAGGTAGATGTAAAGACCTCAGTTTTCCTGAGTTGACAATGATACCTCAAGCTCTATTATGCTGTGCATTGATGAATCCCCATCGCGCACCCCCCCCCCCATTGACCGTGTACTCAGCCCGCTGCTGTTTATGATGCTGACTCTCGACTTTACTGCTAGATCCACCTCAAACTGTATCATCAAGTTCACTAATGAACCAACAGTGATAGGCCTCATTAGCAACAATGGTGAGTTGGCACACAGAGAGGAGCTGGAGAGGCTCATCAGATTGTGTGAGAACAAACTGAGTCTCGATGTGGACAAGACAGAAGAGATGATTGTGGATTGAGGAAAACGCAGGTTGACCCATAGTCCATTGTACACCAATGGTTCTGTCACTGAGAGAAAACACCTTGGTTCCTTGTTGTGCACATAATGTATGAGTTAATCTGGACCCACAACACCTTCTCAATAGTCAAGAAGGCAGAGCAGTGTCTATATTTGCTGAGGAGGCTGAGGTGTGCAAGTTTCCCCTCTCGCTTTTTAACTTCCTGTAGGATCGCCAACAAGAATATCCTATTTGGCTGGGTCATTGCGTGGTATGGAAGTTGGAAGACATCTTATCACAAGATCCTATAGAGAATAGTAAAAACCACATTTCTCCCCCTCTCCCCATTTGTGACATTGACTGAGGGCCTGAAGTACTGTTGAGAATCCCTACCATCCATCTCACAATGCCATTGACCCATGACCTTCAGAAAGGATGCACAGCAACATCGGAACTAGAACCGCCAGACTAGTTAACAGCTTGTTCTTCAGACTGTGAGGCTAATGAATACCCTGCCACCACTGAGGTCTCGTCACTAGAACAGTGGGGTGGTTCCTGTTCACTCTACTGTTTACTGTTTACCTGTGCTGTATGTGATATATGTTTTGTGGTTACATCATGGTCCAGAGGGATGTTGTTTCATTTGATTGTATATACAGAATGTATAGTCAGGTGACAATAAACTTAAACTTGAACTTAATGTTTGTACCTCTTGACTACCTAGCAGACATTCTAGGGGAGGCCTTTTCTCTTGAAATACTGTCAGATGACTGATTTTTCTCTGCAGAGTTATCAGAAATGTAGACATTGTTCAATTTTTTAGGTCTAACTTTATATTTTGGTACGAAAGTTCATACCCACAGAAGAAAACCAGCAATTTGATCAGATAAGTAAACTTAAACCTACATCAGTAAATCCCAGTCTCTGGGATAATGGAACACATAGAGCTTACTTCATAAGGAGATCCTACTTAACCAGAAAATCTCTGCCTGAAGTGTAAGATATTTGGAATCCCTTTATCTATTAAGTGATGATTGATCTGAAAATTACAATTTATGCTATTGTGCATTGAAGAACATTAGAATAACAAGTCAATTATGGAGACTTTAATAGATCCAATTTTCTAGGTTTTTTTCATTTCTGCATAGCTTAGAGCCCCTCAGCAAAATTATTTGTTGGGAACTTAGCTGTCAATGTGGCAGCAATATAGTATATTGAAAATATGCATGAATAATTTAAAGCTATAACCAGGGATCTGAAGAGAAGGTGCTTACACTGACAGTCAGAATCAGGATCAGAATCAAGTTTATTGTCACTGAGACACAGTAAATCATGTAATTTGTTGTTTTGTGGCAGCAAAACAATACAAGCAAAATTATAATTAAATAAGTATTGCAAAAGAGAAGTAGTGAAGTAGTGTTGATGAGTTTATAGACCATTTAGAAATCTAATGGCAGTGGGGAAGAAACTTTTTCCTACAATGTTCAATGTAGATCTTCAGGTTCCTGTACTTCCTTCCTAGTAGTAGTACTAAGATGAGAACATACTCTGGATAGTGAGAGCATTCTTGAGGCACTGCATTTGAGGATGTCCTCCATGGCTTGCGCCCACAATAAATCTAGCTGAGTCTACAACCATAAGACTATCAGACCATAAGACATAGGAGCAAAATTAAGCCATCTGGCCCATTGAGTCTGCTCCGCTATTCAATCATGGCTGATCCTTTTTTCTATCTCCTCCTCAACCGCAGTTCCCAGCCTTCTCCCGTAACCTTTGATTCCATGTCCAATCAAGAACTTATCAATTCCTGCCTTACATACGCTCAACAACTTGGCCTGCACAGGTGCATGTGACAAAAAAAATCCACAAATTCACCACCCTTTAGCTAAAGAAATTTCTCCACACCTTTGTTTTGGTAAGTGGAGGCAATGTTGTGGAATGTTTGGTTGTGGAAGCAACATATCTGCAGAAGGACAAGCAGATTGGTAGAAATGGGCAAAGCAGTGACAGATGGAATACAGCGCAGGGAAGTGCGTAGTCATGCACTTTGGTAGAAGGAATAAAAACATGGACTATTTTCTAAATGGGGAGAAAATCCGGTCAGAAGTGCAAAGGCATTTGGGATTCCTTGTGCAGGATCACCTAAAGATTAACTTGCTGGTAGAATCAGTAGTAAGGAAGGAAAATGCAATGTTAACATTCATTTCAAGAGGACGTGAATACAAGGCAAGGATATAATGCTGCGGCTTTATAAGGCATCGGGCACATTGCACCTGAAATATTGTGAGAAGATATGGACTCCTTATCTAAGAAAGTATGTGCTGTCTTTGGATAGATCACATGAAGTTCATGAGAATGTTCAGAGGGATGAAAGGGTTAACATTTGAGTGCTTAGATGCTCTGGGCTTGGACTTGCTGAAGTTTAGAAGAATGATGGGGATCTCATTAAAACCTATTAAATATTGAAAGGTCCGGATAGAGCGGATGTGCAGAGAATGTAGGACCAGAGGGCATAGACTGAGAATAGAGGGATGTCAATTTGAAACAGAAATGAGGCAAAATTTCTTTACCAGAATGTAGTAAATCTATGGAATCCATTGCCACAGACAGCTGTGCAGGCCTGTTCATTGGGTATATTTAAGCTGGAGGTTAATAGGTTCTTGGTTAATCAGGGTGTCAAAGTATATGAGAAGAAAGTTCAAAGTAAGTTTTATTACAACCTTGAGATTCATTTTCTTGTGGGCATACTCAATAAATTTATGTAATAATAAATATAACAGATTCACTGAAAGACCACCCAACTATGGCCAGGAGAAGCCAGGAGAATTGGATTAAGAAGTCTAGTAAATCAGCAAAGCAGAGTCAACTGAAATCTGTGGAGCAGACTTGATCGGCCAAATGGCCCAATCCTGTCCCTGTGCTTTATGATCTTATACCAAATTTAGAGTCATAGTGTCATAGAAAACTATAGCACAGAAGCCCTTCAGCCCATCTAGTGCATGCCAAAACATTTAAACTGCCAAGTCCCATCAACCTGCACCTGGATCATAGCCCTCCATACCACTCCTTCCATGTATCTATCCAAACTTCTCTTAAACGTTGAAATTGAAATCATATCCATCACTTCTGCTGGTAGCTCGGTCAACACTCTCTCCGCTCTCTTAGTGAAAAAGTTCATGGATACTTTTAAACATTTCACCGTTTACCTTTAACCCATGACTTCTAGTTGTAATCTCACCCAAACTTAGTAGAAAAAGCTTACTTGTATTTATTCTATCTGTACCCTTCATAATTTTGTATATTTCTATCAAATCTCCCCTCAGGCTTCTGTGGTCTAGAAAATAAAGTTCTAACCTATTCAGACTTTTTTGTACAGGTGCCCCCCCCCCCCCCTTTATAAAGTTGGAGCATTCCTATGAAACCTTTCTTAAGCCGAAATGATGTAAAGTGAAGAAACATTAATTTATATGGGAAAAGTGTTCTTAAAAGCAAAAATCCTCTTTGTAATTTCAAAACAGGTTACTAATGTAGGTCTTCTGTTAAGGCAAAGTGGCATAAAGCCAACATTGGCAAAGCGGGGGACACCTGTAACTCCTTGCAATTTGTTTCTGTACTCTTTTGATCTTATTTACAACTCTCCAATAGGTAGGCAACCAAAACTGCACACAATACTCTCAATTGGGCCTCACCAACATCTCAAACAACCTCAACATTTCACCCCAATTCCTGTACTCAATCCTTTAGTGTATGGAGGCCAACATGCTAAAAATTTCCTCAAGCTCCTAATGAAGCATAACTACTAGAGTGCCTTCATTGTGTTTGCATCAATATGTTAGAGCCAGCATGGATCCTCTGAGATATAAACATCCAGAAACTTGAAACTGTTCACCCTTTCCACCGCTGATACCCCTGTCCACGCCCAATGAGGATCGGTGTGTGTTCTCCTGACTTTCCTGAAATCTACAAACAATTCTTTGTTGTTACTATCATTCAGTACAATGTTGTTACTTCAACATTACTTGATCAGCTGAGCTATTTCAACCCTGTACTCCTCCTGGTCGCCTTCTGAGATTCTGTCAACAATACTGTTGTCATTAGTAAATTTATAGATGGTGTTTGGGCTGTGCCTAGCTGCAAAGTCATGAATCATTGATATCTAAAATTCACTATCAAAGGAGACGGTGGAATCATGTATAAAAATAAGTTTAAGAAATGTTTATACAGGCAATTGATAAGAGATGACATGGCAGGATAGGTTTCTAATGTGGGTAATGTGGGTAATAGTATTAGTGCAGATGGAAAAAAGATGACAATGGATGTGGTAGGCCACAAGACCTATTTCTGTTTGTTGTATGACTATAATTGTAAATCACTATAATAATAGAGCTTAGAGTTATTTCCTAAAAAATGTGAACTGTAATTGCAAAGTTCAGTTCCAGACCTAGAAATGAAATGTGACAAACTATCAGAACCAGGTGCAGCACATCAAAAAAAACTATAAATTACAATAAGAAATATATTTAAGTAATTAAATAAGCAGTGCAAAAAAAGAGCAATATAGTGAGGTGGTATTCATGGGTGGCTCATTGTCCATTCAGAAATTTGATTACAGAGGGGAAGAAACTATTCCAAAAACATTGAGAGTGTGTCGTCAGGCACCTGTACCTCCTCTCTGATAGCAGTAGTAAAAGGAAAGCATGTCCTTGATGATGGTGGTTCTTATTGATTGATAATGCCTTCTTTGAGGCACCACCTTTTGAAGATGTCCTCAATGTTCGTGAGGCTAGCACCCATGATTGAGCCAGCTGAGGTTGCAAACTTCTTCAGCTTTTCCTAATTCTGTGCAGTAGCCCCTCCATACCAGACAGTGTTGCAACCAATTAGAATGATTTCCACAGTACATCTATAGAAATTTGCTAAGGTCCTTGATGACATACCAAATCTTCTCAAGCTCGCCGATGTGCTTTCTTCGAATTGCATCAATACACTGGGCCCAGGGTAGATCCTCAGAGATGTTGACACCCAAGAACTGCTCACCATTTCCACTGCTGATCCCTCAATGAGGAATGATTTGTGTTTCTCACTCACCCATCCTGAAGTCCACAATCAATTCCTTGGTCTTACTGACGTTGTGTGCAAGGTTGTTGTTGCAACATAAGTCATCCAGCCGATCTACCATACTCCTGTACACCTCCTCATCACCATTTAAAGTTCTGCCAACAGCAGTTGTATCATTGACAAATCTATAGATGATGTTTGAGGTCTCCGTATGCCACACAATCATGGGTGTAGAGAGAGTAGAGCATCAGGTTAAGCAGCTATCCATGAGATCCGCTGGTGTTGATTGTCAGTGAGGAGGAGATGGTATTTCTGATCCACACTAATTCTAGTCTCCTGATGAGAAAGTCAAGGATCCATTTGCAGAGGCACAGGTTTTGAAGCTTGTTGATTAGTACTGATGGGTCCATGTGGTACTAGGCTGAATGGAGCCATTGAGATTGCATTTGCTGTGACCTATTGTGATACAAAATATGCCAGCTGGACAATATCATAATTAAGTATGATAGCAGGTATGAAACATTAATTCTGTTTTTCTAAAATTATTTTCACTGATGCTGCCTGCTCTGCTGATTTTTTAAAGCATTTTCTGGTTTTATTTCAGATTTTGAATGTTTGCAGTTAAATTTTGTTTACATTACCTAATGATAACCTTTATTTTTTTATTTTTGTCTTGTTGATCACCAAAGTTGGTTTACCTTAAAGGACCTGCCCTAAACTCTCAGGTCTATAAGCTTTCAGATAAGTTTATAGGTTTCAGTATTTTAAACATAATTTTGTTCATTTCTGACTATGAAGATGCACAGTCTTGTATTCCATTATATGCAAGGAATGGGGGGTGAAATTCAAAGAAAATTTAGTAATTTTAATCGATAGCATCAAAAGTCATGAGTCAAGATCTACTAACTGAGCATTTTGTCAGGAGGTTAACAGTAGTGTTTTAAACCAGCACTTAAGCTCAGAATCATAATGTTTGCTTTTACAAATAATACACACTCAACAGTACCATCTATGATGCCACTGCTGACACGATAATTATTGTTTTTAATTTCTAGTGCAGTTAAGCAGTTGGAATATGAACATAAACAGAAGTACAATTATTTAATATAGAGCTGGCTGATGCATTTTTTGTTGTAGCAATTATCAAGCGGATAAGGTCTAGAAGAGCAGAGTTGTTTGGACCTTGTTATATAGTAGTGAACGGCATTGGTGGAACTGTTGCATGAGAAGTCAACTATTGCATGATTAATGATATCTGAATCCCAAAATTACCCATTAAAGATGTGGCTCAGAATAGGATAAAGTAATAAAAATTGATTTATTTTTTGCAGGTGTGTTAATGATGCTAGTCTTCTATAATCCAGTCATGTCTCACAGTCATTCAAGAGATCATATACTTCTTTTCATTCACAGAATGTGGAGATCGGGGTGAGGCTAACATTCATTGGTCAAACTTGATTTCCCTCAGAAATCTTGTGGTACATCCTCCTTTCAATGAGGTTACAGTAAATTTAATAGACTGGCTCCCCAGCCATTCAAAGGCCAGTTAAGAGTCAACCATTTTACCCTGAGGCCAGGACAAAGCAGTATGATATTCATGGACCAAATGAGATTTTAAACAATTCTCCAATTCATCAAAATTTGTTTCTGATATCAGTTTCCAAAATTGTACATTTTAAAAAGTAATCCAGATATCTAGTCTACCATTCGGAGGCATCCCTGGATAACCCATTGACATAATCATTATGTGACCATACTGCACTACAAGTAAGTGGATGTAAACTACAATAACCCAGGTTTAACGGTCAGTTTGTAAATGATTGATAGCAAATTTAAAATACTTAAAATCAAATAAGATGTGCTTACCTGGCTTGTAGAATGTAACAAGAACATATCAGCTCCAATCAAATAGTTCATTAAAAATAGAAATGATCTATTTGAAGCTTCTAAAAATAGAAATACTGCATTTTGAATTTTTTTTCAGAAACAGCTTGTTTCATAGAAAGGAATATATCAGCAACAACTATAAAAGGATATTTTGAAATATTGGTATGATTTTATAACAAGTTACTTAATCCACTTGAAATTTAAATATAATAATAACTTATAATAAGTAACTCATTATGTGTTTCTGTTAAATAAAGTTTCTTCTTTTTTAAAACTTAAAAGTATACATAGAATACTACATCCGAAAACAAATTGGAGATCTTGTAGAGGCCTACAAGAGTTTCAGCAAGTAAAATAAATGTGATGTGCAGTTGTATCTTTGATTCACTTGAATTGATTGAAATTTTACATGGATCCTAACCAAAAGTAGTAACTCCCCGTGGTGTACTTTTTCAGCACTTGCCTTTTGAAATGATCTAGTACATGAGTGAAGAGAGTAGGTGAAAGTTAAAAAATCACAAAAACAAAGATAAAGGTGGCAGATGGACAAAAAGAGAAAATGCTGGGAATATTCAGCAGGTTGGGCCACACCTTGGGAGAGAAGCAGATGACTGTTTCAGATGGGAGACCCTTCACTAGAAATAAAAATATGATAAGAGTATCTTGTAAAGCTTCAGAAGTGGGTATAAAATTGTTCGGGGGTGGCTGCACTGGGGTAAAACAATGGGGATAAGCTCTAAATGTCAGTGTGTGAAGGACATATCACCAAACACAACTTTACCTTCCTCACTCCTCCGTTATCCAGAGGAATCACTCCCTCTGCAATTCCCCTGTTCATTTGTCTCTCGTACTAATCTCCATCCTAGCATTTACTCCTGCAAGCAGTCAAAGTGCTACATCATTCAGAACCTCAATTCTTCCTCAGTTCTTCCAGGTGAGGTTCTTCCACTGGGGTTCTCGTTGTGGCCTCCTCTACACTGGAAGGAGACCTGACATAAATTGAGAGACCGTTTTGTCGAGCACTTCTGCTCCATCCATGAAAAGCAGTATTTCCTTGTGGCCAAAAAGTTTAATTTCTATCCCCATTCTTGTCCTTCTCTGCTGCATCAATGAGGCCTCTCTCAGGTTGGAGGAGCGACCCCTCATATTCAGTCTAGATAGCCTCTGACCTAATGGCATGAACGTCACTTTCTTCAGCTTCTGATACCTTTTTCCTCACTCTTCCCTCTTTTTCACTTCCCCACTCTGGCCTCTTACCTCTTCTCCTCACCTGCCTCTCACTCTTCCCACAGAGCCAGTCCTCCTTCCTTTTCTCTCTGATGCACCATCAATAACTCACACTGAGACGTAAGGCGAGATATCGGCTTTTATTGACTGGAAGAAGGAACCAGGAGTGAGTGTCCATCATACTATGTCCTGGAGACTGAGGCCGAGCGTCAGGCCTCAGATCGCCTTTATACAGGGGCCTGTGGGAGGAGCCACAGGAGCAGTCAGCAGGGGGCGTGTCCAGACAGGCACATAGTTCACCACATTCACCCCACCTTTGTTTGAAAGAGTCCCATGTGGCGAAGTTTCTTACAAGTCAAGTCTATCAGGTGGTCGAATCTGTCGCTGCGATCTACGTAGCACCGGCTGTGATCGCATGGATGCCGGCGACATTGGTGATTGCACAGGGGACGGAGGTTGCGCTTGTTCCTGCCCACTAGGCGCCGGTGATCCCTCACGCATGTGCGAGGCACCTGGTATAAATGCGTACGAAACGCCCGGTATACAAGTGTCGTGAGGTGTCTGTGTAGGGCCTGGTGAGTAAGGTCCATCATGGACCTTGCAAGCTGGTGTGGGGCGCTTTGGTCGAGAGTTACAGTGGCCAGAGACCCGGTAAGCATCGGAGGGCCGGGGGCGGAGCATGCTGATGTCGACAAAGATGGCCGCTCACATCCGGGGTACCCGGTCAGCATCCGAGGGTTGGGGGCGGGGCGTGCTGACGCCGACAAAGATGGCCGCTCACATCCGGGGTACCCGGTAAGCATCGGAGGGTTGGGGGCGGGGCATGGTGACGTTGACAAAGATGGCCGCGCACATCCGGGCATGCAAGATGGCGGCCCCCACATTTCACCCGCAGCGCTGCACTCCGCTCGAGGTTGAGACTTACAGACCTTGGCGAAGTGGCCCCGCTTTCCGCAGCTGGAACAGGTCGCTTCTCGCGCTGGACAACGTTGTTGAGGATGTTTTTTATGGCTGCAGAAATAACACACGGGCTTCTGACGGGCCAAAGCCGTGGTCTGGGTCGGGGAGCTCGTGGAATCGCGACTGGCAGCGGCGTTGGCGAATTCGCTCCCGGGAGCCGGCGGTGGCGGGGTCTGAGGTGTCCACGGAACCGGCGGGGAATCGCGCGACTGGACAGTGTCAGCATTATGCAAAGCAGCTTCTAGAGTGTTGGCCGTCTCCATCGCCGAGCTTAAGGTAAGGTCGGCATTTTCCAGCAGCCACTGGCGCATGTACACTGACCTCAGTCCCGTCACAAAGGCGTCTCGCACCAGCAGCTCCGCATGCTGTTCTGCCGTGAGCGTCTTGCAGTCGCAAGGTCGGACGAGTGTCTGTAGTGCTCGGAGAAACTCAGTGCACGATTTGCCAGGCCGCTGTTGCCGGGTAGCTAAACGATGTCTTTCGTAGACGGTGTTCACCGGCCGCAGGTACTGTCTTTTGAGGGCGTCCAGAGCCCCATCGTAGGTCGGCAGGTCCCGGATAATGGAGTAAACTTTGGGGGTGACCCTCGAGAGTAGGATTCTGTGCATAACGGCGGGTTCAGTTGCATGAACCTCCTCCAAGTGCGATTGGAAGCAGGCAAGCCAGTGTTCAAAAGCGAGAGCTGCGTCAGGGTCTTGAGGGTCCAAATCCAACCGGTCCGGACGCAAAACGGTTTCCATGTTTTAAAACTTCCAGTCAATAAAATTGATGCACCATCAATAACTCACACTGAGACGTAAGGCGAGATATCGGCTTTTATTGACTGGAAGAAGGAACCAGGAGTGAGTGTCCATCATACTATGTCCTGGAGACTGAGGCCGAGCGTCAGGCCTCAGATCGCCTTTATACAGGGGCCTGTGGGAGGAGCCACAGGAGCAGTCAGCAGGGGGTGTGTCCAGACAGGCACATAGTTCACTACACTCTCATGGTCCACTCTCCTCTCTTATCCCCTTCTTTACCCCTTTGCCTTTTCCACCTATCACCTCCCTTCATCCCCCATCTCCTACCTATCTGGCTTCAGCTATCACCTTCTAGCTTGTCCTACTTCCCCTCTCACCACCTTCTTATTCTGGCATTCTCACCTTCCTTTCCAGTCCTGTTGAAGGGTCTTGGCCTGAAACATTGAATGCTTATTCTTTTCCAAAGATTCTACCTACCTGAGTTCCTCCAGCACTTTCTGTATATTGCTCTGGATTTCCAGCACCTAGAAACATAGGAATATAGAAAACCTACAGCACAATCCAAGCCCTTTGTCCCAAGAAGTTGTGCTGAACATGTCCCTACCTCAGAAATTACTAGGGCTACCTATAGCTCTCTATTTTTCTAAGCTCTATGTACCTATCCAAAAGTCCTTAAAAGACACCATTGTATCCACCTCCATCACCATTGCTGGCAGCCTAAACCACGCACTCACCACCCTCTATGTAAAAAACTTACCCCTGACAGCTCCTCTGTACCTACTCCCCAGCACCTTAAACCTGTGTCTTCTTGTGGCAACCATTTCAGCTCTGGGAAAAAGCCTCAGACTATCCACATGAACATCCATTTAAAGAGGTTGAAGGTGAGGTCCTGAGAAATCTATCATTGCTTTGACATGGAAAAGAGAGGAAGAGAGCAGAGGTGTAGGAAATAGATAACATGTGGTCAACTGCATTTGTAAGCATGGTATAAGAGAAATTGGTTCAGGGATGAGAAAGACATTTCAGAGGCACCTGTATAGAAAGTCTCATCATTGGAGACTTAGTAACTTAATCTGCTGTAACTCCAGAGCATATTACTTAATTTTCAGTGAATGGCCCAACTTCCCTAAACAGTTCCTTTCCCCAGGGCAATAAATTGCCGGTGCATATTCAGTATTAATGTTCAGTGTCAATCCGAACCCAGAGTTGAAGAAAATGTCCCATAATAGTGGGTTACAGCAGCTGGGAGCACAGCCATGCTGTTGATAATAGATTAGTGTGCAGACTGACTGAAAACATAGCTTTCCTCGTAACCATCAGGTTAAACATTTGTAATGAGCTGGGTTGATCTGACCCAAACAATTTGAGTGTCCGGGAGATGTGGTAATAAGCATACAAGCACAACAAATTAAAGTAAGCCTAATTTATTATTATAAAATAGAAAGTACAAATATTACGTAGTAAGTCACAAGTATTTCAGGGCTCATAATTCGTAGTCACCACTTGTTTACTGTTGTTGCAGGGAAACTTACTCATGAAACCACCCCTCGGTTCCAGGCACTGATCGCAATTTCTGGTCCTTGGTTGAAGTTCAATGATCCTAGGGAACGTAACCTAATAAATTTGAGTTCCACAAGTGCAGAGAGACACATAGAGACTGACAAACTTTTTGATCTTTTGCTCTCCTGCCAGTCTGACTTCTTTCATTCAAACAACACGTGTTCATTAACACAGTGTTCAGTATACCCTTGTAAATCAATATGACACTTTAATAGTCACTCCTCATTCATTAATCCACCAATGTTTTGGACACAATGTGCGTTGGACTTACAGAAGGGCATTAATTTTCCATATAAGCAATAAGACCAATTCCAAAAAGGAATCCATCAAGCCATTTGACAGACACCAAGAAAGAACCTATCAACCTAGCTCTCAGGGTGACAGACAGATATCTAGTGGTTAATAGACATCCTCACATTAATGCTGCCTGAGACTAAGAAAGAAACGAGCTGTTATCAGCAAACATTATGCGACAAATGAGAATTTCAGGTTGCATATTGTATACATTCTCTGATATAAAAATGGAACTATTGAACTATTGAACATTAAATATTAACAAGCCTCCAGTGTTTACCTTACACAGACACTCTTCACGCTGCAAGCTCAGAAAGAGTTAAATTGTTGTTTTAAACTGGTCAAACATTTGGTCAATGTTCTACAAAATTTAATACAACACAACAGTCTCAGTATATAATTAGCTTACCACCTCTTAAGTATGTCTTCAACATTGTTGATGAGTTAATTATTTGCTACATGTATTGTCCTCTTTTACATCTCTGTTGGGTATATCCTCAGCACATAGTTAATTTGAAAGAGGTAGAACACTAGCATTTTTAAATAAGAGGTGGTAATTAAGATGAGGACCATGATAACAGAGAATCTGATTGGAGCTACAGAACAAAAATCCTGCCTGCGGCTGCTAATAGTTATTTACCTTTTCTTGAATTTCTTTATTCTACTTTTTCAAAATTACATTTATTGGTCAAATGAAGTCCCTTTTTGAAAAGTGCAGACATCTGTAATGTTATTTCACTTTCTGCTATGTATGAAGAAAACACAGAATCTATATTATTTTCAGTTATGTCTAACTGCTTGGCTTGTGGTGAAACTGGAAGACCGTGTGTTCTATATCTAGGTCATATAAATTAAACCTACTGTTCATTTTACAGTTAAACCGTTTAAAGAAACATAATGACCTAACATTTTGAGGTTAAAAATATACCCTCACATATAAATGATTGAGCTGGGAGACTAAAAAAGCTGCAATAATACAAAATAATTAAAAGTTAAATAGCATGAAGGGATGAAGAGCAACAAGGTTATCATGGCCCTGCAAACTCATTGAAGGTCGAATAAACAGTTAATAGAATTCATAGTAATTTATACAGAATACTTTATACATTTTAATGTGCTGGAAAAATTTTGACAGTGCCAGCTACTCATTCATCACACAGGAGGTGAAAGTGTTGCATAAGGGACAGATTTGACTGCAGGGATCTTGCAAAATTATTGATATAACAAAGTCAAGCTTTTCTCAAACACTTGTTTTCACTTTATATTCCAACCACATGTAACCCAAACATGTCATCAGACATAGTTGCTTAGAAATTGAACCCTTTTTATATACTTTTGTCTGCACTAAACATAGACATAAATATTTCCCTTGATTAAATTACACTGGAAAACAGTTTTGGTTCAAATAGTGTTTATTGGGAGATGGACACTGGTTCTATGCAAGATTCACCTCCACATATCTGAAGATTTCCCCCCAGTCACACATTAATGATGTCATCGTGTATTCATTGGTGCATTCCAGAAATTGACACACAACCTTTGTTTATCAATCCCAAAATAAAGAAACAAACCCAGGAGCAGATTGGCAAACAAGTATGACTTAAAAGATCTTCAATGTGTCAGGATTTAACACACAGCATCTATCCAATACTTTTTTCATTGCTCTGTATATATGTAGAACCATTACTGGATGTTTCCTATGCATATCAATATTATGCAAGGCAAAGAAACATCTCCTAGACTGATCTGTGTTTTAGGACAACTATATGAGTCCCTTTAGGGTACCACACAGAGTTCCAGTTCCTAAAGGAACGTTATTTGATTTTATTTTGTATATCGCCTGTAGCAAATAATACTTTAACATTTTGTCTTACATCTGCAGTTAATGAGTATATTTTTGATCATTTATTTATTTTGATCACTGAGGATAAGAATTTTACTTCAGTTTAAATAGGAAATCAGAAATTTAATATTGTTTTCTGACAGAATGGCAAATAATAGCAGCTTGCAGAGTTCTTTAGTTTTCTTTGTAAGCTCTCAATATTTAGCCTGACTTATTTCCAACTGCTCTTGCTTTAAAGGTAAATATATTTATAAAATTGAAGGCTAAAAAGGATATTTATGGCTAATTATTTATGCTTGTGTGTCATATTTCATAACACAGAAACATGTCACTGCTTCAGGAGTAAATCTCTGGGACATGGCTTTCCTGTCAATGAGTAATTATTTCATGTTGGCAATAAATCATAATGTTGAGACAGGTTTAAAAATTCTATTTTAGTTCTATTTAGTAAGACCTGTAATTTGCAGACAATAATAAACCTTATATAATGGCTAAAAGTTTATACATGTGGTTATTGTAATGTGTTTCTATCCCAGGTTTTCTTATATTAAATGGTGATAGAAGGAAGTATAATATTCCAGAATTTCTTACTAGTTTCAGGTCACCTGGTTTTCCTACATATGGCTGAAATTTACGTTTTGTAGATTTACCTAAAAAGTAACTACACAGTGGTGACAACCAGATCCTTTCTTCCAAATACCATGGTCTGGAAGTGCCAGTAAAAATACAGAAGAATAACTATCAAATAAGAAAGGAAATAGAACTAACATACCTGATTGTCACACATGTTGAAAATTTGAATTTATCTTGGTAATGCTGTAATATTTACAGTCAATTAACAATCAACCATTTAAAACATAAAGAACTGATAAAATAACAATAACATTTAGATAAAATTATTATTAAAAACATCTTAGCTACCCATGATTTGTCTTATACCTTGTAGTAGCTCTTCTCTAATAAAATTATGTTTTTTTTTGCCAGATTCCATCATTTGTATGCTCAGGGACTGCTGTAACTTCACCTTCTCTTGCTGGATATTTTCTGCAGGGTTTTTGCACTGGGTCATTTGCATGGGAAATTGCTGGTACTTCTGTTTGGAACTTTTAACTTGTCCCTAGAGAATCAAAGCAAACATTTTTGTTTTTGGTTGCAAGCCTCCCATCAGTTGATTTTGTCTGTAAGTCAGAAAATATACAAAATCACTAATACTGTATCTATACCTTCAGAGTTCTGTAAAGAATGGTATAGAAGAGAGCCAATTAAATAAACATTGTCTCCCCCGCTGAGTTGTAATGATGCTGAATTAGCATGTCTCCTGTTCAGTAGCTGTTCTCAATGGGCTTAAAGTATCAGTTAATGTTATATTGCTTAATAGAATATCTTTGCACATGGTTCAATAGAAGCAAATTTTTTCAACTTCGAAAAACCACTAGGAATGGAGGTTGAGGAATGCAGGTAGAAATTAACACTGACAAGTATGACGTGTTGCATTTTGGCAAGCTAAACCAGGACAAGACTTACACAATAAATGGCAGGGTCCAAAAGAGCATTGTAAAACCGGTGGACCTTGGGAAGCATGGACATTGTTCTGCAGAAGTGGCAACACACAGACAGGATGGTGAAGAAGGTGTTTGCCATGCTTGCCTTCATTAATAATAAATAATAGTAATTTTTCATGCAGATGATGCAGTACAAAGTGCTTTCCAATGGGATAAAAGTACAAACATAAAAATAAAAAAAAATTAAAATTAATATAAGCATGAAATTAAAAGACAAAAAGATATTAGCTAAAAGCAAGGTTACGTAAATACATTTTGAGCTGGCGTTTAAAAGTGTCAACTGAATCTGTATCCTTTATAGTCTTAGGTATTGAGTTCCTCAGTTCAGGAGAGTAGTTCAAAAAAACTGACCTGCCAATTATCTTTTGAGGGAGATTATTTAAATTTTAGAGACCAACGAAAGGAGACCCGAGAGCTCAAGCAGGATTATAAAAAGAAAATGATTCTGTGATGTACTCCAGTCATAGACCATTAACAGTTTTAAAAACAAGTGACAGAATTTTGCTATCAATGCTAAAAGATACAGGAAACTGATGCAGAGTAGCTAGTAGTAGCGTGTTTCCTCATCCTGGTTTTGGTTAAAATTCTAGTAGCCACGTTCTGAATAAGTTTGTCTATAGATTGCTTTGGAAGATCAATAAAAAGTGCACTGCAGTAACCTGGTCTATTCAATATAAAGGAATTAATTAGTTTTTCAGCATCATTACGTGACAGAAGTTAACATACCTTTGCAATATTTCGTAAGAGTAGAAATGCTGCTCTGGTCACTTTCTTTATGTGCAATTTAAATTTTAAATCTAAATCAAGGATAAAAACTGGGCTAATTACTTCTGATTTTACACCTGGAGACAAATCCCCAAGTTTATCCCTTTTGGCTTTGGAACCAACCAATAGTATTGCAGTTTTATCTTCATTTAGCTTTAGGAAATTATTGGTCATCTTTTTGTGTATTGCAGCCATAACAGAAGTTTGAGAAGATAGGGTGTTATCATTGTCTGGCTCAGCCAAGACATACAATTGTGTATCATTTGCATAACTGCGGAAATTAGGTTTATACTCTTTAATGTGTCTCCTAAGGGGAGCATGTTTAAGGAGAAGAGTATGAGAATCAAGTCGTCTTCCTTACAAAAAACCAGAAGTTACATTGTATCTTTTAGAAAGTTAGTCTCCAGAAAATACAAAAAATTATCTTTAAGATAAACGAACAAAACCAATTAAGGACTCTACCAGAGAGGCCAACCCAATTGACAAGACAAGCTAGGAGAATGGTGTGGTCAGTTGCGTTGAAGGCAGCACTTAGATCTAGAAGAATTAGAATTGATACTCTGTTGGCATCAGTGCTCAGCCTTAGATTGCTGATAATTTTGGTAAGGGCTTTCTCCATGCTGTGGTTTGTTCTCAAACCTAATTGAAACATTTCTAGAATATTATTTGGAAAGTTGAGTTAGTTGAAAATGACTTTCTCAAGAATCTTGCCCAGGCAGAGAAGATTAGATATAGGCCTATAGTTAGCTCATACCGCACTATCAAGGTTTGGTGTTTATAAGGGTTTGACTCCTGCAGTTTTGAAGGCATCTGGAAAAGCTCCATTTTCATAGGGATGTGTTCAGAATTTTCTATCAGAATTAAAAACACTATTAGAAGAGTCCTTAAAAAGAGTGGTAGGGACAGAGTTGAGACAGCAAGTAGACAATTCACTCTTAGAAAAAACCTTAGCGAGCTATGAATCAGAAATACTTGTAAATTTTGACTTGGTTGCTGTCTTTTTAAGAGGTTGGGTGTACAGGTTACCAGTATCTGTAGCTATACTTTCCCTAACAGAAGTAATTTTGCTGATAAAAAATATAGCAAATTTCCTCATATTTTGTGGCAGATGCTTGACTGAGGATAGTTTTGGACAAGGTAGAATAATCAGTTTATAGTTGAGGAAAATATTCTTGAATTGCCGCATCATCAGTCAGGGCATGAACTGTAGGAATTGAGACACCCTGTTGCAACAGTACAAGACATTGGTGAGGCTATACCTGATGCACTGGGTGTGGTGCTGGTTACCTAGCCATTGGAAGAATGTTATTCCAAGGATGTTACTGTAACTGGAAAGTTTGAACTATAAGGAGAGGCTTATGGGATGGGGCAATTTTCCTTGGAGATTAGAGGCTGAGTTGGGACCCAAAAGAGCTATATAAAATCGTGAGGAACATAGATAAGGTGAATGGTCGCAGATGCTTTCCTAAAGTGTTCTCTCGCCAAAGATCTAAGGTAAAAGGGGAATAATTTGAAGGAGACCTGAGGGACTCCTGAGAGACACCTCGGACTTCAACTACAACACAGAGTTTTGCCATCTTCAGAAGTTTTCTGATGACTCTGCCATAGTTGGATGCATCAGCAAGGGAGATGAGGCTGAGTACTGGGCTACGGTGGGAAACTTTGTCACATGGTGTGAGCAGAATCATCTGCAGCTTAATGTGAAAAAAGACTAAGGAGCCGATGGTGGACCTGAGGAGGGCTAAGGCACTGGTGACCCCTGTTTCCATCCAAGGAGTCAGTCTGGACATGGTGGAGGATTACAAATACCTGGGGATATGAATGGACAATAAATTGGACTGGTCAAAGAACATTGAGGCTGTCTACAAGAAGGGTCAGAGCCGTCTCTATTTCCTGAGGAGACTGAGGGCCTTTAACATCTGCCGGACGATGCTGAGGATGTTCTACGAGTCTGTGGTGGCCAGTGCTATCATGTTTGCTGTTGTGTGCTGTGGCAGCAGGCTGAGGGTAGCAGGCACCAACAGAATCAACAAAATCAACAACCCAGTGATGTTGTGGGGGTGGAACTGGACTCTCTGACGATGATGTCTGAAAAGAGGATGCTGTCCAAGTTGCATGCCATCTTGGATAATGTCTCCCATCCACTCCATAATGTACTGGTTAGGCACAGGAGTACATTCAGCCAGAGACTCATTCCACCGAGATTCAATACTGAGCGTCATAGGAAGTCATTCCTGCCTGTGGCCATCAAACTTTACAACTCCTCCCTCGGAGTGTCAGCCACCCTGAGCCAGTAGGCTGGTTCTGGACTTATTTCCTCTTGGCATAATTTACTTATTATTATTTAATTATTTATGGTTTTATATTGCTATATTTCTTCACTATTCTTGGTTGGTGCAACTGTAACGAAACCCTATTTCCCTCGGAATCAATAAGGTATGTCAATCTGTCTGTCTGTCTGTCTGGGATGCTTTTAGCCCAGGAAGTAATGGGAATGTGGGAGGGGCTGCAAGAAGTAAGTAAAATTACAACATTTCCAAGATATTTGGAGGGGTACATGGATAGGAAAGGTTTAGAGGGAAATGGGCCAAATAGAGACAAAGAAGGCTAACTCAGTAAGGCAATTTGGTCAGAATTTAGTAACATTAAATTATTAATATTGGGCCTGCTCCAGCTGCTCTGGGGAATGGATCCAAGGACTCAATATGGTTTGGAATGCTGTTGCTTGCTTCTGTTGTTTGCATGATTTGGGTTTTTTTCTCTCTTTCTCTGCACAGCGGTTATGATCTTTCATTTATTTAACTTGGTTCTTCGAGTTTCTTGGTTTCTGGCTGCCTGTAAGCCAACAAATCTAAATGTGAATAATTTATACATTCTTTGATAATAAATGAGCTTTGAAACTCATTTGTATGCTTCAGCTGTTAAGAAGTCAGGCATTTATAACACAGGGAGGGCCTTTATTAAGGAAGTGAGAAGAGGAATGTCCTTTTTGGTCATGCACACTAAATGCCAAAACAACTGCACTACAGTGGTGCAGCGGTTATTGTGATGATTTTACAACTCGGAGCATCGGAGATCGAATTTCAATTCCAGCATCCTCGGTAAGCAAGTTTGTTTGTTCCTTCCTGTGTCCGCGTGTGTTTCCTCCAGGTGCTCTGGTTTCCTCCCACGGTCCAGAGACTTACCGGTTAGTAGGTTAATTGATTATTGTAAACTGTCCAGTAATTAGGTTGGAGTTAAATTGGTGGTTTGTCCGTTGGCACAGTTCAGAGGGCCTGAAGGGCCTGTTGGGTTCTGTATTACTAACTAACTAAATAAATAAATGTTGGCCATTAGTTGTACAAATTCCTATATTAAGAAACTTCAATAGAACTACATGCTCAGGATGTGAATCCAAAGAGTGTTTAAAACTTCTGCATGTCACTAAATACAACTTCTTATTCCAAACTGTCCTGTAGTAACCTAATTCCTTTTTGTCATTAAAGTATTAGGATATCTGTAAAATATCTGGTTGATAACTGGATTCATCCAGCTGGAAGGTAAATTCTATAAAGGGCAATGTTATGCTGACAAATTTAATTCTTGGCATGCAGAATAGAATTAGAGTCTGTTTTCTCTAACTGCATTAATCTACAATAATGTTGGTTCCTGAGATCAGCTTTTGGACCTTCAGAATCTGAACGCTCATTAAAATAAGAACAAAAGATTGGTATGACTAATTTTTCAAATACATGCCTTCATTATTTGACTCCCACCACTGTTTCATAAGAAATCAAATTCCAATGAATTTTGATATCAGGTTCCCAGCTTGATTTACTTGAGCTTAATCTACAAAGTGAACAAATACACTACATCTACTGATCACATAGCTAAGCAGCAGATACATAAATACTCACCTATCTACAGGGACTAAATATATTTACTTGGAATATTCAACGAAGTAAACTGTTCAGAACTTGAAAAGGATCCAATTGTTCCGGCAGATGGTAAAGTGCTGATACTCCTCTCCAACTAGATAACCAAATAAAATGGAAAGGAAGGCATTCAATTTAAAATTGGTGCAGAGTGACACAAGACTGGTGCTTATCAGGAATTTAGGTTTAGATGTCTATGAGTGTTATGATATCCATGATATTTCATTTCTTAATGGATGCAAAATGTTTTATGCAGTATCTCTTTGCAATTATCTCCTGATGCAAATTCCAGTTTAACAGTTGTTATGTAATACACTGCAATGGCAGGAATAGAATATAAAACTTTCTTTATTGTCACAAACAAGGAAGTAGAAATAAAATTGTAAGGTGGAAGCATTTACTCAGGGCCTCTTTATTAGGTGCCTCCTGTAGCTAATAAAATGACCCCTGAATATATGTTTGTGGTCTTCTGCTGATGGTTCAAGGTTCAACATGTTGTGCGTTCAGAGATGCTCTTCTGCACACCACTGTTGTAACACGTGGTTACTTGAGTTACTGTTTCCTTCCTGTCAGCCTTAACCAGTTTGACCATTCTTCTCTGACCTCTCTCATTAACTAGGCATTCTCACCCACAGAACCACCACTCCATTGAATATATTTTTATTTCTTGCGCCTTTCTCTGCGACCTCGAGTGACCATGGTGCGTGAAAATCCCAGGAGGTCAACAGTACCTGAGATACTCAAGCCACTCCACCGGGCACTAAAAGTCAATTAGATCACATTTTTCCCCATTCTGATGTTTGATTTGAACAATTGAATTTCTTGACCATGTCTGAATGCTTTTATATATGGAATTACTTCCACATGACTGGCTGATTAGATATTTCCATCAATTGACAAGTATGCAGTTAAATCTAATAAAGTGTCCTCTGAGTATAGATGTTAATGATAGACAAAGAACCTTATGAAAAATAGAAAGAAAACTGCAGAGAGAATCAGAAAAAAAGTAATGGCAAATATTTAAATCAAATATTTACTAAAAACAATGATGAATTAATATAGTAGGTTTATAGGAAGGAAAATTATTGTTTTAAGCCGACTTGCTCTTTAAATACAATATCAGGTGGTCGAAAACTGTTGGCAGAAGTTCTCAAATTTCTTCCTGTATGCCACATAATTAAAAAGACAGTCTTCAAACAATCTGATGAGAACATTAGATACTGCAAAGGTTACAGGACAAGTAACATTTCAGCAGTAGAATTGGCTAAGTGATGAAATGTTTATCGAAAATATCATTGTGGCATTTATTCTTCAGTAAAATAACTTGTCTGCAAGACCCTACTTGAGTTTGCCATGATATTTGATAGTGTGTAATGTCAAATACCCTAAGTAAAACTGAAGTAGTGGGCAATCAAGTGTTAACGTATTAGGTCTAAGACTTAAAGTTCTGTTACTCTTTTTTACAGAAGCTGCCAGAACTGCTGTGTTTCTAGTACTGTATTTTATATTCAGATTCCCAGCATTTTTCCCGTACATAAAACATAAATATCTTTCTAACATTATACAAAGGAGAAAGTATTATATTTTTTCCCAGCAAGGAACACGTTGGAAAGCTTTGGTGCTTTATAATTACATATGGGGGAAAGGACTTCTCACATTATGATGAGATTGAAGATAATTTCCATTCGGGGTAAATCATGTCTATGATTTCTGAGTGAATTCACAACAATTACAGAACTTAAACACAAGAGATCCTGCAGATGCTGGAAACTGAGCAACAGACACGAAATGCTGGATGAACCCAAAATGTTAGGCTTACATATGGAGAGAAATGTACAGTCAACGTTTCAGATGAAGACTTTTCATCAAGACTTTGAACTTCATCAGAATTTGAAAACTCCGAAGTTCAAAGTAAATTTATTATCAAAGTACATACATGTCACTGTATGCCACCTGATATTCATTTTCTTGCTGGCATTCACAATAAAGGCAAAGAAAAGCAATGGAATGAATAAAAAACTGCACACAAGATGGACAAATAACCAATATGCAAAAGACAGCAAATTCTGCAAAAACACAGAAAAAATAAATAATAATAATAATAATAATAATAAACAAAAGTATTGACAACTTGTGATAAAGAGTTCTTAAAAATCAATACATAGGTTGTGGGAGAAGTTTAGTGTTGGGGAGAGTGAAATTGAGTGAAGTTATACCCTCTGGATCAAGAGCCTGATGGTTGAGAGGTAATAACCGTTCCTGAACCTGGTAGTGTGGGTTCTGAGGCTCCTGATAGCAGCAGTAAGTAGAGAGCATGTCCTGGATAGTGGGAGCCTTTGATGGTGGATGCTGCTTTCCTGCAACAGTGCTCCTTGTAGATGTACTCAATGGTCAGGAGGGCTTTATCCATGATGGATTGGACTGCATTCACTACCTTTTGTAGGCACTTCCTACCCACTTGGCTTCACCTACCACCTTTCAGTTAGCCCCTTTTCCTTCCCCCACCTTTTCATTTTGGCATTCTTCCTCTGCCTTCTCATTCCCGGAGAAGGGTCTTAGCCCAAAATGTTGACCACCTATTTATTTCCATTGATGTTGCCTGACCTGTTGAGTTCTTCCAGATTTTGTGCATGTTACTTTTTTGTAGGCATTTCCACTCAAGGGTATTGCTGTTCTATACCAGTCCGTGATGCAACCAGTATATTCTCCACTCCACATCTACAGAAGTTTGTCTATGTTTTAGATAATATGCTGAATTTTCACAAACTTCTATGGAAGTAGGGGTGCTGCAGTGTCTTCTTTGTAATGGCACTTATGTGCTGTACCAAGGACAGATCCACTGAAATGATAATGCTGAGGAATATAAAGTTGCTGACCCTTTCCACCTCTGATTCCCTGGCTCATGGACTTAACTGATCTCTTCCCATTCTGAGTCACTCCAGCAATTTCAAGAAGAATTTTCTATCAGAATTACTCATGATTATAGCAGTTCCAGTAAACAATTGCAGTGACATTAGACCATATTTTTGGAGGGCATGTTACAGGGCAAACCTCAGCCAATGAACTTTAACTCCTGCAGCACCAGACAAGAACAGTTGTAGATAAAAGGGAATTGGAGAGACATCCTTGAGTCATGGCCAAGTCCACATTGAACTGCCTCTCCCCAGCACTCACTCTCTCTCACCTAACCACCAAACTGTGGTCCCATTATGTCTGCAATCCCTATTTACTCTGCTGTATCTGCCGTACCTGCTGACCCTTTTCTCACAAACACACACTGTGTCAGCTACCATGATTGTTTTTTTGCAAATATGTTAAAGGTCCAACCTCCTTGATTCACAACTTCATGTCAAAGCTTCTTCAACTGTTCAGGGAGTTTAGACTGTGTCACCTTTAGACTCTCATAATATACAATGACTTATTTGGACTCTTTGTGGACTGTGTTCACTGCCTTGGACAATACCAGCATCCAGAGACTCTTTGCACTGTGCTGGTCTCTTTGGATACGCCTCTATCGTCACCTCTCATCCTCCTTCACTCCAGTGTGAAAAACTCTAGCTTGCTCAACCTATCAAACCTAGCTTTCTTCTCTACACTATTTTGTCCTTCTGCACAACACTGTATTTGTCTACATTTTGATTCTCCATTGCACTGTCATTCTCAGAGTTCTATCACCCTTACTGTGCTTTCTTCTCTGCACTGTGTTCCTCTCTGTGCCACCACCTCTTTGCACTGATCTAATATTCAGCTGAACATGGAATCATAGAGCACCACAGCACAGAAATAGGCCCTTTGGCCCATCTAGAGCATGCCAGCATGGTGTTCTGCCTGGTCCCATCTATCTTGACTTGGACCATAGCCCTTTATACTTCTCCTTTCCATGTGGCTACTCACTCATCTCTTAAATGTTACAAATGACCTCATATCAACCACCTCCACTGGCAAGAAGTTCCACACTTGCACTCCTCTGAGTGAAGGTCACCCTAAAATTTCCCTTAAATATTTCACTTTTCAACTTAAACCTATGGCCTCTAACACTAATCTCACACAACCTGTGAGGGAAAAAGCCTATTTCCATTCACCCTCTTAATTTTACATACCTCCATAACAACTCCCCTCAATTTCCTGTGCTCCAGTGAATGAAGTTCTAACCTATTCAATGTTTCTCTATAACTCAGATCCTCAAGTCTCAGCAAGTCCTTGTAAACCTTCTCTTCACTCTATCAATTTTATTATGTATTTCAACCAGGTAGGTGACCAGAACTGCACACAATACTCCAAGTGTGGTCTCAATAGTATTTTATACAACTTCAACATAACATCCCAACTCTTGTACTCAATACCCTGATTTATGAAGGTCAATGTGCCCAAAACTTTCTTTATGACCCTATGTTACTTGTAATACCACTTACATGGAATTATGGATCTCTATTCCCAGGTGCTTTTGTCCCACCACATACCTCAGTACCCTACCATTAAATATGTAAATCCTACCCTGGTTCACCCTCCCAAAACACAACACATCACACTTAACTGCAAGCTTTGATTACCTTGATGTTGACTACCCCCCCAAATCTTAAGTTTTAATTTTTATTTTAACACTTCACAATTGGAGAAATTACAACAAAAGTCCTTTGCCAATTCATAAGCAGGTGAGCTCAATGCATTTAATCCTGCCTTGAGCAGGCAAACAAGTTCCAGCAAAGTTCATCTGCCTCTCCCCTGTTAGCTCTGTCTCATTCATTTTGGTGGCAGTTCAGATCAGCTCTCACAACGATAAACTGAGAGGGCTCATATGGAGTTTCTGGACAGGATTTGAAACTATGCACCAATTTTTTGGGCCTTGTCTTCACTAACATCTTCAACCTATAACTTCAACAGTTTCCAATCCCTATTCTGCTTCAAGGAAACCTCCATTATTCTATCCTCCAGGAAAAGTAAAGTGGCCTGTTGCAATGACTACTGACCAGCAACTCTAACATTGACCATGATGAAGTGGTTTGAGATATTGCTAGGTGATTTAGACCCTTTGTAATTTTCATAAAGGAAAATATTGCTTGCCATCTTGCTTGCACCATATTCAAATGTGGATCAGCTCAACAATGAGAATGCATTTATTGCCATCATCTCTAAACTTCTGGACCTTGTACTTGGAGAGCCCATCTGCAACCGGCTTCTACACATGCTGACCAGCATGCCTCAGTCAACTAGGATTGGTCATAACAGTTCATTTATCCCTCAACACAAGTGGTCCTCTGAATTGTAATTTAAGTGCTCTGCCCTACTCCCAATACTCTGCCAAGTTATTGTCATTTAACTACAAGTATACAAATACACTACTACATAAGACAACGTCTCTCTGAACCAGAGTGTAAAGCATGTAACACACATATAACATACAATAACTTAAGAGAGTAATGATAAAATCTACTAATCAACTACTCATAAATAAGCAAAATAAAGTGCATGAATTAAACATTGTTAGATACACAACAGATTGGGAGACTTCCGGTGGCTGTAATGGAGTAGGTTGCACTAGATACATGCTCTGAAATTATTTGCTTACTTTGCTGTTTAAACCTATCTCGGTGAGAGCACCATGAGTAGAAAGCCGTCAAAAAAAGAGACTAGTTTAGAGACTTTGACTGAAGTGATTCAACAAATGTCAGAGAAACTCGAAAAATTGGATAAACTGGATGACTTGGAATCCAAGTTTGATTTGTTACAGAATTCCTTCGACCTGGTTAAATCTGAACTGAAAATGCTTAATTGGAAACTTGGAAGTCTACAGCAAACTGTGAATGACCACGAAATTCGTATTAAGCTACACGAAGAATCTTTGCCAGTGTTGCAGAAGGATATCAAAGGTTTCAAGAGAATTTCTAAGGAACAACTTAAAAAATACGACGCGTTACTGAAGAAACTTACAGATTTGGAGACCAGGAACCAAAGATGCAATATCAAAATTCTTGGGCTTCCTGAAAAACTTGAGCGTAATCAACCTATTGATTTTTGTGCTCAAATGTTGAAAGATTTATTCCCTGATATATTATCGGAACTACCAAAACTTGAGCGCGTTCACCGAGTTCCCGCCTAATTGGGATCCTGCCAAACCTCGCTCTATTATCATTCGCTTTTATGACTATCAGATTAAAGAACAGATCCTTCATGAATCAAGGAAGAAACGTATATTACAATTTCGTGATCAACAGTTTCGGATCGTTCAAGATTATCCACCGGAAGTTCTAAGAGCTAGACAAGCTTTTAAAGAGGTCATGTCTGATCTTTTTAAGTTTGGCTGTCACCTTTCTCTCAGAGATCCGTGTAAACTCAAGGTTATTACTTCTGATAATAAGGTTTCTTGGTTTACGAAGCCTGAAGAAGCTAAGAAACTTTTACAAAGTCCCCATCCTTAAATTCAGATTTGAGTTGTTTTATGTTAAATGTTTTAATTTCACGTGTTCAATCAAGTAATTGGCGTTTTGTTGATAACAAGGTTTCTTGGTTTTACGAAGTCTTAATCATTTGTTTGATTAAGTAACTGGCGCCTTGTTATCTTTCAAACTATGCAAAACATGCAAAACTGCATCCATTTTCTCTTTTGCTGTTTTTCGCAGCTCTTTTTAAACAATACGTTATATTCTCTCAGTGTTATGTAGGAAGCTATCTAAACCGCTTCCCTTTTTAATTATCTTCTATTTGTTTCTTTACTCTTTTTTGCACCTGCGAGTATATATTGCTTTACTTATTGATTTTCCATATTTGATTTTCCTTATCTGTCTTTCCTTTTTTACCGAGACTAATACTTATATTTTCCCATGGATTTTTTTATCGTAATTAGCAAACTTATTTACTTTGATATTTTTAGTTGTGTATGTATATATATATATATTTACAATCGTTTATTCAGCACAGCTATACATATATATTTTCTGGAGCCACCGGACTTTTGGGTTGGGAATGTTAGAATTAGTCTTTAGCCTCCCTTGTCTGATTTCTCTCTATGGGGGGAGGGAGGGGGGAAATGGGTTCTTCTACAAAGCTGATTGGATGTTTTTACTGTTTTATTTATTCACTATCTACATGTCTGTGATTACCTTTTATACATTACTAAAGGATACTTGATGGATTCTTTTATTAATATACTCAGTTTTAATGTGAAAGGTCTAAATAACCCTGTTAAACTAAATAAGATTTTCTCTTATATCCAGAAACTTAAAACTCATATAATCTTTCTCCAAGAAGCCTATATTCGTAAAGATGATATTTCACGTTCTTTCAAAGGATGGAAGAGTATACATTTTCACTCACCCTCTCAATCTAGATCGAGAGGCGTCCATATCCTGTTTAATCAGAGTGTATCCTTTATTCAACATAATGTAATTTCTGATACAAATGAGGACTTTGTTATTGTTTTGTGTAGTCTTGGGAATAAACTAATCGTATTTGCAAATGTATACGCTGCAAATACAGATGAATCTTTGTTCTTTGAATGTCTGTTCTCTTTTCTGCCTGATTTGAATCGATATTCCTTAGTGATAGGTGGAGATTTTATTTTTTGGCTTGACCCTATATTAGACTGCTCTTCAAGTAAAACCCCTGTCACTAATAAATCAGTCCTACTTTTAAAATATTTTTATCTCAATGTGGTATTCTTGACGTGTGCCATTTTTTACACCCCTAAGAAAAGGAATATTCATATTTCTCTCAGGTTCATCATATGTACTCTCGGATTGATTATTTTTTATAGATAGAAACTTGCTTCCACTGGTATGATCCTGTGATTATAAGGAAACTGCTTTGTCTGATCATGCACCTGTGCTTCTGGCTTTAAGATTAACTGTTTACTCTGTACCAAATAGCAGTTGGCATTTTAACTTATCATTGTTATCTGATAAAAATTTTCTAAAGTTTTTGGAAAACCATATTACTTTTTTCTTTAAAGAAAATTTTAAAGGAGATACTGCTGGTAATATAGTCTGAGATACTTTTAAAGCATATATTCGTGGAAAAATTATCTCTTACTCTACCTATATAAAGAAAAAGCTGACCTAGCAGCGATATTAAAAGATCTTGATTGAAAGTATGCCCTATCTCCAGATCCAAGTATATATAATAAGCGTATTGAAATCCAATCCAAGTATAATCTTCTGCTGACTTACCCAATTGAACGACAGCTGTTGAGAGATAAAACTCAATTTTACATTCACGGGGATAGAACTGGTAGTTTATTAGCCAATCGCTTAAAATCTTTTACAGTTAATCGCCAAATCACAGAAATTTTTAAAGATAATGGAACTAAGACATCTGACCATTCTGAAATTTACAATGTATTTAAAAACTTTTACCTTAAGTTGTATCAGTCTGACTCTTCTTCAGATGATACCTATATGAATGCTTTTTTCAGTATTATCAACATTCCTACATTGTCTGCTGATAGTCCAACACAGTTAGATCAGCCTATTTCCAATGAAGAAGTGACTGAGGCTATATGTGCTTTACATTCCGGTAAGACCCCAGGACCTGATGGCTTTCCTGGGGAGTTTTATGAAACGCTCACTACGTTACTTACACCTTATTTAAACTCTGTTTTATCAGAGTCCTTTAAATCAGGTAAACTCCCTTAATCTTTTTATGAAGCTTTTATTTCTCTTATTCTTAAAAAAAATCCAGCTGAATGTTCTTCATACAGACCGATTTCTTTATTAAATGTTGACACAAAAAATGTATCCAAAATCTTATCTCGAAGACTTGAAAATATTCTACCATCTATTATATCACATGACTAGACAGGATCTATTAAAAATCATTACTCACATTTTAATATATGTCAGTTATTGAATGTGATATATTTACCATCCAAAAAATATCAGAGTGTATATTATCCTTAGATGCAGAAAAAGCCTTTGATAGGATTGAGTGGAATTATCTTTTTAAGACCTTAGAAAAGTTTAATTTTGGGCCTAATTTTATTCATTGGGTTAAATTAATCTACTTGTCTCCTACCGCTCAGGTTATTACTAACTCTCAAATTTCTAAGCCCTTTAAATTACAGCGGGGAACTAGACAAGGATGTCCTCTTAGTCCTTTACTTTTTGCTTTAGCTATAGAAACCTTAGCAATAGCACTTCGAGAATCTAAGGACATTTCTGGTATACTAAGGGAAGGTACGTCTCATAAAATTTCATTCTACGCTGATGATATTTTACTTTTTATCTCTAACACTGAAACTTCTTTACCTTTGGTTCTTTCTTTAATCTCCCAGTTTAGTTCTTTTTCAGGATATAAGCTGAACCTACATAAAAGTGAGCTATTTCCTTTAAATGACCTAATATCATCAAATGCCAAATTTCCATTCAAAGTTGTTACAAGTCAATTTACATATCTAGGTGTAACAATCACTAAAAATTTCAAGAATTTATTCAAAGAAAACTTAAACCCTTTATTGAATTATGTGAAAAAGACACTTTCTAAATGGCCCCCTCTTTCTTTATCCCTAATTGGCCGAATTAATTCGATTAAAATGAAGATTCTTCCTAAATTTTTATATCTTTTTCAGGCCTTACCTATTTTTATTCCTAAGACGCACTTTGATTCTTCAGATTCAATTTTAATCTCTTATATTTGAAATAATAAACAAGCTCGTTTAAGTAAAGTTTACTTGCAAAGAAATAAAGAGATGGGTGGACTAGCCCTACCCAATTTTAGGTTTTGCTATTGTGCTGCCAATATAAGGAATATTACTTTCTGGTCCTGTTATATTTATCATAAAGATTGCCCATCATGGATCTGCTTAGAAGTTAATTCTGTAAAAAATTCCTCTATTGTCTCTCTTCTTGGATCATACTCTTCTTTTTCAGCAAATAAAACAACAGATAACATAATTGTTAAGCAAACTTTAAGGATCTGGTCTCAATTTAGAAAATTTTTTGATTTAGCGAATTTTTCATTATCATCTCCCATTCTCCTTAATTATTTTTTTATCCCTTCCATGGCTGATAAAGTCTTTAAAGATTGGGATGAATTAGGTATTAAGTGTTTTTGGGACCTGTTTATCTCAGGATCTCTTGCTTCATTTGATCAATTGTCAAATAAATTTGCACTCCCAAAATCACATTTTTACAAATATCTTCAAATTAGAGATTTTCTACATTTCCAATTAGCTACTTTTCCTATAGGTCCTGATAAAAATTTACTGGATGATCTTTTAAATATAAAACCTTTTGTTAAGGGTTCTATTACCGGTATCTATAACTTGTTGATTGATTCTAGACAAGACTTTTTAGATAAAATAAAAAAAAAGCTTGGGAGGATGACCTAAATTGTCAGATTTCTGATGATAGATGGAATAAAATTCATAAACGGGTTAATAAATCATCTTTCTGTGCTCGTCATTCTCTTCTACAATTTAAAGTGCTTCATAGAGCTTACATTTCTAAACAGAAGCTCTCCAGTTTTTACCCGAATGTTTCTCCACTTTGTAATAAATGCAATTCTGCTGATGCCTCTTTAATTCATATGTTTTGGTTTTGCCCTACAATTGAAAAGTTTTGGCGAGAAGTATTTCATACCTTTTCACAACTTTTTAGGGTCCAATTTGACCCAAATCCCCTTACTGCCTTGTTTGGTATTATTGCAAATGAAGATAAAACTTTAAATACTCCTAACCTACAGGTTTTAGTTTTTACCTCTCTTTTAGCAAGAAGAGCAATCTTACTTAAATGGAAGGAGTCTACCCCTCCTACACATCTTCAATGGCTACGTGATATTATGTTGTATTTAAATTTAGTAAAGATCCGCTGCTCAGTCTTAAATTCGAAACAATCTTTTTATGATATTTGGGGACCTTTCCTTAATTACTTTTCCAATTTATAAAGTTTAACAGTGCACAGACTTTCATGTATATTTTTATCTTCTCTTCTTAAGTATGTTTCTTTTTCTAATTATCCTTTGTCATTCATCAGCTTTTTTCTTTGGTAGTTGGTAGGGGGTTGACTTTTTTTATATCTATAAAAAATTTCTTTTATGATGTATGTCCTATCTTTAAATTTTTGATTAGAGAGTGGTATACCTTTATGTGTTATGCTATAACATTTTGATCAATTTTATTACAACATATGAATGTACACAAGTTATGTTGAGATGTATCTATGTGTTACACTCTGTAAATCTTTTTTTTTCTTCTGAATAAAAGTATTGTAAAAAGAAAGAAAAGATGCACAACAGATTAACTGTTGACACTTTGAATGTAATGTGGCAGTGAGTTCAGAAACTTAATGGCCTGAGGGAAGAAGTTGCTTCTCATCCATCCTGATCAATCTTGTTTTTATGCAATGGAGTTTCTTGTCTGAAAGTCAAAGAGGATTCAAGATGGAAGGGTGGGATCCTTAATAATACTAAGGCACTGTGTAGATAGCACTCCTGATAAGTATCCTTGATGGATGGAAGGGAGATCCCTCTGATGCTCTGAACCATTCTCATAGTTCTCGGCAAGGACTTCCGGGCCAATGCTCGGCTGTGTCTTCTTGACCAGGTAGGTGCTGTTGAGGGATCAGATGAGGTCATCCATGATGTGAACTCCCAGTAACCTAGTGCACTTAACTCTCTCTACGGAGGAGCCACGTATTCATAGAGGGGAATGGTTCATCTGCACCTTCCTGAAGTCCGCAATGATTTCTTTGGTCTTCTCCACATTCAGACTTAGGTTGTTCTTCTGACACCAGCCACTCCACTCCCTGTCTGGATGTTGTCTCATCACCGTTGTCGACGAGGCCAACTACTGTTGTGTCAGCCACAAACTTAGTGAGCTGAATCCTGTGGCACAGCCATATGTCAGAGTGTGAACAGCACACAGCCTTAGGGAGTGCCATGCTCAGCATAATAAGACTAGAGATATGACTGCCCACATGGACTGACTGTGGCCTTTCTGTTAAGAATTCCAGAACCTGGTTGCAGAGGGAGGTGCTGAGACCCAGTGAGGACAGTTTCTCCACCAGCTTCTGGGGTATGATGGTGTTAAGGACCAAAATGAAGTCTATAAACAGCAGCCTGACATACGAGACATTTTCCAGGAGGGACAGGACGGAGTGGAGGACAGAGGCTATTGCATCATCAGTGGATCAATCCAAGCAATAAATTAACTGGCAAGGGTCCAGTGTAGCCGGAAGTAAGGCTTTAAAGCACTCTACAACCCGCCCCTCAAAACACCAGGTAGAAATCATTGAGACAGGTTACTGTCACCTTCTTTGGCACTGGAATGATGGTTGCCAACTTGAAAACTGAGTGGATAATGGACTGTTCCAGAGAGATATTGAATATATCTGCCAGTGCCTCAGTTTGCTGGGCTGAGCAATCTTTCATGGTTTGACTCCAGCTGGGGTCTTCCTCACCTTATAGTCAGCCATTCAGAGTGTCTGCTCCCCTTGGGGAAGGGTGTCTTCCTCGCCTGTATCACACCAGATGTAAAAGACATTCTGCCTGTCAGCACGTGAGGCATCCTGGTCACTGACCAGCAGAGTAGACTTGTAGTCTGTAATCCTCTGAATTCCCTGACACATATGCCTCATGTCCTTGCTATTGCAGAAGGGGCTGTATGTTCTCCGAGAGCGCCCCTGTTTCTCCTTTCCTGATGGAGCAGGAAAGCACCGTTCTTGCTTCTCTGAGAGCTGCCACATCCCCTATCTAAAGGCAGCACCACAATCCCTCAGCTGTGCATGGACCTCTGCAGAAAGCCATGGCTTCTCAACTGCCCTCAGCCAGATGTTTAATGATGGTAACTTCCTCAATGCACTTCTCTATGTAGCTGGTCACAGATTCCACATATTCCACATATAATAGGTGGAAGCCTCCTTGAACATTCTCTAGTTCATGCTTTCAAAGCAAACCTGCTATGCTGCGGTAGCTCCCTCAGGCCAGGTTTTTTCCACCTTTATAACCGGTTTGGCCCACTTAATTAGTAGTTTGTAAGCTAGAATTAGCATTATAGATAAGTGATCGGAGAGCCCAATGTGGGGCTTGGGATCAGCTGTATATGCATCTGATGTGTTAGTATAAATCAAGTCCAGTGTGTTTTCACCCCTGGTAGCAAAATCAACATGCTAGTGGAGCATGGGCTGGACTGTTTTTAAGTTGATGAGCTTAACCAGCACCTTGCAGTTTCCAGGTGCCATTTTTTGAGTGGGCTCCAATAGTCACTTTAAGATTAGACCTGATTCCAACACTTATTATGCAAGTACAGTAGCATTGCGCCTGATATTTATTTTTCTGATAGGTGATCTGGATGTCTTAAAGTTTATTGTCCATGATGCTGTCTGATGCATTTATGGTTTATGGCTTTGGCAATAGTGGGTGCGACGGGTAATATTTAGAAATTAAGCTCTAGTCCTGACATTAAGCTCTGTGACTTCAGTTGCTCCCCCACAAATATCTCAATCAAAATGCTGAAGCAGCTTGTATTTTTTACAGATGTCATTTGTCCCTCCTTATGTTTCTCCCACAAGTAATCACCAGTTCTACGAGATCCATTACTGTCTCGGATGCCGAAAGTGTGACCAGCTGCACTCCTCCTCAGTGTCAGAGGCTGGATGTTCTGAAGGCAAAACAAACTTGTGGATTTACTGGGGATATGCAGCTGTCAACGTCTGTCTACACAAACCACCTGGGGTTTCTAGCTGCTGGCTGGCTGATTCTGACCGGCTGTAAAATACTGAGAAACCGTATTTCAGTTGATATCAGCAACATGAACTGAACATCATCAGACACTGTCCCTACCTCACTTTGTAGCTCTCACTCAAGAATCCACGTGCATTAAGGAGCAACAGAAGTAGAATCAAGAAGGGGTAATTTATATATTCATACCTGCTCTGGCATTCAATAAAATCAGAATTGATTGTTTACCTCAGTATCATTTTGCTGCAGTATCCTAAGGAGTTTGCATGTTTTTTCTGTGATCATGTGGGCTTTCTCCAAGTGCTCTGGTTTCCCCCTACATTTCAAAAACATACAGATTCCTGGCTTAATTCGTCACATGGATATAATTGGGAAGTGTGGGCTTGTTGGGTCAGAAGGGCCTGTCATTGAGCTGCATCTCCAAGTAAATAAATAAATAGATAGAATGTCAGACTAGCTGCCTCCACTAATATCGTCAGGTGGTATGTTCTAGCTTGTAACTCTTGTTTGTTGAGTTACCTTATTTTCCACAGATTCCCCAAATTCTTTTAGTCCCCACTTTAAACCTGTTAGATATCTTTATGGAGAGAACTAACCATCTCTCTTGTATATGGCTATTATGTTCCTTGTCCGTCCTCTTTTGCACCAAGGAAAACCAACTCAGCCTATCCAATTTTCCTCATAACCAACATTACCTCCCAGGTTAATCCCCTCTGCATTGACTCCTGCAAAGCTATGTCATTCCTATCTTGTAGTGGCCAGAATTTCACACAAAACCTGAACAAAAGTTTCATTCTCCTCCACCATCACCACCATGCTCTTTTATTCTGTGCCCCATTTGCTTTCTTTACCATCATAACTATCCATTCTTGTTGATCAATATTATTCTGTAGCTTAAGAATGTTTTCCCAACTATCAACAACATCACCAATTAGCATGTCATCTTCACATTTACTAATCACATATATTTCTACACTCATATGCAAATGCACATAATAAACAGTTTGGCTCCTATTTATGATGTGATTATTGGTGATGGCAGGTAGAATGATGGTGGATGGTTTGGTTGTCTATGATGGTGGAGTGATAGAAGCCCATGACCACTTGCCATAGACGTCCAATCATTAAAGCAATGATCCACCATTCTTCTTTCCCTCTTATTACCGTACTCACCTTTGATTCCAACTACTAACTTGTCCTGGATTCCATGAGTTTGAACTTCTTGGTCCTATATTGTCGAAGGTCTTATTGAACTCCAAGTAGATATTATTAGCCTGCCCTAATCAATCTATTTTGTTACTTCATTAAATAAATTTAGTTCGATGGAATTTTCTGCCAGCAAAGCTACGCTGAGTAACTTTGATTAATCCCTGTCCTTCCATGTGTAGATTAATCCCATTCCTCAGAATTGTTTTCAATAATTTTCCTACCACTAGAATTAGACCCAGTGTCCTGTGGTAACCTGGTCTATTCCTGCTGCACCGTGAATAAATATTTTGATATTTGAACAGAACACATTCAGTGTTCTAAGACTCCTCAATGCCTTAAATAAAGCCTGCCAAAGATTTACTACCATCTGAGTAAAGAGATTTCTTCTCATCAGTTAAGAATGACTGACCTCATGAGACTGCGACGCATGGTTCTAGACACCCCAAGGGAATACAATATCCCTGTATATACCCTGTCAAGTTCAGTAAGAATGTAATATGTTCCAATGAGATCACTTCTCATTTTTCTGTTCTCTTGGGAATATGGCCTAACGTGCTTAATCTTTCCTTGTATGACAAAACTTAAACTCATCCATCACACCTCTCAAGAATCAAACTGGTGAACTGTTGCACTCCCTTACTGCAAGTGCATCTTTCTTTAGGTCGCGAGATGAGATTTGTACACAGTACTACAGGTTCGGTTTCACAAATGCAGTAAAATGCCTTTATTCGTTTACTGATATTGTCTTGCAGTAAAGGTCAATATTTTTTATCCACCTAATTGCTTATTGTACCTAGACATTGGTTCTCACTGATTTGTATACAAGGACAGCCGGTTATATTTTAACCTTCCACCATCTAAGATGTACTCCGGTTTTCAATTTCTCCTGCTGATTATTTCTTTTCATTTTCACAACCCACCCCTTGCCCCTTCCTCCCTCCATTAGAGGATTGACATTTTGCTGTTTTATTCCCCCTAAATCCCAAATCCCACTTCCACATCAAAGGCAACTCTCTCTTCCTCTCCCTGTTCATTGACCACTTAATTCCGTACCTCCTAATGAAGTGGCTCATGAACATATGTTCGTGGTCTTCTGCTGCTGTAGCCCATTCACTTCGAGGTTCAATGTGTTGTGCATTCAGAGATGCTCTTCTGTACACCACTGTTGTAATGCATAATTATTTGACTGCTGTCTTCATGTCAGCTTGAAGCAGTCTGGCCATTCACCTCAGACCTCTCTCATTAACAACACATTACCACTCACAGACAAACATTACTGGGTGCTTTGTTTTTTCACACCATTCTCTGTAAATATTACAGGCGGTGCAGGCTCAAAGGGCTGAATGGCATACTCCTGCACCTATTTTCTATGTTTCTATGCTAGAGACTGTTGTACATGAAAATCCCAGATCAGCAGTTTCTTAAATACACAAACCATCCTATCACACAACAAAAACCATTCCATGGTCAATGTCACTTACATCACATTTCTTCCCCACTCTGATGTTTTGGTCTGAACAAAACCTGAACCTCTTGACCATGTTTGTATGCTTTAAGCATTAAGTTGCTGCTTCATGATTGGCTGATCATATATTTGCATTTATGAGCAGAAGAACAAGTATACCTAATAAAGTGGCCTCTGAGAATACACTTGGATCACATGAGTATTGTGAGGGTGACTCTGAAACAGGGCACGTTGGACTGAGTCCAACATTTTCTAAATAAATCATTATATGCAGTGCAAATTACCACTTTGATTTATTGTGACACTTAGCTATAGTTACACCTTAATCATTTGCATTGAATAGATAGAGGGGACCGAGCTTCTCATCACATACCCAAGAACCCAACAGTACAAAGCAATTTAAATGCACTGAATAGGCAAACCAAGTTGGAATTCCTATCTTAAAAAACAGAAACTATCTGTTAAGCAGTTTGATTTATGGAACCAATTTGAAGTGCTAAATGAGATACAGCAAGATTCATGACAGAGATAAATTAAAATTTTGGATTGGTTGCAATATGTTCCCGATTGTGCACAAGGTATGAATAATGTTTGAAGCATTAGTTTACTTATTCCTTTTCAAAGCGACATTGAAAGATCCTTAAAGGTTATCCAGAAATATATGAATTGGTCATCAATAGATTCCCAATGAGACTGTAATGGCAGGACATCCCTGAATATTCAAAATAAATATTTTTAAGTGTGATGGGCTCTTTCAATCATATTTAGATACTCACATGTTCTTGACAGCGATTAAGACATTCATTTCAAAAACTTGAATAGTCTTTTTGCTAGCATAATAGCATCTGACACCAATATGTCCAGTTAAAATATTAAAGTTAAATTAGCCCAGACAATCAAATAAACATCAGATTTTCCTGTCAGTCTAATAGACTGATCTCTAATAGTTCTTCCTAAGATAGTGTGAACTACTCTGTCTATGTAATGATAATAGCTCCCAGGTCCTAGTTGTTGAGATGATATGAATGTCATATGGACCAGAACAGAATGGCACTACAGGATGCTTTGGTAAAAAGATTACTTTATTGGGTTGTAGCCATATCCTTTATTCATACCAGGTGCTGTGATAGGCAAGATCATAATGCAGTGTGATCTTGCTGATATATTTTTGACAAACTGATGCTCAGAGTGAGACTTGTTTTAATTTAGTCACAGGTTGTTGGCATTACTGTCATGTACTTCTGATTCCCCTAAGGAAGTGATGGTGGGAACTCAACTTCATCTTGCAGACGGCTTCATGTCCTTCCAGTTTTAATTGTATTTTATTTCACTGACAAAAATTAAATGTCAACCACATTGGAAGCAAACAAAGACAAAACTTGGGGGAAGATTGCCGACTGGTGGTGAGACGAAACCCCTAACTCACCAGGGTGTGACTTCCCGTAGTTTACCCCAGAATTCCTGAAGTTACTGAAAGAAAATTCTTGACTGATGTTTCAACCTTTGAAAAGTTAAGAAAGTGACTTTCCCCAGTAGTGTTCTAATTCAGCCCAATCACAGCTGCAAAGCCATATCTCCACACATGACACGAATGGCAACATTAAAGGAAGGCAGAAAGAACATAATTCCATTTTAATCCACCCAAAAATTATTACAACCCACTTTTATCTCAAATTATATTCACCTTATTGTCCTTTATCCCTGTTGTGTGTACCTATTGGAACTGCTTCATAGAAGGTGAAAATATATTTTATTATAATGTTTCTTTAAAATAGATTTGCCTACTTCCAAATGAAAGTGTACATTTACACCCATGGTAAATCTGCTTTGTTACTGCTTGAATCATTCTTTTACGTCTTTTTTATTTTATAATCATAACTTTATAATTTTTTATAATTTTTGTATCTGCTCTTCTCATATTACTAACCCAATTTCCTTACTTCCCTTATATTCTAATGTTAACGTCCCTGGATATAAATGTGTTGCACTGAGATAAAAGCAACTTCTTTGATTGCAGACCTTTGCATGAAACCGTGTAACAATGGTGTTTAGTCTGTCTCAGCAAAAAAAAAGTAATTATGGTTGATGACATCCCAGACTTCCCAACAGATCACAAAATCTGCATTTTGCATTCCCGTTAGGTTGTCCATTTCTACTTCCCATCTGTTGTTGCTGCCTTTCAGCAGGTCCACTCATGTAGGAACACAGCACAACAGGAAATAAAGTTGTCACAGATGTTTTGGGGCCGCTGTTACGCAATCTAAATATCAGAACCTCATTTTTTTTAAAATGTCAAGTGTGTACTTCTTGGTTTCAGTGACAGCATTGGGAGCATCTTTAAACCTTGTTTACAGATAGTTTGGGGAATATGGGGCACAGCTTCACCCCATAGACTGTCACCTGTAGATACGGCAATAATACAAAGCAGGCAGGATAAATACTGAAGGATTAGATGGCTAGCTCATTGGTAGACTGTTCAGCAAGAAATGTCTTACCTCATGTCCAGATATTCCACATTGAACTAGTACTGGATATTATTATTATAAATTGCATGTGTAATGTGTAATGAATGTATATAAATACATTCATATATATGTGTATATGAATTTCATATACTGTTTGGGACATATAAAAACACTTTACAACCAGTTAACTGTTCTTTTGAAATATAACTGCATACCATCTGTAACATTTCCATTGTCTACCATCTGTAGATTCAAAGAAATTCCCTACTATTACAGACTTTGAGAATTATTCATGAAAGAAGAGAAACATTAGTATATCTGATGAATTGTATTTAGGTTGTTACTGTGATGCTGGTAGGGGATTTTTTTTTTACATAGTATTCTATCTTCCTGAGCATTGGCCACTTGTGGAAAGACGTTAAACATTTATGATTGATGCTCTAACTGCTAATACTCATAATCTGTTCACTTTTGATAAAACGATATTCTGTGGCTTGAAGTTTACCTTCTCATTTGCTGCACTATGCAATAAAATAAAGAATAACTGCCATTTTGTTGTTACAATCATCATCTGTCCCTAAATAGTTAGTTCATCTGACACAACAAATAAACAGAATGTCCCCACAGATAAATAAATACCATGGAAAGCAAAATGTAATGCCAAGTGTAATGTGCTCATTAGAAAATAATTTAGATTTAAGAAGGAATTTAAGAGTGATTAGGAAAAAAAATACATAGCAAATAGACAAAAGGGAACATACTTGATTGATTAAATCTGAATTAAATGAGCACATACCCTTGTCATGGGCACACCATTTTCAGAAGATGAATGTGAATATTATTAAATCTTGTCTGAGCCTTAGCTGAATCATTTTATTTTAATAAATCTACTCCCAAGTCTTCATCACCAGAGAGCTGGCCCAGCTGCATTAATTTTCACTACAGGTTTTTAAAAAAATATTGCTAAATTAACTGATGTTTAGAGTGACAAGACACTTTTCTATTGATGCCATTATAGTTTTAAAAGCTATTCTACCTCCCTTACTGTGTACATAGTTATTCAGAGAGTCAAATAGCTTCCCAAGAATCACCTGCCATGGAAGCTTTCTTCAGGGTTTTTAATGAGATTTATTTTCTGTGAAACTGCAGAGTTAAGTAAAATATGCATTAAGTTCAAGACAGAATTGTCATGTGCCTGAATGTACTGTTAATACTCTCACAACCACCATTATCCAAGATAGTACACTTATGCAACACTTCGTAATGACAATGTGTAAACAAAAGTAAACTCATGGTACAATGATAAACTTAAATATTATACTTCCTTCAAATATATCTATTGTTTAATAATATGACCAAGCTTAAGACTTACAGATATTGGTGTTTCAAGGAGAAATAAAGAATGAATGGAGAATAACGTCTTCCCACTGTATGCTTCAAATGAAATACAACATTAATATGCACAAGATATAGTATAATAAACAGCTTGCTTATAGGAAATGATGAGCATCCAAACTGAACTATGCCTCAAGAGGCCAGAATACTTCTTGCCAGGCATTCATAGGATGTCAAATTTAACTAATGGAACTATAAGTCAAGTGACCACTCACTAAGTATTTAGTAAAAGGAGAATAGTCTCAGAAACAGTTCCACTACACTGTCTTCTCTTTGAAAATGTTGGTTTTGATGATATTCCTGCTCATGGGAATGTTTTATGAGCCAAGAGCTGACATGGAGCTCAACCAGAATGATAACAGGGAGTTACCTCTGAAGTGGGTTGTGCCTTCTTAACAAGTCCTCCACCTTGCAGTAGCCCATCAGAATCACAAAACGGAATGAGTTTCCTAAAGGGACTTAGTTTTGGGAGGGATTCCTGCTTTGCGAAGCATTGCACTTCCTCTGCATGAAGCTGTCTTTGAAGAACAAGAAGATTCTAACCTTTGCCCAATTTGAAAAGTTGCTTAGGTTTGTGCGAACCATTGCAAAAACTGCCTTTGGCTACTCCTTTAAAGGAATGAACAATATGTCAGAGCCGGGCAATTGCTTTGATAAGTGACCTCCAGCTTGAAAACTGCACAAAGTGTGCACTGCCAAGTTAGAGAAGTGATAAATGAATGAAGTTGGTCGACAGTTGAGGGCGTATTTCTACATCAGCCTCAGGGTAGGCTAAGTTGAAAGCTTCCTGCTAACTATGTTCCTGTTGAGGATTAGCAAGAAATGTTGGACCAGTTAACCATAAGGAGAGGGTGAGCTGGTTAATTTGCTGCCCTCTTCAGTAGGAACATAGTTCCATTTGATCTTCTGGGTTGGTGAATCTGTGGAATTTTTCACCAAAGTCAGCTGTGGAGGACTTTATGTATAATTAAGACAGAAGTTGATAGATTCTTGATTAATCAGGGCATGAAAAGATATGGGGAGAAGGTGGTAGATCAGAACTGAGAGGAAAATTGGATCAGCCATGAGAAAAAAAGTGGAGCAGACTTGATGGGCCAAATGGCCTAACTCTGCTCCTATATCTAATGATCTTATGGTTTTGATAGCCTGATAAATTGGATCCTATCATGCATGTAAATACAGAATCTCCTTGTTTTATTCAATATATAACTGAGGTTCTGTTCAAGATCATGATTCCGTAGACCTTTGGCAAGATCTTCAGATGGGATATATTGCAAGACCTCAGCACTGTTGGATGCGATCTTAAGCAGTTTGCGATTAGAATGAGCCAACGTGCCTTGCACTGCTTCGAGCTTGCTTCTTTCACATTAGAAAATGATTTAAAACCATTATCAACATAGAAATACCTTTCTACGTGTAGCTCTGTGCTTCATTCCAGAGTTCCTTCTCTCCCTTGATAGCCATCTACTTAAGGCCATATAGATTGACACAGCCGGCAAGGGACAGCTACCAAATACATGAACTCACACACAGAACTCCAGGGTCTCATTGTCCAGTTAGTGGTCACAAAACCACTAGAAATTGAGGTAGTTTTAATGATCCTCTTTCATTAGGGAGCTGTGAAACGTTTGGCCAGTGTCCGACATCACTGCAACGGACTCAGTTCTGAAACACATACAAACCCGGAGCAGACTGTTACTGGATCCTGCAAGAGCAGATTGTTCAGTGATATGTCTTTGAACGGTGCACTTGAATAAAAGATCGTTTGTATTTGTTCAGGTTCCTGGGGCTGGTAGACACCAAAGTTGGGCAAATGCCAGTTTTCTTTGTTGGGATCTGGTGCAGGAGTGAACTCAATATGATTGTTCCTGAAAAGTCTCTCCATAAACTCCACATAATGATATTTTATTTCCGTTTTCCTTCTCAATGTGTGACTGAGGGATAAGAGTCAGCAGTTGGTAGTCATTTTGGTAGGAGTTGTCATGGAGAGCGGAAAGGAAGGGGAGTGACCCAACTGTTTGACTCATCTTTGATAAACTCCTTATTCATGATTCAAAGAAGGACCTCTTCTTCGATAGAAAGTGCCAGCTACTAATCATCTTTGATAGGCTTTGAAGAAAAAGCTTTCCCACACAGGTTCAATGTAGAGGTTGAGAAAACTGTTGGGTAGAAAAAGGGAGGAGGCCCTGAAAACAGAATACAGGGAGTTTGAAACGAAGTTGAGAAGCAGAACCTCAGAAGTAGTAATCTTAGGATTGCCACCTGTCCCATGGGACAGTGAGAATAGGAATAGAATGAGGTGGCAGATAAATTCATGGCTGAGGAATTGGAGCAGGTTGCAGGGATTCAGATTTCTGAATCATTGGGACTTCTTCTGGGGCAGGTGTGACCTGTACAAAAGGGACGGGTTGCTTTTGAATCTGAGGGGGGCCAATAGCCTTGTGGACAGGTTTGTAGAGCTGTTTGGTGTGTTTTAAATGAATATGGCAGTGGGATGGGAACTAGTACAATAGACCTGAGGATGAGCCAGCAGGTTTACAAGTAGATGATGGGTGTAATATGAATGTAAAGTAGGACAAGCCAATGATTGGGTACAAATGCAGACAGTACAAAGAGTTAAATTGTACCACAGGGGCAACATTCAAAAGAGTGAAGAATTCAGGACTGAAGGTGTTGTATTTAAATGCTTGTAGTATTCAGAATAAGGTGGATGAACTCATGACAGAAATAGAGATAGGTCAGTATTGCCATAATGAGGGGTGCTAGGAGCAGACCCAAATGCAAGGCACAGACACTGAACTACCAGGAACAGGACTGGGCATGAGAAGGAAGCAAGGGAAGTGAGGAAGAAAGGACGCTGGACATGACAAAGGCCCCAGATGAGACAAGGGTTCCGGACCTGGGCTAGGACTTGATGAGGATAGCGGAACCAGGACATGGAACTAGGAACTAGCAGCCTGGGCTTGGACTCTGAGTCAGAGACTGGAGAAGGACCCAGAACCTAGATCTTGACTCGGGCTGGGACTCCAGAAGCCGGCGAGGACAAGACAAGGCTACAGGACGAGGAGAGGCACAGGACTGGACATGAGACGCCTGGACGGGACAAGGGAACCTTAGCACAGGACGAGGGAATCCCAGCACCGGGCTGGGCAAGGTACTCCTGTGTATCAAAAAGAAAGACAGGAAGACATAGACGGTAGTGTGGCTCTGTTGGTTAGAGATGGAATTACGTGGAGTTAAGAAATTGCAAGGGTTCAGAATCAGCAGGAAACGCTCGTGGAGTACTGTTTCAGATTCGCTCCATAACCTTTACCTTTTTTAACCTATGATCACCCTTATTTAACTTATTTTTACCTACACCAAAAGATTCTTGCTACTTTCTTGGACTTACCTTTAAGAGTTTATTGTGAATTTTTGAAGAAATGAATACAGAAATGGCTCTTAGATCTAAAGGGCAAGAACCTGGGAAGAATCCTAATGGTAATGGGAAGAAAAAGCAGACTGATCCTAAGCGTAGTGAATTGACTTATGAAGTGTTATTGGAGGTTTTAAATCAAAAATTTGAAGAACAGCAACATATTTTTAAACAAGATATAAAGGCTTTTCAAGATTACATGGATAAGACGGATTCAGTAGTTAACCAGCAGCAAGTTCTAATCGCAACTCTGCAAGAGGATGCTCGGAAGCGAGACTTGATAATTGAAAAACTGCAGCAGAACTTACTTTTGATGATTAAACAGGTGGAAACACTTAAAGCCAAGAGTGTTGACTTTGAGAATCGGTCAGAAGACAGAACCTACCCATACTTGGTCTCCCGGAAGGTATTGAACAAGGGGATCCCAGGAAGTACTTTGCTCAACTTTTAAATGATGCGTTCCCCTCTGTATTCCCAGACAGTCCTCCGTTACTCGATTGTGCTCACAGAATTATGCATCGATCACTGAGTGCTTCAGCTAAACCACCGGTTGTAATTGTCCGATTTCATTATGTGCATGTTAAAGAGCAACTTATTTGTGTGGCTCGGCATGTAGGGATGGTCACATTTCAAGATCATAATTTTCGATTAGTAAAAGATTTTATTCCAGAAGTAATGAAGGCGAGGCTTCTTTTTAAACCTCTGATGTCTGAATGTTATGGGAAAAATCTAAAACCTGTGCTCTTATACCCTGCGAAGCTCAGAATCTCGCCTCCGAATGCTCCACGTCGTGTTTTTCTTTCTACATCTGAAGCGAGAAGCTTTCTGAAGGAGAACTTCCCTACTGCTATGGACACTCATCTCTAATAAATGAGTAATTTTGATCGTGCAAGATGGTTTTTATTTCCAAAACCAGATTTTGTTTCTGGCTATTGGTGTAGGTTTACTCTGTATTTTATAGTCTAGTTAAAGTTTTTTTTTTCGACACACTAATCTTTTTATTTTACTTACTTCAACCACTGTACTTTATCTTTGGTTATTATTATTAATCTTTCAAAGGTGAATTTTTAATCCTTCGAAGGTGAATATTTTTTTTACTAAGATGGCATTTTTTTCTCTAAAATATTTTTGGCTTTTTTTTTGATTTCGCTTTTTTTCTCTCTCGTCTTCTTCCTATAATACATCTCTTATCACAGTTTAAATTTTTTGGTTTGTTTGAGTTTTAACCCGATTTATAAGTTACTGGTGATTATGTTCTCTTTGTTTTTTTTTACTACCAATTATATTAAGAAGTTTGGTTTTAGTATAGTGATTATAATTTCTTTAGAGTTTGGGTGGATTTTTTTTATCCTTTATATACGGAGTTGTCTTCTGCTGATATGGAGGTAGATTTAGTTTCATCTTTCCCTTTTCCCAGCCTATCCTTGGATGAGGTGGTCTTTTTTTTCCTTGGGTGGGGGGGTGGGAGATCTTTTCCTAAATCTTATGTTTCTTATATCAGTTTTTTTCAGTTTTTTTTTCATTTGGGCTGATTTTGAACTACAAAAATGTCCGCGATGTTGTCACTTCCGGGTCCGCTCCTTATTTTTGTTCTTCTTCCAGGTGCATGAGTTCATAATTTTGGTTAACCCTTTATTTCAGAAATATGGCTCAGACCATTAATTTTGTCTCTTGGAAAACTAATGGCTTAAACCATCCGGTTAAACGGAAAAAGATTTTCAAAGTATTCCAAAGACTGAATGCTCATATTATTTTTGTACAAGAAACTCATGTGAGGAAAGAGGATAATTATCGCTTTTTTAGGTTTTGGTGGGGTCAACAGTATCATTCGAATTCGGATGCCAAAGTAAAAGGAGTTTCAATTTTTATGGACTCCTCCATTGCATTTGTCCAACATGATATCTTTTTGGATCCGAATGATAGATTTTTGTTAATTACTGGCTTACTTTTTAACAAAATGGTTGCTATGGTTAATGTTTATGCTCCAAATGTGGATTGTCCTGATTTTTTTAAGTCCTTATTTACTTCTCTACCTAATCTAAATGAATATAAGTTAATAATGGGTGGTGACTTTAATTGTTGTTTAAATCCTTTGATGGACAAATCTATATCTACTCAGACTTTACCCAATAAGTTGGCCACTTGTATTAACTCTTTTTTGACTGATTTTTGATATTTGGAGATTTCAGCATTCTAAGGACAAAGAGTTTTCTTTTTTTTCACATGTTTATCATTCCTACTCGAGAATTGATTATTTTTTATTGACTCTTGTTTTATTCCATCAGTAATTGGTTGTAATTAGGATATTATAGCCATCTCTGACCATGCTCCATTAAAACTTTCTATTACATTTACAGATACAGCTTCTAGTGCTAGACAATGGTGATTTGATTCTACCTTACTGCAAGATCTGGATTTTATTAAATTTATGAAGGAACAGATCGATTTTTTCTTTTCAAATAATTCCATCGATGATATTTCTTGCGGAACACTTTGGGTCACTTTTAAAGCGTATATACGTGGACAGATTATCCCTTACTCTGTTGGTCTGAGAAAATGCATTAAGAAGGAAACTTTTTTATTGGTTGATAAAATTAAAGAGATTGACAAGAAATATTCGATCACTCCTAGTAAGGAGCTTTACAAACAAAGGGTTAAACTTCAAATGGAACATAGTTTATTACTTACATCTTCGATTGAAAATCAATTAATGAAAACCGGATCTGATTTTTATATACATAGTGATAAATCGGGTAAACTGGTAGCTAGTCAATTGAAGAATGCTTTGGTTAAACATCAAATTACTAAGATCCTTCAGCAGAATGGGGATTTGACAGTTAACCATGATGAGATAAATAAACCATTTCAAGATTTTTATACCTCCCTGTATCATTCTGAATTCCCTCATGATCGTAATACCATGTGTGATTTTCTTGGGAAATTGAATTTTCCAAAATTATCATCAGATGATCTTTCAATATTAGAAACTCCTATTGCAGATGCAGAAATTAAAGGGGTTATTTCCTCCATGAACTCTGAGAAAGCACCAGGTCCAGATGGGTATACAGTAAAATTTTTTAAATGTTTTTCCACTACTCTTTCTCCTTGGTTATGCAGGGTTTTTGAAGAAGCAATTAGATTGGGTAATCTGCCACAATCTTTTTATAGAGCTTCCATTTCTTTAATATTGAAGAAAGATAAAGACCCTACTGACTGCGCATCCTATAGACCAATATCTTTATTGAATGTAGATTCCGAGATCTTTTCCAAGTTACTGGCATCCAGGTTGGAGAAGGTATTACCCCAAATTATTTCGGAAGATCAAACCGGTTTTATTAAAAATCGCTAGTCTTTTTTCAATGTTAGGAGATTATTGAATATTGTTTATACTCCTTCACATAGCACTTCAGAATGTGTTATTTCATTAGATGCGGAGAAAGCATTTGATAGAGTTGAATGGCCATACTTACTTAATGTGATGGAGAAGTTTAATTTTAGTCCGACATTCATTTCCTGGATTAAACTGATACATCATATTCCAGTAGCCTCGGTGCTTACTAACAATCAAAGATCTCCCTTTTTTCATTTATTTCGGGGCACTAGACAAGGCTGTCCTCTTAGTCCATTATTATTTGATATTGCTTTAGAACCCTTGGCAATTGCTATCAGAGAATCACAGAATATTTTTGGCATTAATCGTGGGACAGATATACATAAGTTATCATTATATGCAGATAATTTATTATTATTTATTTCTGATCCTGAGAAATCCATTCCTGCAGTTTTATCATTGTTGGCTCATTTTAGTGATTTTTCCGGGTATAAATTAAATCTTAATAAGAGTGAATTGTTTCCTTTAAATAGACAGGTTCCAATTTATGGAAATTTACCTTTTAAATTAGTTAATGACTCTTTTATTTACTTAGGGATTAAAATCACAAAAAACTATAAAGACTTATTTAAGGTTAATTTTTTACCCTTAATCGATCAGATTAAATGTTTGTTTACTAAGTGGTCACCACTATCTTTATCTCTGATAGGTCGGATTAATGCTATTAAGGTGGTTATTTTACCCAAGTTTTTATATATATTTCAAGCGGTACCAATTTTTATTCCGAAATCTTTTTTTGCTAATGTTGATTCAAAAATTTCCTCATATATATGGCAGAATAAAAATCCTAGGTTAGGTAAAATTTATTTACAGAAGGCAAGGAAGGAAGGTGGATTGGCAATGCCTAATTTTAGATTTTATTATTGGGCAGTTAATATCTGATATTTGATATGTTGGTTAAAGGGTTGGGATATATCTTTCAGCCCTCATTGGGTGAACCTGGAAATTAAATCTGTACAAGGATTTGCATTGGGTTCTATTTTAGGGACTTCTCTTCCTTTTGTTCTTTCTAAATTGCCGAAATGAATTGACAACCCGATAGTTAAACATACTTTATGTATATGGTTTCAATTTCGGAAATTTTTTGCGTTGACTCAGTTTGTTTTAAATATTCCTATTGTATCCAATTGCTTTTTTTTAATCCTTCTATTATAGACCAAGCATATTCAGCTTGGAAGACTAAAGGATTACTATGATTTTCTGATTTATTTTTGGATAATTGTTTTATGTCTTTTGAGCAATTATCTAATAAATATAATTTGCCTAGATTTCATTTTTTTAGATATTTACAGATTAGGAATGTCTTAAATACTGTACTTCCTACTTTTCCAAATTTTGTGTCTTCAGGTATTTTGGAGAATTTGTTTGAACTAAACCCTTTTCAGAAAGGGCTAATATCAAAACTTTACAATATAATTATGAAGATACATTCAGAGCCCTTTTATAAGACTAAAATGATAGGGAAAGAGAACTTAACCTTACTATCCCTATTGAGAATTGGGATAAAATTCTTCAATTAGTTAATACATCATCTATATGTGCTAAACATTCATTAATATAGTTTAAAGTTGTGCACAGGACTCATATGTCCAAAGATAAATTGGCTCATTTTTATTCCTATATAAATCCTATTTGTGACAGATATCATTCTGAGATAGCGTCTTTAACTCATTTGTTCTGGTTGTGTCCGCTTTTGAAAAAATATTGGAAAGATATTTTTGATATTATTTCTGCAATATTGAACATTGATTTACAACCTCATCCTATTACTGCAATTTTTGGTTTACCAATGATGGACTCAATCCATTTATCATCTTCTGCTTGTCGAATGATTGCATTTCTTACACTAATGGCTAGAAGATCTATTTTGTTGAATTGGAAAGAAATTAATCCTCCTACTGTATTTCATTGGTTTTCTCAAACTATGTTATGTCTAAATTTAGAAAAAATTAGAAGTGGTGTATTTGATACTTCTATTAAATTTGAAAAGATATGGAGACCATTTATTCAATATTTTCATATGATGTAATATGACCCTGTTCCAGGCCTATTTGATTTTCCAGATTTGATTTTATATATGTTGAGAGGATTGGAGTTGACGACACTGATGATTTTGTATTTTTGTGAGATATTATAAACAGCCTTTTTTTTCTTTTTCCATTTTTTCTTTTTCTCTTTTTTCTTTTTTGTTTTTTTTCCTTATTAGTTACTAGATTATTAGATTAGTTTTTTCTTTCTTTTTAAATCTTTTTATTAGTTTTAAACAAACATAAATGAAACATCAATACAAAATGTTTGAGAGTACATAATTAATAGTTTAAATAGACATTCAGATATATAATAATAAAATATATAACCTCTCAAACTCAGAACATTAATGGACAAAGAAGTAAAAAGAGAAAAAAAAAGAAAAAAACCCCCAAAAAAGAGAGAAAAAAAAACAAAAAAAAAACACTAACCAACATGGGCCATTGAATAATATTAAGTACATATACACAGTAGTGCCAATAACTCCGAACCTCCATCCAATTAATTAAGGATAATATAAGTAAGGTTTAGGAAAAGACAATTCAACTCATGTGAAAATGTTGAATAAAAGGTCTCCAAGTTTCTTCAAATTTAACTGAAGGATCAAAAACCACACTTCTAATTTTTTCTAAACTCAAACAAGAAATAGTTTGAGAAAACCACTGAAATACAGTTGGAGGATTAATTTCTTTCCAATTCAATAAAATAGATCTTCTAGCCATTAATGTAACAAATGCAATCATTCGTTGAGATGAAGCGGATAAACGATTATTATCAGTCATTGGTAAACCGAAAGTTGCAATAAGAGGATGCCGTTGAAAATTAATATTTAAAACTCTTGAAATAATACTGAAAATATCTTTCCAATAATTTTGTAAACAAGGACAAGACCAGAACATATGAGTCAATGAAGCAACATCAGAATGACATCTATCGCAGGTTGAGTTAAGATGAGAATAAAATCGAGCCAGTTTATCCTTAGACATATGAGCTCTATGTACAACTTTAAATTGTATTAGGGCATGTTTAGCACAAATAGAGGACGAATTTACCAATAATAAAATTTTTTCCCATTGCTCAGTAGATATAGGACAATGCAACTCTTCTTGCCATTCCTTCTTAATTTTTTCTGAAACATCTAACTGTAAATTCATGATAATCTTATAAATGATGGCTTCTAAACCCTTTTGATAAGGATTAAGGGCTAAAATTCTATCTGTAGTGTCCAATGGACATTCTTTCGAAAAAGACTGTAACTCATTATACAAAAAATTTCTAACTTGCAAATATCTAAAAAAATGGGTTTTAGGTAAATTATATTTATTAGATAGCTGTTCAAAGGACATAATGTTATCATCCAGAAACAGATCACGAAAACATGTTATACCTTTTGTTTTCCATAAAAGAAAAGCTTGATCCATAGATGAAGGCCGAAAAAAATAATTAGATATTATAGGACATGATAAAATAAATTTATTCAAACCAAAAAATTTACGAAATTGAAACCAATTTTTTTGCATAATTTTTTTTCTTTTTCTTTTTTCTGTTTTTTTCATTATATATTATGATATACCTAAGTTTGCCTTGTTTATTTGTATATTGTACCATCCATGATTTGGGAATACTCAGTTATACTGTAATCATTGCTTAGGTATTCTTTCATGTTCAGTTGAAATGTGTATGTTTGTAATCCCATTAACTGTATTTCAATTTTATTTTGTTGATATTAATAACAATAATAAAAAAGATTGAAAAAGAAAGAAAGAAATTGCAAGGGTAAAAAAAAACATAATGGAGATCATATATGGGCCTCAAAATAGTAGCCAAAATGTGGCATTGAGATTGCAATTGGCATGTAATAAGGGTAATAACATAATTGTAATGGGGGACTTCAATATGCTCAGGAATTAGGAAAATCAGGTTGGTGTCAGAGCACGAGAGATGGAATTTGTTGAATGCCTACGGGATGGCTTTTTAGAGCAATTTTTACTTGAGCCTGTTCAGGGAAAGGCTATGTTAGATTAGTTGTTGAGTAATAATCCAGATTTTATTAGGGACCTTAGGAACTCTTAGGAGAATGCAATCATAATATGATTGAATTCATACTACAATTTGAGAGGGACAAACATAAGTCACATGTATTAGTATTGCAATAGGATAAAGGGGATTACAGAGGCATGAGAGAGGAGCTTGCCTATGTGGATTGGAGGGGGATACTAGTGGGGATGATGTCAGGCAGAGGTGACTGAAGTTTCTAAGAATAGTTCACAAGGCGCAGAATTGGTATGTCCCACAGAAGAAGTTCTCAAATGGCAGAGGTAGGCAACCGTGGCTGACAAGGGAAGTTTTCATCAAAGCTAAGGAAAGGCATATAATGTAGCAAAAGTGTGTGGAAAGTTGGATGATTGGAAAGTTTTAAAAATCCACAAAAGGCAACTAAAAAGCTATAAAAAGAGAAAAGATGAAATATGAGGACAAACTAGCTAATAGTATAAAACAGGATACTAAGAGTTTTTTGAGTTACATAAAAAATAAAAGGAAGGTGAGAGTTGATATTAGACCATTGGAAAATGTTGCTGGTGGATGAACTTAATAAATACTTTGCATCAGTCTTCACTAGCAGTGTGCCAGAGGTCGGTGAGTGTCAGGGAGCAGGAGTGAATGCCAGTGCCATTACAAAGGAAAATGTGTTAGGCAAACTTAAATGTCTTATGATGGATAAGTCACTTGGACCAGATGGACTATATCCCAGAGTTTTGAAAGAGGATGCTGAAGTGATAGCAGATGTATTGGTCATGATCTTTCAAGAATAACTTAGTTCTGGCATGGTCCCAGAGGATTGGAAGATTGCAGATATCTCCTCATTTTTTAAGAAGGAAGGAAAGCAAAAGAAAGAAATTTACAGGCCAGTTAGCGTACCTCAATGGTTAGGGAAGTGTTGGAGTCCATTATCAGGAATGAGGTTTCAGGGTACTTGGAGACTAATAACAAAATAAGCAAAATCAGCATGGTTTCTCTGAAGGGAAATCTTGCCTGGTAAATCTATTAGAGTTCTTCAAGGAAGTAACAGGCAGGGTGGACAAAGGAGAGGCAGTGGATGTAATTTAATTGTATTTTCAGAAGGCATTTGATAAGGTGCTAGACATGAGGCTGCATATCAAGATAAAATTCCATGGCGTTACAGGAAAGATACTGATATCGATAGAGGAATGGCGGACAGGCAGGAGGTAGCAACTGGGAATAAAGGGGACCTTTTCTGGTTGGCTGCCAGTGACTAGTGTTGTTTCTCAGGGGTCAGTATTGGAACCACTACTTTTCACATTGTTTGTCAGTTACTTAGATAATAGAATTGATGACTTTGTGGCAAAGTTTGCAGGTGATATGAAGAAAGGTGGAGGGGTAGGTGGTGCTGAGGAAGCAATGCAATTGCAGACAGACTTAGGCAAATTGGAAGAATGGGCAAAAAAGTGGCAGATGGAACACAGATGTATGACAATGCATTTTGGTAAAAAGAAACAAGAGTGCAGACTATTTAAATGGAAAGAAAATTCAATCATCAGAGGTGCAAAGGGGCTTCGGAGTCCTCGTGCAAGACTACCAGAAGGTTAATTTACAGGCTGAGCCTGTGGTAAAGGAGGTAAATGCAATGTTGGCATTCATTTCGAGAGGAATAGAATACAAAACCAAGGAGATAATGCTGAGGCTTTATGAGACACTCATCAGGCTGCACTTGGAGAATCGTCAACAGTTTTGGACTCCATATCTCAGACAGAATGTGTTGTCATTGGAGAGAGTCGAGAGGAGGGTCATGAGGATGATTCCAGAAATGAAGGGGTTAACATACGAGGAGCGGTTGGCAGCTTTGGGCCTGTAATCACTAGAATTTAGAAGAATGCAGGGGGATCTCATTGAAACCCTATCGAATGTTGAAATGACTAGATGGGTTGGATGTGGAGCAGATGTTTCCTATGGTGAGGGTGTCCAGAACTAGAGGGCACAGCCTCAAAATTGAAGGGTGACCCTTTAGAACAGTATTAGGGAAGCATTTTTTTAGCCAGAGAGTAGTGAATCTGTGGAATGTTCTGCAACAGACAGCGGTGGAGACTAAGACTGTGGGTATATATAACGCAAAAATTGATCACTTCCTGATTGGTCAGGGCATCAAAAGTTATGCTGAGAAAGCGGGTGTATGAGGTTGAGTGGGATCCAGGATCAACCATGGTGTAATGTTGGAGCAGATTTGATGGGTTGAATGGCCTAATTCTGCTCCTGTATCTTATGGTATTATGGTGTTCAGAGTGACAGAAGATCAGCTTTCCTAAATCTGGTTAAGCAGAGGTAAATATGTCAGGGTGGCTGCTTTGCTAAGCTATGTACAACCAAACGACTCATCATACAGATTCTACTCTCTCAGGCTCTGAAATTACTTGGCCGCCTGTTCTTCAGGACATTAGTCTTAAATGTGCTAACAGTGAGCTCATGTGCACCATAGAGGCAGACTTCACCCAGTAAACCAACCCAGGTCCAATGCATTATGCCAACCATTGTGCTGTTCATGTACCTCATGTGCATGGATGGTGTCTATGCCAGGCAACAAAACAGGGGTTCCCACCCCAACCTGGGGTGCCTGCACCTCCAGGGGTTGCGAGATGGAATTTCAGGGGGTGCAACAAAGAGTGGCTTGCATCCTTGAGTGACGAGTCAAGAGTCATCACTCAGCCAGCTGCCAGTGTGCCTTGAGAAGTGGTAGTAATGTTTGTCCCAAGCACACTCCAGTCTCCCGCTGCCCGAGTCGAGAGAGACGTAAACTCACTCCAGTCTCCCGCTGCCCGAGTCAGTGTTGAGGATTCTCATCAGTGTTACCTGGGAAGTTACACTTCAGAGTTAAGGAGTCTCATCAATGTTAGCTAGAGGGTTACATCTCATAGTTAAAAATCATTTCATAATGCCAAAATCTTTATGCATCCCGAATCAACCATCGAACGACTTCGCGTTAAAACCAAACCCACAGACAGTAGGTAAATTATTCAATTATAAAATTTAAAAAAGCTGCATTTTGATAAAAAGCAGCTAACGTCATTTATTCGTATTTGTCTCAATGCATTAAAGAAGTTTTTGAATTTCAAAGGTTTTTTTTCTCTTAAAAGGTTTTGTTCTTGAATCGTTGATAATTTTGAATTGTGTTAGTTGAGGAGGTATGATGGTTAGCGCCGAAGACTTTGAATCGTGTGATGGGAGTTAATATCTCTGATAATCATTGGAAATAGCTGTGTAAATTCAGTAGAGAGTAGCCTAATAAATCGCATCACATCCCTATAACATTTCCACCTGATGATTTATCTTGGTGTAACCGCAGATAATATCGTAATATAATATTCAAAAGCATATTTCTCGTGATACTTTGCTATAGGCGTATCTGGTTGAGTAAAGTGGTCATCCCTGACTTAGTCAGAAAGTTTTTCTCATATTAGCTCATATTTTTCTCTTTACTCTTAACCCTTCATTAATCCTTCATCACGTCAAAAAAAGGAAATGGAATGACGACTATGTGTGCTTTCGTTTCATTTGCACAACAGAAAATTATGGCTTGCAAAAAACCCAGTGCATTCTTTATAACGTTGTGTTTTCCAACTCAAATCTGAAGCCATCCAAGCTTCAAGAGCACTTCAAGAACAAGCATGGTGGAACTGATGTTGAAGGACATGATGTTGGGTCATTGAAAATCAAAAGAGCTCGTTCTGATTCACAAGGAACTCTTCCAAAATTAGATTTTGTTTCTGTTGAAAAACCATTACTTCTTGCTTCATACCAAGTGGCATAGAAGGTGGCCAAATCCAAGAAGCCCCATACAATTGTGGAAGATCTCATCAAGCCATGTGCACTAGAAATGGCAACAATTATCCTGGGCAAAGAAGCAAGAAAAAAAATTTGAACAGGTGTTCCTATCAAATAATGTCATTCACAACCTAATCAGTGATTTAAGTGAAGATAATTTGGACCAAGTCATCTCAGATGTCAGAGCTACGACTCTTAAAATCTCTATTCAATTGGATGAGTCAACTGATGTCTCCAGTTGTAGTCAACTCATCACATTAGTGAGGTATGTCAATGATGGTGCTGTGAAGGAAGATTTCCTGTTTTGTAAAGATCTGAAAACAAACACAACTGCAAAGGATGTGATGCAGCTGGCGAAAGACTTCTTTGCCAAACATGATTTAGAAATCAAAGTCATTGGTTCTGTGTGCACTGATGGGGCACCTGCAATGCTTGGAAATAAATCTGGCTTTTCTGCTTTGATGAAAAAGGAGTTTTCAGACTTGTAAGTTATCCATTGTTTTCTTCATCGGCATGCTTTGCCATCAAAAACATTGCCTCCAAAAATTTGAAGAAAGTCCTTGATACTTGTACGAAGGTCATTAACTGGATCAGGGGGCGTGCTTCGAACCATCACATCTTCAAATAATTTTGTAAGGATCTGGGAAGTGATCATTCAGTTTTGCTTTTCCACACAGAAGTCCGTTGGTTGTCATGAGAACAAGCTTTAACCTGCTTCTTTGAACTGCGGGAAGAAATCAAAGTTTTTCTGGAGGAGCGTGAATGTGATTTGGTTCAGGCAATGGAATCACAGGAATTCGCCCAAATGCTGGCTTACTTAGCTGACATTTTCACTCGTATGAATGACCTGAGTGTTTCTCTTCAAGGAAAAGGGATAAACATATTGAAGGCTTGTGAAAAGTTGAATGTCTTCAAAGAAAAGTTAGGTCTTTGGTGTCAAAGGATGGAAAGAGGCAGTCTCTCAAATTTTCCTTCACTAGAAGAGATGGTTGATGATGCTGGATCCATAACTCCTACTGTACGTGAAGAAATTGTGGCTCATTTGGAAATGCTGTCAGAATCATTTGATATTTTGTTGCTGGAGACCTGAAGATTTCAGAAGAATGGATCATGAATCCATATTCCTACAATTTGGAGAAAAAGTCAGATGATGAAGAGCTGAAGGAAGATTTTATTGATTTGTGGACAAATCGAGCTCTTGAAATGCAATTTGAAAGCAAGACTTTGGAGGAGTTTTGGTGTGCAGCACTGGATATCCCAAACAGTTCCAAGACTTGGTGGAAAATCACTCTGTGTCCGCATTCCATTTGCAACAACATATTTGTGTGAATCTGGATTCAGTTCTCTTTTGTCAATCAAGACAAAATCTAGAAATCGCGTGAATCCACAAGCAGACCTACGGATCGCAGTTAGCAAGAAAGTTCCACATTTTGACAAAATCATAGGAGCAAAGAAGTCATTGAATTTTATGTTCACAATTGGGATTGATTTTACTGCTGACAATTTTTTTCTGAATAAGTTAGAATCTAATTGCTCAATTTATATTTGCATTTTATGCACTGAGTTAAAAGCTCGTTTTTTGTTAAGTTCAATTTGTTCACCCACAGTATTGTATGTGGTTCAATTTGTGGCTCAAAAATTAGAAATTAGACTTCTTCAACTTCAAATGTGATATTACTTTTGTAGGGGGTGCAAACCTTAATCAAACATTTCCCAGGGGTGTGGGGCATAGAAAAGGTTGGGAACCACTGCAATAGAAGAATCGGAGCAGAAGATTCAAGCAGGGAGATCTTGTCAGCAATGGGCTTAGGATGTGAATGACCGCATGCAGGTCAGGAGTTGGGATTTCATTGCAGTTGTTAGGAATATGGTCACACTCAATGAGGCTTGGTAAGGGTAAGTAGCCCTCCCCTTCTATTGATTCCAAGACATATCCACTAATTCTTTCTCCAGTAACTTCTGATGTTCAAGAACATGCCTTTAGAGTGTATGGTAGAACAGAACTTTGAACAATGAATATGTCAAAGAATATTGACTTTTCCAAAGACACATTGCTCTGATTGTCTAATATCATATATGCCGTTATTTTTTGCTGAGTGTACTTTTGTGTAAAAGTTGCCTAGATATATTTTATAGCAGGATTTTCCCTCGTATCTCTGACATAAGGAAGTAGCTACATCTGATAGATACTCAGATGGCTGCCAGCCATGCTCTGCTACAGGTGTGCTGGAACCAGCAATAGCCCATTATGCTGGACCTGAATGAAGTGCTGATACATAGTGCTCAGTGCAGTGTATGACAACTTAAAACATATTGAGTGCTCTTTTACAGAGCATCTTCAGCCTGCAAGGTTTTATTCTCTGGATCTTCATCATTTCCTTAAGGGGAGAGGTTTCTAATGAACGGAGCACTGTCTATCAAGGTTCACATAGAGTTTTCTACTTTAGTTTTGCTGACCGTGATAGGGGTTTTGGTTTTCCATGAGTTTGCTGGTGCCTCTATTTGAGTAATGTGTTGCCTGAGAGCATAAAACTAGGGACATTTTGCATTTCTGCATGGTGGCAGACAAAGTCCACAAAGGAAGAAAATGGTGGATGGGGGGGCATGATGCTTTATTTTATACTTGAACACTTCAGTTATCCACTGTTCTTGGATAGTATTCTGCAGGTGACATTTGCATTCTTCACTATAGGGTTTATTCCTTTTGCTGTGCCCAAGAAACTCAGACTTAGTAGGTAAGCCTTGTTCTTTTTTTGTGGCTTGCAGTTATGACAACAGATCTTGTAGCTTCTGTAATTGTTTATGTGAGAGCATTGGAAAGTTATTGAGTCTGCTGAAGACCCATAGCATTTTTGCAGCCTCTGCCACAGCATTCATAAACACATAGCTGGATGTGAACTGCTCTAACCATTCTTACATGTTGCAGTGACTCCCAATCAAGCCACTTAGAGAGAAGATCAGGCTCTTCACCAGGTTTGACACTTAGTCCTTCCAGGCATTGCGAAAGTTTGATTTCCAGGACAAAGACTGGAAGACTGGTTGTTGAACACCTTTAGTCCTGCTGTGACTGGGTCTCAACGAGCCAGATTCCAAGACAAATCTAATGCATCTGCTGCTCCTTAATTGGAGCATTATAGAGACCAGTTTGCCAAATGTGTGTCCTGGGATGGTTGGAAGTTCAGTCATTCTACAGATGGGATTGGCATTGGTAGCAACTCCTGACTGAGGTCTTCGCTTTCATGGAACTACAGAAGGGGTATTACGGGTCTTTGTTGCTGTAAGCCTTGACTGTTAATACCAGGACTATGTGAAAGAAATGTTGGCTGAGTGGTGGGGATAACTTCTCCTTGTTGAGCTGGAGTGCTGTTTATTTTTATAGGCAGAATACTTTTCGACATACGGTATTCTTTAGTAAGATGCATTGGTTGTTGTGACAGAAAAGCATGGCTGGTTCCACTGATAGACTCACAGCTGTTTAAGACAGCTGCTGCACTGCTTCATACACTTTTGCCTCTGCTGAATCTTAGGTTCATGCTCTTCCTTGAGTGCATTTGATTATTTTATTTAGTGTAGGGACTGTAGTCTCTATATGTGCTCTCTCGATGACCATAAGTGCTTTATCCACTTTGCACCTCAACCTCACACAAGCTGCTCTCATTGCTGTCGCTTCAGGATTGGTCCAGGTTTGTGCTGCTGCTATGCTAATTGCAGTTTCGCAAAGACATGATAGATGAGGCACATTCTGACCTGACCTCCAGGCAATTGACGTTGATCAGATCAGAACCTGACATTACAGTAATTTTTATAGCGTTCAGGCACAGCTCCCCCAGTCTGTGAGCAATGTCTCTAAAGACCAGCTATCTTTTCACTCCACTGTCTTCACTAAGTGTACATAAGCAGCTATACAGTGAGCTAAACCAATTTCCTAAAAACTACCCAAGATGGAAGCTTACTCTGGGGTTTTTAATGAGATCTTTTTTTCCGTGAAGCTGCACAAAGTTCAGTAAAGTACGTATTACGTTCAACATAGCATTTCCATATGCCTGAATATAGTAATAACGTCAATTAGTCTCTCAACCAGTGTCAAAAACGGTAGATAATACACAACATTCTGTAACAACAGAGCGTAAACAAGATTAAACTTAATATGTAATAATAAACATACTTCCTTCAAATACATCTAATAAATGTTTATCTATATTACCGAACTCAAGACTCACAGATATTGCTGTTTCAATGGCAATAAAATAATGGATGGAGATTCAAACAACATTCACAAAATGCTGGTGGAACACAGCAGGCCAGGCAGCATCTATAGGGAGAAGCACTGTCGACGTTTCGGGCCGAGACCCTTCATCAGGTCTAACTGAAAGGAGAGATCAGTGTGAAGGGATGGGGGGGACGAGTGGACAAGGGAGTAGTGTAGGGAGCGATCCCTGCAGAAAGCAAAAAGAGTGGGGGAGGGAAAGATGTGCTTGGTAGTGGGATCCCTTTGGATGTTTCGGAAGTTACAGAGAATTATATGTTGAACCTGGAGGCTGGTGGGGTGGTAGGTGAGGACAAGGGGAACCCTATCCCGAGTGGGGTGGCAGGCGGATGGGGTGAGGGCAGATGTGCGAGAAATGGGAGAGATGCATTTGAGAGCAGAGTTGATGGTGGAAGAAGGGAAGCTCCTTTGTTTAAAAAAAGAAAGACGTCTTCTTTGTCCTGGAATGAAAAGCCTCATCCTGAGAGCAGATGCGGCAGAGACGGAGGAATTGTGAGAAGGGGGATAGCATTTTTGCAAGAGACAGGATGGGAAGAGGAATAGTCCAGGAAGCTGTGAGAGTCTGGAGGCTTATAGTAGATATCAGTAGATAAGCCATCTCCAGAGATGGAGACAGAAAGATCAAGAAAGAGGAGGGAGGTGTCGGAATTGGACCAAGTAAATTTGAAGGGAGGGTGAAAGCTGGAGGCAAAGTTAATGAAGTCAATGAGCTCAGCATGCATGCAGGAGGCAGCGCCAATGCAGTCGTCAATGTAGTGAAGGAAAAGAGGGGGACAGATACCCGTATAGACTTGGAACATGGACTGTTCCACAAAGCCAACAAAAAGGCAGGCATAACTGGGACCCATGTGGGTGCCCATGGCTACACCCTTGGTTTGGAGGAAGTGGGAGGAGCCAAAGGAGAAATTATTGAGAGTAAGAACTAATTCTGCTAGACGGAGGAGAGTGATGGTAGAGGGGAATTGGTTAGGTCTGGAAAAAGAAGTGAAGAGCTTTAAGACCGTCAGGGTGGGGGATGGATGTATATAGGGACTGGATGTCCATGGTGAAAATAAGGCGGTGGGGGCCAGGGAACTTAAGATCATTGAAAAAATTCAAAGCGTGACAAGTGTCACGAACATTGGTGGGAAGAGATTGAACAGTGTCAAGGTATGCAGAAATGAGTTCGGTGGGGCAGGAGCAAGCTGAGACATTCGGTCTACCTGGACAAGCATGTTTGTGGATCTGGGTAGGAGGTAGAAACGGGAAGTGCGGGGTGTGGGAACTATGAGGTTGGTGGCAGTGGATGGGAGATCCCCAGAGCTGATAAGGTTGGTGATAGTATAGGAGACAATGGCCTAGTGCTCCTTAGTGGGGTCATGATCAAGGGGTAAATAAGAGGTGGTATCAGAGAGTTGTCGCTATGCCTCGGCCAGGGAGAGGTCAGTATGCCAGACAACAACAGCTCCCCCCTTATCAGCAGGTTTTATAGTGAGGGTGGGATTGGTGCGGAGGGAGCGGAGAGCAGAGCATTCGGAAGGAGTTAGGTTGGAATTGGAACAGTGTGTTGTGAAGTCAAGATGGTTGATGTCCCGTCGGCAATTAGCAATAAAAAGATCCAGAGCAGGCAGAAGACCAGAGCGGGGTGTCCAGGAAGCGGAGGAGGGTTGAAGACGGGAGAAGGTGGTCATCACTGGGGCTAGGAGAGTCCTTACCAAAGAAGTCAACTCGGAGCCGGAGCCAGCGGAAGAACAGTTCAGCATCATGGCCTACGCGGAACTCGCTGAGGTGTGGGTGAAGGGGGCAAAGCTGAGGCCCTTACTGAGGACAGCCCACTCTGCCGCAGAGAGTTGAAGGTCGGAGGGAATGGTAAAGACCTGGCACAGATGAGAGATGTGATCAGAGGGGGGAGGGAGGCTGGTAGTGTCAGTGGAGAGGGAAGGGTTGGAGTGAGAGGAAGATGGAGCTTCTGAGGGCCCAGGAGCTGACGATGGGATCTTAGGGAGATGGGATTGCAGAGTGGTGGTGGGGGAAGGGGAGACAGGACTCAGAATCGCAGCATGTGAAGACCCAGCCTGGAGTTCAAGGCTGGAATCGCAGTCGGTGGTTGTGCAATCGCTTTGAAGCTGTCCATGGTCATTGGAACCCGCGTTGATGGTGCTGGAGTCTGGGTTTTCAATATGCTGGGGCAGCCGAGATCAACGGTCGGGGCCAAACCAGCCTCCAGGTCCAACATATATTTCTCTGTAACTTCCGACACCTCCAACGGGATCCCACTACCAAGCACATCTTCCCTCCCCCTTTCTGCTTTCCACAGGGATCACTCCCTACGCGACTCCCTTGTCCACTCATCCCCCCCATCCCTTCCCACCGATCTCCCTCCTGGCACTTATCCTTGTAAGCGAAACAAGTGCTACACCTGCCCTTACACTTCCTCCCTCACCACCATTCAGGACCCCAGACAGTCCTTCCAGGTGAGGCAACACTTCACCTGTGAGTCGGCTGGTGTGGTATACTGTGTCCGGTGTTCCCAGTGTGGTCTTTTATATATGTGGTGAGACCCGACGCACACTGGGAGACCATTTCACTAAACACCTATGCTCGGTCCGCCAGAGAAAGCAGGATCTCCCAGTGGCCATACATTTTAATTCCATGTCCCATTCCCATTCTGATATGTCTATCCATGGCCTCCTCTACTGTCAAGATGAATCCACACTCAGGTTGGAGGAACAACACCTTATATACCGGCTGGGTAGCCTCCAACCTGATGGTATGAACATTGACTTCTCTAACTTCCGTTAATGCGCCTCCTCCCCTTCTTACCCCATCCCTGACATATTTAGTTGTTTGTTTTTTTTCTCTCTCTCTGCCCATCACCCTGCCTGTTCTCCATCTCCCTCTGGTGCTCCCCCCTCTCCCACTTTCTTTTCCCCGAGGCCTCCCGTCCCATGATCCTTACCCTTCTCCAGCTCTTTATCACTTTCACCAATCACCTTTCCAGCTCTTGGCTTCATCCCACCCCCTCCGGTCTTCTCCTATAATTTCCCCCTCCCCCCACTACTTTCAAATCTCTTACTATCTTTCCTTTCAGTTAGTCCTGACGAAGGGTCTCGGCCCAAAACATCGACAGTGCTTCTCCCTATAGATGCTGCCTGGCCTGCTGTGTTCCACAGCATTTTGTGGGTGTTGTTTGAATTTCCAGCATCTGCAGACTTCCTCATGTTTAATGGATGGAGATGAATGTTTTCCCACCAGAAGTTCCAAATAAAATAAAACACACAGGAAATGGTACAAAAACAGCTTATGTACAGGAACTGATGTCCAGACAAAATGAACGGTGCCTCTAGAGGCCAGAACTGCTATGCTTAATACATTTGTCTGAGTTTAGTTCAGCTGTAATGTGCAAAAAATATGATGTGGCTGAGCTGTCAGATTGGTTGGCATTAAAATATATTTTCTTGACTTAATTATTACCTCTTATTTGTATGGAGAATTACATAATTATATTAAACATGCACATAATATTAGATCAGTCTGTCCACCTGGTTGATATTCCAAATAAACAAGCCTTTAACAATCTTCTAAAAGAGGAGCTCAAAATTATATTCCTTATATTTTCATGCATTTATTTACCTTTCTCTTAAAACTGTTGTAATATTCATCTTAATTACTCTTTGTGGTAGGTACATTTCAAGTGTTCATCATTTCATTTGTCTCTTCTATTAATCTCTTTATGTTTGATCTGCACCTCCATCAGCCCTTGTTCTTCATTACTGTTTATCACCATCCATTAGTCTCCTCTCTTGTTATTTGAGATAAACATTCCCTCTTTCCTTCCACCCAGTCACTGGCTTTCCTTTATCATCTCTTCCCCCTCCTCTTCCACCGCACTTTAAAATGTGGTTTGTTTGTTACTCTTCACATTTCTGATAATTATCTGAAATATTAGCTCTAAGCCTCTCTCCATAGATGCTGACTGGTTTTCTGAGTACTTTAAGTGGCGCATGTCATCAAGATCAGAGTTTTGCTGTATTTGGAATGAAATGTTGAACTAAGTTTTACTGTCACTGTGTACTAGTATGCATCCAGTGCCTTGACAATGTTCTTATACTAAATGACACCAGAAGATGATTTCTGTCAATTATTATGTGTAGGACTTAGAATTTATAAATTAACTGCAGTGGAAAATGATTGCCTCACCACAATCTGTAACTTTCTGGATTGTTCATTTATTGTACTATTTCTGAACAAAGAAAAAAAAATAGAAATTTGCTATATAAATGGATGACAGTTCCTTTTATTTATTATGTGGTTGAGGTAGCAAACTAAATATTTTAATAATTCTGTCATGAGTTATTATTCCAGGACTATCTATAATTACAGTACAACTAATCATTTCCATCTTTGAGTTTATGTATTCTGTTACTATTTCCTTGTCACTTCAGGTTCTGCACACATCTGATGACAACGTGTGGGAGGATGTTTACAGCTGTAATTGTGATAATAGTTCATTGATTGTAAGATATTTTTGATGGGTCGGAGATCTACAAGGTTATTAGTGATATTTGCAGATCACATTTTACCAGACCATTATATCAAAGCTTTTAATTATAATTAGAGCCTATAAACATTTCTGGGTATTACAACCTATGTTGTGTTAATTTTCATTTGCAATAAATTTTTAAAAATATATGCAGTTATGGAATTTGGATCTTGTTTTCACTCTTTTATTTTCTTGCTGGATTTGTTTATGTAAGAAATGAAAATTGACTTAGTTCAAATGATTATCAGCCACACTCGCACTTCGCCCACAGTATCATATTTAACAGAATATATTCCTGCAGTTCTCCTCATCAAAATGGCAAGTAGTTCTTTCAATATTCAAATTTGCTTTGATTCCATGGTGATAATTAAACCCTCACCATCAAGGGCATGATTAGGAATTTAGCAGCTTTCTGAGAGCATACATGTCTTACTGTCGTTGTGTGACTATGTTTGTTGTAAAAAAAAAGCACTCCCTACTTGTACATAGTTCTTTCCTTTTGCTTGTTTTTTTTTCTTTCCACTTGTTTCTATAAGTGTACACCTCAGATAAATACTTTGTGGAGATTTGTGACATATATGATTATATGATATATATGTACAATGTCTGAAATACATCTTATGGAAATGTTTGATGATGAACTTCAATAAAAAAAAATTTAAAGAAAGAAATATCCATTACTTCCACCAGTTCCATCTGCGTATCACCCACCCACTGTTTCCCCTCCACTCAATGTTCCTGTCTGCCCACTTCACCTCCCTTTTTAAGTTCTATGCTCTGACTTCTTTTCCCATCAGATTCCATCAGCTGCAGCTCTTTGTTGCCTCCATCAATCACATCCCAGTCTCTGTCACACTTTGCTTCTCTATCTGCCAATCACTCTTCCACCTGTCACTTGCCAGTTCTTGTTCCAACCTTCTCCTTGCCTCTTTATAACTGGTTACCTCCCTTTTATTATTTCAGCCTAGATAAATGGCCTCCTTCTGAAACATTGGCTTTTGATGTCCCTTCACAAATGCCGATACCAGCATTGCAGTTTTTGCTCCTTCATCACAAGGCTCATTCATGGATTTACTGACAGAGCCAACAATCAAGAAGAGCGCAGAGAAGATTCACCAAGATATTGCTTGGAATAGTGTTTCAGCTACAGAGGCAGACTCAATATGCTGGGGTTGTTTTCTTCCTAACAAAGACGTTTGAGGCTGTGCTGATTGAGGTATACAGAATAATGACATAGGTAGTCCAGTTGTAAGAAACTTTTCCCCTGAGCAGAGATATTTTTGAACACAAGATATATATTTAAAGTTAGCAGTAGAAGATGTAAAGAGGATTTGTTGAAAAGTTCTTTCATCCAGAAAGTGGCTGAAATTGAAATGCACTTATTTGAGGCAGATACAGAAAATTTTACAACATGTATGTAATAAGATGAGCCATTGAAAAGCTATGTTATAGAGGTTTGCAGGCTGAGTGTTGAGAAATGGGGTAGTAAGGGTTGTCACTTTATGGTCAATATGTACGTGATGAACAGAAAAGCTTGTGTTGTATGACTTTGTAACTCTGTGGCTCCTTGGCTCCATCTCTCCACTCAAGTCAGTCCTCATCCCAGCATGCAACTCTACTCAATAATAACATTGAAGGAATGCTTTGATCAAAATAGTTCTCTTGAATGCAATTATATTCTAAATTGACAGACTATGGAAGAAGGTAGATTAATATTAATTAAATAGGGAAACTTTTAACCTAAAGTAATTTCATTATCATTGTAGAATAAGAAATATTTGAAGTCTGAAAGAATCCCAGTTTGGATATCTGCCCAATGACTACTACTGCATAAAAATACTTAACATCAGAAATGATTGAAGATACACACTGGACATTTTAGCTACAGTTTCTTCTGTTCCACCATCAGATTCCTGACTCAACGTATGAACACTACCGCAGTACGTTTGCCCTCTTTTTGAACTATTTATCTATAAGAAAGACATACATTCATTTAGGAATTTGCAGATTTTTATGTATTGCAATGTACTGCTGCTACAAAAGAGAAAATTTCACAAAGTCAGTGATGAAACCTGATTCTGATTCATTTTTCCCATTGGATATTTGAGTAATTAATTGACAGGTTGATATTACATTATATAGCCAATAACAAACCAAGACACAAAAGGAAATAAATACCTAAACTTAAAGCTTTATTTTCTAATAATGGAAATATGTTACAATAAATGAATGATGATTTCACCCAGTAGTGTCAATTGGGCTGGCAAATTTAATACTGATGTATCAAATAGGTTGCTTGTGATCATGGACAAACCTGAAGTATGAACGGTGCTCTGCTGAGCGGTTCATGATGGAGGTTAATGACTCATAAGCTCAGAGTCCAGAGTGAGTACAAAATTGTTAGGATTAACAGGCACAAGGAATTTGTAACTCTTTTGCAGAAACAATAACTTAAATGTACCTCATATACCATCTGGGTAGTCTCCAGCCCCTTGGGATGAACATTGAATTCTCTAACTTCTTGTAATTCCCTCACCCCTCCCTTCCCCTATCCCAGTTTCACTCTGCCTCCTCCTCTAGCTGCCTATCACCTCTCTCATGATTCTGCCTTCTTTTACTACCCATAGAGTTTTCCCCTTACATTTCTTCTTCACCCTTCCTGTCTATCCCCTCCCCGCTTCCCCTCTCCCACCCCTTGATCTTTCCTCTTACTGGTTTTTCACGTGGCACCTACCAGCCTTCTCCTTCCCACCCTCCCTCTACCTTCTTTATAGGGCCCCTGCCCCCTCCCTCTTCAGTCCTGACGAAAGTTCTCGGCCTGAAACATTGACTACTCATTTCCACGGATGCTGTCCGGCCTGCTGAGTTCCTCCAGTTTGTTGTACGTATAACTTAAATGTAGATGTAAGGTGTATACTGTATTAGAAGAGTTAAGTGAATTATAGAAAGTTAGTTTTAGGTAGAAGCAAAATTAGTCCAAAAGAACTTTTGCAGCTCCAAGAGTAGCAGAAAATGAATTAGACTTGGTGGACTCTGACAATGAAGTATAAGAACTCCTTAAATGTATGCTAAGCAAACCATTTTAAAGCTTAATGTGAATAATTTCCGTACACCATAATTTGTCATCAAATGATATCTGCTGATGTCCTTTGTAGTGAATTTATGATAAGAAGACTGTTGATTTTGATTGCAAATTCACCATAGAACACTTACAATCAGTGCAAAATAAATTCAAATATGGCTTCAAACCTGTAATAATCTGCAAAGTAGGTGATGAGAATTTAGGGAATAAAATGGAGTAGTTTTTGGCTTTGTTTTGGTTCAGTTTTTCTTGGCAACAATTTTTGATGGCAGTAATTCAACTGAACAGTGAAAATTGAGAAGAAAAATGGTACATTTCTGAATTCACTGTAGTTATTCCCAGGGCATGCAACTTTCCATTGGAATGGGCATTTATTTGCTGTTTGCTCCAGCTTCAATAAAGCCCTTTGATACTTTCTATGATATTTTTGTAAATACCTACTGTGCCCTGGCAGCTTCTAAACCACAATGATGTTTTTCCTTAAATAGTCCATTTTAAGCAGAAGGAAAAGAAGTTGTAAACCTAATGGGACATTTCAATGAACCCTTTATAAATGTAAAAATGATCTGATCCATAATGAATAGCAAAAATAGTCCATAGAATAGCTTTAGAACCAGTCTCGGCAAATAAATAATAGTTGATATTTTTTTCTCTTTTGTGCCTCATTTAAGAGAAGAATCATACTTTCTTAATCAGTTCCTTCTAATGTTTTTGTAATGCTAATGTATGCAGGGCATGACTGCCTGGAATTCCCTGCCTTAATAAAAAACAACCACTGGAGTTGTGTCTCTGAAGTGACCTTGAAATTGAAAATGTTTTCGTCACTGTGCTTCTAGGATCTATATGAAAGCACAATTTGAAAAAGACTTTAAATATTTAGGTCATAATGACAATTGATATTTTTTGCTATTTTGCTATTATATAATATATTTACAAATGAAGCCAACATATGTGAGGCCTGTTTCAAATTACAGTGTTATAGATGCTCACTATTTCAGTCTCTGACGTCATTTACCATGCATACTAAATCTCTGTCTGAAAATGGGTTTATTCTAGCACTTAGTCATACCTTGAAGTTAGAAATATTTTAATTGTTTTAATAATTTTAACAAAGTCCCTTTATTTTTAACATGTTAATAATTTCAGTGGAATCTGTATTTATAAAAACTGTTCACCAATAGAGCAATGGAATCTAATGAAATAACTTAGAGCCCTGAAACAAGAATAACAACTTTCTAAAGAGGCATTAAAATCTCTACAGATTTTCACAGTCAGGACAGGACTTGAAGTCCAGAGAGCCAAGAAACAATACAGCTGAGGTACAGCTTGTGGAGGAGTGACAGGAAGAACGCATATTTTGAAATAATCAAGGTCAGAATCAAACTGAAGCAATGGATAAAATAAAAATAATGGTCCAAACCTCTTTCAGTAAAATAAAGTTTTAGAGGAAAATATAAATATTATCTTTAGTAATGATCTTTCAAGAATCACTAGATTCTGGAATGGTTTGGGAGCACTTAAGAATTGTGAATGTCACTCCGCTCTTTAAGAAGGGAGGGAGTAGAAGAAAGGAAATTAAAGGCCTGACTGAAGTGGTTGGGAAGAGTTTGGAGTCCATTATTAAGGATGACCTTTCGGGGCACTTGGAGGCACTTAATAAACCAGGACAAAGTCAACATAGTTTCCTTAAGGAGGAATCTTGTCTGATACATCTGTTGGAATTCTTTGAGGAAATAACAGGCAATATTGACATAGGAGAGCTAGTGGAAGTTGTTTACTTGAATTTTTAGAATGCCACATATGAGGCTGCTAACAAGATAAGAGCCTGTGGTATGACAAGAAAGATACTAACATTGGAATAAAGGCAGGGCTATTCTGGTTGGCTGCGGGTGACTAGTTGTGTTACACAGGGGTCAGTATTTGGATCACTTCTTTTTACATTATCTGTCAACAATTGGGATGATGGAATTGATTACTTTGTTGCCAGGTTTGCAGAAGATATGAAGATAGGTGGAGGTATTGAGGAAGCAGAGAATTTGTAGGAAGACTTGGACAGATTTGGAGAGTAGGCAAAAAAGTATCAGATCGAATATAGTGCAGGGAAGGGTATGGTCATGCACTTTGGTGAAAGAAATAAAGGCATAGACTATTTTCTAAGCAGGGAGAAAATTCAAAAATTAGGAGTGCAAAGGGAATTGAGAGTCCTTGTTCAGGATTCCCTAAAGAATAACTTGCAGGTTTAGATATGGGTAAAGAATGCATTTCGAGAGGTCTAGAATATAAAAGCAAAAATATAATGTTGCTTTTTATTAGGCATTGGTCAGACTGCACTTGGAACATCATGAGCAGCTTTGGACCCCTTGTCTAAGAAAAGAGCTGAAGATCAGAATCAAGTTTAATATCACCGACTTATATTGTGATATTTGTTAACCTAGGAGTAGCAGTACAATGCAATCCATGAAAGTATAGAGAATAAAGAAGAAAAATAAATAAGTAGAAGTTTTTGAGTGTCTAAGGTGACAAATCTCTTCAAACTCTCTCTCCCACTCTCTCTCTCTCCCCTGCTCTCTCACTCACTCACTCTCACCCCCACCACTCTCTCTCTCTCTCTCTCTCTCTTCAGATCCCTCTATGAGGATTGGTTCATGTTCCCTCATCTTACCCTTCCTGAAGTCCACAATCAGCTCTTGGCAAGGCTGTTATTACAACACCACTCAAGTATCTCACTCCTCTATACCTCTTGTCTCCATCTGATGTGTTGGCATTGCAGAGGGTCCAGAGGAGGTTCAGGAAAATAATTCCAGGAATGTAAGGGTTAATGTATGAGGTATATTTGATGGCTCTGGGCCTGTACTTGCTTAAGTTTAAAAGAAATAAGTGGGTTCTTAACAAAACCTATCAAATACTGAAAGGACTAGATAGACTGGATGTGCAGCAGATGTTTTCTATAGTGGGGGAATTGAGCACCTGAAGGGGCAGCCTCAGAAAACAGGGATGTCCATTTAGAACAAAGATGAGGAGGAATTTCTTTAGCCAGAGGGTGGTGAATCTGTAGAATTCATTGCCCCTGGCAGCTGTGGAGGCCAATTCATTGGGTGTATTTAAGGCAGAGTCTGATAAATTCTTAATTAGTCAAGGCATAAAGGAGTACAGGCAGAAGGAAGGAAATTGGGCTGAGAGGGAGAATGGATCAGTCATGAAGAAATGGCAGAGCAGACTCATTGGGCGGAATGGACTAATTTTACTCCTATGTCTTATGGTCTAATAGTCATAAGGAAATAACTAAGCATGCAGACAGATATGACATTTCCAAACAGTCACAAATGAGTTTATAATTCATCTCAATTTTTGTCTTAAATTGGTTATCTCTTATTTTTAATTGGTGCCCTGTTCTAGAACCTCCCACAAGAAGAAAGATCTTCTCCAAATCCATCCCGTCAAGACCCCTCAAGATATGTTTCAATCAAATCTCCCTTAACTCTACTAATTCTAACACAGCCTGTCTGACTTTACATCAAGAAATCCACATCCCCCCAACATTCCTCTGAGCTGCTTGCAATATATTACATCCTTCCTTAATTCAGGAGACCGATGTTGTACCACGCATTTGAAATGTGATCTCACTATTGTCCTATAGCGAAGACAATGCTATATCTCCATATTATTGTATTCAACTACACCCATTAGTACTTCTCCTATTTACTTACAATTTTTCACATCAAGCCTGAGGATATTCAACTTCCTTTGCATCTCTGAGCTTGGCAAATTACAGATTTTTTTTGTTTCTTGTATGATTTATTTTTTCCTGTTAAAGTAGAACATTTCTCAGATTATACTTCACTTGCCAGATCTTTGTTCCCACACTTAACCGGATCTGAATGTCTTTACAGTCTTTCTTTGAGCACTCTTCACAATGTTCTCTCTTTCTTATATTTCCAACTTTCTGTTTCTATCCCATTTTAAATGAAGGAATTACATTTGCTATAGAATGGGGCATCTCACAATGCCTCAATAATCGCTCCAGCCACTGTTAAGATCATAAGTTGAAATCCAGGACCCAGAGACTTGTTAATCAAAATTTTCTTCTGTTTGTTCAATACCTGTTCCCTAGTGGTTATAAATTTATTGAGTTCCCACCTTCCTTCCAGTTCCTGATTTACAACTGTTCAGGTGTGTTACTTGTATCACATAAAGTGAAGACTGATGTAGTATATCCATTTAATTCATCTTCTGCCTCCTGGTTTTACATTATTAATTTTTCAGGCTCACTTTCTGCAGGATCAACACTCACTTTGCTAACGCTTTTCTTAGAAATATCAATAAAAGCTTGACAAAACAAGTTGTACGGAAATCCAGCCAAAATTAATTCAATAGTATCCAGAAAATAAATATCAATTTGATAAATAGAGCAAATGTTTTCTCAAACAGACTTCATCTAATTATGGACAGTTGTAAAGTTATGGGTCCAATTATAACATCTCACAAGGGTTTCTGTCGTGCCATGCATTTGCAAGCAACTAAGCTATCTTGCAACAACTGTACCTGTGAATTTGTGCTTCCTGTAATTTAAATGCTGCCATAACTCTAATCAACTATCCTTTTTCAGAGGTAGATTACGACTGCTTAGCAGCCTATTTAGTCTGCATCCCCACAAAAAAAAAACCATGAACATTAAATTATTCATGAATAAGCTCTTTCTGGGCTTCCAGATGGGTACAGGTATTGATTTTAACTGATGTTTCAATGACAAATTCTGCCACCTGTATTAGGGATGATGCCCTGGCATGTCTAGTGGTATTTATATCTCCATCATCCTTCCCTTCTGATTTGTTAGTCCTCATCCAATCAAATTTCCACTAACCCATCTTGTTTACTATTGATTTACAGCTTTTACTTAGAGTGAGACCTTTGTCTTTGTTAAAATTATTTTCCTCTAGTTTTATTTCAATGGTTTTCTTCACCAGGAGGTCCCAGAAGCAATTGGCGTGGCACAGTAGTTTTATGCTGTCAATCCTATGGTCAATACAAATGCAATGTTCTGCTACCATCGATTTCTCTGAGTAACTCAAACAGATACACCTTCTGTGCTCCTTGATGTGGGTTTCCACTGTGCATTCTGTCAGACTGCTGTTCTGCAGTCACAGGGAATCCTGGGTCCCAGGTCACCTTTGACCTGCATAAGCTGCGACTTGAGCTTCCTTGTGGGCTTGAGGATGGTATTAATCTAGTATTTCTTCAGGAACCTGGCGATCCTTCCAGAAACTGTGGATATACAGGGAAGATAGGTGATAGCGATGGATTCCTCATTGTTTGGTTTCCTGGTTTTCCCATCAGCCATTTTAAGGCCTTGATTGACTTCCTTCACCTTGTAGACATTCTGTAGGAACTTCGTGCATAATTGTCCTGTTTTCCTGCGAAGACCCGGGTCCAAAATAGTTTTCATATGGTTAATCAAAGTACAAAGAACTGCTCTATATTCTATAAGGTGTGACAATGAAAACCTGATGGGATGAGGACTAACTAATCAGGAGGGATGAGTAATAAATACCGCCAGACTAGACATACCCAGGCATCATCACTGATGAAGATGTCAGAGTTTATCATTGAACTGTCAGTTAAAGTTGATACCTGTACCTGAGTGGAAGCCCAAGAAGGATTTATTGATCATATATTCGTGGCAGTGTGGAGGATCAGAGGGATCTTGGGGACTGAGTCCATATGACTTTCAAAGCTGCTGTGCAGATTGACTCTGTGGTTCAGAAGGCATATGCGGCATTGGCCTTCATCAACTGTGAATTTAAGAGCCGAGAGGTAATGTTACAGCCTTATAGGACCCTGGTCAGACCCCACTTGGAGTACTGTGCTCAGTTCTGGTCACCTCACTGCAGGAAGGATGTGGAAAGCATAGAAAGGAAGCAGAGGAGGTTTACAGGGATGTTGCTTGGTTTGGGGAGCATGCCTTTTGAGTGAACTTGGCCTTTTCTCCTTGGAGCAACGGTGGATGAAAGGTGACCTGAGAGGTGTATAAGATGATGAGAGGCAATGATCATGTGGAGAGTCAAAGGCTTTTTTTCTCCAGGGCTGAAATGGCTAACATGAGAGAAAACAGTTTTAAGGTGTTTGAAAGGAGGTACAAAGGAGATATCGAGGTAAGCTTTTTTTACACAGAGGGTGGTGAGTGCGTAGAATGGACTGCTGGCAACAGTGGTGCAGGTGGGTAAGATAGGGTCTTTTAAAATCCTCCTGGATAGGTACATGGAGCTTAGAAAAACAGAGGACTATGGGTAACCCTAGGTAATTTCTAAAGTCAGTACATGTCCGGAACAGCATGGTGGGGATAAGGGCCTATATTGTGCTGTAGGTTTTCTGTGTGTCTATATGCACCAGGAAAGCACTAGATCCTTTTTTATTTAATTTTCCAGTTTCAAGCAAAACATGCTCTGTTCCCCTGTCTCTCCTACTAAACTACCCAAGTCCTCTCACAGCCCTTTTTTCCAGCCCACCTCTCCATTCTAATACCCAGCTTTGTACCTCTCCCCCACTTGGTTCTATCTGCCTATCACCCGTACACTTACTGTACTGGATCCCTGATCCCTTCCTCCTAATGTTTCCCTCTACCTACCATACCTTCCTTAAATAGTCCCACTATTCCCCTTCCTTTCTTATTGGATACCATATATATAGCCAACTACAGCCACAATGATTCAACTCTCCCTTCCAACCCTCATGAAACAGAAAGTCCTGCAATTCACAAAAGTAATTTCAAATTCATTGGAAAAGTATTTACTATATTTAATCTATCTCATAACTTCACTTACGTCTTTGTTCCTTTAGCACTCTCTGGCTATATAACAGGCACATGATAAAATAGGAGGCAGTCAGCATGGATTCCTCAAGGGAAAATCCTGCCTGACAAATCTATTGGAATTCTTTGAAGAAATAACAAGCAATATAGACAAAGGAAAATTGGTTGATGTTGTGTACTTGGATATTCGACAAGGTCCCACACAGGAGGCTCCTTAACAAGCTATGAGCCTATGGTATTATGTGAAAGATTCTAGAGTGGATAAAGTACTGGCTAATGGAACGTGCAAAGAGTGGAAATAAAAGGGAGCCTTTTCTAGATGGCTGACAGTCACTAGTGGTGTTCAACGGGGTGGGGGTCTATGTTGGAACCGATTCTTTTTATGTTATATGTTAAGAATTTAGATGATAGAATTGATGGCTTTTTTGCTAAGTTTGCATATGATATGAAGACGGAAGCGTAGTTAAGATGGTGCTAAATGACGACTCCTTTGCTTGCTTCGGAAACAGCTCTACTTCTATCTTTAATATTTTTCTTTTTCTTTTTCAGGGTTCTTCTGAAGACCCTGACCTGGAGTTACATGCTGACTTCTGTTCTTTGCGGGAATAGGAGCCGTTCTTGGGGTTTCGCGACTGGCCTTTGTTCAGCACGCCAAGGGTTTGGCCTGAGAGTTTGGCTCGTATTTGGAAGCCTAAAATCTCAGGGCTCTGGAGACAGGCGGATTGAGGGTCGGTGTCTTTGCAAGAGAGCTGTGTGTCATCAGGAGAGCCAGAAAATCTACTGTTGCTGTGTGCCCGAAGACCCGGGATCTTTGCGATCTTCGGGCACAGAGCTCGAAAAAAATCGATGAAATGGATTTTTAACATCATAAACCAGCGAGTTGTTTGTTATGACTCCCTGCTCACTGGGAAAATGCAGACTCCTCCTTCTCCCTTATTAGGGTGATAGAGTCTGTGGTATGTCGAATGTTGGATGAAATGTGAAGTCTTTGGGGTAACCGCAAATCTCCATCTTTACTGTTGCTTTGCTCATGCTTGAGTGCTCAGTGACAGTGCTGATGCTTGCTTTTTTTTGTCGGGGGGGGGGGAATGTTGCTCAATACTGCTTACGTGCAGGGGAAAGCTGGAGGGGGACTTCCTGGAGTTCTCACGTTTAACTGTCATTCATTCTTTGGGGCACTTCTCTGTTTTTGTGGATGTTTGCAAAGAAAAATAATTTCAGGATGTTTATTATATACATTACTCTGACACTAAATTGGATCTTTAAACCTTTAAAGATACTGGTGGGGCAGGTAGTATTGAGGCTGTTGAGAGGCTACAGAAGGATTTAGACAGATTAGGAGAATGGGCACGAAATGGCAGATGGAACACAGTTTTGGGAAGTGTATGGATATGCACTTTGGTAGAAGAAATGACAGGGTTGATTATTTTCTAAATGGAGAGAGAATACAAAAAAAAACTGAGGTATTAAAGGACTTGGAAGTCCTTGTGCAGGATTCCTTTAAGGTTCATTGTCAGCTTGAGTCTGTGTTGAGGAAAGTGAATGCGATGTTAGCATTGATTTCAAGTGGACTAGAATATAAAAGCAAGAATGTAATGCTGAGACTTTATAAAGCACTAGTGAGGCTTCACTTGGAGTGTTGTGAGCAGTTTCGGTTCCTTTATCTCAGAAAGGATGTGCTGAAACTGGAGAGGATTCAATGAAGGTTCAAGACACCTGGGTGGTAAGTTCCCTCACTGGTGCCATTATCAGGGATGTCTCAGGTTGGGTCCATGGCATTCCGAAGGACGAGGGTGAGCAGTCAGAAGCCATGGTACACATTGGCACCAATGATTTATATGGACAAGCTGTGGAAGCCCTGAAGAGATATTTTAGGGAGCTAGGAGGAAAGCTGACAAACAGGACCTCCAAACTAGTAATCTCTGGATTGCTGGATTGCTGCCTGTGTCCCATGCCAGTGAGGGTAAGAATAGGGTAATTTGGCAGGTGGATGAGTGTCTGAGGAACTGGTGCAGGGGTAGCAGTTCAGAGTTACGGATCATTGGGATCTCCTCTGGGGAAGGTATGACCTGTACAAAAGGAATGGGACACCTGAACCTGCGGGGGTCCAATACCGTTGCGGGCAGATTGGCCAGAATTGATCAGGAGGTTTTAAACTAATTTTGGAAGGTGGAGGGGCTCCAGAGTGATACTCCTGAAGATGAGGTAGCTGGTTTACAAACAGAGGCAATGTGTAGTGAGGAGAGGCTGTTGATAGGGCAAAATTGCAGTCAACAGGATGAGCTGCAATGTGAAAGGTGGACAAAATTGAAAAGAGTGAATACAAGACTGAGGGTGGTATATTTGAATTAGTGAAAGGCTATGATAGAGTGGATGTGCAGAGGATGTTTCCTCTGATAGGAGAGTCTAAGACCAGAGGATGTAGCCTCAGAATAAAGGAGCATCCTTTTATAACAGAGATGAGGAGGAATTTCTTCAGCAAGAGAGTGGTTATTCTGTGGAATTCATTGCCACAGGCAGCTATGGAGGCCAAGTCTTTATGTATATTTAAATCTGTGGTTGATAGATCCTTGATTGGTTAGGGCATGTAAGGATATGGAGGAAAAGCAGGAGTTTGGGCTGAGAGGAAAAAATGGATCAGCTATGATTCAATAGTGGAACAGACTCGATGTGCCAAATGGCCTCATTCTGTCAAGTCAAGTCAAGCCTCTTTCTATTGTCATTTCAACAGTAAAAAGGAAATGTTTTTCAGGACCATGGTGCTACATGAAACAGTACAAAAACTGAACTTCACTGAACTTAATAAAAATAACGCAGATAAAAAAAAATCTACACTAGTCTACAGACCTACCCAGGACTGCATAAAGTGCACAAAACAGTTCAGGCATTACAATACATAATAAACAAGACTACAGGCACAGTAGAGGACAGTAAGTTGGTGTCAGTCCAGGCTCTGGGTATTAAGGAGTCTGATGGCTTGGGGGAAGAAACTGTTACATAGTCTGGTCGTAAGAGCCCAAATGTTTTGGTGCCTTTTCCCACATGGCAGGAGGGAGAAGAGTTTGTACGAGGGGTGCGTGGGATCCTTCATAACGCAGTTTGCTTTGTGGATGCATCATGTAGTGCAACTGTCTGTGATGGCGGGAAGAGAGACCCCGATGATCTTCTCAGCTGACCTCACTATCTGTTGCAGGGTCTTGCAATCCGAGATGGTGCAATTTCTGAACCAGGCAGTGATGCAGCTGCTCAGGATGCTCTCAGTACAACCCCTGTAGAATATGATGAAGATGGTGGGTGGGAGATGGACTTTCCTCAGTCTTCACAGAAAGTAGAGACACTACTAGACTTTCTTGCTATATCTTATGATCTTATGGTCTTCTGTTGAGTGAACATTGGGAGCAGCACTAACTCCAGCTTGGACGCTGTGCTACACCTCCTTTGGTGGAGTGCACTGACTCCAACGGCCCTCTCTGGGGCAACTCTAAACAGGTGACACAGCAGCTTGAGTCCTCGTTCTTGCTATGACTGAGGTCACTCAGCTTCCCTGCTGCCCACCCCTGCTTCCTACCAATAAATCAGTGAATCGGATTGAAGCTTTCCACATTTACAATGTCCAACACAGTCTTGTGATCATAAGAAAAGCAATTAATATGATCACTCCCTATAAATAAGATGATGGAGAGAACCGGAAGAGAAACTTGCAATAGAATTGTATTGAATTTATATGACAACTGCAGTAGCCTAGTTGTCCATGACTTTTTAAAGACATAATGAAATTTGAATATGATTAAAGAACAGAGATGCATTCCTTTGGCACATCTCAGCTTTTGTATCCAACTCACCTTCTGCAATGTAGAGCGGGAGAACAGGCAATTCTTTTTCAAATTTGCATTTGTGTTCAACTATGAAGTTAATGGAAAGTTATTGTTTTGTGCAAGTCGCTATGGAAAATCTGTAAGGAAAACACTGATTTAGAGCTAGGGCGAATAAAGCCTGCCACTGTTTCAGTTGTGGATATAATCTGCATTACAGAGTGGTTGCTCTAAATAGAAAGCGAAATTAGGAGGGTGCTCTGAAGCAATAAACAGATTTCTACTTTGACATCTGGTGGAAGAAGGTCTTATGGAATCCTGGTTTAGAAATGCCACACAATGCAATCCATATACATAAAGTAATTGAATTTCAGTTTAAAGCTCAACATTAACGAATACAGGCTGACCCTCTGTTACAACCATTCAGTTATGGAAATTTTCTCTCGGAGAGCTCACAAATCCCTCTCTGAATTTTTGGATATGGAATAAAAATTGCTCTCGAGAAATTAATGTGAAAAAAATAAGTGAACACATTGAGTCATTTGCTACATTAACATTTGGAAATAAATGGATATGTTCAATTATATCAAATATTCTGGCCTACAGATGGAATAGCCATTACAGAAAGAAGAAAAAAAAATCTACCCTTCCCCCCTCCCCTTAACCCCTCCCGCCTAACATCCCTATAGAAGAAAA